>NC_087456.1:27403076-28020000 GCF_036321535.1 Camelus dromedarius
GTGCTGAAAAAAGATAAGGACCATCTCATTAGCCGGGCCATACTTTTGCAATTAATTTTAGGTACATGGTGCTATTCATCAAAGAGGGCAGGTAACTTCTCTGAGTCTGTTTAACAATACTTTCACAATACCTCACTTCTGCAAGAACTACAGACAAAGAAGAGGCCGTTCTTTTGGAAGGTAGGCATAATGCCCAATCTCAAGTCCGTATCACTTGTGAAAAATTCCTCAACATTTGTTTCAGCCTAGTGACTATACAAAATATTTCTTTGTTTTACTTCTAAAGTGCTGCTCAGCACTGAATGCTTTGCTTATATTATTTCATAAAATAAATTAAAATCTGTGCTTATGGTTGATACTTTGCCATACAAGTGGCAACTGATAGCAGTGATTTCTATTACACCAATTAATATCAAATAAACTTTTGAGAATCACCTCTCAAGCGTTTAGAAATAAGGGGAAGGCATTGGGTATCTCGATGGAACCTTAAATTCATTGCAGCAGATAAGCTTTGCTCTGAATTTTGCTTCATAGAAAATTCAGAGAAGAGAGAAACAATACAATGTTGATCTGTTATAAGTGCATATGAGCTCCGGCCGCAGCCAGCTCTCTGGAGAAAATCTTTGATTACACTGGCCCCTGTTTGTTCAGTTTTTATCTCTTTTACATCCTCTGGCCTTGTATTAAATTGTCATTGTCCTAAAGCACATGAGATAGAAATGAATTACTGTTTTCTATATTCTCTGACAGTGAAATATTTAGGTTCTCTTTCTCCAATCATACTTATGTGTGTATTTGATAGTCCAGGGATGACACCAACATCCCTGCCGCTCGACATTCTTTCTTACTGCATTTTGTATGTTTTTCTGTTGATTATTATTCTCACAGCTGTGTGTATATGGATGCCCATGGTCTGTACCATTATAAATAAGTAGCTACACATATAGTACTTTAAAATCCAAAGCAGTCAATAGAATATACCACACACGTGTGTGTGTGTTTGTGTGCATGTATGGTATGCATGTGAAATACGGGGAGAGGTGTATATGCAGAATATAGGTATGCTGTTGAGAGTTTTCATGTATGTTTATATAATAAAGTGGGTCTCAAATATTTTTCTAATCAGTTAGTTGCCAGTTAAATTTACCAGGCATAATTTTAACCTGGAATTAGTATTTCAGGTATTTACCAAGTCTGATTTTAAACTAAATTGATTTAACCACTATATAAAAGACAGGTAACAGGTAACCTAGCACATTAATTTGTTTCTGATTTTATAAATTTTGAATTATTATCATGTTAAAATTCAGTATCTAGTAATCATAAATAACTTGTAAAATAGGAAATAAGCCACTAATATTAAATGCATAATTTAATGGTTTGGGCTCATATCCAAGAAATAGCTTTGAATTAGCTCTTGGCTACATTGTTTTCTTATACAATTGGGCCTGACAAACATATCTTAATGTAGATATGATAGCTTTTAAATAAATGCAAAATATGAATTTCATTTATCTGTACTGCATAAATATGTCATTTTCTTTTTTTTTTGCTAAAAGCAAATACAGAAAATTAATAAGTATTCTATCCATATAAAATGTATCAATTGATTTCTGAATTTTTGAATTTTATTCTAGGAGGTAAATTTAAAGGTCTCTGATTTTGCTTAGTAAATCTGAATGAATGTTGAGAGTAAACACTTATCCAAATGCTCTTTCTTTTCAAATTCTTACTCCAATTCATATTTTGTTTAAATTCCTTGATTCATTTCCTACCTTGATTTGTTTGTATAATGATTTAACAAATATAATGTTTCTTGTTAAAAAAAAAATCCTGCTGTTTCTTATGCCAATCCATCTGCCTGAAGTTAGCTGCTTTATTATCTGAGGGTGTTAAGGGACAGCCTTCTGCCTTTTGAAGGATTTACCTGGCATGTTATCCTGGTTTCAAATTCATTTTAGACTTAGTCTTCCAAGGTCTAGGTTCCTAGCTAATAAAAATAATTTCCATTTAGAAGTATAATAAACACATCTTTTCTCTCTACTTATTCTTTACAGAAGTGCCAGATGTTTCTTTTTCCCTGATTTGAACACTAGTTCTCAGTATTTTCCAAGTGTATTTTCCGATCAGTTATACAAAAGCATCAAACTGAGAAGATTTAGATTGTGTGTTGTGTATATGCCCCTACATGTGTCCTCCCCCATTAATTTTTTAAAAAATATTTGTAAATGTTTGGAGGAAACTTGCTTTTTATGTTTTGATTTTTCAAATGGTATGCTATTATAAGTGATGGCTATGCATGTATATTTGGAAGATCACTCACTCAGTAAGGCAAAGCAGTTAACAGAAAAAGTACAGTTTTAAATAAATTGGCTTCTCACTGGCCAATTAAAGTCCATTTCAATATACGGCATAGATCTCTATGTGCATTTGAATACAGATGTATAACATGCAACTCTAGCCATTAGAAATGCAGCCTGTGGCTATGTGGAATTCTTTCACACAATATAATAAAGGAAAACACACTGGCTTTTGGCATTTAAAATCTATTAAATAGTCATTTGAGGTGTTAAACTCATAGAGCACCTACCTAAGATCAGATTACATGGTAAAAAAAAAAAGAACTTAAAAGTAAATTTCTATTTTAATTATCAAAGGCAAGTCTCTGTCACATACATTCCACTGTGCCTTCTCATATGGCTTTGAGTGAAACAAAATTGCATATATACTTTTCATCACTTTGATTGGAAGTCCACATTATGGATAATGTGCTTTGGCAGCACTTACCTAGCCAAAGAAAACAAATTAATATCAGGCATACTGAGGGCTGTCAGGCATATCACAGACGTGTCAATTTAACTTTGCTTCCTCATACACCTCCACAAACAGTTGCTTAAGACGGTACTAAATAAAAGGGAAGCTACCAATAAATTCTCATATTGTATCAGAGACTGATGACAGTAGAAGCATAATGAAACCCAGCTTTGTTTTACTTCTCTTGAAAACTATAGCTATGGGAATACAGAAAACCTAGATAATAATGAGTTTCATTTAAAAAAAAAAGATATAACTGAAGCATGTTCAAATCTTCCTACTATTGTGGAAGTATTAATGGGATTTTGTTTCTAAAAAAGTCTGAAGTAGCGAGCCTCAGTTGCTCTTATGTGTGTTGTATATAAAGACTTTAAGAAGTGGAGAATCAGACAGAGCATTCTCAGTCCTTTTTTTTCTTTATTGAAATATAGTCAGTTTACAATGTTGTGTCAGTTTCTGTGTACAGCATAATGCTTCAGTCATTCATATACATACCTATGTTTGTTTTCATATTCTTTTTCATTATAGGTTACTATAAGATATTAAATATAGTTCCCTGTGCTATATAGTATAAAGAAATAAGCCAGAAAGAGAAAGAAAAATACCATATGATATCACTTATATGTGGAATCTAAAAAAAAAAAGACACAAATGAACTTATCAGTCCACTTTTAACAAGGGACTTTTTTTGTTGTACTTTGCATACATTTTTCTGAGAAAGAGAAAAAGAATCATGTGCTTTCTTCTTTATGGCTTATTCAATAGGCAAAAAAATTAAATTAAAAAAAGCAAATCAAGAACGTAGGCACCAAAATATCTTTGTACATGGTAATTCCTTTTTCATCTACTCTGGGAATATTTTACTCATTTGTAATAGCTTTTGAGAATTTAAACAAAAGACTCAATAAATAAATATGTTTACTTTCTTTTTAATCTAATATGAGTTAAAATGTTTGAAAAGGCATACTTTTCAAGGCAGCTAATGTGTTGTAACATTTTATATTGATAGGAATTTATTTTTCTTTGAAAAGAATACCTAAAATTATGTTCAGAGTTAGCAAAATTAGCGAGTCATATGAAAAATTATAGAGACTGAGGGACTTAAGAGAAAAATTCAAATGTGAGGTTGTTCAATCAATTGCCCTTTGCCTTCCATAATTCCAAATTACTGTAGTGCTTTAACTTCTCCAAAAATGTAAGATGGCCATGTTAAATTGTATTCATTTTTTTTTCCATGAGTGAAGGGATACTCAAACAATGCTTTCTTCATAGCCATTAACCTACTAAAACAGATGAGATATTTGGAAGAGGAATATTACACCCACAACCAAGTGTTCCTGGCCAAAGAAAGGGAAAGATAGAGATGATTGATGAGAATCGTGTCTTTTTCTTAGGAGAAAGTAACTGTATACAGTTGATTCTGGATCCTTTGAAATGACAGAAGCATCCTTGTTATCCATAGACTTAAATGTGACCCATCTCACCCGTCGTGGGATCATGGTGTCACAGATGGAAAGGCAACCATCAGCTGAGTTGCCCTGAACTCCACACTTGGCTGATGCGTCTTACTGCTCCCCCATCTAAGGAAAGGCTCGTTCTGTTCTTGGAGTCTAGACAGAATCAGGAGTTGGGCTCAGGTGGGAGCATGTGGCTGCCTTTTCCTTTTCTCTCCTAGCCATTCAGCAAAGGGAGGTGAGGAACAAATGGACAATTTATGCACAGAAGCCCCAGCAGAGATTCTTTCCTGGGGTCAGGGATTTGTTACTCAGTTGTTCAAGGAGATTTCATATTTCTCTTATGTTCTAGAAATATCATTGTTATCTTTCATGCTCCAAAGAACTATCCGGAAATGATTAGGTATGTCTCTCAATTCGTATGAGCCATGAATTGGTTTAAGCATTTTTTTTTAACAGATGGAAAGGGAGAGCAGCTCATTTACTTACGTTCGTCTGGATGAGGATTCTTTTTTCATACCTTTATATGGAACTGCTCAGTTGGTTAAGTCTAAAGAATGAGAAAAATGATGAGGCTAAACACTCAAATTGTATTTTTGTATTTTTTTTATTTCCTTGTAGTGAACAAAACTTTAATGTCTAGAGCATTTTTGAGGGTTTTAATGATTGGAAAAATCTATCCTGAGAATGTGGTCACCATATGTGACAGCCTTGATTTCTATCTTGTCTTCAGTTTATGGGGTAAGTTCAGTGATATTGTCTATTGTCTTACTTTGCTTACAGTATAGAACTTCTCTGCCCCACATTGAGATAACCTGAAATGTGGGGGAAATGCCTGCTCAGTTCTTAAAAACTTTCCTGAACCCCCTCGATCCTAGCAGTAATTTCTTTGAAACTTTCTATTTTTCTGTTCATACATTTTGCTAAAGGATCATTTACTTTGGTAAAAGGTAAGTGCATGATGTCCAGCTCTATTTGCATCCACAGTCCATTTTATGCCCCCCTCCCCACCCCCTGAATTCCAAAGAGATTGCTTTCAACTTTTCATATTTGTTTTTCTTTCGCCTCTGTTTGTCGTGCATTCTAGCTGAGTGCTTTTATAGTGTTTTCTTGATTGTTGTCAGTTTGGGGTACTTGCTGCTGACATTTTTGTTAAGTTAATGTCACCGCAGAAAAACCTAGGCCGACTGGAATCTGGCGACAGTGCGGGGAAGATACAACTTATGTTTGATTGTGTGTAAATGCAGTTAGTTAGTTGGGGGTTTATCAGATAGCTTGGCAGAAAGAGAGAGGAGCAGTACAAACTGTTTTCAGTAACTGTGCTGTTCATACACCTGATAAGATTGAGAGAGCTTTTCGAAAATGCTGATAGGCTTTGAATAAGAAAAGAATAATCACTTCCACTGGCACCAGCTTATCGGGAATGAGGTAAAATGCCAACACTTTTACATTAGCGAAAGTAAATGTTTTAGACACTCTGTGCCTTTTTTCATTCAAGTTAAGTGGTAGGGGTGCTTTTGAGTGTGTTGTAATGAATAGAAGGATTTATTACCTGGACTCAATTACAGGTGAATATGTTGATAAAGGAACCTTCAGCATCAACCGCAGCTTCTTTGATAAACAGGTGCATCTATGCGGTTCATTGTCTGGAGAAATTAAGTATTCCTTTTTCCACTCCAATTCTATTCAACATCATTTCTGATGTGAGAAGATGCAGTTCTGTCCTATGCCAGTCAAGTCTCCTTGTTTACCAGCAGATGGGTGACAGGCATTTGAAACTTAGCTTATCAGACTTGGAAAATGCTGGCATGCTCTGCGAAGTAAGTTGGGGCATCTGTAAGTTTCTGTCACTTCTGCTGCACCAGCAAACTCCTCTCCAAGAAATCTTCCCCCCCGCCCCAGGAAGACAATGAGATTAATTATAAATTTAGTGTACGTTAATGAGAAGATAAATGTATTTGTCCAAGTAGTAGTCCATTTTAGAGCACCTCCCCTTAAAAAAAAAGAGAGATTGGTTTTGCTCTTCAATATAAACCATTAACTTTCCCAGCACTACCCTCTCCTCCTCTTTGTAATTTGACGCCTGCAAATAATTTGGCGTATTCAGATTTGATAAATGATAGTGTGAGAGCAGATTGATTGATTTTGGATTACTATTGATTACTCTCAATGAGATCACTGTGACACACTTGAATCAATAGGATTCGATTAAGCAAGGCACCACCGCTCTATACATTCAGCCGCAGTGGGGAATTCAGGAACAGAATGTTCACAAGCTGATAAATTGACAAAGCGTTCAGCTTTAAATAGCCCTT
This sequence comes from Camelus dromedarius, assembly GCF_036321535.1. Taxonomy (NCBI): domain Eukaryota; kingdom Metazoa; phylum Chordata; class Mammalia; order Artiodactyla; family Camelidae; genus Camelus; species Camelus dromedarius. Next base: position 27,409,660 of record NC_087456.1, read on the forward strand.
TGTTCAGCACTAGTTCCTTAAAATATATTTCATTGGAAAGTTCGTTTTTTGCAACTCTGGGCCTTTCTGTGCAAGAAAGGTCATCAGTTTAAGGTTTATTAAATTTTAACTAAAAACAACTGGCCTCCGTTTAGGTGTAAAATAATTTAAGGACTTACTGCCAGCAACTTTCATGCCGTTGGGCTGTTGCTCAAAGGTTTTCATTCTTTTACGAAGATGTCAATTGTAAACATAAAAATGCATCACTGGAAATGTAATGGTTTAAGATCCAAACTGAAATAAAAATTCCTGCCTGGGGAAAGCAAGCACAATCATCAAACTAAGGGGGTCTTAACTTTTCTTCAGAAGTGGGCGCGCTTCAGAGCGGCCCTGGGAGGTGATCAAACTCACAGCGGCCACTTCTTTTTTCCCTTCTTATCTGAGCGTGTTCATCATGTTGCCAACACTACGTGTAAAACCCTAAATATCGTTTGATCTGGAAGCCGCTGCTACCGCTGATACCCCGAAATCCTTCTGTTTTGAGCAAACTTACAAAGTCACTGGGGGGAAAAGATCGTCCATGATTCAAGTCCTTGAGTGAAGGATCTCAAGGATGACAGTTTCCATCCTATTGCACCTTGGTGTAGTCTTGACCCTTGGGGATGAAACCTTTGCTCTTTTCTGTTAAGCAATCACCAAATTGCTTCTCCAAAAGGTGAGCCTTATTGTCACCGCTCCTTTGAATGTGTGAATAGTCTAATGGGCAAAACTTGATTTCCAGGAAAATTTTTACTGCTAGGGCCTCTTACCCCAAATCTTAACAGGTCCAAGTCCTGAAATATACTTTAAAAAATTCTCCCATTTTGAGAGTAATTAAAAAACAAAACAAAACAAAACAAATCTAGAGGTGGCTTTCTGAGGGAAAACCAGGGGGAAGGCTAGTTTGGAGTTATGAAATTCCCAGCCAAAAGTTCAGGCTTTCTTTGCATGAAAATGAGATAATAGGATTCTAATTAAATAAGGCTGAAACACCTGAAATTGCCGTTTTCCTAAGTCAGACAATGGTCAAATATAAACAATTTTGTGTGATTCGACATAGTAGTTGAATTTATTCCTATATTGTTTGTATTCCATAAACAAATTGAAAGTGACAACTCTTTTTTTTTATGTTGGGCTCTGTCAGGTGATGAGAGACATGAATTCTGTCTACATTTATGGGGAGTATATTATAGTATCATATCTGGACAACTTTAACACCGTTAGAGAGTTCTCAGGAACCCAGTATTATGCACACTGGAAACGTGTGCGTTTATCTGGCTTCTCACCTGTTTTAGCCACGCTGCTTCTGAGCATCCCCGTAAATTGTCCACCTGCTGAGGAAGAGTGGCACAACCGAGGGAGTTAGGCTCTGGTACCAATGCTCCAAAAGAGTACGTTGCTCAGGGTAAATTGTTGGAAAGCACATTGGGGAAAAGATGCCAACAGCTCAGATGCGTGATCCGCACGTTCTTTCAGTAACAGAACCTTGGTGCGCTGGTTAGCGCTTGGCCTGCTCCCCCCGGAGAGGCCTTCAAACCGCGCCCCGTCGTGGGTGAGGCGGACGCTCAGCTCCCCGACTTGGCAGTGGGGCCCTGGTGCCTTACTGGCTGTTGCGGGCAGGAGAGGTGCTTCGGGAGATGTAATAAAATGACCCCCAGAGTCTTCATTGGGGCCCCCCAGGTGTGTGGCGCATCTGGGAGCTGCGCTGTGCGGGCCCGGGTCCGAGCTGTCTGTGCCTACCTGCGGCCGGAATCCGGCTCCCAGACGGGCAGGAAACCGGCTGTGCCCTGAGCTGGGAGGGAGGGGGCTCGGGTGCCCCCGCTGGAAACATCAGCGCGAAGTGCATCTTGACTGAGTGTCACGTCAGGACTGGGTGAGTTTTCCTCGCTCTGGGTAAGCGCGTGACAGCTTACATCTTGTTTCTCAGAGACGGAGGGTGGGCATCGTTTACTGGAACTTGATTGAGCGAATGCCTTCGACTGGTCCCACTGTCAGTCTCCGAGTTTTCCCTTCGTAGTGCATTTCCCCCCTGTCTGTGGCACTGCATTTGATTTATCACTGGTACTAAGATCAAAAAAGAAGGCATTCCTTTTGATGTTTGCTATTAGGCACATGCAGTGCAGGGTGGGGAGGGGGCGGGGGAGAGCCGTCTTAGCGTCCAAGTCGCTGTCCTGGTCCAACGGTGGCCACTGATGGCAGAGTATCTTTTTTCTCTCTCCGTTCATTTTGGATGTAAAATTCTGTGAATAGAGAGGTGAGCTATAGGATGTTTTAAATTAATAATTAGGTTCATTTCAGGTACAGATTCTTTTGGTAAGGACACAAAGAGAGACTGGCATGTACACCTGATTAGAGTGACTTTTTTTTTCCTGTATTGGCATTCATTTTACCAAAATATATAAAAAGCTGAAGAACAGAAATAAGCCAATGGGGTTCAGTCTTTCAGAAAAAGAGCAATCGGTTGCGTTTATTGTTGGGTGGCAAACTTGGGACATCGCAGCCTTATTTGCAAGTGAGAGGAGAGATTTGGTGGGATCTGCTTCTCCTGTATTCAGGCCCCGGCTCAGGCTTTGTCTCCAGCTCTGTCCAGTAGCTTTTGTCCAGCTTCTCAGTTGAGTGGGATTTCTCTGAGCAGCGTGAGCCCCAGCCCATCAGCAGGCTGCTAGTCAGCAGCAGGTGCGAACAACATAAAACAGGATTAACGCTGAACCAAAGTGTGTACTAAAAACAGAACCCCTGCCTTGCTTTTAAAAGGACGGCAGGGCTGGAAGATAGAAGTCACTCTGGTCCCGTCCACTCCTTGTTTACTAAACAGTGTTCAAGGGGCTTAAGCAAATAGTTGTTTAGGTGCCGGGAAGGTATGCTGGAGATCATGCACTCACCCTCGCTCTCCTTTTATAAACTCAAAACTTACGTGGAAAATTCTTCTTAGACTTTTAGAGGGGGGAAGCAAAACAGAACAGAAGTGGTCTAGGTGAATCCTGAACCAGGATTACAGGTTAATATTGCAAAGAGACTTCAAATTTAAAGTTGATAGTCATTCAGGATGCTCTATTTCCCACCGCTTAGGAATATTACTGGTTGGTTTATTGTAAGATTTTGTGTGTTTCATAATGTGACTTAATTTGTAGTTTCACCTAGGTGGGTAAGCCACAAATAAACACAGTAAGTAATTTCGTTAGAGATTATAGCCACCACTACCCCCATTTTTTTTTTTTCAGTCAGTGCCACCTACCCAGGAGCAAGAAAGCTGGCAAAAAATGTCATAGTTAATGTAGGGGACTGTGTGAGTTTAACAGATTGGGCACTGCATTGAATTTATGGCATTTAACCACTTTTCTCTATATTTTATTTAGGAAAGAGAAAGATGGCATTGAAATATATGTTTCTCTTTAAATTATGCTAATTCTAGTATATACCCTGTATCAGGCTAATATTAGGATATCTGTGTTTTCTAGGTTTAGGGTATCTTGTATCTTGAAACTTTAAGACTTGGTCACATCAAGAAAGACATCTGAGATAAGGAAATAACAATTCATTCAGAGAAATTGTATTACACAGACACACACAGAGATACAGGCACACACATGTACAAAGTCTTCTTTAAACACATAGAAAGCAAATGCAGGGTTTTTTGCATTTGTGCAAAGTAGTACGACACTGATTTCTGATGCTCCAAAAAGTATATTCAAATATAGATATTTATATAACATGGATCTGTTTGAGAATATCTTATAGACTTTACTAAAAGAATAATTTTTCCATGTCAAAAATCAAAATTTTAATTATTCATTTTCAGCAACTTTTTTTTTACCATCCTTTATTATCTTTTATATCTAGGGCTTAAATTGTAATTAACCACTCATTCCTTCACCTTTTGCTTGTATTTTCTGGTTTTTGTATTTTAAATGGTAGGTGTTTTTTTTTTAGCTGAAACTTTGCTCCTACTTTTATTTTGGAAGTAATATTGCCCGGCAGTTTAATTGTGACAGTCTGAATGCACATTCACTACACCAAGAATATCCAAACCATTATGAGATATATAAATCCTAAAAATTATATTTTAATTTTACAGTTACTATCTTAAAATGTTCATTTATTACCATTTGCCTGTTTAATGTGTTTCTCCCTAAGAAATGTCCATTTCCTTCTGTTTAGTATTAAGTACCCCTGATTATGTACATTAACGAGGTTGTGGGCAAATAGCTTAATGATAGTTAATGAAATCAAGTTTAGAAGATACCAGTTTAGAATTGATCTTTGCAGTGTATTTTCTATAGCCAACTCTCTAGTGTCAAATTGATTGCTTACAGTAACTTCTCACGTTGCATCATAAAAGATTACATGCATTCCTTTGCCATTTTTTAAATCATTAAAGCAATCAATTTTGTGCATTAAACTGCATTTTCTTGATCATTCATCCAAAATATTTGACTGTGTGCAGGCACTGTCCTGGGCACTAAGAGTCTGAAATAAATGAGGAAAATATAAAATGATCTTGAGTGCATAAAAAAACACTTAAAATTGGACTTTTTATATTTAAGTCTTCAATTTATAGCTGGAGCAATCTTCAGCAAATGATTTCAGGAATTTAGGTAGCAGGAGTTTTACATAAAGCAAATTGAAGCTTCCATCCTGATTTTCTGGTTTGGGCCTTTTAAAGCTGGTATGAAGTTAGCACCCATGACCACAATTAGTTGTGTATTTTGACCCTCATGTTGCAAAAGCGTGGTTGAGGGTCTTGGAGCAGTCAGGTCTGGTCTGGCCTGTGCTCCCTCAGCTAAGAAGCTGGCCCAAGCTGGCTTCGTGTGAAACCTTTGAAGAATTGATCGCCAGAGTTGCCATTACATCTTCAAATGCTCTGAATTACTTGTATATGGTCTGTTTATTAGACTGGAAATGAAACTGGGAAAAGGCTTTAAAAAGATCAGGTGAAAAAAAAATATTTCCCAGATCGTACGAGAAGCAAGGGGGATTTATCTGAACTCTAGAAGGCTTGTGTGGTTTGACTGGGAGGAAAAGGTCTGAATTAGTAAATTCATTCTAATCGAGGTAAATGACTGTTGAGAGGTCATTTTTATAAGGAAACCTTGCCCTTGATCTTGAGATAATCTCACAGCTACTGTCTTTGTCCAGCATTCCTGCAAAACTGTCCAGCTCTGTTCCCAAAAGCCTGGGATTTCAATTTGCCTGAGGACTCGAGGATGGAATTCAAAGCTGTTCTCTGTCTTTGCAGCATCTTCAGTGGATTCATTTTATTAAAATGTTTTATTTATATATTTTCCAGGAGATACAGCTTGGTTTGCTTCAGATTAAAATTATTCTCTTTTGCATTTTTAGATGTTTATAATTAGATGATTAGTGAAGTTAGGTAATAAGATTTATATTGGCATCAGTTAAGTTTATGGAAGGATTAAAATCATGGTATCATGGTATCATGGTACCATTGCCAATCCGAATATGCCAGAGGTATCCCGGGAGACTTTTTGTCAAATGTTTATGCTCAATTAAAATTTATACTACATGTTACTGAGTGGTTGTCTCATGATAGCCTGGCATCATGATGGTGCAACTTTCCCATTTCAAGTGATACACATTGCAGGTTTTTTATGTGTTTAGTGCGATGGAATTACGAACTTTGGAAGGGAAATGCTGCACTTTTTGGAAATGACACTAGAAATATGAGACAAAGAACTGTCTTAACTTGGGCACAGCTAATATTTTCTGCAACACCGAAAAGCTATAAAAATACAGTTTTTACCTCCTCCACTTGAGAGATGCAGAGAGCAGCTTACCTTTATAGAAATGCGTTGCAGACATGAGCTGAGTCATCTCATCTATATTTTCACTTCATTTGTGCTTTTTGCAAAATGCTTCTGAGAATACCTTTTTTTCCCTCATAGTCTCCCTAACTTTTCCAGTGTCCATCCCCTCGAATCCTCTTTTCTTCACTTTTTATTAAACCGAGATGAAATTTGAAAAATGGATGCCTCCTTCTTAATGCACAGTGCCAAAAAAGCCTTGCGAAACCTTCACCATAGTCTTAAAAAACCCACTAACAAAGCAACAGCATAAAACATCCGGGATTGCTGGAGGTGGGGGGCAGGGAGGAAGAGGGCAGCTGGTAATTTACGATTCCTCTAGGATTGCACGTGAAGGATTTGCCAGTGCCCCACTTCCACCCCACCTGCAAACTACACACCGCTCAGTGTTAGGATGATGATAATGTACCTGGAAGGAAAGGCAGCCCATGCCGAAGCAAGCAGCATCAGACAGGGCGCCTTGCCATCTGCCCCACCTGCTGCATTCATGAGTCCATCTGGTGACTGCAATAGCTCATTGTAGGCCTCTTCTGAGCAACATTCGGGCTGAAAAGCAGGCAGTGTGAATTATTTAGGTAGCTAGTATAAATAAATAGAGGGGAAGGAGAAGAGTAGCCGGGGAAGAATCTGCAAGAACCTCGCGCTCTTAGCCCTGGGTGCTTTGGAATGCTCCAACGCATGAAAGCATTTGATTTGCATATAGATTTAGATGTATAGATCATTGTGCAGATTACAAACCAATGAGTTTTATCTAGATTTAGATAGCGCTCAGCCTGTTTTGCACTTAAAATATGGCCAGCTTCAGGTAGGAAACCTTTGGGGACTTTCTGGATGTGAAAGTGAAACTGATGAAACGTACTATTTTAAGGCATTGATTTAACAGAAATAAAACAACTCTGTGTTCTTTCTGAAACATGATTTTTGTGCATAGAGGGATAATACCTTTGGCTTTTTAGTGAATTGCAATTTATACATATTGTGGTTTTTTTTTACTAGATTTAAAAAAATTAGAAAAAAAGGTCTAGGTTAATTTTGTTTGTCTAGGTGGCCAGTCAAAAATAGTTTGATTAGCTCCCATGTGCAAAATCCTGTTACCAAATTCAACAATAATATATCCTAAATGTGAAATGAAACCCTTCAGTTATAGAAATCTGTATATGACGTTGTGTGTTTTGGGTCTAGATAAATCACGTGGACAGGCATGCCCTAAGAATTACCTGATGGATCCAAAAACAAAATATTTAAAGGTATTCAAAACTGGAGTCAGATAAATCATTTATACTGAAATCAGGAAAGTTTGAACCAAATGGTTTTAAAAGACTTCTTGGTATAATGCATTTTGTACCTACAAGATAAGTTTACAAGGCTGTAATTGTCATTGAAGTCTGGGAAGATCTAGTCCGTATGAAAATGATTCTAAATTCTAAATGGACGCTTAGAACTATGAATGGAATTGGTAGTATCCAGGCTTGAAACAAGCCTGAGATAATATAATGTGGGGGGGAGGGGGAGAGGCTTCATTTAAATTAATTTATTGTTTTTATGCACTCCTCTCATTTTTACTTTATAGATTGTTGCAGATAGATAATGTTATATATTACATCTAGCCTGTTTATGTTTTAACGGACAAGTTTATAACAGAACCATGAAAAAGAGAACGTGTTTGTGACGAGTTCCTCTGGTTCTGTATGTACAAAAAGGCGTGTGGTGTTTGTGTTCTAGAAAAGACTAGATTCTTTAGGGTTTCTTTACTCCATCCCACTTAATTCAGTTGCAAAGTAAATTTAGTGGAGCTGCTTTTTTGAGCCAGTAACGCTCTAGACTTCACTTAAATAAGCAATTAAGCATGAAAATGAATCATGTAGCTAATTCTTAATACCACCAGCAACCCACTTCGTATTTGTTCAAATAAAATACTTTTTATTTCAGGGAAATTTGTTTGTAACCAGTCTCTTTCCAAAAAGTATTTGAGATGATTCCGTTTTATCTGCATTTGAAACCATTTTCCAGTGCCAAATAAAAATGAGATATTCATTATAAGCCAAGTAACTCCATAAAATTTCCAGGCATTAAATAAAACTCTGGAGTGTTAGACCACACCTGGTTCTTCCTCTCCCTTTAATCTTTCTTCTTCTGCCCCACAGTTCTTCCTCTGACACCCCAGCTCCCTCTCTCCCCAGACCCACATTGTACAATCCAGCATTCACCCCTAGCTTTGCCACATACTGTTGTAAAAATAAAGCCAAAAAAGATATTTTCCCAGAATTAGTAACTCTTCTCAAATTATCTTTTCCTGGAAAACAGTCTGTTCCTCCTGGAGTCACTTGGATACTGTTGGCTGCTGACGGAGAGCCTACTCTTGACAGGCAAAGGAGGACCAAGTTGACAGAGACATGAATTAGAAGGAACTTGTACATGGTGGTGCTGGTGGTTAGCTACAAGAACACGAGTTGACTCTGTTTAACTGGCAACTTCAGGGAACACTTACAGATATTTTAGGCTCCATCAATATACAAAGTAATAAAATGTTTTAGGATTTTAAATATGTCTATACAAGAAAACAAACTTTTTACAAATTGCCTTAATTGCTTTTATTTACCCCGACTTACTATGCTCATTTTTAAAAATGTGTTCTTATTTAAGACTTTTACAGGCATTAGTTTTCCCGAGCATTGTTTTATCTCCTTTTGTATTCTGAGGTTAGGCTGTTAGAACGTCTCTGACCTGATCTGGACAGGGCCAGCTTTTTATTATCTCTGAATAATTGACGTGCATATGATTTCATCAACTCATGTGCTGTGTCATCTTTGCCTGGAATATGGAATAACTTACTTTATCTGAAGATCATGAGGGAAAAAAAAAAAGGATATTTGTTTTGACAGGAGGCGTTTAGAGTGTGTTTATTTCCCTAAAATGGCAATGGACACTTAGTAAGTGAACATATACCAGCACAGTGTACTTGTTATAAACATCTCTTTTGAGCATTTTACAAATGTGTTCCCTCATCTTCTCTCATACTACCGGAAACTGCAAAATCTAGATAATTTTATTTTTATTTGATTGGCGTTTTCATCAAAGGTGTTACTTAAAGACATGAACCATCAACTTTTCAAGACAGCTCCGTGCCCAAATATTTGTGAGGAAATTTAAAAGAAAAATTTCATAATTTTTCAAGGAGATACCCAGAAGGAAATTAATTAGTGTTACTACTTTCTTTTTAAGAATGCTGACCTTACCATTATGTACTCAGTTGGTAAGTCTAATGATTGAATTAGAATCAAAAAATAAAATCAGCGTTAGTAAAAAGCCTTTGTGTAACACATTATATATTTCAAAAGTAAATCTCCTTTTAGTGATTATTTCTGAAATTTGCCATTGACAGTTTAGTCAGATCAGCTATATTTATGGAAGGCTAGCTGCTTTAAATACTGCCCTCTAATAGCAGTTATGGTATTAGTAATTATATGAGATAAGTAGCAAATAGTAGCATCCAAGTTGCTTTTTAATAGCCTCCCATAAAGAACTTCATTATCCCTGCACAGGGAAAAAGAAGGATGTAATAAATCACCAGCTTTTTTACGGGCTCATAAGTAGGGAGGTAAGGGGACCATTTGGGGTTTCCCCAAAGCATGGCCAATAATTAGAATGGTATTTACTTAAGCACCGAAGACAGTCAGCATGGCCTGGTCATCTTTTGTTTTGAGGTGTCACAACTGGCCCAGGCATGATACTAGATTTTTTAATTTTCTTAAAGTATATAGATTAAAACTTAGATGTATTGATGTATTTGGTGTGAGGGAACCCATGACAAGAGAGAAGACAGGTCTTCTGATGAGTACAAACAGAAGGCGCAGAATTTGTGCACACAAAAGGGTGAAGCAGTTCAGAGAAATCTACCAGGGCCTTTCTGCTCCGATTTCCTGTCAAGATCTGGCAGAGCATCCTACTGTTCATCTCAGGATCTAAGTCTGAGGGTCATACTGGGTGCAGGTTTTAAAAATAATGCAATTTATTTGGGGATGTAAGATACTCTGGTACAGACTGTAGGTTTGGAAGCCAAAGAAACGTATGCTCTTACTTAAAGTATCTTAAGTTTAATGATCTAAGAAAATAGCATGCAGAAGTAAATAAATCTTTCCTGCCCCCTCCTACTTTTCTCTTAATAATGGGTTGTTAGTAGCCCTGGAAGGAAACTACAAAGCTGAGATTTCACTTCTCCAGGCCAAATTAGCTTCTTACCTCAACCGACAAATTCTGAAGTCGAAATGAGTCATAATAAGGATTAGTCAGGGAGGCTTGAATTGAACCTATTTCTCCTGCATGTGTGCCTCCTTATCAGTCTCCCGACTGCATATAATTGCTGGCTTCACTTTCTGAAATTAGCCGAGGGGAAAGCAAAGTAAAGACAGAAACCTGGCCACTTGCGGTCTCCTTCCCTGCCTAGAACGGCAGTGTGAGAACAGGACTATAAAAATGCAGTATAGTATTTAATCATTATTATTAGAAGGAGTGTAGAAATCAAGCCGTGAAGGGGAGGGTGCAGATCCTTGCAGACTTGCTGTGACGTCAGCGATACTATGTTTTCAGCGTCCCCTCTCTCTGATGGAGGCGTCGGTGTACGTCTCTTCTAAACACTGCGGTCTGGCTTCTCAAGTCAGAAGTTCCTTTATCAGCCTTGTTACCAGTAGTCTGAGTGCCCAGCTCATAAGAATGTGAGTGAATGAGTGTGTGTGTGTGTGTCTGGGAGGTGGTCCTTAATCTATTTCAGGCCCGTTTCCCAAAGGAAGGGTTAAATCAACTGGTTTGAGCTGATGATTTTTACTCTCCTGTGGTGATATTTTATTTATATGATAAAATGCTTGAAAAGTGATTAATTTGTCAGGGGAACATCTTGTTACTGTAAATTTGCTGCATATGTAATAAAATGGCCCTAACATAGTTGTGGAAAAAATGGAGATTTTTAAAAACCGAGAGAGAGCCAACATCCGTTTATATTTGCTTAGATTTCTCCCTTTAAAAACAACAGCTTTGAAAGACTTGAAGTTAAGGGAGGCATCTGAGCTGACGAGGTTTAAAAAAAAAAAGAGAGAGGGAGGTAATAGTAGAAGAGAGATGGGTTGGTGGATGCTGCTGGCTCTTCCCTCTCCCTGGACCAACAATGACTGATACATCCATTAAATTTCAGCCCAGGCTGATTGACTGAGTGGATTTATATAAATTAAAAAATACAGGTCATATACCTTTTCTGATAGACTGTAAATGAGAAATAGGAATTCCTTTAAACCTCAAAGGAGGAAATCCATAGGCAAGGCGTTCTAGTCAATAAAAGCCCTACACCACCAACTCTTCTCACTGTGTTTGTACAGTAAGTTTTAGTTAATAGACAAATATTATACCAGCCTTTCCCTGACTTTTTCCAGCGAGAGGTAATTGGTAAATGAATTCACACGGTGTTGAAGATTTTCCAGCTTTGGTTGCGGTTTGAACTTGTGCTTTCCAAGACAGGCAGGAGGCAGAAATCAGGCCTTGCTCCGTTTTCTTGGTGTAACAAGTGAAAATGGCATTAGTTAAGGAACAATGGCTTTTATTCACGCTCATTTTCTCAGCTCCATGTCCATTTGTCCATTGGAATGAGCCACTTATCACGCTTGCGGGTTTTTCCTCTTTCAACATCAAGAGTTATGAAAGGAAAATTCCATTGTTTCCTGGCCCTTCATGACAGGCAGACGGAAGATTGTGGCCATTTGGATTAAAAACATATCCATCACCACCAGCCAGCAGGTTATTATGATGTCTCCTTTGAATATATGAATTTCATACGCTGCATGTTGGAAGTCTAAGAATGCCAACTTTTTCGATAAATAATTATCCCATTGGTGATGTACAGCACACTGTTGCCATATTTTCTCACTTTTACAGCATTCTTGCCCTTATCACCCATAACATAAATCTCTAGCTTTCATATTTAATAAAACTACCAGGGTAGCAACCCCCTGTACTCAGTATAGTCAACCAATCACACGCCATCATTTGACTATCATTATTATTTTTTTTCGTGGCAGGTATTTTTGTAGACCGTCTAGTTTAAATTTGACAGCGTGTTTGATACAGCAATGCAGGTAAATAAGCGGATGACCTTACTTATGTGCTGGCTGTGACCTCAGCATGCCGCCCTCAGCTTTGGAAGCTTCCGTGGAGAGAAAGATGGATGGATGAATAAAGTTTCCAACATCAGTCAGTGCTAGTATCTGAGCCTGCTTACCTGTCAGCTGAATTTTGGAGAGTGGGGAGAAATATGTACACTTGGGGAAAGGCTAGGACAGGAGTGACCATTTCTCAAGAGATGCATTTTTTTCTAAGTCTCAGTTCTCTGAGTCACAGAGTCTTCGGTTCCTTAGGAAGAGGGAGAGAGGCATTACTCCATCTCTCACACAGAGGTTTCTGAAGTGATGAAACCAGACTTCTTACTCCATTTCCCGTTTCTTTAATCTCCTTGCCATCCAAGTTTATTTCTCACTATGAGCCCTAGTTTTCGTATCATCAAAATTCATGCCTGTAATATCACATACTGTGAGTTTTGTGGTTTTCCAGTAAACAGACAGGCATAGACATGAGTGTGGAGTTCACATGAGGACACAGATGCTCCGGGAGGAGACTTGAAATCATAACTAACTGGTTAGCTAGTAGGTATCAGTGGTCAAGTGCTTCATGAGATGGACCACACTCATTTTTCCCCTTTTCCTGTTTTCCCTCAATATTCCTTTCTGGACTTTGGATAAGAGCAAGAAATGTTCCTGCCCTGTCTGTCTGCCTTCTGGAAAATGGACAGATTAACTGTCATACAAGAGCCTCGCCTTAGGGGCAGATGGAAGAGGCGGGGACACCAGCGTGCGACCCAGCGGCTGCTCAGGCTGAGAACCATCATGACTAATGGTGTGCAGTGTTGAGGGAACTCCAGAGAGACGTTCCCCGTGGTTCCTCACAACGACTATGCCTCTAGTCTTGGGAGTCACTTTTTTTTTCCCCAGAAGTGGTCGTGATAGTTTTATCCACACTCTCTTGTCTTGTTCTTGCGCTCAGTGCCTAAGATGTTTGAATGTAGTTAAGCAGTTTCAGAAGTTACCTCTAACTTGATTTTTTCCCCAGACCTGTGTTAAATTAATTTTTATCCACATGGAATCAATGGGTGGGGGGAGGACTTTGACCTCATTGGTTTCTTGCATAACTTCCACACTGCGTTCATTCTTAGCAGGGGTATTTTGACCTCTGAAACTCACCATGTTTCCCCTTGGAAAAAGACTTCGTTATTCTTCAGAGTTCTCATTAGTCTTTGCACACAGTAGGTACTCACTAAAGACTTGTGAACTGATTCATTTAAAGCTTCGCTATAAATAACTAGCATAACCTCTTAATCTTAGGTTCTGAGACATTGAGATCATTTTCTGTGACAGTGGGAGCTAATGTTGGTGAAAAATCAGTAGAAGTCAGAAAGCGTTATCTAAGTGTTTAAACAACCATAAATTACAACAGATCCCAAAAGCTGAATAATTTTTTTGTGAAAAGTATGGATTTATATTTCAAAATTAGGTGCAGATTTAAGTTCAGATTTGACTGATTATTCCAAAGATTAAAAATGGATATTTTGCCCTACAAGTTTATAACTCTTTGGAGTTGCCTTACACTTTAAGCCTTTCAAAGATTTTCACATCTGTTTTCTCTTCTGGATCTCAACATTCCTGTGCATTCAGTGGTGTGGGCATTAATTAGTACCTGCATTTTAATTGTTAAGATAGCTGAGGTAGTAAATTAATCAATGTATATTAATTATGCATATTGACACAGTTAAGGAATGGCAGAAACTAATTGGCCAGGAAGTTCTACCTCATATCTAGCTCCAGTTTTCCATGCTGTGAAATAAGTTAGTTTCTCCTTATTAAAAGGCTCTAAACCTGTATCAGTTAAATAATAATCATACTTTAGGCCTTCTCCCTTCTATGGCATAAATAATCTAGTATTTTCTAAGTTGCCTAGTAATTTTGACTTTTCAACACTGTCATTCTTTGCTCTTAGACATTTAAGGGACTAAACTAAATTTCTCTTTTTTGTTTGTTTTATTTTGCTCCCATTTTTGGTATCATGGATTCAAATAGTCATCACAGATACACCATAGCACTTACCTGAGTGTCAGAGGTTTAAGAAAATTAAAGCATTGAAAAGTAAAATCTTTAGAAGGTTAAAATGTTAGTAGTTGTAGGTGTGACAACAGTTGGTGTAGTTAGTTAGCTGTTACAAAGCATTGTTACGAAAGCTTTGTGGTTGAGCATTTTGTTGCTCAGAGGACGGAATTTACTCAAGTTCAAGTTCCAGCTTTGTCACAGTTCTGATTCCCTCATTGGTAAAATGGAGATAAAACTTGTTTCACAAGATTGTCTTGAGAACGAGTGTGTGGCTGGAACTTCTTTTCCCATCATTAAAGAGAAAAAGAAGAAAAACAATTCCACATATCTTCTTGGGACATATGAAATCATATTGATACTTCTTAAGAACATGATCTTGGGAATTGACTGTCCTCTCAGAGTTGATAGAGGGGAAGATCATCTGTGCTGTCATCTTCATGACCTTGATTAAATGGTACCTAGTGTCAGAGTTTTGGTATTTAAACATAAGCCAGACATAGAAAGTGATGTGATGAGCATATAACAACATTTTAAAAAAATGGTGCCTTTAGTTGACATAATGCCTTGTGGTTCAGTCATTTATTCATTCAACAAACATCTATTCAGGACAGATTTATAAGTAGCTAATATGAGTTCAGCATAGTACAAAGTACTGAGGATATAAAGTCAAATAGGCTGCAGCCCATGTCTTCAAGGAAAATGTTAATTTAAAAAAAAAACCCTTTTTTTTTTTGATGTAATTGTAGACTCACATGCAGTTGTATGAAATAATTACAGAGAAATGCCTTACCCTTCACCTAGTTTCTGTCCATGGCAAGCTCTTGCATAATTCTAGTCCAATGTCACAACCAGGAAATTGACATTGATAAGAGTCCACACACCTTAGATCTCACAAGTCACACGTGCATTTGTGCTTGTGTGTGTGAGTGCACGTGCTTAGTTCTATGTAATCATATTGTATCTGTAGGTTCCTCTCACCGCAGTCGCGATAAAGATCAGCTTCATCACAAGGTATTTGTTTTTATATTCTACTTCATAAAAAATTGCACTTTGTCAAAGAAATGTTAGCTTGACCAATTCTCCTGCATTATCTGTGGGTCACTGGGGACGCAGAAACCTCTTTTGATCATGCTCATAATATTCACCTCCTCTTTTTTCCATTCTCTTTGCCACCGTCTTTCTTCAGGTTTTTCTCAACATTTACCTGGATGGACATAATAGCTCTCAAGTTGAGCATTAAACACTGTGAGTTCAGAGATCTGGTCTGTTTGTTTTATCAGGTTCCATGCCTAAAACATACTAGGGATGAGTGGGCGAGTCTATGGACATGGCTGCAGCCAAAACGGTGTTTAATTAAAGCATAAATTGGGTTATGTCTTTTCTCCTTAGAAATCTTCAGTAGCTTCCCATCGGCTAAAAAATAACATCTAATTTGCATACCATAGTATTTCAAACCTCCTGCAGTCTGGTCCTAAACTAAGTGCTGAGCCCATGGCAGATTCCAAGTCCCCCATGGACCTATGGGACCACTGCCTCCTTCATTCTCTGAGCCAGCCCTGCACTCTCCCACTTCTGGGTCATCCTGTTTTATCCTAAAATGTTCTTTCTTCTTCTATCCATCGATATCCTTCCAAACTCAATGCCGCCTTTGCAAATAATTTTTATGTACTCTTCCTGTACTGTGACACAGAGTTCCCATGTCACAGATTCAGCAACTGAGGTTTGTAGATCACATATCTGAGCCCACCGTGAGTAAATGACAATGCTGGTGAACTCAGAGCCGAGTCATCTAATTCAAAACCTTATATCATTTACTAGTTCGCCGTGTAGGTTGTTTTGTTTTGTTTAAATCAAATCTTGTAGCAGCTTTTCTGTGACCGAAGGAGATAGAAACATAGCTCTTCTATGTTTAATGCTTCATCTCACGGATTCTCGAGATTGTGTGAACCACACTTTAATTTAGAAAATGTGTCCTTCAGTGTTTAAAGTCCACTGCTTTGGTGAATTCATGGTTGGTTCATTCATTCACCAACCTGGGTGTAGGGGGAAATTTAGGAACAGAGCACCATGCATCCTTCTCCTCTGGTGGAGGGACCGAAACACGAGGATACACACGGAAGACCAGTGTTATAGTGCAGTTGTAGAAACAGAATGATGGGAACATTGAGAAGAGTTATTGGGGAAGACCTGATGGAGATGTGATAGCTCAGCTGAGGTTTCACTGAGGAGTAGGAGCTAGCCAGATGTTGGGGCAAAGGGAAAGGGAGACGCATTGCGGACAGAAAGCAGAGAAAGCTGGATGGTAGGAGGGAATTACAAGTCGGTAAGCATCGCGTACACACGAGGTGCGAGGCGGGGAGAAGTGAGAGCTGGGGTTGAAGAGGCTGGCCTGTCAGGGAAGGTGAGATCTGGACTCCTGGGCTAAAGGGCTTTGGTTGTCAGCCTGCAGGGTGTGTGGAGCCGTTGCAAGGGACAGATTGTCGACTTGGCCAGACTTGTTTTCAGGAATGTACGCGGTTTTATGACTTGGCAGAATCCTCTTTTCAGGAAAACACGAATTAGCAGTGTAATCGTGTCATTTCTCCTTTGCTGAGTACTACATGCTGTAACCTCCATGTGTATAAAATTTAAAGGAGGGAAGAAATGTGCTCTGTGATTTATTTCCTTTCCTGCTAAGGAACATCATGCCTATCTTCCTACTTAGGAAGTATCTGGTAAATTGGGGATTAAATAATTTTTAACTTGATTTAAGTTACTCTGCAAGTTTTCTTTCCTGGCAGCTCCTTAGAATTATGCATTTCTTTTGAAATGCACGATTTAGCCTACTCGGGTTTTATACATCTCACTTTTCCCCTGACACTTTCTACTGTGTTTATACTTATATCTAAACCATATTTTAAAAAAATCAGATGACTCTCCTCTTTTTCTTACTTTCTCTTCTTAAATCTTATTTTTTTCCTATTTTATCTCCCATAACACCCACTTCCTTGTTGGAAACACAAAAACAAAACAAACCAGAAAAGTTTAAAAGCTCATCTTGAATTACTTACAAATACGTAACCGTATCACTGCTCACATATTGCCTCTTTGCTAAAGCCGTTTTATCATGGGCCATGTTTTGGAGGAAGACAATGGGGAATGAAGTCAGGTTAGCTTTCTTTACTTCCCAAATATGCACATGATGCATGGAATTATTTTGTGTTTACAGTAACAAGTACTTCATGAGTTTTTAAAAACAGAATATAGAAAGGTGTTTATCATTCAGATTAGTAGAAGATTATTCGCTGTGGCTCTAATTGTGATTTCATCCTTTGCTCCATTAATAGTTTAGAAAAAAGATCTGGCCTGAGAGATGGAAACATGGAATTTGGACTAAGTTCTACCTCCAATTCTGGGTGTCCTTGAATAAGTCCTCTGCCTCACTTCTCTGATCTACTGTGTCCCTGTGTGAAGAATTTTCTAGGTCTGGCTATTTAAGACCTGGTAGCAGGCATAGGAATTACTAGAAACATCTAGTAATAAAAAGTTATTATGTTGAACTTACTGCTCAAAATTTTCTCTTTGGATCAATTTTATTGATAAAATTTACACACAACAAAACACATACTTTCCATGCATAGTTAGATGAGTTTTGACAGTTGGGATCCACATGACACATACAAAAATGTGGTTTAGATGTAAGTATAAACAAAGTAAAAAGTGTTGGGGGAAAGCTTCCTTATGCTGCCCTCTAGACAGTCCCTACCCCTTGCTCCAGACAACTGCTGGGGACTAATTTTGCCTGGTTTAGAACTTCACAGTAACAGAGTCTCCCAGTGAGTGCTCTTTTGTATCTACCTAGTTTTTCTTAACCAGGGCATCTCTGATACTGCACGTGGTTGGATTTATCACAGTTCATTTCTTTTTCGTGGTTGACCAGAATTCCATAATCTATCTATCTATCTATCTATCTATCTATCTATCTATCTATCTATCTATCATCTATCTATAGTATAGGCTTTTATATATATTCTATTCTATTATGATGACTTGTTTTTCTAGGCATCAGTGATGGGTATTTGATCTGTCTTCAGCCCACGGCCATCATGAATAAGCTGTGATGCATGTTTGTGTAGAGTTCTTTTTTGTGGACATATGTTTTCATCTTAACATCTTAAATATCTAGGAGTGAACTGTTGTGATATGGTAAATGTCTGCTTAACTTCATAAGAAACTTTCTAACAGGTTTTTATTTTTTTTTCTGAAAAAGTGGTACCATTTTATATCCTGCCAGCAGTGGATGTGAGTTCTGGTTGTTCCACATCCTCACCAGCATTGGGTGTTCTCAGTCTTGTGAATGTTAGCCATTCTTATGAGTGTGAAGAAAACAAAAATTCCTCTTCCACTTGTAATTTTAATAGAAATTCAAAAAATTATATAATACAAATTACTATGTATAACTTAGGGATATCTGTATTAACCTATCCCTTGATTAATACTGAAAGTATTAACAGCGTGGTCTTATATTTTACCATGTTTAGAATCGTTAACTACTTACATGTGTATATGACATCTTTTGATGTTTTTATAGGAGATGTGTGTGTGTGTATATATGTATATGTTCATGTGTGTATATATAAGCATATTTATTCTTGTCTCAAGTTTTCTTGTTTGTTGCAATGTCCTGAATGCTTTATCTTTTTTCATAAGCTCCCATGTCTCTTAAAAATCAGGTTCTCATTGTTGCAAATAGTTGAAAATATCTGTCTACCTAGTTAATCAGAAGATTATGTCAGTAAAAGCAGACATTCTTTCCTGAAAGTATACATCTTTATATAATAGATTTAGGATAATTTTTTACTTGGCATGACAATACTACCAGTTCAGTGATGGGTTTTATGTGCTAAAAGACTTCTACAGAAAATGTATTTATGGGTGACGATCATGTCTATCATGAAAATATATATTTTGACAGTAGTCCCTCCAGTCATGTACTGACACTGGGGGGCTGGTATCCTGTAAGCCAGCTAGCGTTCTTTATGACTGGCTTAGAGAACAAAAGGCTAATTCTTCTAATGTTCATTGAAGAATTAGGTAGTGAGCCAGTCGGCTAAACGTGTAATCAAAACTTCTCACCCCAGCATTCGAATAGTGTCTTTTCTCATTTTGGAATGTATGCCTGTGGATCTTTATGTACTGTTGCCTTTAGGGATGACAAATTTTCACAGAGTTAGAAAGCAATAAAGTACATTTAACACTAAATCTTTACTGGGCATAGTTTAATCTTTCTCTGATGCAGAAAGCACTTTATAATTTTATAGCTCCACAGCCTCATTATTGTGAATGCCAGTTATTATATTGGCTAAGAGCAGGAGTGATATGGAGTCAAAAGTATGTGCTAATAGGATCTCAGATTAGGAGAGGCGGATGTGTGTTTACCCACATACATCCCTGTATTTTAAATTATATATGATTTTTTTTTCCATTCCTGTTTCCTCCTGGGTTCCCCCCAGGTCCCTGCCCCCTAGCCTTTTCTGCTTCTTCTGAATATATACATCACTCTCAGTTTGCTTAACAAAAATACAATTTCAGGCTTTTCTCTGTGCGAAAACCATGACAAAATGATTTTATAGCCGGTTCTGAAAGTGACTAAACTTGACAACAATTGTATTTTGTGACAACCTCTGCTTTCATGTCCTCGGCCTACTTTTAGATCAACATTTTTTTTTTTTTGACCCCAAATATGAACAATTTCATATCTCTGCCTTGGCTGAAAGCAAATCCCTTCACCAGGAATGCATTTGAATGGAGAAGAGCATGCTTCACTTAAGTCACCAGAGCTTCAACACCTACCTCTATAATATTCAATTTCTCACTCACCAAGACCTGGAGGCTTTTTTTTTTTGGTGGTTTGTGTTCATAGGGGTTGGGGAAGAATTAGTATTATGGAACTAAACCAGATTAAGGGGGAATGTGAATCAGATTTGGTAACAGATGGTGCTGTGGAAATTAAAGGTTCTTTGCGAATGGAAGTGACGGCAGCCTGCTTCTGTTCTCTCTGTCTCTCCGTTCGTGCACTTGATAGACGGGTATAAATCACAACAATCCTGTCTTGACAGCCAATTTCGAGAATTTGATCTGGTTAAAGACATGGCTTTCCTGCTCCACTCACCAAAACCTGCTTCTATTTTATTTTTACACAGCACCTTGTCACATTCAGAAAAGCAGACTCACCTGCCTCCGCTTAATGAAATTTTTCTTAATTACAGTTTTAGCTCTTTAGTGTTAATTACTTTTCCGTTCAGCCTGAATTTTCGTAATATCTCTGAGGGATTTTTCCTTCTCTTTTTCTCCCCCACCCTTTTTACTCATGCAAGAGCTTTTGTTGTTCCTAAAGATGCTTTTCATTGTCAGAAGTTGTTGTCAGAGCCACTCTTTGAGGATCCTAATTACCAAAATCATTATTTTTAAAAAGCAAGGATTTCATGGGATGGAGTACAGTTACCAAATCAGAGAAAAATTTTGAAGGTGTCAGAAGCCATCACCAAAACTAGCAATTATTTCAACAGAATTGCAGGAAGAGGTGAGTGGCAATATTTTTTGGGTAATAAGAGCGGCAGAAATGTCTGCTCCCTCAGCTGAAATAAACACCATCAAGTAAAAACATGTGACCGCAGTGTGACCGACCCAGTTTGCATCCGTTGACCTTGCGATGATCTAGGAAATCTGAATTAAAGTGCAGAGACTCTAAAATGAGAGGCTAGAAATATTGAGCACATTGGATGGACTCTTTCCATCCAGGCCCTCAGGTCTGAGCAGCTCAGGAGACCAGAATGAGGGTTGTCTCTTACAAATCCACGTGTCATTTGGGCTTATGACATATCAAGGAAAAGGAAATAGAAGAGAGAGAGGGGATAAAAATCACTCCAGAACTGAAGAGAAGATTCTTTGAGCGAGCTACTAACAGTTGGTGGAAATGAAGCTTCCTACTGGCAGTCAAATCAAATGTAGTAACAACTCAACGGCTCCCCGCTGCTCGCTGACAGCGTGGTGTCACACACTGGGACAAACATTCACTTAAACACTGATTGCAGGGAATTGCCCTTTCTGCCAACGCCTCCCACCAAAAACATAATGAGCAAAAAGAGAACCATTTCTAGGAAAAAAAGACCCAGAGTCCTGCTCCCCGGATCCCCCCAAATTGTCATGGCTCTGTTAGTCCTTTTGTTGCCCACTGGGAAGGATTCCTGGGAAGTTGCCATGTTACGTAGCAAGTCGTTGAGGTACTTAATCCTTCTCCTGCAGCACATGCACACAAACACACACACGCTCACCCACAAGCATGCACACACCCTGTGGGTGGTTGAGGGCAGTAGCAGCCAAGGAAATGGAAGTTTGAGAAGTACGCCTCAGGGCAATAGCCTTGCTCTCAGGTCTCATCTGAGTCACAGACCAGTG
Source organism: Camelus dromedarius (assembly GCF_036321535.1). Classification (NCBI taxonomy): domain Eukaryota; kingdom Metazoa; phylum Chordata; class Mammalia; order Artiodactyla; family Camelidae; genus Camelus; species Camelus dromedarius. The sequence goes on from NC_087456.1 coordinate 27,431,114, forward strand.
TGGGTTTTATCTGAGTAAAATACAGTTTAAAAAAAAATGGCAGCAGTTGTTTTAGAAAGCATGTGGGCGCATCCTCCCATCTGACAAGTGAGGAAGAGGGTCAGAGTGCCTAAGCGACCTGTCTCAGGTCACACAGCACCAGAGCCCAGCAGAAACCATGTGGCTTCTCCCTCCAGTGCTGTAAGAAGACAGGGCTTCCTGCAAAAGAAGAGAAGACAGCCAACCTCTGGGAATCTTGGTGTCTTACATTTTTTTTTTTTAACAGTTTTTCAGAATGATGTATAACATTCAGATACTTGTGTTTGCGTGTTTGTCTTTGGACCTTTGAATGAGAAACCACAGGCAGGTCCTTCTGATCTGAACTCCCCGGCCTCTCCAGTGGCCTCCATTGGCTTCGCTGGATGGTGTCTCACTGCTGAACAATCCCCTTTACAAAACCCACTCTGCCACAGAACAAATCTCTCATCATTTTCATGGCTTGAATTAAATATATGTGCCAGATACGTTATTTTCCCTTCCCTTGTGGCTTGGATATCTTAGCTTCACTTTCTCTTTAGGCAGCTAGTTCAGTGAAGTGTTTGGGGCAAAAAAAGAAAACAGAAGAAGTCTTAGGATTGATAATTAGCTGATCCCCCCTCCCCCCACTCCCCTACTTCAGCTGAACAATACCTGATACCGACAGAATATAATGGTAACCTCTGCTTTCATAGATCGCCCCAGACCAGCTGCATTTACATCCAGATGTTAACAACTGCAGACTGAGCTATTACGTTAAAAATATAAATCTAGTTTAACCGCTGTCCAACAGGAAAGAGGTGCTTTATTATCTGTGCTGGTACCTGTGAATCTCCCCTGAACACAGAAATGTCCACATACACTCCAAACAACTTTTATTTCAGCAGTGAGTCCTTCTCGGCATCTAGGTTTTCTCACCACTGTAATCCACCCAGTTTCTGGGGCTGTTTCAGAGTTCGGCTCCAAGGGAACTGGCCTGTCTATGGAGGCAGCTGGTTTATTGGTCATTGTAATTGCTTTTGCAAAACATTTTCTTAATGAGTAAAGGGTGACATCAATACTATGATCTCAATATCCTTACAGCAAGTCCTGATAGCATTCTTATTTCCTGTTCCAGTGTAGCAAAGAGACTAGGAAAGGGCGATCCAGGCAGCCTGAGCTTTCATTGACCTGGATTTGATTTGTGAACTCCATCACTGGAGTGTGTGTGTAAGGCATCTATATTCGATTGTAATTTGTAAAGATCAGTGCATAGACTTTCTATGAGTTGAATGCCTGTTTATTTCTCCTCTAGCGAGATGCCGTGAGAAGGTCTTCATTTAGCTGTCAGTCCCCACGCCCCCCGCCCCGCTGTGTTGGCTTTTTCTCTTCGGTGTGCTCCTTGACTGCTTGAAAACGGAATTGTCTGAACACAAGCCAACTTTATTGATCCATATTTCTATTTGAAAGACCAGAGATTTGTAGAAGTAGGAGACTATTTCTTTTCTTGAGAAAGCTTACTGCAGAGGAGTTCTGCTCACGGAGCAGTAAATCTCTAAGACCGAATAAATGTTACATTCAGCATATATCGTAAGCTTCGTTTTGATGATTTATCTTAGGGAGGTTTTTTTTTTACCCCATACTGACCTTCCTTTCTAGCAGTGATCCCCACCTGGGGCCCAGGGCTGTTTCACTACCAGGGGCTAGTGATCTGGTCAACATGTGGCCATTTCCTACGTCATGACATAGGGTACACGATTCTAAAGCCCTTCTGGTCCTCTAAGGTTTGGTCCCAGGAGAATAACTTATGTAAGGAAAGACCTCTTCTTAAGGACTGTAGGGGAAGTGCCTGTTCTGCATCTGTTGTGCATCTGAGTTTCCGACTAGTCATTTCTGGACATCTTCTTCTGACATCCATAGATGTCCTGGAGTTGGGTAGTTGTGAGGATATAGTTAATTAAGCTGCATTAGGGCAAATATACACACTTGTTAAAATACTTAATTTGCCTCAGTAATATTGATTACATGGCAGAAGTTTGTTTAAACTAAATGGTATTTTTTCCCCTACTGTTACAGTACTTGAGTGCAATCTGTATAACAGCTAATAGCCATCATCAGTTAAATATCATGTTAGTTATAAAGTAATGTCATAAGAATTGATTTGGACTTGGCAGTGGAGGAGAGCTCTCCCTTCAAAGCCGATGGAGATGATTAGCCAGAGTTTTAAGCAGAATCATGGTTCATATAAACTGTGTGTATTTTATAGACTTATAGCTGCTCTATATTACATGAGTGCCCATTATATTAAAGAAAAGCTCAGACAGTTAATTATGCAAAACATCATGTATGCAATTACCCAGCATTATTATGCATTTAACAGTTTTATTGATTTGCCAGTAGCTCACTTACTGTATTTAGAGCTATAAACAAGGGATGTTCACCCCCAGATTGAAATAGGTCCAAGAAAACAAGCTGAGGATAAATTACACTACTAAGCGCCCCTGCATCAGATCGAATCCTTAAATACAGAAACTGTCAACAACCATAATGAGCAACACATTGTGATATCACAGGACCATTTCTTCTCCCATTAATAAAGTTTATCAGCCAGGAAGCATCAGAAATCACCTGCAATACAAACGGAAGCAATTGCAATTTCCTCCATCTAAAATAGTCTGGATAACTTAACAAGGCGATCGGCAGTGGCCTCTGGCTGGTTTCCATAGTAAAATGGAATGCGGGTATATTTACAGGCACTTTTTAGCATGTACATGCTTGGGACCTCCCAAGTCTTATTAGTGCATTTCTCTTTGCTGAAAATGAGTATGATCGGTTGCCCTTCCTTTGTTTTAGATACAACAGCAAGAGTACAGGCTTAAGGCTTTATAGGTCTTTCTATATGTCGGGTTGGATGGCCAGCCATCCTGGTTTGCCTGGGATGGAGGGGTTCCCAGGACATGGGATTTCTGCGATTAAACCAGGATAGACAATCAACCTGATTTCAGAACAAAACTGAGTAAGAAAAGATCATTGAACTTGGAGCCCTAAAAGCAGATAGGGTTTCAGCGAGGTCCTTCTTGGTCATGGTTTAGTGATAGGTATGAAGCTATATTCCTGGAGGTGCTTTCAACAACTGGCCAGAAATGAGTTGAAAGTCTCCTGCTTATTTGTCCTAAATTTCCTTGCTTGGGATGGCTCACGGCCTTTTACAGAAGTGGGAAAGCTTTCAGCTTAGATAGAGGCTCTGGTCTGTTATTTCAGGAGCTGGCCCCTTGTCCCCACACAACTTCGCTTCATCTCTTGTCAGCATCTCAAACACCAGCTTTGCGGGGAGCTGTTTGCTTAAAGTTGGAAAGAGTCTTTTGGACGAAAGACACACGTTATTTGTTCAGAGAATCAAGAAGCGGCATGACTAAATCACTGTGGTCTGGTCCTAGACGTCTGTCCCATTAGATGGGCCTCAACGTTTATTAAAGAAGACCTAAAATTATATATAAGTATGTGTGCATACGTGTACACGTATTTTAACCTGTCTGAGCGTGGGGGGCGGGATTTACAATTCCTTCTTTACAATTAATGATCTCCTTCTGTTAGGTTAACCAGGCATACCTTAAGATATTTCTTATTAAAAGAAAAAAATCCTTTCTCTTCCTTCCCCAACTAAGCCAGTGCACCTTAATGCAATGATGATATGTTAGACCCAGCAGTTGTCAAAGCATCGTATTACTGTGATGCCATAATGACACCCTGTCTCTGTAAAGTAGTCATGTTTTCTCAAATCACACGTTGCACCGTTGATTTCTGACATGACACTTCATTCAGTTGCTTTCTCTTTCTTCAGCATCACCGTTCTCTGACAATAGCGGCTGGTGCCCATTTTGTTACTAAGTGATTCACATTTTGCCACTTTACAAGAGTGCAATTAGTTGAAGCGGGGAGGTGGGGGGAGAAAGAACAGCTTATTGTGAAATAGTGTGCTTGAAGTTGTAACTCAGACTGCCAAGGAGCTGCTGGGGTCACGCGGCCTTGAAGCCTGGGCCTCGGGGAGCTGCAGCCTTAAGTCTTGGTGGTTTTCTTCTAAAAGCATTGAAACAGAACCAGAAACCTATAGGTTCATAAAAATTTCTAATTATTTTTTTAACCAAAAATGCTTAAATATTCAATCTGCTGATTTCAGAAGGTAGAAAACCGACCAGTCCTTACAGATACATTCCTATTTTGAATGGACAAGTGATCAGTGGTGGGACTGGAAAACCTTCCTTTCTAACCCTGGGATTCTGTGCTCCGGTGAGAGAACTAAGGATTCTGTCTTCTTATTTCTCTCTCTCTCCTCATATTTGTAAGCTTGCAGGTTTGCTGGCTTCACTGTTGTTAAATACAAACTGTGGATATAAATGGATAAAGTGTTTAGAATTTATAATGATGAGGGGCACCTTTTTGGGCCCTTAAGGGCAACAGGAAGGAAATAAAACAGTGAGTTGTTTAGTTGTCATATACTTAAGCCTGTGGTGGTGTCTGACGCTGACAATAGGTATAATGAATGTTTCAAAAATCTTGCCTTGGTGTAACCATCAGGAAGACCAAAGAAGACCTGTGCGCACGTGTTCATTTATGTACCATTGTTTTAGGAGGGAAATACAGTAGCAGATGAATTCCAGTTTGGTATAACATTCAAAGGCTGAAATGCATCTGTTTGTTAAGAACTTACATTTTGGTGAAAGGGTTAATAATACATAATAATACATAAGACTGTGGAACATAGGCTTAAGCCCCCCTGGGAAGTGTAGACCACCCTGGACAGCTACCCGTTGCCCCGAAGTTCAGGGCAGCTCATTCACAATCACACTTTCACCTGGATCTAGGGAGAGTCTCTGACAGCAACTGAGCTTGGTAATTGTGCATTGAATATGAACTTACTGATGCTCTTATTTGCTCCTGCAGCAGCAGCTTTAAATTGATCCTTATTCTTTTCTTATCACTTTCTCCCTGTGCACACACAGGTACCCACACAGTTCATTAGCTTCTGAAAGTTACAGTTTTAAGTCATCCAGCAACCAAGAAGCTGTATTTGCCTGCTCCTCTAATGCCAAAGATAAATTTTACTCTTGCTGGCCCTCAGGCAAGGCTGGGCAGCGAGTTCCTGTGTTGAAGCGTGACCATCAGAATATATATATATACACACACATACACACACACACATATATATATACATGCATATGTATATATAATATATATATAATAGAACATACATGGAATATATAGACTATGGAAGACTGTATCTCAAACTGTGTTGAAAATGTTTTCTAAAGCACTGAAATGTCCCTGACCTCAAGAATGCTGTTAAACCCCTCAAATTTAGTTTCTTAGACAGAAACAAAATGTTATTCTTGACATGGTTACCCCTTCCTCCAGTTTATTCTCAGGGTGTTCGCTCAGAGAAGGTTTTTGGAAAGTTGCTTGTCTTTCTCCCTGGTGCCTCTCATCATTTCTCTTAAAATAATAAAATAAAAGCAACCCTACGAAGGCTTTAAGATAAATATTTCCCACGTTTTCCAACACATGTTATTTCTATTCATAATTCTTAACTAAATTTAGATTTTTTTTTATTATTATTATTATTAATCCAATGTGACCTGAAGTGTCTGCGTTAACAGCACAATGTGGAATCAGGCTGCTGCTCTTTGGCTACAGATAAAGCCATCATCTTGAAAACGGCTCTTTCTGACAAAAAGGTGTTCTTTTGAAATAAAGTCTTATTCACTACATTCCTCTTAGAGTTAATGTGAATTTTAGTGCCTCTAATTTTAGATTGAAGTGAAGTCTAGAATAAAACCCACCAGCTGACAATTGAATTTATAGATAGTTGTGAATATTTCAGGCTTGAATAATAGAGCTGTAGAATTTCAGAGACAGAGAGGGAGAGAATTAAGACCCACTGTAGTTTTAGGGTATAATGTAATGGTGTCTAGGCAGTGCTCAGTGTAATGAGCTGAGTAGTAATTAGGAGACAACTGTGTTCTTTTCAGATTCTGTTTGGGCGTCACTGCAAACCCCAGGCAAGGGTGGCCCACCTAGGCCGCCCTGGAGCCAGGGTGGTGGCCACTTCCACCACTTTTCCACCCATGGGTGAGCAGGAATGTCACAGAAGCAGTGAGTGTGCTATCTCTACCCCTGCTTCCTTGGCTATTAAAGAAAAAAAAAAATCAGTGAACACCTTGAAAAACTCTCTGTTGGCTTCAAGACATTCCTGCACTGGACTTTGGAGTCAGATCTGAGTTCAAATCCCGACTCCTCCACTTCCAAGCTGTATGACTTCCAGGAAATCATATGATGTCTGAGGCTCTGTTTCCTAAAAAGTAATAACCTCCCTGGCGAGACTGTCTTGGGGATTAAATGAGGTAGTATTTGTGAAGTGCTCGGGGTCAGCACCTGGCAGATCAGAAGCACGGGATAAATGACAGGTCTGATTGTTACTGTTTCCACCGGGCAAAAGGTGCTCATGAAGGAAGCAGTACCTGGCTGAGAAGAAGCACGTCCATCCAACAGCACAGATCCAGCTCGTTCACTTTCATTTATAGCTACAGTGGCCAGACTTGTGTAGGAGGAGAGATTGCCGCCGTCCAGAGGTTTCCCTGACGACTTGAACTTCCTGACTTTTCTTGCTTCCATCCAGATTCTTGCAAAGTTATGGACTGAGATTTTGGAGGAAACAGCTGGCTAGGGACATCCAGTTTTTTAGAGGCCTGAACAACATGCATGTGACATGTAAACATTTGGTGACTTTGCAAATAAGTCTTCCATAAAGAGGAGAGTGAGTCTTGTTCTTTAGTCAAGAGTTCTGCAGATTTTAAAAGTCCATGAGAAGAAGCCCAAGGGAAAGAAAATTGGGATAAAATCGACCATAGATGATACAAAAAGAGAGAGAGAAGAGGGCCTGGAGAAAGCATGGTGTGGTACATGGTCCAGCAGCTCGAAGCAACTCTCCTCCGGAAAAGGAAAAAATAATTGAGACATGGTGCCTCGCGGGCAGATGGCGAAAAGAGTTAATTGTCATCGCCGTGAGAAATTCAGTGCCAGAGAGAGGAAAGGGGAGCAACCATGTTTTAGTACCCTAATAACTTCTAACTCCAGTCTCAGATCATAATGTATGTGCGAGCAGTCCAGTAATTATAAGGTAATAAGTGAAGTGGTGGGGTAAGTGCTCTAAATTAAAAGGAATTCGCAGGGCTGCTGTAAGTCAGTGCCGACCCGCTTTCTTTCAAACGTTGACTGGAGGAAAAGTGCTTAGCCCAGGGTGCAAGCTGGGAGACAAGGAGAACCATCTATTAATTACAACGCTCATTAGCAGTGACGGGGACAAGGCAGCAGATGCGGGAGGGAGCGGATGCCGGAGTTCAGGCTGGCGCGGGGGAAATTTTTCCTTTCGCTGGTTCTCCAGGAAAGGACACCACCAGTGGGTGGGCGACAGCAAGAAGATATTTTTGTGGATTTCTCCTGCCTGTTTGCTTTCTTCTCCTCCCGAGACTGCTTTCCTTTAGACAAGAGAATACCACTTCTGATGTGAAATCTCTTGGTTAAGGGGCAAATTCCTGTCCTCAATGCTTCACTCTTGAGACTGCCTTCTTGGAACCATTCGGTGAACATGCTCTGCTAGGAAATTCCGTATTTGCCTTCGTTTTAAAGTAGAAGAACAGTGGGGGAAGGGGGACCCGGAGGAGAGCATGAAATTTCTGCAATGAGGAAATATCATTAGATTTATAGTGAAGGAGATAATTACATCCCTTTGGTAGTACGGCAGCTACTCCCCCAAATTCTAGTGAATGACCATTACCCAGTGGGACTCCCATAAATCAACTTTCCACTGGGAAGCAATTATCTAAGTCCCTTCCTCAACTCTCACCTCTTTCTATAGCGAGCTCTCCGAAGGTTCAGAAGAGACTTTGCTAAAAGGGGTTTTGCACTATGACTAACCAGAAAGAAAATAGGACCAATTATATCTTTTCATCTAATTACCTCTTCGGAAATTTAATCACTTATGGGTCCGACACAGTAAGAGGGGCAGTCCGTTTCTTCTAGACAAGAGAGAGAATCTGTCAGATTAGATGTTTCATCATATTGCCTTTTGGGAGGTATGATGCTAAAAGACCAAAGGAAAGGGAGAAAGAGAGGCGATCACAAAAGTCATTTTTTTCAGGACCAAATTTGATACGTTCTTACTTTGCTGAGTATAAAGTATCAGATTTGTGGACTCACAGGTATACTGAAGGGTCACGTGGCTTTTACTGATTGCTCTCTTCAGCAGGAGCCAGTCACTCACACAAACACACATGTACACGCACGTACCTGTTTATTAATCAGTGCTGGTGATCACTAAGCTTTGTAGGCTCTAGGAAACAATCCTTAAATATTGGCTAGAATGTTATCCTTGATGTCTCTCTGTGTCACTAGGTGTGTAGGAAACAGAGCAATTTAACTAAAGAAGCAAACTGATCGAGGATATATTCCCTATGTGTCTTGGATCAATAAGGGGCACGGTTACGCTTCTGGATGCGTGCTGACAAACGGTGATTGCAAGAGCTGGGGAATCATCTGTTCGGTCTTGAAAAGAAAAGTTTGATCCTGCTCATAATAGAATGATTGCAGCATCAGAAAACGGAAGGGGAAAGTAGAGTGAGGATGAATTTACTTTTAGAAATGGTGTGGACTTTGCAGATCGCTCTGCTTCTGTGGACAGATTTAGAATCTAGGGAGTTGATTTAGATATTGACAGTGGTTCTCCAAGAGAAAGGTGAAGTAAAAGGAATTAGACCCGTTAGAGCTCTTGTTTATGGCCTGTCTGGGCACTTTGATGTAACCCTGTCACGCTCTTATGCTGATTACCTTCTTGTAGAACAAGAGATATTGACTAGGGAATGAATGATGTGTGGTCCTTTGCTCGTAGGCAGCCCTCTCAAAGAGAAGTGACTTTTTTTTTTAATTAAAGTAGAGTTGATGTACAATATTATATAAATTTCAGGTGTACAATAGAGTGATCCACAATTTTTAAAGGTTATACTTTAGTTATAGTTAATATAAAATATTGGCTATATCAAAGAGCAATGTCTTTAACATATGAATTCTCTCTCTCTTTTTTTTTTTTCCACCTTTCATCCTTCCCTTTTACTATACTGTTTCACCTTCTCTTTGTTTCTGCCTCTTTTGGTCTCGGTGTTTGACACTCTCTCCTTCTCTTTCTCCCTCTGTTTGTATCTCCCTAAATCTCAGGCTTCTCTGCAGAATGTCAAACAAAGACCGGCACATTGATTCCAGCTGTTCGTCCTTCATCAAGACGGAACCCTCCAGCCCGGCCTCCCTGACGGACAGCGTCAACCACCGCAGCCCAGGTGGCTCTTCAGACGCCAGCGGGAGCTACAGTTCAACCATGAATGGCCATCAGAACGGACTTGACTCGCCACCTCTCTACCCTTCTGCTCCTATCCTAGGCGGCAGTGGGCCTGTCAGGAAACTGTATGACGACTGCTCCAGCACCATTGTTGAAGACCCCCAGACCAAGTGTGAATACATGCTCAACTCGATGCCCAAGAGACTGTGCCTGGTGTGCGGCGACATCGCATCTGGGTACCACTATGGGGTAGCATCCTGCGAAGCCTGCAAGGCGTTCTTCAAGAGGACGATTCAAGGTGAGTGCCTGCTGCACATAGAGATACCCACCCTCCTCCAGTCTCACGTGATGGTTGGTTGGTTGGTTCGCTGGTTGGTTGGTTTTCCTAGTGTTTATCCTCGTTAGTAAGTTTTGCATTCTTCATTCTGTCTTGGGCACCAAAGAGAAATAGGTTAAAGTTGATAGTGGAGGATTTGTAGAATAAACTCCCCACCCCCTTGCTGGACATGGCTCCTGTCAATTCCACCTTCACTCTCAAGCTCTGATGATGGAATGGTAATTAGCTTGGGTGTGGTTTAAAAGCGCACATCTGTTATTAGAGCAGTGGGGGTCGGGGTAGTGCCCGAACCAATGCACACTGGATTCATAGTGCTCTATTCAATTCTTCTTACATCTGAAATAATGAATATTTTAGACCAGTGGTTTTTGAACTAGAGTGTGCTTCAAAACCGGCTGGAGTTCTTGCTGAAATGCAGATCACTGGGCCCAGTTCCCAGAGTTTCTGGTTCCTTAGCTCTGTCTTGGGTAGGGGCCTGAGAATTTATATTTCTAACAAATTTTCAGGTGATACTGGTATCGCTGGTCCAGGGACTACACTTTGAGAATCACTGCTCTAGACAAATTTAATTTTCTCCTACGTTCCTTCTTTCTCTGTGGTTGGATATATTTTCCCCACCTTTGTAATGAATTTGTATTAAAGAAGCTTCCAAATTATACCAGATTATAAAATATGCCTCCAACATATATAAAAAAAATCCAAACCTTTATAGATCTCCAGATTGAGAAATAACAAAATTATTTCCCACCAAAAAGGTAGGAAAATGTGACTGAAAATTTGTATGTGGCTTTTTAAACTAGGAATTCACAAATACAAAACTCTGCTAGTTTTCAAAGCTGTAGATGTATATACTTACAGAAAGCTACAGTTCACTTGTTTAGATCCTTTGTGTGACACGCCTTTGAAGAAAATAGGAGAAGGAAATGGGGGATTTCTGGTGGGGGATTCTCAGCACGTCAGTGATTCTGTCCTTCTGCTCAGTGCTTACAAAACGTATCTTCTTAACAACCAGTTACGGAGACAAGAGCATCTTCCCACATGTCAGTGGTTCTCAACTTTGCCTGGAGTCACCCAGAGACAAAAATAAATATGGATGCCGGGGCTCCCACCCCCAAATTCTGAGTTAATTTGGCCTCAGGCACGGGCAGGGCAGGGGGAGATTTTTGAAAGCTTCCTAGTTAATGCTTCATGTAAAGCCGATGCTGAGAGCCACGATGCTGAACTGTTCTGTGTTCTGTTAGTGCTTCTCAGGGTGTGAGCACTGGGCCAGGAATACCAGCATCACCTGGGAATTTGCTGGAAGTGCACATTCCCAGGCCTCATCCCAGACCAGCTCAGTCGGGATCCCTGAGGATGGGGGCGCCCTTTGTGCTTCGCCAGGCGCTCACGGGGAGCCTGAGGCTCACCCAAGTTTGAGAACCACAGCTCTCTTACGGTGTTACCACTGATGACCCTCCTGTGTCACCTTATGGTCCCTGCTTGGATGTAACTGAGATTAGTTTAATCTCTCTGACATGCTTACTGGTATTTAAAGTGAAAAGGAGATCATGTTTGTTAAACTCGAATCCTTCCAAATATTTTAACAAAAGGTGATTCTGAAACCTTTCATGTGCCCATAGGTAATTGTCTACCTTTTCCTTTTAAGAGCATGTGGGAGGGCAATCTTTTCACCTGGGTGCCCTGAGATGCTAGTGTCTTGTCCTTAGTGAGTCGGCTGTACCATCTCCCACTTGCTTTTGTGCTGTTTCTCACATAGTAGCTTCCTTGATCTATGAGTACACAGTGAAAGAGTTAAAAGTGCACAGTTTTTCAAGATAGCATAACTCACATAACAGAGAGGATATTTAAGCCTAATCTTTTCATAGCCTTCGTAGTTTTAACCGAAGAACCCAAGCCAAGTTAGTGTAGAGTACATATGAATTACCTCCACGTTTTAATAGCTGTGTCCTCATATTTAAAGGACCATCATTGCCATATTTTATTAGTATTTTCTTATCCAAAAAATCCTCCATCCACTGGATCTTTATTTTCTTTTATAAACTGAAGGCATTAATACCTACTTCAAAGAATGCTTATGGATAAAAAGAAATACAAAATCACATGTAAAGAGAGTAAGTAAAAACAATGTTGGTCTATATGCAAAGTTTCTTTTCATCTTGGGGCATTTGAAAATCTCTCTTCAGCCTATTTGCTAAATTGCAAACCCTGTGAATGAAAACATATTTCAAATCTTCGGGTTCTTACCAGCCATTGTCCAACAGTATCAGAACATGGATGCTACAGGTCATCTAAATTTTAAACTATTAGTAATTTGGTTTTGTTAACTCATCTCGGGGTCTAACTCCACAAAGACAAGGGAGCATTTTGGGATAAATTAACAAATACTGTGGATGCTGATACAAGCAAGAGGTTGTCAATATGCAAATCACTCCCATTTACTCAACAAATGTTTACTGGGAACCTGCTGTGGGGCCTGGCAGTGTGCTGACTGGAGTTTCAGCTGAACAACATTTTATGAAAGCTTGGTTCCCAAACGTTTGTGGATTGCGATGAATTCTTTCTACAAATGTCTTCTGCCTTGAGGGAATACCAAAATTTTGGGAGTTGGTGGGATTAAACTTCCTCGTCCTCAGGATGTTTTCCAAAGGTAGAACAAGTATGTGAAAACATTTCCTGACAGTTGTTTTAAAAGAAAATACAAATCCTATGGCTTAGATATGAATAGCTATGCCATAGTTATTTACTGGGCGTTCACTGGAACAGAACAATTGGGATACTGTCCCTGATTCTTCCTTACGATGCTGAAATGCTACCAAAAGCTTAACAGAGCAAAGCACAGGGTGATTCTTGGCATTGACGTATGGTGCTCAATTTTACTCCATATTGGAGAGAGCAACTTTCAAGGATTTCGAGCAGGAGACAGAGATGTCACTGTCCAGATTAGCACTCTGGACTTGCCCACCTGGCTGTGCTTGTAGCTGGCAGCTGGACGGCACTCGGTAAGGCTACCCTGCTAGTTACATCAGCAGGCATCGCACCATGGTGCTTCCTTAGCCCCAAAAAGGCAGTGAGGCAAAAAAAGGGATTAAATCGTGAAAGTATAATGTAATAATTAGGCTGGTAATTGTAAGGGAGATTGGAGCAGCCCCTCCTTTCTGTGGCCAAATAGACATAGTTGAGCTCCAAAGAGGTGGAAAGTGGCCTGAATCTACTGTATCATCACGGATTCTTATTCTGATGTTGAAGGAACCAAAGAATCCATTCTTATGCCTTGAGGCAGCATTGCAGCCAAGCTATCCTTGACAGATCGGAGTCTCTCCCTTCCCTCCCTTAAAGCTCTCCCGAGGATGAGAAAGGATTATGCAACTCGCTGAAGAACAAGTCTTTCTACTGTCACAACCCTTACGGCCAAGACGTTATGTAAGTCTGGCTTCGGTCCTGCTCTCACTGACTGAGGGACAGTCCACAGCCATGGGGAATATTGCCTCTTTAAAGTTTTTATTTCTTGTTATAATAATTTATTTTTAAGATTGGTTATCCAATATGTAATGCATTTTGAAGGTTGGGCAAAATACTTCTTAAATTTGGAGCCAAAAGAACATATATTTGAGAGCACATCTTGAGAAAAGTAGTGAGAATTGTTCTTCTCAAAGCTGAATGTGGTATTCTGGGTGTGAAAGGCAATTAATCATAGATTGCAGTGAAAGTCAACTAGAAAGGCATATTTTATTTATTGACTGTTTCTAAGTTATCATTGAAAAACTATTGAATTAGGTCAGCACTTAAGTAAAAGTCAAAGTTTTGGAATTTTGTTTGTTTGTTTTCTTGACCAAAACTTTTTGACAGTTCGGTCGTCCCACAGGGTTACAGTGGCAGCATTGATTTCATTGTCACTTCCTAGGCTTATTAATTTGTGTGTGTGTTGTGATATTGTTTTTCTGATTTTTTCTAATTCTAGTTTTGGCCTCAATTTATAAATGAGTTAGGAATTTTTGTGCTTTTTTTTTTTTCTGTACCTTCTCATTAAGAGTTTTCCCTGGACTCTTGTTAAGGAGGTAAGACATACCTTTATACCTCTCAAAAGTCAATATACATTTCGTTATTTAATTCACAAAACACCAACCCCCCTGAAGTTTTTATTTCTATGTAAGAATATGGAAAATAAGTCATATACATGGTTAATATAACCATTTCAACTGCTCACTCTCGTGCTAGAGATAAGGCTCCCCTCCCTTTAGAAAGAGGAAATTGTATATTTAAAAATAGGAGTCTTCTTTTTTCAAAAGATATTCTAGCGTGGGTTTTGGATTTGTATAAAACCAGATCCAAGTCTCAGCCACTTACCTGGTGAGCGGCCATAACTTCTCTGTGCTTCCCTTTCCCAGGTGGAAAGGGTTCAACGAGAGAGTATCAAAGTGCCTGGCCCACAGTAAGGGCTCGATAAATGATGAGCTTTGGTTGACGTTGGCAGTGTGACTGGGACACTCCACCACCGGCTGGTTCAGATACTCTAGGACAAAGAGGTGCCCTTGATGTTAAACTGGAAGGACCTGTGACCTTCTCCTCTCAGAGCTGTCCACCCCTTTGCTCTGACAGTAAACCCTCTCTCCCTGTAGCCATTCCTCACAATGGTGCCCTTTTATAGTAGGAGACATTGAGGTGGGCTGATTGGACATTTGACTGGTTGTATGTAGTTTTACGGTGATCAGTTAATTTTATTTTTCTGTGACTGTGGATGGGAAACTGGGTAAATCAGAAAGGGAGCCTGAATCTTGTCACTTGAGTCAAATATCCCCGGTTAAGCTTCAGACGTGGGACCTGGGAAATAAAGAAGCAGAATGTCTTTGCAGCGTGAAATACAGAAGTGACCATTATGAGAACCAAGTCTACAGCAGGTATTCATGGCCTGGGACAGGAGTCCAGTGGACACCTCTGTCCTGTGTATGTAAATATTTAACCCTTTATAAATCAAGATAACAAATTGCTAAGTCAAATATGTTGCGTTCTCTTATTTGACAAATATGCCCTCGTAATGGCCTGGGAGACCAGCTTTGCGTTTGTAATTCTTAGACAACTGGGAGTTTTATGTGCACGGGAGAGCCAGTTTTCAGCCTAGAGCCTGGCCCATTTCCCTTCCTTCCCTCCACCTCCCATTGCGTCTGGTACGTAGTTTGGACACCCCTGCCCGCATATCCAGGGCCCTCCGGCCCCTTCCTAACGGCAGCCCCTTGATCACGCACAGGCCTTGTAATGTGCACACCAGCAGTGAGGTCCAGCCCAGGCCACCTGCCAGAGAATGGACTCAGGGGAGAGGCCTGTGGAGGTTTATCCAGAGAATTCAATGATCCCAGCTACTGGGATCATATGGTACAAGGGGCTTGGCTCCTGCAGGTCTCGTCTTCCTAACCTGTGGAAGGGTTTGCATCATCCATGCCTTCTAAAGCCCAGGGCCTCAGGTGATGACCACCTTGTCTGGATCTAAAGAAGACACTGACAAGAACCTAAATCTCACCTTAAATCTCGGGCATTAAGGAGGAGGAATTTGCCTGCAAGGCCTGTGCTGAAGGTGTGTGGACACAGCCTGTGGATCTGACACTGCTCTTTCTTCCCCGCCTTGGATTGCTGACTCCTGCCTAAAGCAGGCGGCGTCATCCTAGAGCATCTTTCCCGGGTGCCTCCTTTTCTTTGCCATCGTGTGCTATATTTTAGTCTTAGAGTAGAATATTTACAGCCCTGGAGGAAATAAGAACTTACAAATTGAGTGTCCGTACATCATGTAAACCTTTCAAAGGAAAAGAATAAGAAATTATCTATTTACTTTAAATAGTGTTTGGAGAGAATACCCTCATTTATAAACGGCAGCTTTAAAGCTAGTATGTTCTAAAATTAAAATCCAAAATAATACGGAAATGTCTACATTGACTTTATGAATCTCAGTGATTATCAGTTTGGAAGCAGTATTAAATTAAATATTGAGGTAATATTTTCGAAAGAAATATTGTCTAAAACTCATTCACTTTAACTCAGAGCTGGCTTTTGTTATGTTTAATTGACTTTTCCACTTTTTCTTGCATTTGATGCCAGTTTTGTCTGATTTTTTGAAAGGCAGTAATGTTGCCAAGTTATAAATGAGAAGCATTATTCCCTCGCTATTTTAATTGTTAGCTTCAGTGTTTATTTTAATTGTGCAATTTAGTCCTGCTGACTTTCTCTGTGGGTAGAGGATGCATAGGATGTGAATGGAGTTTTCAAGAAACGGCGTAATTTACAGTTTCATCTCTCGCGGTTTTGACTTAGGGGACCCGCTTCTCAGGATAAATGAGTAGCGATTCCTTTTCCGTGGTTTGCTCTGACTTTTAGGAATTGACCTAAATTGTCATCACTTCTGAGGTTGTTGAAGAGCTACTGGTCAACAAAACTTTTCTGTAAAGGGCTGGATAGAAAGACAGTTAGTAAATACCTTAGGATCTGTGGGTCACGTGCCTCCTCTGTCACGTACTCTGTTCTGCTTTGTTTTATTTATCGATTTATTTTTGAGCTGTTTAAGAATATAAAAACCGCTCTGCGCTTGGGGCCATACCCAAGCATACCTGGGGCTAGGTCTGACTGCTGGCCATCGTTTCGGTAACTGTCACTTCATCGTTCTTAGAGGCAACATTGACTACCCAGGTGTTCATTTCAGATGACCTTCTAGACAACTTTGCATGCAGATCATTTATTTAAATGGAAAGCAAGATCTCTATGATGATGGTTGGTTTTTTGTTTTTTTTTTCAATCTCTCATCTCAGTTTTCAGAATTTTTTTTTCCAGGAATTGTCTAGCCTCTTTTCACTGTTGCCTGTGAGCTAAACGTGTGTGTGTTTCAACCAGCAAATCAGAAAAACGGAACCAATGTAAATTAAAATAAAGTGGCCCGTAGATTGGCTGACCAGCAGTTGGATCTTGGCTGTGTAAGAGTGATTCTTTTCAGAGATTAAATTGCATGGTTGATCTTCAATCAAGGGGAAAAAAAGAGAGAGAGAAGAAAATGTAAGGATCCTCACTGTGTTTTTGTCCTTCAGATATGAGGAACTCAAATTTGCAACACCAAGGTCTCTGGTGTCGTTTCCATGTTTGTTGCACACATTGAATTATGTGATTGTCTTTTGAAAGTCATGTAAAATCAGCACATCATTTTGAACTCCTGATAGGGTAAGGATATATTTTCCAGTTGGGTCAGAGTGGCTAAAAATGTCCCATGGCAGGGATGTTGGCCAGTGGCATTTACGGAGGGAAAAATTTGCAATGAAACTCTTTTATGCCATGGTAAAATGTTCAACTGTGGTTTACTATCAAATTAGTGAGGCTGGATAATTAGTTAAGGTAGGCAGACAAAATTCCCTTTCCTAGGCTGTATATTTGCAAAAGGAGTGACCCTCTCCTCCTGCTGTCGATGTTATTTCACGGTGGTTGGGAAGAAGTTAGAGTACGTGTTGTATGTTCCTCTGGTAAATTACATTGAATTTATTTTTGTTTATTATAAAAAGACATTTTGTAGTAGTAATATCACTGATTCTTAAAAATGCAATAGTTATACTTATAAAAGGGTGAGTTTGTGAGTGATTTTTTTTAATTCAGTTCTATTTTCATATTTCTACTGAGTTTCTAATATATCTGGAACATAGGTATATTCTCCATTGAGTCTACTCTAATACGGTCTACATGATAGAATCAGAAAAAAATAAGAATGTCATTCTGGATTATCTTTACATATGCATACTTGAGTTATGTTCTTTCTCTTCTTAAAAACTTTTGCAAACTTCTTTTTTCTTGAATCAAACTCTCTATACCGAGAAAATAAAATCTGTTTCCCATGATTCACCTACACCAGTGTCCTCAGAAGCAGCAGCCAGGAAGGAAAGGGGCTCCCAGGTGCTGACTGTGGGTGGAGTTGGCGTAAGACCCAGTACCCTCTCTGGTCCCGGTGTCCCGATCCACCTGGGCCATCTAAACGTACCTGTTCCTGATTCAGTCACTTTCTTATGGGAGAGGAACCATGTGCATTGCCATTTCTTCTAGGGAATTTGTTGGCGAGTGAGCCTCTTTTCCTAGCCTGCCCCAGCCTACCACTGGCCAAGCCCACACCTCTCACAGCACCACACACCAGTTCTTCTCCTGTTGAGAGGGAAGTTGGTGCTGTTTACATTCTCCAGTCTGAAGGACTTCTTGAATCAGTTCCAGTGAATTCTTTTAAAATGCTATTTACTTCCCTGATGTGGGCAAGGTGAATTTTTACATCTGTGATGGGATTTCTTAGCTGGTGGGGCGTGGTTGATACTTTGCCTGCAGACCACTGGACTTTCCTCGGAGGACTTGCCACCCAGGTCACCCTAGTGTTATCTGATGACTGCTTTGATGAAGAGGCTGGAGGCTTTTCTTTGATTATAAGATAGACTCCCAAGCACAGGTATCAATCAGTACCACTCTTGACATTCTTAATGACTTTCATTCTTTCCTTCTGGTTGTCTCTTACTTAGAACCAAGCCTGACAAATAAGGCTCTTTCATTCAGAGAATAAGCAATAAATTACATTGTTAGAACAGCCCCAGCCTACAGAGCACTGTGTCGAATGCTTGGACATAAATAGTAGGAATGATACGTTGTACTTTGTATTTTTCAAAATGCATGTTTTTATACATGTGTTAAAGTAATAACATGTTAAGTACTTCTTCCCTTAAACTCAGAATTGATTCTGGCTGAATCCAGTTAGGCTGCATTTAAATATTCATCCTAATGGTAGGAAAGAAAAAAAAAATGAGTGATGAGAGTCCTGTTGCCTGAAGCTCCTATCGATGCAAACGTGGGTCCCTCTTCTTGGTAATTAGTTGTAGGAATCTATGTCTTAATATGATTTGCTGAATCCTCAGAATTTGTTACTTGTTAAAATTGAGGTTTTGGAAGCTATGAGGGAGGTTGGGAGGAATGGCAGGGTGGGGCTGATGGCTTGGGGTGCAATATATATATTTTTCTTTCCTAGTAAAGCCCAAGGCAGTGATTCATCTTTCTGATCTATGACTTGATAAACCCAGACAATATCTTAGAAGTGATCAAGTGTACACAATTTGCTTTCTTTTGAAGTTGCTTGAAGTTGTTGGGATTCAACCACGTTAAGGCCTAGTCACTGGAGTTCTCTTCCACCATTTCAAAAGTTTTATGTGAATGCAAAATTAGGTAATAGATGCTAGTCAAGTATTCTAGTTTATACTAAAAGTAAATATAAGTTTATATTTTAAAGAAATGATGTTCTGACATTTATTTTTTAATTGATTTCCTCTTCTTATTGTGGTAAAAAAATAACATAAAATGCACACAAAAAAAACATAACTTAAAATTTTCCATCTTAACCATTAGTATGCAGTACATTAGTGCTAACTGTGTGCACATTGTTGAACAACAGATCTTCGACATTTTCTCATCTTGCAAAAATAAAATCCTCTACCAATTAAACAACAACTCCCATTGCCCTCTTCCCCAACTGCTGGCAATCACCATTCTGCTTTCAATTTCTATGAGTTTAACTACTCTGGGTACCCCCTATAAATGGAATCACATAGTGTTTGTCTTTCTGTGACTGTCCTATTTCACTTAGCATAATGTCCCCAGTTTATCCATGTTGTAGTGTATGACCGGATTTCCTTCTTTTTTAAAGCTGTATAATATTCCATTATGTGTATACAGCACATTTTCTTTTTTCATTCATTCATCAATGGACATCAGGTTGTTTCTGCCTCTTGGTTATTGTGAATAATGCTGCAGTAAGCATGAGAATACAAATACCTCTCTGAGATCCTGTTTTCAATTATTTGCATATATACTCAGAAGTGGAATTGCTGAATCATATGGTAGTTCTATTGTTTTTTAATCATCATCTATTTTTATTTCTCATCATTACAGTTATTTTTAATCACCTGGCTACATATTTGTACTGTATACTAGCTAAGGGATTTTATAAGACCAAAGATTACAATGAATTAACATTGAAAAGGCTTTAAGAACCCTAAGATTTCTAGATAAAGTGGATTTTAATCAAGATTTTTTTTTAAAGTAAGAATTTCTTTTTTCAATTAAAATATAGTCAGTTTACAAAGTTGTATCAGTTTTTGGAGGACAGCATAATAGTTCAGTCATGCGTATATGTATCCATATACACACACATATTTGTTTTCATATTCTTTTTTATTATAGGTTACTACAAGATACTGACTGTACTTCCCTGTGCTATACAGTATAAACTTGTTGTTTAGCTATTTTATACATAGTAGTTAGTATCTGCAAATCTCAAACTCCTAATTTATCCCTATTTTTAATTTTTTGAGGCACCTCCATACTGTTTTCCGTAAAGGCTGCCCCATTCTGCACTTCCACCTACAGGGCACAAGGGCTCTGATTTCTCTGTATCCTCTCCAGCACTTGTTATTTTTTTTTTTTTCTTTTTTTAGTAGCAGCCATTCTAATGAGTGTGAGGTGAATGTTTAAACATTTTTGAGGAGTTTCAGATGCTCCCCAAATGTGAAGTTCTAATCTTTTACCCCCCCCATGCTGTCCATATGTAATTACATATGTAGACAATGTAAATAGTTGGTTTCATCCTCTTCAATGAATACAATGCCTTTATGCCAATAATAGTTGAAGAATCTGTTAATTTGTCATAATAATAATGAATATATTTGTTTTTAGAATGTGCCACATATTATTCTAAGTGCTTTACATCAATTATCTTACTTAATTTTTCTGTCATTCCATTAAAGTAGATACTACCATTATAATATTATCATATTATTTATAGATGTGGAACTTCTATAAAGTTCATAGAGAGGCACAGAGAAGTAATTGCATAAACATAGTTTCCTCTTAGCAGTCTGAACCCAGAGTCTGTGTTTTTAGCCCCCTCATTACCCTGCCTTGTATACTTTTTAAAACATTTAAAGCATTGAATAATTTTAGATTGAATTTTTCTTGTGAGATTTTAGTTCATAGGCAAAATTTTCCATTAAATTGTTAAAACATAATAAAACTGGGGAATTAAGACTATTTTCAAAGTTATGATTCGATGATATTAAAGGTCTGTAAAAAGGAGGCAATCAGAAGTAAGTCTTTAAAATACTGAATTCTTTATAATTCATTTTCCAAAATCCTCTAATTACTAAGTTTGAGAGTTCAGCACTTCAGTACCACCGTATCTGTTTTCTGTCCCAGTTCCTGGGGTTTTATCTGCTGACGCTCATTTTGCCACTGTGCTTTTAGTTGTTGGTCCTAGATTGATCCTAAAAATGTGTGCTTACCACTGATAACACTTGCCATATTCTTTCATTCCTGTTTTTAGGAGGAAATAGGATTATTTCTCCTCCTGTCTTGATGTGAGGATGATTGTTCACTTGCTAAACTTTGTGACCACAATAGAAGGGAGCTCAGAATCAATTTCTTTCTTTTTTTTTTTCCTTCTATTTTCTTATGATAAGTACCAGTCCGAAGGAGTTAAAGAAAGAAAGTGATTATATGAATGCATCTGTAAGTTGATAGAAAAAAGTTATATTCTTTGGAATTAACTCTTATTTTGGTTTGAAAATGTTTAAGGAAACAATCATATTTTTAAATGCTTTTTTAAGTAAGGGCATCACTGAGCAACTAGCAATGAAAGAATTTAGTACAACAAAACCTGGATTAATTTAGAATTTAGAGCTTGAAATCTGAATGCTTTAGAGTGAATCTGAAAGCATACCCCAAATCTACATTCTGATATCCATTTTTTCAGTGCATGCTATTAACATAGTTTCCATTTGAGGAAGATCAGAGACAAGCACAAGAATCTTCAAAGGAACGAATCTAGCCCAAGATTTTGTCCTTGATTACACCTTTTTTTCCTCTCTTGCATTCAAAGCATCGTCACTGCTCCCAAGGTACCTCCTTGGTTCTGGAACACCCTCACTGTCCCCAGAGTCCTCAGACTAGGTTTGACATGGATAACAATTTCAAATTTTTTAAATATTTAAAGCAAAACCCTCCAACTCAGTCTGCCCCCTGTTCTTCTGAGAGGTTATCAATTTGCTGAGGATTCTTTTTAAAATAGCTGAACCTAACTTGTAAGAAGCTCTTTTACAGGCTTGTGGGTAAAGGAGGGGGAGGGAGGAAATAATGGATAACAGATTGTAAAGAATTTCTTATCATTGCAGCCTTCTGTCCACAGGTTTTAGACCCTGGGGGCCAAATCCACTTTGCTAAAGAAAGTTCTTCTGGAGCACAGCCACACCCAATCTTGTATTGTCTTTCCTTCCTGCTTGCACAGGAGAGCTGAGGGGTCACACCAGAGACTGAATGACCTGCATAGCTGAACCTTTTACTCTCTGGGCCTTTAAGAAAGAGCTCACGGACCCCTGCTGTTTTATGAAGGTCTGGGAGTTAAACAAGTGTTCCTTGCAGAAGGCATCCTGCCCCTGGCCTCCCCTGGATCCACATCCAATGGGAAGCCCCCCCACCCTCCCCTGCCAAGTTTTCCTCTGTGCTGTTCCTCCCTGAGGAAATGCCAGGCACTCTGAGGCCATCCAGGTCAGAGCTGAGGGGTGCGGTGCCCAGGTTCTCCCTCAGAGAGGGAGATCTTCAGGCACAAACACTTCTCAATCCGAGCTCTGACAGTTCTCCTCTGGGCTTCTCTGTTTTACTCTAAACGCAGCTGGCGGCCTTGTCCGGCTCCCCTGACCCTTGGGGTGATTAGTAACTGCTCGGTTTTGAGTGTTTGCTTGTGCTTGCCTTAATGTTCCTATTGATTTTTAAAGGCTACCATGCTGCCAGCCTTTTGGCTTCCAAGCCAGAGGCCAGGAGGACTGCTCTGCCCAGCTTTTGCTTAGTTCTGTGCTGAGGACCAGCACCTGGCCCTTCTCAAGTCCCCCTTAGCTCTTCTCCTGTGTCCCGAGTCCCTCTCCTGGGTATAGTTTCACTGCTGTAATGATGGTGATAATCAAGCCTCACTGTGTGTCAGGTACTCCTCTTAAGTACACACTCTCACTTGATTTTCATAGCAAGCGCATAGGTATCCATTGCTGGGACGCATGCACTCTTCACTGACAAAGAAAGTAACTTCAGATTTAAATGTTTTGCCCAACTCAGAAAATGATAGAAGCAGGACTTGAACTTATTTGACTCTAGCACTTGGCTTGTAATCGGGGTTATATCACCTCCTACAGTTTAAATACAGGTCAGTTACCATCACTTGTGTCAAGCAGGGTTTCCGCAGCTCTGTACCAGCTTTGGAGGACACAGATAGGTACTTGCTGAATACGTGAACTTGATCTGGAAGGAAGAACCTAATGCCGATGTCTCTTTGCTGACAAAGTTCTGGATACACTGATAACATTCAAGAACGAAGCACTTAGGGGCCATGTGAGGGAAAGATATGCTTGCTTTTACTTGTTGAAGGTAGAAGGAAAAATCTCAAGATTGGTATGATGTCAGATTCCTATTTGAGTCATTTGTTTTTGGTCGCATTGGGTATGATCCAAATGCCCCCACACTTGTCATACGGACTTACTGTACCATTCAGACTCTGCCACTGCAAAATGCACACATTAAAACTCGATCCAAATGGAGTGGCTGCCTTGGATTGAATTAGCATTTCTTTCTTTCACCAAGACTATTTTGTTAATAAACCTTTTTTTTTTCTTTTTTAGTTGTATGATTTTGAAAAAGACATAGGCAGACTCGTATCAAGGCTGTTTAAAATTTGTAGGTAGAGAAAGAACAAGTGAACGTTAGAGTTGGATGGTGAGCTCAGGTTATACACCTTTCTTGTGACAATGGCCATTATTGAGCTCTTTTATGAAGACTCTGTGACACGATAGCGTATGTAGGAACTTAAAAACTAAGAAGTGTCTGTACACGTCATGTAGGGAATGTGTTCTACAGTGGAAGAGAACAGCTGCCTTTTCCAAGAAGATATCATGTCAGAGCTAAAAACGTTGAATTTCTGCATACTTTTGATGCGAGATATTTGTAATCTCCATCATTTTCAGCAGTAAGTATTTTTGATTATACACTTCGACCTTTTTAAATGCAGTTCGGAGCACACCCTGCCGATTATGGGTTGCATTTTATTTTTCCTATCGCGAACAATAGTGTTATTTGGAGATCTTTAAAATGCATGTTTACAACCTGACACCTGTTGCTTTGGTGACATGGTTTGTTTGGTTTCTGTGGAATTAAACTGGTCGCAAACCAGAGTGGTACAGAGACATATTGAGGGATTTCTTGTTCGAGGTGTTGAGAGGTTCCGTTCTCTAAAAGCAACCCTATCCTCTCCCACAGCTGCCCTTGCACCACACGTCTGACAACGGCAGAAGACAATGCCAAGAGCCATCCCGTCCCACCACTCCCAGGCATCAAAATTTCCTTTCCAACCGGCAACAATAGCAACCACAACAACCACAGCTACACAGAGCGCCCTCTTAGAAGATAAGAGTTTCATTTTTCCTGTTTGTTCCAAACAACACTCAATTGCAACATTCAGCTAATTACGTTCAAAGTTTAGAGTCAGGCAGCATTGCATCATAGCTAAGAGGAGAGATGTTGGATTCAGAGTGCCTGGGTTTAACTCCTGGCTCTGGTGCTTGTAAACTGTGTGATTCTGGGTGTGTTACCTCTTCTCTCTGTGCCTTAATTCTCTCATCTGCAAAATGGGGCTTCTGAATTGATATGTAAGTCATAATGGGTGCATTGAAGGAGCGTTGGACTGGATGTCAGGAATTTGAGGTTTAGATTCTTCTCTGCAGTCAACTAGCTCATAACCTTATAAGCTTTAAGTCAGTGCACATTCACCTTTGTCTTTTACGTAAAATTAGGAGTCTGAACCTACTGGACTTCAGGATCTGTTTGAAGTCCAGTAGCCTAGAAATCTGTGTTGCTTTAAGCCAAATGCTAGTGTTATTGGTGGATTGCTATTAGTTTTATTCTGTCTAACTGTAATTACGGGTTTTTTTTAATGAATACATTGGGGCTGAACATTAATGAGGGAATGAGAAATAGGATCGGTAACAAATCAAGTTGATGGGTAATAAAATATTCTGCTGGACACAGGGGACCCCAGGGGAGTAAGTCCCTTCCCTCAAGGAGTGGACAGTTGTACAGCTGGACAGGAGGCAGGCGATTCACTAGACACATGTAATAAAGTATTTTAAATGCTCAGAGAAAGATTCGCTTGGAGGTAAGTGTGAGATGAAGTCGTGAATGCCCGTAAGGACCCCGCCTCAGTCTTGTGAGTCCCGGGATTGCTTCTCTAAAGCAATGATGGAAGAAGGCACATCAAGACCAGCAGGAAGGACAGCACTGCTCTCTGGGAACTGGGAGTCATTCAGCATGGGTGTCAGACAAGGGGGTGCGCTTGGGTTAGGGGTCGGGACTGACCCGGGACGATGGTAAGAGGGAAGGCTGGGGTGAGATGTTGAAGAGCTTTGCAAAGGCTCTGCCCTCAGTTACAATTGGATTACACCCAGTGATACGCAGTTATGAGCCCCGGGGCAGTGACAGCGTTCATGGGGAGAGGTGGTTGGTGTCTCAGAAATTCACTTCGTAGATAATTTGGTGCTTTAAAAAGTGACTTGAGTTATTATACTTCTTCCTCTCCTCCTGGTGTCTGTCAGATATAGCTATACATCCCAGAGTTGTTGGCAAGACAAAAATCCCCCCTCAGCTTCTCTGGGTGACTGGTATATCCATTCCCATACCCTCTCATTCATCTGAGGAAGGCTGTTTTTACACTATCCCCAAACTCCAGACTTAGGTCTCTGAGCCAAGGTGTTTAATAATCAATGGGATCTTACCATGTCTCTTCCCTTTCCTCTCAGAAAGGAAAACAAAACTATATATGCTTTCAATAACTAAATTTCATGTATTACGATGGTGTAAATTAGATACAATCATTCCTCTTTTGTATTTAAGCAAACTGAGAGTAAGAAAGTAAAGTGACTAGTTTGAGTTTTCACAGCCAGTAAAGGGCAGAGCTGCAATGTGACCTGAGCGCCACCATTTCCTTTCTCCCTCTGCCCTCACTCATTGCTCCTCGGATGTTTTCCTGACCCATATGTTAAGGATGGACATCCTATGGGCATACAGGGGTTTTGTTCCACCTTCTCTTTGAGATGAACATGCACAGTGCCCAGTGTTTAGTTCACAGTTGTGCAATGAAAGCAATAAAGGAATGGCCATGTTTACAAGTTTGAGGGAAACTAAGGCAGGATAGGTCTTATTTAAATTGAAAAAAATCAAGGATAAATAATTTCTCCCCTTTTTATAGCATTGTTTTCCAGCTTAACCATTTTTTTGTTGAATACAATGGGGAATTGCAATCTTGTGGTTAGATACATGATACGGGGAGGGACGCTGGTACCCGCTGTAGGCTCGATGGTCCTCCCAGCCCTGATGGCTGGGTGATGAAACCGGAGTGTGTGGTCCTAGTCTTCAATCACTAGAGCTTACAAACTTGCTTGATTGTGGGTTTTTTCAGATCTTTTTCTTTTAAAGGCAAAGAAAGCATCATCTACTCCTATTTGGGAAGTAGGCCTGAGCTTCGCTGTGAAAATGCAGTCATTTGTGCCCACATACTGTTATGGCTTTTATAAATTACACCTGTGATTATCAGAATTCAATCCTATAGAACCTTAAAGAGCCCAATATCAAAAGATCTTTTCTGTACTCACCTACCTCCCACCTCATGTTTTAGCAGGGAGAGGGGCAGCAGACAGGCAAAGAATATGAGACTCTGGCATAACCGCATGTATGAAATTGCTTTGCTAAGAGCCGGATGTGACAATTAACCTGATGGGACCTCCTCTCCTCCTACCTCTACAGGCCACACTGTACACTTCGCAGGTGGATG
Source organism: Camelus dromedarius (assembly GCF_036321535.1). Classification (NCBI taxonomy): domain Eukaryota; kingdom Metazoa; phylum Chordata; class Mammalia; order Artiodactyla; family Camelidae; genus Camelus; species Camelus dromedarius. The sequence goes on from NC_087456.1 coordinate 27,457,727, forward strand.
GGGCCCCTTTGGGAGCCTGGCGCCCCCTTTCCTTGTCACAAGTCTGGGGTATCCTCCTTGAGACCTTGAGGCAGATTCTTGAAATATCTGCAGTGACTCTAGTTCTTTGACCTTTGAGGGTATATTTAAAATTTAGAGATGAACAACAATCCTTTGGCATCATGTCTGGCGATAAAGAGGCCAGTCAAATGTTTTGGGTGAATATGAGTGGAATGTAATTTAATTCCTCCCCCATCTTCACATTATAGCTTTGAAGTGGCTCTACTGGCAGTGCTAAAGGAAGCTTCAAAAAGTGCTTGGAGCCGTCCTCTGGGAACAGATGTATTGTCCCGAAGTAACTTACTTTGAAGTCTAACTTTGGGTGCGTTCTTTGAAAATAAAATAGCACCCTTTACTTACATGCACATTGGTGGAATTATAACTTTTTTTGGCCATAGATATGTAATGACTTATTATTCCACATGATAGAATCCCAGCTATAGATAATATTACTTCCTATTTCAGGAGGAATGAGGAGAAAGTAGTTAAAAACAAAAGAGCTTTGAAAACAACACAGAAGAGAAAAGGGAAGCGAGGGATGTGACATTGCTGTTTGGCAAAACCTTTCCTACTATATAATAGACGATTTTCCTTCTTTCTTTTTTCTACTTTTGGGCACTGAAAACAAAAATACTACAGATTATTGCCTGCGTGTTTTTAATGTTCTGTAATTGTGTACTGAGGCAAATCTCATTATTTTTAAATCACTTAATGTTGGAAACAATAGGATAAACCCCACTTGGAGTGCCCTGTGGGTCATCTCAAGCCATTTGGTTCCGTTAATAAAATTAAAACAATTGGGGGACATATACAGATGCTTTCAAATTGGCTTTGCAATGATGATGTCTGTAAGTATGAAAAAGAGGACAACTCTCGGGAACTCCATAAAGCCAAATGCTTCATTACTATGTGCGGGAGATGTGAATCGGAAGTAAAAATTTGACATATATTTTTATTTTGAGATACCATGCTAATTTACATCATTCAGCCCTTTCACTGCCAAACTGTAGAAGTCCATTAAGTGACTGAAAGGAATATACAAATTATCCACTGGCACTCCAGGCTGGAGTTTTACATCCACCCTGTTATTCTATCCGCCAGCTAGCTGCAAGATTCTATTAAGCAGTAAGTGAGAAGATTATATTGCCTGCAAACTAATTGTACAAAAGACTCTGAAATAAGTAATCAGAGCCCGGACCCTCTGAAAAGCCGCCAGGAGATATTATAAATTGCTCTATCATTCTTGTCAGCCTGGTTTAAAAGCCCAGAGCTTCTGCATTGATTTGGTTCCCTCCGAAGCAGAGCTCACTTCCCCAGCTCTTGACAAAACTGGGAAAACTCCAGTTGGGTCATCAGCTGCTGCCCAGTTCAGTCCCTGGTGCCATCTGACAAACATGGTTCAGAAAGTAGCAAGCTATAATCGAAGAAAACTCTGTGTCTAAAATGAGAATCCTGGGCTGTGAACAATAACTTGTGCATCCTCCTTAATGACTGTCCAGTGTTAACATTCCAGGTGCTCACAGTCGCTTCTGGAAATATTTTTGTCTCATTTCCACTTTTCGTGAATCGAAGGAAAACAAGTGCCCCGTTGAGATCATAGGGTCTCCTGGGAGTACTGTCTTTGAGCCATTACCAAAATAGATGTAACAGTGTTGCCCAGGTGCTCGGGGAGGCACATTTTTAGGATAAAATGCTTTCTTTACGAAATAGAAAAAGCACCAGGGAAGGTCTTTCAAGGGCAGAATCTCATGGATCAAAGACCATTGGGTGGGCGATCATAGCCAGCAACAATGAACTGAGGAACTCAATGGGAGGGCTTGGAAATTAGAGAGGTTTTCCTCCAGCAACGAAGTTCTTTAGAATGATGTTGATTTGTTTTTCAAGACAAACCAGTGTGGCTTAGTGAAATCAAGGTTATCATCCATATATGTCAAGACAAATTTATTGAAACAGAACATTTGGCTGAAGGATGCCAGATTCATCATGAACCATTTCTATACACTTAGCTGAAAATATATCATTTATGAAAACACTTGGGACCACTGTATTTTTTTTTTCCATTCACATTTTTACAAGAATGTCATGTCTCCTATAGCTTAGGGAAGATTCCTTTACCCCAATGTAGTCATTTATTCATTTTTCACAGTGCAGTTCAATCATGTGCTCCTGTGGGAAGAATTCGCTGACTTTCCCAGGCACAGTCTCTGCATCTGTGGGGATGTCTGTGTGTCCACGGGCACGCGGTGCCCACTGAATCCGGGACCACTGCACCACACACTAAATTGTATTGTTATTTGTTGTTGTGTCTTATCTACTCTGTATGAATAGAGATTCCTCAAGAGCAGGAACTACCTCTTTCTTTCCCAGCCCCGTACATGATACAAAATTGCAGGCTCATTGATAAGCATGGGGGATTCAGCAATGAATGAGACTAAACTCCGCCCTCCAGATCTCATTCTAAGGCGTTATTAAAAATCCCTCTGCCTTTCCGTTTCTCTTTGTCATTGAAGAATTATGGAATGGAATGGTTAGAAAGAGAACTAGAATCCTTCTTTTATGTGATCAGAAACTTCCATGTGGTGATTTGACCATTTTCCTTCTGTTTTTGGAAGAAGTTTAAAAATCTTTAGCCAATCATTTATAGAAGGGTCATCCATAGATGTAGCCACTACTATTGAATCACTCCTAAATGTTTTCCGCAACGTGGCTCCAATTCTTAGGACACTCATTTTTTAAATAGTAGTAAGTATTATAATAAGATAAACATTAATTAACTATTTTAGTGCCATTTATCTATATTTTCATATTTTGTTTTACTTTTATTCTTATTTATATCAAGGTGTACTTTTACTTCCTTTAAAGCCTCTTAGTTTTTTTTTGTTTTTTTCCTTTTCACACTTAACTCCTCAGAAACCTTTGTATTTTCCTGATTTTCTCCTTGATGAGCTCTCCTTCTTTTGCCATGGATTTCCATTTTCATCAAAGCTATTCTTTAAGGTTTTGAAAAATTAACTAGATTTTCTTCTACTTTATTATTATTATTATTATTTGACTTGTGAAATGGTTTTCCCAGTGTTCTTAAATTAATATTGCTTCCTAATGGGACGTCCAGCTCACTTGACCTTGTGGGCAGTGCTCTATATGACACTGCCATAATTGATGTTCATAAAAATGACCTTGAGATATCAAAAAAATACAGTCATTTAAAATGTATTCTTTTACTTATATACTACTTTTCGGTGGAAGATTTCTCTACTGCATAAGCAATAATCCTTGTCTTCAAGATCTTACCATCTAATGGGGAACATGCACGTGGAAAGGTTAAAAAAATCAGGCACGTCTGTATGTGATGAGAGTATCTGAAAAGATATGAGAACCAAGAAATCATTTTTTGCTAGGATGGTCTGAGAAGTTTTCATGAAAGATTTGAATGGAATTTGAGTTGAACATTGAGCCTTGGAAGTAATTTTAAGGAGAAAAGAGGAGCAAAGATAGATCATCCTCAGAGGGATGTCTGAAGGACACAGCAAAAAAGGAATAAATCAAATTGGTGCATCAGAAAGTTCATATAAGGTAATCATTGTAATGTGGCTGGAAAAGTGGATGAGAGTGAGATCGGGGCAGGGATTTTGTTTGCTAGTTTAATATTTTACATGTAATTCCGGAGGCCATAAGAGTCTGTTGATTTTTTTTTTTAAGTTAGGTTAGCAACATGATCAAAGCAGTCATAGGAAGAGGGAGATGATCGTGGTATGCAGCATGGATTAGAGCGGGGTGGAACGGAGGCCAAACGCCCAGTTAGGAGATAACTCCCATAGTCCAGGTGTGAGCTCACGCAGGCCTGATTTAGGGGCCAGTTAGAGGGGCATTGTTGTGAAGGATGAGGATATAATTTTCAAAGAGGAAGAGGAGCTAATTTGAAAGGACAGATGATTATTTCGAGTGTGTGCAGTGGTGGGTCATCCCAGTAGGAGTTTCCAGCACTGGGGGTCAAAGAGGGGTACTGGTGCTCACGCCTTGATATTGCAAAGTGAACAAATTAAGACTTCATATTGACTTTTCAGGAATAGACAAGGGAAGAAATGCTGTTTGGAAAATATTTTTTCCCCTTTGTAACTGGTTATTGTTCAGCATTTGCCAAGAAAACAGAGGCTTGTGTTTCTTTTTAAATAAGCATAAGGAGAGCCACGTAGAGTGGAAGGATCTGGTAGCAGAATACTAATTAACCCCTAGGAAATTACTAGCAACACTCTCTCGATGCAAAATAAATTTTCAGGGAAAATTGCAGTGAAAAATGGTTCATCTAAAGTTCAGATTCTAAATCCCTTTATTCCCAGCCGTGACCCAACCAGTCTGGTTCCTTTGACTTATCCTTTGTTTCCTGTGTAGCATCAGTAGTATCTCTAAGCAAGGTGACGGTGCGTGCTTCTATTGATGCAATTAATATTACTCTTAATATTTAACCTATTATGTTCAAAAGTAGTTGCTTTTATTATTATAAATGCCCTGAATTAGAATGCTAACTTAGTCAGTTTTGATAAGCTTATCTCAAGTTATAATGCACAGGCTTTTTTTTTTTTTTGAAGTCATGCATACTTAACCAATTTCCATAGTTATAAGTGGTTAGGTATTACTTCCTGTTGAATTAGCAGTTGCTGAGTAGTTGAGTCTTTCTACAGTGGTGCCATCCACTAATGTGATATTTAATGAGGAGACATCAGTCCGGAGAAAGGTAGTCAATATAAATCAGTGTTTACAAAGTGTGATTAACTCTGAAATATTTCATCAATGCTGCGGTCCCAGGCAGACTCTATGCTAATTACTAGAACCTGCGCGTGTTTCAGGGGACTTGGATGGACCCTGAGTATTGCAAACATGGAGCAGCAAAATTGCAATTATGCTCGGACCGTCTCTGATGACAATTTATGCATTTGGTGTGATGACCTCCCCCTTCCCAAGAGGGCAATAAACAGAATGCATTTTCATTAAGATACTAATGCACTTAATCACAAGGGGAAAGGGTTAGGAAGTAACGAAAGACCTTCAAGCACTATGTGACAGAGCTGATAGAGGAGAGAGGCTCTATTTTAAAGGCAGCTTCTTTACAAAGCTGTAGGCAGCCCCAGAGCATCCTGCACACTGCCGCTGGCACTAATTGAAAAATTTCAAGTTAAAGTTTGGCTCTTCTTCTGGTGACATCTTTATCATTTCAAATGTGTTGTTACTAACATAAATGATGTAGACTGTAATATTAAAAATATAATTTCATAGCAATTTATTGTTGTTTATAACACTTCCATGCAGCTTGAGTGTTTAGAATTAATTATGCAAGTAATGTAATAAACATGATGATAATGATGGTGGTGATGATGATGATGATGGTAATGATGACGGCGGTGATGTTGGTGATGATAATGGTAATGATGATGGTGGTGGTGATAATGGTGATGATAATGATGGTGGTGATGATGGTGATAATGATGATGGTGATGATGATGTTGGTGGTGATGATGGTGATGATGATCGTTATCAGTAAAGATTTTCCAAGCATGTAATTGTATTGAAAGGCTCTGGTAAGTGTTGAAGTGAGAACCATGTGACTTCAGTTCCTGCCCTCCAGTCCGTGCATGGTCCCAAATTAGCCTGCTGATCATTTTTCACAGTGAGGTTTATGCTGTTCAGTGTCAGAAAGACAAAAAGCTTGATGCATTCCAGTATTAGTGACCAAAAGAAATCCAGGATCAATGATACAATAATACAGTTCTGATGTTTGTGTTTTTATGGAAATAATGTGCTTGGAAATGTCAATCCTAAGGTTCTGAAAGACTGCTACTTTTCAAGAGCGAACTAAGTGTGTGTGTAGATATATATATTATTTTTTTTAGCGTAATGTTTTAAAGGCTAATTTTAAGCTTAGTCTTTTGAAGAGCTTCGCCATGTATTTTTCCATGCTTGATGCATCATCATTGGTTGTTGCCGAGCATCCGGCTTCCTGATATTTGTGACATCCTCATGAATCCCGTGACTTTTGTTTGAGGGAGGGACCAGGAGTAGCAGAGTTGACGTTGCCTTGAGGATGCTAGTATTGCCTGAGTCTTGCCAATCTAACAGCTTCTCTTCTTCAAACTCTGTGTTTTAGGTAATATAGAATATAGCTGCCCTGCCACGAATGAATGTGAAATCACAAAGCGCAGACGTAAATCCTGCCAGGCTTGCCGCTTCATGAAGTGTTTAAAAGTGGGCATGCTGAAAGAAGGTAAGGCTGGTGTGCTAGTGGCCCTGTGCTTTAGGCTGGGGGCAGGGGGGAAGGGGACGGACAGGGAATCACAGAAATGTTAAAGAAACCAGGAAGCAGTGGGGTCACAGTAAGTACCCAGAATCTGCTGCTGGTGAAATACTCCTCCTTTACACCTGAACTTTCTGATCCCTTGTGGCTGACTGACATCGGCAGGAGGGGACAAGGTAGGACATGTCTTATGTGCAGCTAAACCCACCAGGTATGCGTGGCAGTTTGGGTTCTTTTCATCTTTACAGTTTGCACAAGGCAAAGGATGAAGAACAGCCAAGAGGCTACTGTCATGGTCCTTTTGCTTTCTTCTCACTACTAGGTTTACAGACAGATTCCCCCTCGTCTTTATTGAGGTGTAACTGACAAATAAAAATTGTATATATATTTAAGATATATGACCTGTGTTTTATATGTATAGTGAAATAATCGCCACGATCCAACTAATTAACATATTCATCATCTTTTAAAAAATTGTATTTGTTTTGTTTTTTGGGGGGGAAATTAGGTTTATTTATTTATTTTTAGTGGAGGTACTGGGGATTTAACCCAGAACCTCATGCATGGCTAAGTTTACACTCTACCTCTCTCTTCCTTCCTTCTTTTTCTTTCTTTTTAAAATTCATCTTAGATGTAAAGCACTCTTGATTCTTTTTCTAATCTTATCTTTGAAAGTTATTTTCTATTATAAAGAGTTTGTAATAATGATACTAAAACTGTGGCTTTCAGTTGGGGGTAACAGCAATAAACACAAATAATAACAATGAACATGTATGTATTCTGTGCTAAACAAATTGCCTAAGGGCACAGAGCAGTGGTGGAGCCAGGAACTGAGCCCAAATAGTCAGATTCTACAATTCACTCAACTCTCCCACCCAGATCAAAGGTCCTGAAGTATTTGTATGTTTCAGTATGTCTAGTGAAACTAACATTTTAGCTTGGAGATAGAGAAAACTTGTTCTTTTCTGTAGGAGGCCTAGATTTAGTTTTTGGTTTGTTTTTAATGTATTACTGTACAAGGGTATGTTTTTGTAGCTGTACATTTTACATACTCCATTCAGATTTTACTGTTTCCTTCTCTTCAGAAAACTTGCCAGAGTTTAAAATAAATATGCGTTTAGAAAGTAACCAAATGGAAATGGGTTGATTGAAGTTTGAAAGAAAATGAGGTAGATTAAATATTTAAATGTGTTGTTTCTGTTGAGTCATAGAGTATGTCTTGTTCCTGGGGTTGGCCATGTGAGTTTGTGTCATTTGTTTTTCCTGGAGATCACCTATTTTTAAACTTCTAAATCCAAGAAGATCCAACTGATTATTCTCCAAAAAGGACCCAAGCTTCAGTTAGGTATGACATCACTACATCTCATAATTTCTCCTGGATTGTTCATATTTTTATTGTGAACAGTGAGTGTCACAGTAACATGCAGGGATCAGGCTCTTTTCGAGGATGTGGAATTCGTGTGGTCTTACTCCTGTCCACTGAGAACTACTCCCTTGACTAAGAACAAAGAAGACTCTCTCAAAATCTTCTCATCTCCAACTTGAAAAAAAACTATAAACAGACAAGTGTGTAACTTTATCATTCAAGTCTTAGGGAAAGATGGTCAAGATATTTTTCCAAGTGAAAAAACAAAACAGAAGACAAATTTCCTAGTTGTCTGATTCAATTGATATATGAATATATTTTCATATTAAATAAGTTTATATTAAGTTTATATTAAAGAAAAACATAACAAAAATTTGTATTTTAGTAACTGATATAAATACACACACATACACAGATACTGCATTGATATATGTGTGGAGAGATGGAAGGAAAGAAAAGATTGGCGACAGTGTTACAGTGGTGAATAAAAATTAGAATAGGGGAGACTTTTCTTTTTCACTCCATAGCCTTTGGCACTGTTAGGATTTTTCCACACTTAATGTGTTTTACATTTGTAATCCATTTCCTAAGTATTTATTAACTTCCTCTCACGTGCCAGGCATTATTCTAGGCTCTAGTACTGCGACATTGAAAAAGATAGTTGTGGTTGCTCTTGCTCAAGAAATCTTATGTGAAAAATGCCAACGGGACAGCAGTTTTGACAAAAGAAAACATAAATAAAAATCCAACAGTAACAACCCAACCCATATAAAAAAGAATTTTCCCTTTAGTTAGGACAGTGGTGATCGCTTGCTTTTCTGTGGTGGAAAACATTAGCCTGGTAATTGCCTTAAACCCTATTGCAAAGTAACAAGCAGAACGTATTTCAGAATGTAACAAGTGATCGACAGGAATTTTTTGGTCTTAATTATAGGAAATTGCCACTTAGTTGAGCTATAAAGACTCCAACTAAACGTATGCTCATTCAAAAAGGCTGAATTAAGAGTTCGGAGCTGAGCAATCCTTAGTTTTAAAAAAGCAAATCAAATTTTTAAAAATGTTGCAGAAGTGATATATCAGTTAACACTTTGAATTGGTGTGTCCTGGATGTGGAGTTTATTTTCAAGCTAAAGTGCATGGAGATATGTCACCCCTACCAGGCAGATAGAATTTTCTGGATTCATTTGATTTCATGGCTATAATTTACTCACTATTTGCCCAACCAGGATGAAGGAAGAAGTAGGAAAACGTATTTTCCCTGAAATAATTTTCCCCATTGTGCTTTCAAGCAGGAGCCGTCTTGAAGGGGGGTTAGAGTGACTGAAGACGTGTGAACTGTGTTTAATTAAACATTGTTGGTGAAAGTCAATGGGACGGGTGCTTATCTGTAACTCACACCTCTTCCGTCGCCATTATCAAGCCTTTAGAGGGACTGTTTTCAAGGGAATTGCTTCTGTTGCTGATGTACTTAAATAATAATTTATTTTCCTTTACTTCCTTGTGCCCACTTTGGTGGAAAAAATATCTCGAAGCCCTCCCCCCCAAATAGAAAAGAGGGGATGGTTATGAGTAACTATGGAATACTCTCTTCCTTTTGCACTTAAAAAAATACCGTGAAATAGTGCATCACACCCTGCATATAAATGCACGATTATGTTTGGCCATCTCCTTGGCTCAAGACTTACCTTCTCCTCCTGGAGAGAATGATACTGTCTTAAACGTATCTTTATGGATGGAGAGGGATTTCAGTCCCGTGCAGTATGTCAGAGATCATGATGTAGTAAATCTATTCAAATGTAAACCTGTTCAATTCAATTACCAGTCCGTAATAAAATTTGCGGCTACAACCCCCGTGTTGACCACAGCAGTCCATACAGGCCGATGGCGCAGCGGGTCTGGAAATTGACAGACAAAATCTATTTAAACAAAAAAACAACATTAGTTCTGGAATCTGAAATGCAATCAGATTTCAACAGCTTTGATGGGAACCTTCTTTCCTTGAACAGGTATTTTTTTTCTTCTACAAGCCAAATGCATCTTAGATAAAGTGCTGCCTGAGGGAAATGAAGACACTTTCATTAAAAAAAAAAAAGTGGGTTTATATAAAATTGAGACTTGTTTTGCCCTTTTGAAAATAATACTTCTTAGTTTTATTGGCTGGCGTTACTACTAATGATGTGGGTACGAAAGGAAAGTGATGGCTTCGCGGGTAAACGACTCCCGTGACATCGCAGTGTGTATACTTAGATTCCTTCAAGACGTGGCTTCTCCTTAGGCAGCCCCAGAATCATATCTAAATAAACTATGGTTTTAATATTAGAACTTTGGAATCAAAAAATGTTTACCAGTTGAAGCAAGGAAGCCATTGTGTGGGGGAAAACAACAAAACGCAACCACAGTACAAAACCATGAGAAGTACGGTTAAAAAGTACAAGGGAGTTTGTTCGAATCCAGGTGGTTGTACCGTTCCCTGTCCTGAAAAATCCTCTTCGCTCTTCCTGGGCTCTACTTCCTGGTGAGCCTCAGGAATGACCAGGGCACAAATGATGGGCCAGCAGTATTTTTTCAGCATTATACCTTACTGTATGTCAGAGAAAACCCATCTGTTACCAGATATCTGGTCTCAACATTCCCTTTTCATTTCTCTCTCTTTTTTTTTTTTTCAGTTATTATTTATCTGAAGGAAAAAATAAGAACCAATCAAGGGCCACCTATAAATCTGGTCAAGATTTATTTTTATTTTGATCTCTCTCCTTAGTTATTTAAAGGTTATTGCAGGGCATACTGGTTCAGTTTTCTCTCTGTCAGCAAACAGAGACATTTTAGGAAAGCAATAGTTATTTTATTTAAGTATAGAAGTCACCTGTCAAAAGATTGAAGAAGGGCTTTTTGCTCTTTATTGGCATGCTGGGCTTCACCTTGGCAACTCAGGTATTTTTCTTTGACTCTTGCACACGAAAGCAAGAGGTGCACATTTGTGTACAGAATTATATCCTCCAGCCAGGCCAGCCTGCGTGCCATAGTATCGATGAACCAGGGCAGCATGGCAGCCTAGTCTGGTTGTTTCATGCCAAGAAAGTGTGCCTTTGACTTTGCTTTGAAAAAATCAAACCAGAAAAACAGTTACTTAATCTTTCCAATCATCAGTTTTGTCATCGGAACAAATGATAGTAGTAATAATAATGTTTGCAGATAAAGTGTTGTTGTGAATATCCAGTAAGATACTGCAGGTTAGGCGCTCGGCGTGCCGGGTGGCTTAGAGCACGGACCAGATCAACGTTAGCCGTTGTTCCTGGAGACGGGAAGGGTCCAGCTTTCGTGTCAGATGGACCTAGATTCAAGCCCTGGCTTTACCGCCTCCTGGACCTGGGGCAAGTTAGATGACCTCTAGGGCTCACTTGATTCAACCTATTTACTCATAACCATAGAATTTAATCCTTTGTCTACCAAAGAAAATGGACAAATCACACACATTTTAAAATGTATAAGAAGAAATAGAAAAATGCTACCAACCTCATAGGTGCATTAAATTTTACTGAGGTAATTTTGATATCAGAGCCTCGTGAAAAAAAAATCAGAGGAGAGAAATAAGTTTTAGCACACCTTCATAAATATTAACTGAGCTTCTCCCGTGTGTCTGGCAAAACATTGTGCTTTAGCTTTTAATTTTGATTTTTCCACTACCTTGCCTTGTGATTTTGGGCAACTCCATTCAACTCTGTCTCCGTTTCCATATGAGCCAGGGAGCAGTTAGACGACTTTCTTTTTTATCCCTTCTATTCTGAAATCCTATAAGTTTCGTTAAAAAATGATAGAGTGTCCATAGAAACATGATACCAATATATGCCGGAAAGATACTTATAATTACGTTGCTGCTACTGACTAGATCCATAAGTTTGAAGGACAATAAGAATTATGATTCGATAAACATGGCCAGTGAATTGTGCCACTTGGTAAATTTTGTCTTAATGATTAATTCTTTGGATGCTTTCCATCTTTCCAGAAAAGCAGAGAGTATTTTATTTTTGGTCAAAGTTAATAGAAGTGAGAATTGAAGGAACAGTAGGGCAATTAATAGGTATTTACAATACTTAGGCACTGAGGTCTTGATTATACATTTCTGTGGTGTTTGAAAAACCTTTCCTCTGTATTTCCCCACAGCCCCTACCATCTCTTGTCAATATATTGAAGTGCAGTCAGTAGAGTTTTATTTCTGTGGGCATCTGAAACCTCATCACAGATTGCTGTGTTGTTACTGGTTAGATGTATTTGAAGTTTTGTTGCTAGATTTTTAAAATAAAAATATTCCATAAGGGGGAAAGAAGAAGAATGAGTTTATATAATTTTAAGTGCCTTCTATATACTTCCTCTGGGGGAAAATGAGTCATTAAACAAACAAAAACAATAGCATAGTTATGTGTTTTATTGATAACCATATTTGCTTTTCATATTTGGTTTGACATCTTTAAAGTAAGTTTATATGATCGGGGTGCTCAGTGTTTCCCCCCACTTTTTAAAAGTCTAAAAACACTAGCATGAAGATTCCAGGTAGGCAATTTACACGATGTGGTAGAATTGTGAGTCTTTCTGTTCACGATAAAGTCAAAGCAGAGCTTGGAAATTCATATTTGAAATAAGTTACTCAATGTGGAAAGGGCACAGGATATTACAGCTTCATTATCACCTTAAAATCTCACCCAGCAGAGTATCTGGCTGTCAGACACTCGTTCGTCAGATGAGGAACCCAAGGTTCAGGGAGTTTTAGTGATGTACGCCACGTCCCAGTGCAGATCAGTGCAGGTGAGAGGGAAGGTCAGGGTCTCATATTCCCAGACCCATCCTGGGTCTCTGTCAAGCTGTGTTGCAGCCTTGGCCCAACAAGGGGTCTTTTTCGCTCCAGCCACGGGTCGACTGCCCACAGTCTCAGAGCAGCAGGCCAGGAATGGCCTGAAATATTCATTTAGGGGTGGAGAAAACGAGAAACAGTGCTAGTACGCCCAGGAAGCGGCAGCGTTTGCGAGTTTAATACTCCCTGCTTTTCTTGTGCCTAAGATACAGGTACATGTGACGTTCATAAGGAGGGGACTTTCCCTTAGCGTCCCGATCTGAGGAAACCAGGCTTCTCGCCTGTCGTTTAGTGAAGCCACTGAGGATAAAGATCACGAAGAGAATTAGTCCAGGAAGGGTCTTTATAGGACAAGCGAGCAACTGGAATATTGGGCTTATAGCGAGTTGGAGAAGGCGCTGTGTGTCAGGAGCTGTGGAATCAGATTGGCAAAGATTGAGACGCTTCATAGAACAGTGCCTTCAGGTCCATTGGTTTTGGTCAAGCTGAGTTAGTGTTTGTCTCTAGCTAGATCGCTGGGAAAGCAGTTAACCTAAAAAAGTATGAGGATCTAGAATGATCTTTTATTTTCATTCCTTTTTTTTTTGATAGGTGGCAGTTTTAATATGCAAAGCAAGTTACACATGAGGCTTCTCTTGGCAGTGACAAGGCAAGCAGCTCTCCACACACGCCCACCAGAGTCTTAAGAGTTTGTAGAGAGGGGACTTAACTGGGTTTAGTCATCTACACCATCCAGAGAGTCCCAACAGCACTGTGCTCTCTCAAGGCTGCATCTTTGAGGTGGCTTCCAGTTATGGGAACAGTGGGCAGAACATAAATTCCAAGGACAGGGTGGGGGTGAGGAGTCTCCCATTGCCTGGGTCCAGTTCATGGGTCAACCAGTAGTCATGACCTCTAGAAGACCTCCTCCAACCTCTGCATGGACTGGAATGGTCTAGTTCCTGAAAGTTCAGTAAGATTCCTTTGTACAACTGCCTGGAACTAGTACTTATTATTTTCATTTCTTGGTTCTCCAGTAACCTTAAAAGGGTCATGCCATCTAATTCCCTGTTTAAATCCTTTGGCTTGACAAATAATCCTCAATCCATGAAGAATTGCCAGTGTCTATAGAATGGAAGACCCACGTCTCTTGCTCTGTCTCATCCATTAATGACTGACCTCATGTTTAGGAAATCTTTGAGTGGAAAAAAAGGTAGGAGTATGGAGGTGGTAGCAACCCCTCTTCATCCATGTTAGAGGATTCTTGGTCCACAGACCTTATTCATTCTGAGCTATCTCATCATAATCCACAGGGAATACTTCCTATTTCTACTTTTTAAAGAAGGCAGTGTGTGTGTGTGTGTGTGTGTGTGTGTGTGTGTGTGTGTGTGTGTGTGTATACACATATACACATATACATGAGGCAGAGCACAGATTGCACATTTATTCATTTCGCTGCCATTACAGCTCTCCAGCCAGTTGTCTTGAGCCCCCAGGATATACAGAAAAATTATCCCAGAACTGTTTTGCTGCAATCACTTGTGTCTTAATTTATATATGGCAGTGGGAACTCTGGGAGTCTTCTGGGTTTACCCTATCAGCAGGAGCGGCGAAGAGAAACTTACTTGTCTAATTACCCTTCTGTTTCATATCTTCTATTTTAATGAAATGTTCATTTAAAGGGTGCAGCATCTTTCCAGGTAGATGCTCTTTGCAAAATACAAGGCTACTCAGGCCATTTATTAACAAGTAGGTTTGTTTTTGCTTAAAGAACCTGCTTAGTGTGATTCATCCTAACAAAACATCTTTTGTAAAAACCTCTGAAGAAGACATTGCCAAGGTGAATTTTTTTTTTCCTTCCTCAAGTCTAATATCATTATGCTGCCAAGTCGAAAACAGAAATTATTGGTAGGGAAATTTGGGTTCCTACTGCCTTCAAAAAGCAGAACAAAGAAAAGGAGAAAGCTTTAATGGTATTCAAGGAAAATATTTCTGTGTTAGATGACAGTTAATAGAACTGCATTGACCTCCCTGGTATTTCTTGCACTTTCTGTTGTAATATTATCCTAAGAAGCTCCCTCATTAATGCAGAGTATTAAACAGAACTCCCAAGTTATAATATAAGCCGTAGAAAAGAGTGCCTTCCTGGTGAGTTTTGCCTTCACATTAAGCCTTTGGGAATATGTCTAAGGTTCCACAAAAACTTATTTCATGTACAGATACTGCATTAACAGATGGTGATCTTTTTTTTTTTTTTTTCGGTCAGACTTTGTTGATATGAAACCTGAATAGTCTTAAAATGAATAGCAAAGATTTTGAGGGTAAGGGTAACAGCACGTATTCTTGAGAGCTTAATATGCCTTAGGCTCTGTACTGTGCACTTTAGTTGGATTTTTGGTTTTTTGTTAATCCTTACAGTGACCTCCACAGGTGGGTATTTCCCCATTTCACAGAGGAAATAGAAGCTTAGAGAGATTATTGTACTTGCCAGAGTTCTCACAGTGCGTGATGGAGTCTGGATTTTACAGCAGGCATTCCGGCTCTATTCGTTATGCTCTGTATTTGTTTAATACAGTTTTTCTTTGTGAACCATAGGAATATTCAAGTATATATTTAGTTCGGGATTCTAAGGAGGCCATGGGTATTATGAGATACTGAGCTCTTAAAAGATTACTTAAATAAATCTTTTTTTTTTTTGAACCAGGACTCACTCGATTGCTTTGAGGTCTTCACTTAATGTCCAGAAGTAGAATGAACTGTGTCGAAAGTCATTAAGTAGGTTTCCCATCACTAGGAGAGATGTTGCAGAGAACAATTTCAAGTATCGTGTCGGGGGTTAGACTGGAATATCTTTCATGGTGACTTCCAACTGTGAGATCTTTGAGATCTCAACACAAACTTTGAAATAACTTGCCAGTTATAAACTGTGTGAATAACCATCAGCAACACTCAAGCTGTTCAGTTTCTGGGAACCCCATTTCAGGGGTCTATGTTTTAATTAGACAGTGTGTGACATCTTACTTAAATCCAAATGGAAGCATAGGGGAACATTTTGTTTGGTGACTTAGTTTTACTGTCCAATTTTTAGAACGTGAACTTCAGGACCAAATATCTTACACATTCTGCTTTCGTAGAGGCGTGAATTTGATTCACTGACTTTGAGCACCATGTGCCTCAGTTGTCTTGAGGATGTGGCCACAGTGTGCCACTGGGATATTGTGATCTTATCTGTCTTATAAATGGGGGAAATTGAAGTACTAATGTTTTAAAGATAATCCATGCGAGTCTTAGACTATCACATACTCCCTGTGGACGTCTGGTTCTCTGGAACCATTTTATATTTATATATTTTTGTGAAAATAACAATTACTTTAGAAATGAAGTGGATAGATTCTCTCATGTGAATTTACCACATGAAGCGCCAAGAATTATTTGAACTGAGTAAATCTACCCTGGCTCAGCGTATTTGTGTTAGAGAGGACAGAGAGATCGGAAAGATAAGGAACAGTTTTTCTAGCTCCCTTCCTCGTGCTTTAATTGGAATACCATTAAAAGTTAATCATTTATTTGATTGTCCTCATTTGTCATTTCCATTTGTGAATTTGAAATGGGAAGCCAGCATTTATCTAATATGCTACCAAATTTTATTCCTTTTGGATTATTAAAAATCCCCAATGGATTTTGCCCCAGGGGGGGAAAACCTGCTTCAACATTTGCTCATGCACTGAAAATCCTGTGACAGCACAGAAAGCGGTGAGGGAGGGGGGAGGGGAGATGCTCGCCGTACAGGACTCTGTTTGATGTGGAATTTTTCCCCATCAGCCTCCAGACAACAGATTTTTGTCCCTTTTCACCAGCGCCCACATATATCAACATGGCGCTGGTGTTTATGATGTTGTCCTTAAGTTGAATGTAATTGAATTCTGGTATACATTTGAAGACGGCCCATTTAATAAAGAGCTCCATTTTATTTCATTTGAGCACCATTCCTAACTTGTTAGTTACCCTTCTTGCTAAGGCTACACAGAGTCCTACTCCATCGTGTCCTAGGAGGCATCGCACGTGATTTTGTTTGCTCCTGCGTCTCCCCCGAATGAAAGCGAGCACTGGCTATGTCTTGAGAGATCGTTCTGTAGTTTTGTGTCTCTCTCTCGCTTAGTGGGTTGTAGAGCCACCAACCAGCTTCCCTAAGGCAAGCTGTCTGCAAAGGAACAAGCCAGCTGGCTTGGCCAAGGTTGATCAATGATGAGCGGCAGGCTTGGTTCCAGGTTCACAAAAGCCACTCAGTGGAGAGTAGGTCAGTGGCTTCCCCAAAGCCAATTAGCTGGCAGCAGTCTGAGGTGCCTGGTGCTAGCCAAATTCCCTGAGCCTGTTGGTACTGGTGGGGAGTCCATCCTTGGGCTTCCTGGCAAACCAGACTTCAGTGAATGGCAGATTGTGTGTTTGAGAGCCACTGTAGCTCTGTGGAGACAACAAACACCAGGGGCCCGCCTTCCCTGGGCGGCTGGGCAGCACGGCCCGGGCCCCGCGAGAGAAAGGAGACGGCTCCTCAGGCGTGACGGGGTCCAGTGGGCTATCCACGGCGAGCCTTTGTCTTCACCTGACTTCAGCTTAAATGCTTTCTGATGTTGCTGTGAATATGAGTCGTGCCACTGAAAGAGAATCCCGTGGAAATGGTTTTAGAAGCAGGACGCTTTCTAGAGACCTTTGACCGGAGTAATAGGGTTTCTACTTTTTTAAAGCCCCAGTTGTAATAGCCTCTTCTGGGTGGTGCTTGGAGTAAAATGGGACTGACGGCGAAACTCGAAGGGGACGACTTCCTAGCAACTGCCCTTTAGTTAACCTGTTTCTCCAAAGATGATGTGTACCTCAAATCATAATCCCGTCCCAATTCTTCTCAACGATTACATTTTCATCTGTTAAGTCTTCCTACCTAGGCTTCATAATCAGAGCTTTAAGATGTCTGGGCTAGTTTACTGGAGTTGTTAGGTACGTTGGGGATGTGGGGAATGGAAGGAGGAGGGTACCTAAGGACGGGATCATTTGCATCACCACCTCGTTTAACTTAGCAGGTGTCTCTGCGTAGGTCTGCGCGGATTTCCAGTTCTGTTTTCTCAGTTCCAGCCAACGTGTTCCCCTGCTTAGGAAGTGAAGTCCATTTTGCCTGGCCTGCCTCTCACTTCTCGGCTCTAAGTGTTTTCTTTGTGGCCTCCGGAGTGCTTATTTACTATCTTCTCTCTGGACTGTCCAATTAATTTCCTGCAGCTAAGCTTCTCCCTCACACGTAAGTTTTGGGGGCACACAACTTCCTCTTCCTTCCTCTGCTCCTCCCACCCCTTTGGGGGGAACATTTTTTTTCCCAGATTCTCCTAAAAGCACAGTTTCTTCATAACTGTACTAAGTTGCTCTTTGGTGGTTTCCAAGCTTGTGACCTGCACCCTTACCCACTCCCGACCCCACCTCCCCTGGACTCAGCTCTCTGCTGGCTTAGACGTATGTCTCCAGGTCTGTTAAGTCTCTGCATATCAACGTTATCGTGATCATTAGTATACCTGAAGCCAATTAAATGACCAGTGCTCTGACCTTAGCCAATCTTAGGTTATTATCAATGCATGAACAATTTAGGAATATTTGGAAGGAATGCAGATTCTTGCCTTCTGGTCTGTGTATTTCTACGTGCTGTCCGAGAAATACACCAGTTCTTTGTAACATCTAGAACTGGGGTCAGGTTATTCCTCCAGGAACTGCTTTCTAGCTCCTCGTGGATCCAAATGATACATATCTGTCGAGCCCATCTCCAAACATTTATTCATCCATTTTTTATCCACCCAATCAAGGAATATTTCTGAGGTGTGGCTCCACACCACTTACTTTATTAATGCCAGAGATAAAAGGTGAACATGACAGATGCGTTTCAGCCCTCTCAGAGTTTATGATCCATCGTAAGCCTGATTATTTACAATTACATGGGTTTTCCCCCTTTCTGAATTTTACCAGCATTTATATTCTGTTTCATACAACTTAGCATTTTAACTTCATGTTTTCCATGTAGGGAAGTCGAGTGTAAAGATAAAAAGCTTGGTGTCTCAGATCAGATGGAGAGTCCATGACTATCGATTGAGTCTTTTGAAATGTGTCTAATGCAAATGAAGAATTGAATCTTTAATCTTACTTAATTTTAGTTGAATTAAGTAGCCCCACGTGGCTGGTGACTAACCTATTGAACAGCGCAGAAATAGAATCTGGGTTCGATCCAAACTCTACCACTTACTAGCTGTGTTACCTCAAACAAGTTGCTTTAGTCAAGCCTTGTCTGGAAAATGGAGGTGGTAATTCTAACTGCATCGGAGGGTTGTTATGAGGTTTAAATGAAATCACAGATAGTAGATGTAATATTCTTTGGCACAGTGCCTAGTAAACACATAAGCAATCAGAAAATATTGTGTTAGTATTAATTTTTTGTATTGTATTAGTCACTTAGTATTTACCAAAGAGCACAGTGTACACAGCTTCAGAACAGGGGCTGAATCTGTTTATATTTTAGCCTACCATGACACCTAACATAACAGCGGTCACATAGTAAGTGCTCAATAAAACATAACTGATTTTTTTCTTGCCTTGTCTCTCTCTTTCTTTCCTTCTTTCTTTTGCCTACTTTAGTAGGCTTTCAGTTACATTATTAAAACTTGAGTGCAGGAATAATTTTGTCATAAATAATGATTTTAGAAACAATTCATGGGCTATCATCATAAATCAATCACTTCTATATTTTCCTTTATATGTGTGTCACCGTTATTTCAGAAGTCATGTTGTGATGAGTTGATATTAAATACCCTGATGATATAGCAATTACTGTAGACTGAGTCCAAAAAAAAGATGAGAAATGCCATTTGTTTTTCATCTGTCTTCCCCGTAGACATTTGATATGTTAATGAATATAGATGAGAAAACTAAGACCTATGTTTAAAAAACTCATATAAATAACTTGCTTAAGATTATACAACCCGGAAATGGTAAAGCCAGCATTCAAGCCTGATTTCTCAGACTCTGAAGCCCATGTGCTGTACTGATGGATATTCATAATGAAGTCTTTTGGTTTTCCTCTTAATTAGTTCATCGTACCAGAGTGTCAAGCAGTGAAGTATTATTTCTGGCACATGGAAGCCACTAGTGTCTATTACGTTATTTTGTGAGCAAGGAGACCTTTCTTTCAGGGAAGGGTGTTGGTGCCAGGACTGTTAGAATTCCAGAATCACCCCTTGTTGTAGGTGCCCTAAAACATGAGGGCTGTGCTGTAACGGGCTTGTTTTCCGATTTCTGTGAATGTTGCCCTCTTTCGGACCACAGTACTATGGTTTCTATGTAGACCATTTCTCCTTTTTCTTAGAAGCTGTTTGAATAATGTTGGAATCGCGCCTGCTTCTGAGCGGCACCCCTTCCATGGGGGCTACCACGGACTGCTGTTTAGCAGGACAGACGGCCAGCACCCAGCGTCTGCCCCCGAGAGGCAGTCCAGGTCCCTGGCTGATGATTTCATTTCCTGTTGTAGCATCACTTTCATGCCCTGCAGTCAACAGGTCCGAATTTGTGGTCTGTGAACAAATGCATTTCTCAACGATTTCATATATGCCTGTAGGTCCCCCTAGAAGTCACTCATTAGGATCTGGAGGGGAGAGTGTAGAAAAATAAAGCCCTACTAATGGTCACAAAGTAAGAGGAACCGCAATTCAGTTCAAACGCTGCGTGCCTAGGAAATAGCAGAGAACCTCCTGGTAGCTCACAAATTTTCAACTATTTGGTTACGTGCTCCAGTAGAGAAAAATCTATCAAAAGTTTTGTTAAGGCAGAAAAGAACAAAATCCCCCAGCTTTTACAAGTAATTCTGCTTCTATTTTAATGCCACACGGGAATTGGCCTCTTTGAAAGTTCCCAAGCTTGTAAAGCTGGGAATTCTTCCCTTCCTCACCTTCCTCGCTTAACTTGCAGTTACAGAGTCTAACTAGCAGTTAACGCATTGATTTTAACTGGAAACCCAGGAGGGGTGAATGCTGGAGTCAGCTGAACTCTTAAACAGTCCTGGGAGACCAGAGTCATTTGCACATCGGAAAACAGCTAATGGGTCAGGGAAGCAGAGGTGAGTTGCGGGGCCTTTCCTGTCTCCTGTCCATCACAGTGCAAGAGATCGCTGACAAAAAAAATCTTCTGACGCCAAGTGCTAAGGCACCTGTACCTTATTCTTCTTCTTGACTTTCACTTTCATTTTTCCTTCATGACTGGATATTTTAGAGATTCAGGGATGAGGGAGGAGAGGGAAAATGATGACTCCTTAGTTTCTTCTCACATTGCAGGAATCCAGGAAATAGGGTGATATCCTACAAAGGCATGGGTTTCATTCATATACTGACAAAGTAAAGAGAATACATTTGGGGGTGAGGGCGAGATAATTAGGTTTATTTATGTATTGTGTGTATTTTTGTTTTTTAGCATAAGTACTGAGGATTGAACCCAGGACCTCGTGCATGCTAAGCACGCACTCTACCCCTGAGCTATGCCCTCCCCGCTGAGAATACATTCGGAGTTGTATTATAAACATGTCATTCAATGTAGCATGGTAAGATCATGGGATTTGCTAACAGACAGCCTTGAGTTGCTGTTCGGTGGCCAATTATTCACAAGTTTCTTAATGTCTCTATCCTCAGTTCCTTCATCTATAAAACAGTGGTCATAATGATAATGCCCGCCCTACAGAGTTTGCTGTGGGGGTTAAATAAGAGATCATACTTAAAATACTCAGCACCATGTCTGACACATATCAGTCCTTAGTGAATGTTAGCCGTTATTATTAATATCACCATCATCATCATCAATATTATTTGGTCGTCCAAGTGTTTAAGACACTGCCTCGCTAAACCAAAAACAGATCCGTTCTGCTTGGTCTCAAATGTCATTTTTCTGGAATTTTGTTTCCCTCCAAAGTGAACAAGTGCTGTATTCATAGCAGGTTTGGGTCGTCTTCATACAGCTGCTCTCCCTGAGTTACTGGGGTCAGAGGTCCCCAGTAATGCTCTGTGTGACTCCAGCCCAAGGCCGGTTCCTGTGGGCATGAGATCAGAAGGTGACAGGCAGGGTCAGCAGAACCTGCCAGAATCACCGAGACCCCTCTGCGGATTGTGGGGGGACAGCAGGTGAGTCTGTCATGGGCCAGAAACAAATGACCTTGCAGCGGGGAATCACTTCTCACCCGGATCAGGGCTAACTTTTTCCAAAGTGAAGCTTATCTGCGGTTGCTTCTGCACGAGCTGATGCGTCCGTTCACTTCGGGCTGCCCGGAATGAACGACGTCTGCATCGTTAGCGAAGAAGGGACTTTCATCTCCACCTCGAACTTTTTTTTCCTTAATTATTATTTTTTATTGACGTGTAGTCGATTTACAGTGTTAGTTGCAACCTCCACCTCAAACTTTTAACAACTACGCCATCCCTTAAAAACTGTGCTGTCTTGGGTTTATTGTTTTTGTGTTCTTAGGTCTCTAAACGTCTTGGGTTTATGGTTGCAGATGGCTTGGAACCTCCGAGTTCTTTACTTGACTTCCCAAGCTCCGCCTCCAAGCCGTTATTCCAGCAGGGGAAGTGGAGAGTGTGAGTGACTCCTGCAGAGGAATGTCTCCTTGGTTCTCCCCCTCCTGCCCTTTCCCTCCCTCCTGTCCGTCCTGGGGTTGATCTTAGAACATCAGATCAATGGCAGCAGCTCAGAGTTCTGAATGGCACCCACATGCTTTAATGCTGGCTTGGTGCCTGTCCTGCAGATTTGGTGGCAATGGTTCCCAGTCGCAAAGGATGGGGGTTGGAAGGTTTGGCCTGGAGAGAAAGAGAAATCAAAGAGGGAAGGAAGGAGGAGAGAGAAAGGAAGGGAAACAAAAACAGAAAAATAGACTCACGTTGTACAGGTGACTTAGTTCTTGTCTTCTCTAACAAATCGCTTTCTTTTTTCCTTTCTTTTTTTAATTGAAGTCTAGTCAGTTTACAGTGTTGTGTCAATTTCTGGTGTACAACATCACGTTTCAGTTATACGTATAAAACTTCTTGAACGCATTTCCCCATTCTTTCTCTGTACATACGACAGTAAACTGGCAGAATACTGATGAGGCCAGAACGACAGTAGAATCTCTCTCAGGCCCACCCACCCGTAACCCCAGTTTCCTTTTGGGGTAGGAGGAACTGGACCATCCCCTGGTTTGTCCCTTTCCTGAGTCACAAGGTGGAAAGAGAGACTCTTCCCCCAGCAGTCTGCTGGACACACTGCCTGCCTGGCTCTTCCTGCACTGGCTCGTCTCTAATTAAAGTACTTGCTATGAACGATTTTTAAGCACTAGAGCTTAATGAAGTTAGAAAAAGGATTTGGATGCAGTTTGTGAAGACTTCAAATTGTTTGAGTTTTTTCTCTCGGGAGAACTGTAAAGTCTGGAGGCGTTTTGAATTACTTACAATGTATTCCATTTTGTTCTTTTAAAAATTTCTCTTTTAGCGGTGCATAGCTGGAAAAAAAAAAAAAAAGCCCACTGCCCACCTCCCCCCCATCCCCCAGGAGAACACTGTAACTCTGGCTTTGCAAAGTGGCTTCTTGGGAATTTACCAGCCTTTGAATACGGTTATCTAATTAAAGGGATGCCTGTGTCTTTAATTCTCATTGGCAGCTCTACCTTTGACCCTGCAGTATCTTGGAGTTTGAAGTCAAGTTGCATTCGTCCACAGTAACCAGAAGTTTGTACATTTGGATACTTACCGTTTCACTGATGCTGGAAACTCTGTGCCTCAGAGATACTGGGCTGAGCAGGAAGACAGTAATCTATATGGTTCTGTGTGGATCTATGGAGTAAATTTCTCTGTCCATTGGTGGGCTCCTGCTGACCAGTTAAATGCTGGCTAATACCTTCTGTTAGAGATCGGAGTAGCGGTAATTTGTCGTCGATAGCTGTAATTAGGTTTATCTACCCTTTTAACCAATACCATAATCTTTCCCAGATTGTTATTGTTTGGGGCTATTGGGAGAAATTCTGAAAAACTGTTTTAAAGATTGATTTCCAAGCCGTTCAACTCTTTGGGGAATCCTTTCTTTTATCCACCCCCTTATTCATTTTCCTCTCAAATATTCACATGCCTTCTCAGAATAAAATGTCATGAAGGCATGTCATGTATCTGAAAAATAATTAATATAATTGACAGGAATGTCGGTTTTCTGCTGAGGTGTATTTCTCCTAATCCCGCTGTGCAATCTTTAATATTGATCTAATTGTTAGGAAATCGTGTCACTCTCCACTTACCCTACCTGGGCTAAATATCACGACTGAAGATCCTTGCAGTATGTAACGCTTGCATCTGCACGCGAATACTCACTTCACACAAGAATGGGTTCGCTTTCCCTTCTGTGCTGGGGCACGTGTCCATAGCATCTATGCGTGGAAGGGATACCTGCATGTATACAGTGCTTGCCTGCAGATGACAGTTTATTCACTGTGTACATTGCATATAATATTGCAAATGGCACATCAGAGTGTTGGAATCTAGGCAATAGGAGTTCAGCACTTAAAGTGTCCAGGTTGCACCTGAACTAGCCGGAGCCTGCCAGCCCCCGCAAGCCCACTGAGAGCATCTGTCTCGCCACCGCCTCGCTCATGCTGTCTCCTCTGCAGGCCCTCCGATTCTTCTGACTATGAGCATAAATCATCCACCTGTCAGGAGCTCTTGCTGCCTGGATTATGCAATGTGCCTGCCTTCATTTGGAGGTGGTGTGAGCAGGAGATTGCTGCAAATGGTCTGCATTCATTTTAATGCCATCCCGGCCTTTCTTTAGCTTTAATGAGGGGATTAGGGTGGTGACAATGACTTTCAGAGACAATGAAAGTCTTCAAGATTCTGGAATTTGCTTTGTATGTGGGGGATAGCTTAGTTTGAGATTTCATTTTTTTTTTAATCCCAAATAAATCAGTGGTTTAAACATTTAGGCAAAGGAGCAGGGTACTGCACCAGGCCAGCTGTCTACAGCTCTATTTATTGGCTTGATAATAATTCGCCCCAGCTGACGAACTTAAAATCAGTCAAATTTTTGCTGATCCTTGATTAGTTACTTTTATCTTCTTTCAGGGGGTTGCATTTACACGTATTTGGAAGGCCCCATCCCCCACCCCCACCCATACTTCCCCTTTGCCTTTTTTTTCTTACTCCAGAATTTAAAAACTAGAAACTATTCAGTAATTTCAGCGTCATCATCTGTTGACGAGTAAAGGTGAATCATGGTTTTTTTTTTTAAAACACCTCTTATATTTATTGTTCATTTTGATCATCCTGGTGTATTCAGAATAACTTCTATTGCAGTTAAGGTTTCACTCCCTCCTCCCAACACTCACACCGAGATGTATTAACTTATAATTAAGAAAACGCTAGTCATGCCAGCTTCTATATTTATGATAGATACAAAAACATGAAACTGTCGGCTTCCTTACAAATATAGACCCTTTTGGCTTATTCAGATCTCAACCCAACTAAGCCATAACTAGGACTGTGTTTACTTGAAATTGAGAGAACGAGAGTCCCAGGATTCCACTGCTTTTGCATAGAGGAAGTCCTTCACAAATGCTGTCATCACATATAGATACATAAGTTGCCATGAGATCAGAGGAGTGAGAGGAAATAGTACTTTAAAAATAAGACTTGTATCAGTGAGCCATCAGCTAAAATCAGAGTAGTGAGACATGCGGTTTTATCCGTTTCATGATACCTTTTTTTAGATGTTTGGATACAGTTCAATCTAGGAATATTAATGAATTAAATTATATGGTAGTATCCTGGACAGAGCATGTGTGTTTTCTAAAGTAGAAGATTCTTTTATTGTCACAGAGCCTGAGATAAAGTAGATGTTGGATTTAAATTCCTGCGGAGGTTTTCTTTCTTCGAAGCCTTCGGGACCTCCTGCATGTGTTTATTTGCACAAGGTGGTATTCGGGGCACCTCCGGAGTGAGAGGATGACAGTTCTCTGCTGGCTCCTTGTCCCCAGCTTCCTCAGCCTGGTCCCCTTTCTACCTCTTCCACTGTCAAAGCCGGAGAGCTGTCCAGAATTTCTTGGGCACACGTGTGTGAGTTTTGTTAAAATCTGAGACCCTAACATTCACAAAGAGTAACAGCTGACATCCTTTCTACCTCGTGTGTTTATATATGTGCATGTGTACATATTTGCATTATATCTGTATATAATGCATATATCATATGAATATGTATGTGTATGCATTTTATATATACACAGTACATATGTATGATAAATGTATTTTATATATATAAAATATATACATATGTATGTGTATGTTTTATACACATATATAGTATATGTATAGGACATATATTTTACAGACACACACAGATACACATACACTTACATATATATGTGCATACCCCTTCTGAGAAAATACCTAAATTAGGTTTTTGTCTTAATGCTGAACACACTGAGATTTGATCTCCATTGAGGGGTTAAAAAAAAAAGGCAGAAAATTGAACAATGCTCTAGAGAACCTGGGCTGTTTATAAAATCATTCATTCACTGTTTTTTCCTCAGCAATAGTATTTTTTAACATCTTAGTTAACACACCAGCTTCTTTAATGTGTTCAGATGTGATGAAAACACATTTTCCCAGCATCCAGCAAACCCACACAATGTACCAAGGTAACATAACCCTCAGATATTGAGACAGGAGCATTTTCTCTGTCACTAACAAGTCACAGATTGTCCTGTGCACTGAGGAAGTAGGGAGACAAAGTTTGAACAGGGCGATTTCCTGTGGGTATTTTGCGGGAAGCAGTTGGCCTCAGTGAATGAAGCCTACAGAATTTGGAAGTTTATTAGGGCGACTGGTAACAAGTTAGCCTCCTACGCTTCTTGCCAGTTCTTAATGTGATAGAAAAAGCACCCATTTTTTTCCCCTCCTTTTCCGCTTCTCTGTCTGTGGTGACCTGATGGACTCAGCTTCCTAGAACAGAAGATGTGTTTCATCATCATTTTTTTTTCCCGTCACTGACAAATCTAAATTTATGTATTTTTTTTTTTTTAGAGAAAACAGGAGCAGTTGAAGAGATAAATGCAACACAACACAACACTGACAAAATCTGATGAAAAATCTCCCTCTTTTATCTGTGGAGAAATTAGGTTTATCATCAGGAAGGCATTCTCTTTTCATTTTCTGAAAGGTGCTTTTTGACAGACCCTTTGCAGTGGACGTCACACTCACAAAACTTGCTGTCACGGGGCTATTTGAATATGGTGACAGGCTCATTATCATGTTGAAGACTCCTGACAACACTGCGGAGGGAAATGGACAGGGCTGCCAATCAGCTGTTGAAAAGACTGGGGTTGAAATAGGGTTTTTTGTTCTGAGAACAGTAGTACAAATTGACTGCATTAATTCTTTTTATTATAGCCACGCACACTGTAGTTAAGGGCTCGGGAGGGTTTCCATTATCAACCCCTGTTTTCAGCAGGTTTATTAGCTGGCCATAAAAATTTGTTCCCAGCTGAAATTTGGCAGAGGTAGAAGCCTTTTCCTGTAAGATTTAAGTGTGTGTGTGTGTGTTAATTGTACTAACAGTTACAAAAAATTGCAAAGATGAAGTTTGATGAGCAGTTTTACTATACTGTTGTCTTCTTACTACACTATACTTACTTCCAAAGTCTTACTGTAATTCAGTGATCATGCAGTGTTGGAAGGGAAGAATAATTCAAGCTGAGACTCTATGATTGTGCTTTGGGGCATCTGAGGCTCTCTGTAGAAAATGAAAGAACTGATGATTTACAAACCAAAATTCAGAAGAGTGGCTGACACGAAGCAAACAGTTTCTCACAGCACTTCTCTTGTTTGTCATCTATTTCTCACTTCATGGTAGAAAAGCAATATGTGCCTTAAAGTCAAGTTATTTCGCCAATATTTCCCGTGGTGTCACCATTCACCACTTCACCAAGATTTTGCTTATCGTGGTGGTGTCAGATGTTACATGTGGCCTTTTTTTTTTTAAGTAAGAGAAGAATTAACTCACTAGAATATCTAAAATAACATTGTCGTAGTGTTTGAAGCCAACAAGAGACAATCAAAAGAAATAGAAACTTTTTTTTCTTATTTTGAGCCCTGTGAATGTGGGTAAGACTTGGTATTTTACCTAAGTCTCTGCTTCAAGGGCACCAAAAAAAAAAAAAAAGTCATCAAATTCCATTCACATAAAGCAAGGGTATTTCTCTTTATAAGTTTTGCATAACTGTTTCTAATGATCCCTGTTCTGTTCAGTGCCTAAGTCACTTCCCCGTGGTAAGACACTTCAGAAACCCACAGGAGGAACATTAATTCTCTTCTGCCATTTGGTGTATTGCAGCATTTATACACTTGATTAGACTCTGCTCTGGTGAAAAAAGTTAGCATTCTTATATAAGAGCCAAATCCTCCCCAGGGAGTGACTTAGCTATTGGAAGTAATAAGTCCAATAGGGGAATTTTACTTACCTTCCAGAGTTATTCCATTCTGATTTAACTCACTAACTATGTCTTAAATTTGCTTCTCACAGTGCTAGCTTATAGTCATACATACCCAATGAGCAAAATTATTGGCATCCAAACAAAAAATAGCATTTCTTTCCTGTCTTTATGTTTAATAAAACTCAGCCCTGAAATGTCCACTGTCAGCTCATTGCTTTATGTGCTGATGCTTCCCTGGCGTCTTAGGTTCATTCCTTTGTTTATTCATTGACTCACTCAACAGAAGTGCGTTAACTGCCTTCTTGGTTTCAAGCAGTATTCTAGGTGATGGGCTCAACAGTGAATAGAAGTTTGAGGAATTGCCTGTCCAGCTGGTGGTGGGAAGTGGGGATGGCGTCAGCACGGTGGCATGGGAGTACATGGGAGGAGCACCTGATCCAGTCTCGGGCTTCTGAAGAAAGTGATGTATAAAGTGACAGCAGAAGAAGGCGCACCTAGCGGAAGATGGGGGACAGGAGAACAGTGTTCCAGGTAGAGAGTCAGTTGATGCAGAAGCTCAGAGACCTTAAGAGAGCTCTGCTCTTTTGAGGAAGTGAGAGTTGCTAACTGTAGCCAAAGGATCATGACTGGGACAGAGGCAGGCTAGTCATGTCGAAGATGGAGTCAGAAAGTCTTGATACTAAAGGATCTTGAAATCTAGTTAATGATTTTAGACTTTGCCTGAGGTTAATGAGATTTTGAAGGTTTAGTTCTTTCTGGTTTTGCATAGGATTAGATGGATGATTCAGGAAGAACATGGTGGCTGCAGCTTGGGGAATGAACGAATGAGTCAGTGGCATTGCCTTGCCTTGCTGTTATTTTTCAGGATGAATTTTATTCATTTTCTTTCCAGTTTATTTCTGTGATCTTTCTCTCCCTGATCAAATTCAAAAATAGGAGTTTTTATTCCTGTGATGGTAACAGCCAGGCCCAGACTCATTCATGTTCTTCTCAACTCCAGAAGCAAGACAGTATTGGAGCTGTTCTGAATTGGTTGGTGGCTTGAGTCCTTAAGATCCAATCCTGTCAGGCTCAGCGGCTTACTTGTATTCACAAGCAGAGTGTCCACCATGAATGCAGAGAAGGCAGGAATTAACATCTGTGGCTCTAGACTCGAAGATCCTTTCCAACTCTAGAAGTCCATTAGTCTAACCATAAGGATATCACATGCAGATTAATCAGTGTATCTGAAGAAAGTATATATACCATCAGGCTCTAGGTTTATAGTCCAGTTCATATTCATGAACATTGTAAAATAATTATCCTCATGCAGGAATATGTAATATGTTTTCCAGCGAATCATACTCAGACCCTTGTGATGAAATTTTCGCATCATTCCAAGCACACCTTATATTCTGTAAATATAAAAGACAAAAAGCATAGGACTGTTTTCATTTTCCTAATATTTTAAACTTTATCACTTAGTATGAGGAAAAAAACCTGCTTGATCCCTGGAGCATATTTCATAATTTAAAAACAATTGGGGGGTAGGTAATTAGGTTTATTTATTTATCTAATGGAGATACTGGGGTTTGAACCTAGAACCTCGTGCATGCTAACTATGCACTCTGCCACTGAGCTCTAACCTCCCCCCATATTTCAAAATTATTGAATAATAATTTATATTTGACAAGACTATACTGAAGAAACTTCCATATAGGGAAAAGAATCATTTGCCCGTCTTTTATTTCTTGACAGAATAACCCGTATTGAGTATAATGCTTGTGCTGTTACTGGGTTGAACACGTTTCCACTTTGCTCACATAAGCATGTTGTCAGAATTCTAGGTTTCTGTCCAGGTATTTGGGAAATGGGACATAAGTTATCTAACCAAAGTAAAACTTTTCATACCTTTATAGAGATATTATTTGCTATTTTTTTTTTTTTTTGGTAACCCTTCACAGCAAAATAGGGTTACTTTCTTTTTTTTTAAACCTGGCATTATGCTATTAAAAAAAAAAAGCATTCCACTAGATGGAGCAGAGTAAAACGAAGCAGGAGTGGGAGGTGTGGACAACCTGAGTTGGCATCTGAGAAAGCAAGGACCAGCTCCGAAGGGAGCAAACTGGAAGGGAAAGGAATTCAGGGGTGAGAATGTGCAGGGAGCTAGAGGTGGAGGGAGGTGGTGAGAGAGGAAGGATTTCGAGTGATCAGGATGTTTCTGAATAAAAAAGAATGACACCTGGAAATGAAGGAGTTTCCAGTTTGCCAATGACACTTTAAAATTCATAGCAACAAACTAGTTATTTTTGTATGGATTAGAGACATTTTTGTTAGCATTGGCATCCACAAGGGATGTCTTTCTATGTCAAATCATTCCATCAAAACCAGTTGTAATTCATATTCCAGGTCTGGGAACCAGTGCTTTGAAAATGGGTTAGAAGGTCTGCTCTTGAGGACTTCCTTGACTTTCGCGGCACATTAGTGGCCACAAACTCCACAGCTACTGCTTTTTTCATACTTTAAGTCTTTTAGGCTCGAGTCCAGCTACTGGACACAAAGACATGGAAAAAGAAATCTTAGCTCCATGGAGTAAACTTACGGTGCAGAATTGCTACTTTAACTACAGCCTGTTTGTCTTTCCTTGCCCTGACTCTATCTCAGTATTAACAACTCTTTTACTACCTGTCTTGAGCATCAACTGATTATTAGTGCTTTTGCCTTGTGGAACCACACGGAAATTTATACTTTCCTGCATGTAAAAATGCTTTAAAAACGAGAAACTGCTTACTCTTCCCTCCTTCACACTTTTCCAGGTTAAGTATCTTTAATTCTGCCCTAAAACAGTTTTCAGGCTCCTTATCATTCTGGTTGCCTTTTTTTCCCCATTGTTTTTTACTTAAGAAGTGTCCTTCTTTAAAAGGATTGTTCTCAGACCTGCACAAAATAATGCGAATGTTTTAGACTAAACACTGCCCACCAGATCTATTGGCTCCCTTTGATGTTATAGAGCCCCTTCCCAAACCATTGGTGCTGTTAACCTTCTCGCCCGCTCCAGTCCTCACGTATTTTTTCATGACTCATTATCTAGTTTTGACTCCCTTAGGCTTTACTGACCTGATTTTTCAGCCAAATCTTGAATTTTACTTTCAGCCTTATTCGATTTTTTAAAATCATCTTGAATTGGATCTTACAGAATCACTTTGTCACTTTGTCATCCTATATAAGCTATCCACATCTTTGCTCATCTGTAAACACTATAATAAATTTGCCATCTTTATCCTCAAGCCATTGTAACGAACGTTGAGCAGGAGTCACCATAAAAAATTCCTGATCCACCTCTGGAGTTCTCCTTCCTTGAAAATTGACATCAGTTCGTTATTACCCATAATTCGAGGATGTAAAAGTACATCCCACTGTGAGTTCACCTAACTCTAATGTCATTCAGCTCAAATTCTTCTAAATTTGCTATTGTCCACTCCACATGTTCCTGTCCGCAGGATTTAATGGAGATTTGGTTAAGGACCTTGTTGAAAGCACTATCAAGGTGTCAGTGGTGTCCCCTCATCTCGTGGGAGAACAACCCGTCAGAAGGATAGGAGGTTTTTCTTGGGATGACATGATTTGACCTTTAACGTTGTTTTCTTCCTTTTCAAAAGGATTAACTATTCATTACAGAAAATGAATGTGGAAAATGCAGAATAGCAGGAGCGAGGAAAATTCACCACCAGAAGGCAACTACTATTTGTGTTGTGTCCTTGAGTAAGCACATGGTTATAGCGCCCTGAACCTAATTCTCTCTAAAATTTGATAAGGGATGCACATCAGGATCTGTAATTTACCAAATCCTGTGTTTCCCCTTTTCTGGAGAGTCTAGACATGTTCACATCTATAGATGGGGTGCTTCTATTTCCATGGTTTCTCAAAGATTAAAGAAAGCACATCTTTAGTTTCATAAGGACATTATCCTGGTCTTCTGGAAGTGATCTTCTCAGGTCTAGCAATTTGGCTTTTATTAAAGAGTAAATGTTCTCTTCTTATTTCGTTTCGTGATATATTCAGTTTCACCCTGCTCTAGTTAGAAGATCATTTTGTTTGATGGAAGAAATGGGCAAAAACAAACGAACACAAAAGCAGCAGCAACATAGTTTACCATCACTCGGTCATCTGGTCCTATTACATGATTTTACCAGCCAGGGCTTTTGGTTGCAGTCAACAGAAATTGACTTCAGTGAACTGAAGCAGAAAAGGAATATACCTGGGCAGGAAAATTGGCAGCTCAGGAGTCGATGGGAATGCTGGAGAAACAGGCTCAGGAAATGGGCAGGGCCCACAGGAGAATGAGTGATTGGACCACAGCTAAGCTCACGCCCAAGAACGTCCTCTAAAGGACACCGCGTGGCCGCCACCGGAGCTGCTCCCGCCAGGCACTGGCTGCTGCTCCTGGCCCTCAGTATTCCTTCTTTGAATCATATTCCCTACTGGAAGATCAGGCAGGGGTTCTGACTGGCTGGGCATGTGCCTACCCCCTGCTGCTGGGGTTCAGGTTAAGTAGCGTCCAGAGTTTGAGTTGTCCTGTGGTGGGAGGTTGCATTCTCCTCTTCCCCAAGATTCACACACTAGTGGATGCTTGAAATGTGGGAGGCTGGTGCCAGCCATTGATAAGTAAGTGCATACTTAATATAACCATCTTTCCTAAGCAGACAGAAGGCAAGACAGTTAAAAAGGACTAAAAGATATTTGGTGCTTTGACATCTTTTATAAGTCTTGGCTAATTTGGCAGTATATATTTCTTATTTATAATTTCTTTTCTTTTTGAATTTTTTTTTTCATTTTTCTCTTCTTTTACTTCCATTTGTTAAAATTTAAATTTGTGAAAGAATGGCCTGCAGCAGGGATGGTGTATTAAAGTTTCTGGCCCAGAACCAAGGTGTACTTGGGTTTGCCTTTTGACTGTACCACTTAGTAACTTTGAGCCTGGAGATCTGGGCTGAAGACGAGACTGTGGGAGCCATCAGGGTGTGGATGACAATGGCGGCCACGGGATATTGTTGGAAACATAAGAGGAGGGAGTTCAGGACAGAATCTGGGAATTGCTGACATTAAGTCAAGGATAAGGGACAAGGAATCTACAGGAAATTAAGAGGATCAGAGAGGTGGGAGGAAAATCCAAGAGAATGTGGCATCACAGAGGCCAAGGAAATGCAGGTTTAAGGGGGAGGTGGTTAAAAAAAAGTGAAAAGTCATAGAATATTCAATTAAAAGAACTGAAAAGTGTTTTGGAGCTTGACAACAAAGAGGTCAAAGCTGATTCTGGCAAGAACAGGTTTATTAGAATGGTGTGGGCAGAAATCAGGTAGGGGCACTTTGAGGATTGCACGGGATGGCTGAAGCAGAAGTAACGAGCACAGACAAGTGTCCCCCCAGGCTTGACAGTGAGGGGGAAGAGAGTGGGAGGGGGAATAGTGGCCAGAAGAAATATAATAATAACTAAGAATCATTGAGTTATTAGCCGTGCCATGTACCTTCCAAGCATCCTATATGTATATGTGTATATATGCTCATTTGATTCTTGCAACAACCTTATGAAGTAGGTATTATTATCATCTTCACTTCACATGAGAATACTGAGATACAGAAGTTAGAAGTCTTGCTTGAGGTCACATAAGTTTTAGGTGCTGGGGCTGGGATTTGAACCTGAGCAGTGCACTCCGGAGTTTGGATCTTAATCACTACAGAATATTGCCTCTGATATCACCGTCTCTATCAACCTAGAGTTGTGTCTTCCTTTAGGGAGGCATGATGTTCTCAGGTGAAAAAATCAGAAGCAAGACAGTATTAAGGATCAACTCAAGAGAGAGGACAAATGTTAATAGAGATTTTTAAATTATTTATTTATTTGTCTGTTTATTTATTTATTTATTTATTGCCAATAGAACCTCAGTGAAGAGCTTGCCTTAGTGTGGTTAGGACAAAAGTGATCATAGGGTGGCATGGGGACATTCCCCATGTGATAAGGACTGATCGATGAGGTAGACTCAGTTTAGAGACATTACAGGACAGCTGAAGCAGTTTAGAGTTAACGTAACAAACATTGGGAGCTGGTGTGGGTTCCTAAAAAAGGAACAAAGCTGTTCTTTCTTGTGAGTTCTAATCCTGTAGAAGTAGATCAGACGAAAGGGGGAAGAGCCAGGTGGCAATTGGGCTGAGCCGGGAGACAGTTTCATTGGCCTGGGTGTGAGGCCATCAGCGTCTGGTTGAGGGCTGTAGTGTTCAGGGAGGTCATTCTGAGAGAATTTACGAAGAAGGGAATGAGGGATTTGGTGAGTGTTTGAATGAGGGCTGGGGGGAGTGGGGCACAACTTAATAAGACTCAGTTACTTCAAAGAAGCAAAATAAGAAACCAGTGACCGGGAAACAGAATTGGGGAATGCAGGTTGGAAACTAGGATGAGAAGCAACAATTCTCTGAACACATATTGGCTAAGTGCTTTCTCTGTCTTATGAGCTGAATCGTCTGATAAGTACTGAACG
This sequence comes from Camelus dromedarius, assembly GCF_036321535.1. Lineage (NCBI taxonomy): Eukaryota > Metazoa > Chordata > Mammalia > Artiodactyla > Camelidae > Camelus > Camelus dromedarius. Next base: position 27,492,260 of record NC_087456.1, read on the forward strand.
TGGATTCAGCATGAGTTGAGTTCAGGTGTGCTGAGTCTCAGGTAACATTGGGGTATCCAAATCAAAGTGACTCTCAGACGTTAAAACCATGAGGGTGGAATCTGGGTAAGAGTTTCAGGGACCAAGATATTAATTTGAGAGCAGAACACAGATGAGAGTTGGGTCATGTATTGATTCAAGGAGAACCTTGGAAAAAGAATGTCATTTTTTCCCTTGTGTCTCTGTGTGAATTTCCATGTGGTATTGAAGGCGGGTATGCTGAATATTCATTTCAAAGTACATTATCTGGTCCAGATAAGGCATAAAATGATGTCTTGATCACCTGTCATCAAATATCTCATGGCACTTTTTTAGAGTCAGCACTTAGACCCCAGGGTCATGGCCACAGTCTACTGTAGGTCACTGTTTCTTACCTCTGGGAAATTTTGACAGGTTTCTTAGAGGTCTGGAATTATGTCTGTTCTAAACTGTCTCCTATTATTAGACACTGTTAAGTATCTGAATGCTTTTTCATCTTTGCAATGATAAGTGAACACAGGAAGAGAAACTCACTGTTTCTAGAAAGGAGCAAAGGAAAGTTTCTATTCATGGTACTAGGAATTTATTCCTCTCAAATATTTAGTGTCCATCACTACTGCCTATGATTTATGGAAGAAGGAGACCAAGGCTGCCATTTGGTGGTCACTCATGGGGTTTTTGTACCTCTCAGGGCTTTTTTCTAGGTCCTGGTGGAAACGATATTGGCCTAGCATATTTTGGGGAAAAGGAGAGTCTTTCATATCTTTTCCAAATAATCCTGCTCTGGGAATATGGACTTGGCTAGTCGAGTCTGAGTTATAAATGATGGTTTGCTAGAACAGTACATTTGAGCCACGTGGATATACACCCTTGAGCACAATAAATATATACTCTCTGTGTAGATCTGCCTTTGTTATATATATTGTTTGTGTTTCTGTGCATTTTGCTATGCACGCACACACAAGCTGTTTATGCCCATCGCAGCCTGTAGAGAACACCAGCAAGTCCTCACTGTGCTTGTCATGTTTAGTTACTTTAACATCGTTCTGTCTGTTAATGTGACGTGCGTACATTTTCAGAGCAATATGGTCTAGTTACCCTTGTAAGGCAATCCTTGTAAGGACTTGTGAGCATCCGACTAGTTTTCAGATGTCTTCCTGCCTTCCCTGTACCTTCAGAAACTGATAAAGTTAACTCTTCAGTTTCCTTCGTCACGCAGCAGCACAACTTTGTGCCTGGCACCTTTCCTGCTTTGCCAGAGGAGCCGGGGCAGGGATATTTCACATTAGTACTTTTTGGTCTCAGGATGTGGATGTATTGTTCATAGGGTGCAGAATTTAGCTGGATGACAATGAAATCCCCGACATGGGTAATGCTAACCTATACAGTGCTACAAACAAAACCTGTCCTGTTCCCTGTTCTGAAAAGGGAGACTTTAATGATTTCAACTGATGCCAAGTTTCATCATAAGTTGCATTGAACTGGGACTATAGAAGTTAATATTTTCAACTTCTAGGGGGAAAAAAGAATAATATTGTTAAAATGATGATATCTTCTATAGGAAGGCTTAGGTTAGTTCACATGATTCTATTTCCCTTCTTTCTGTAGTTTCATGTCTTTAAAAAGTGTGAATCTCATCTAGAAATATGGAAATTCAAATACACTAGTAATTTATTTATTTTGAGACTTCAAAAGGCTCAGATCAATGTAGAGGCTATTTGAAAAAAGAAACCAGTAATCAGTGATTCATATGCATCTAAATTTCTACTTCAGGAAAAGTCTGACCTTATAAACTGAGCTTACAAGAAACAAAACAGCAGTAAAAGGCATGGCCTACTATGGAAATAGTTATGTGCACTAACTACCTTGTGGGGGAAAGCTATATAAAGCTATATAATATATTAAGTTACTTATAAATATTATATTATGTTTTATAAATATAATTATATAATGGTTGTATTTATATCATATATAAAATATTCATATATAATTACATATTACACTGTATTTTTTCTTTGTTTTCTATTGAAGCTATTTAATAAAAGGGAGAAACACCCATTTTGTTAATATCCTAGTGAACAAATTTTCTCATATGTATGGGTCACTTTAATATGTACAGAGAATTTCAAGTACAGAGATTGTGCCCCTAAAGGGCTGTTGAACTGGTTGAGAAAGACCAAAGAATGCCTGGAAGGAAACGAACAATTCTAAGAGCACAGAAGAGCTGCCATGTAAACAAGGCAGACACTGGTTAGCAGAGTTCGGCTCCTAACCGATTAAAGATGACCGGATTGTTTTAAGAAGTCATTTAGAAGTGGACTTTCTACTGTGTTTAAAGAAATGTTAGTTCTTAGAACTGCAGCGGTCAAGAGGAAGGACTTTCCTCAGGAGGGTATTTGTTGCGCGGGTGTAACGTAAGTTACGAGTATAACGTAAGTGGTTTTTCAGGGTACAGACAGTATCATTCTGGCTAAAAGCAAGTTTTGTGAAAGGCAAAATTTGGAGTTGAGGACAGAGTAGGTAAGGCCCCGACTGTGGAGGGTGTTCCATGAATTCCAGGCCAGATATGTGCACTGTGTCCTGTAGACAGTAGACGTCCAGTTCAGGCTTCTGGACCTTGAGGGGAGTGACAGGTGCACGTGTGTTTAAGATGGAAGCCTGGAGGGAGGGAAGGCTTGGAGTCTTGTGAGCACATTACGGTGGGTATCTCAGGATATTTGAGGTGTTACACAGTGAGGGTCCACACAAGAGTAGTGGCAGCAGGACTAGAAAGAGATGGACTTGAGAAGCATTTCAAAGGCAGAATCAGCCCGACCCAGTGCCTGACTGGATCTGGGAGTTTTGTTGGAGGGAGTAATAATCAGTTCATCAGAAAAATCAGTGGAGCCATCTACTGCAATAGATTAACCCTTGCATGCCATCCGTAGTTCTGAACAGCAAAGCCAAGATGACTTGGGAGAGTGGCGCTTTGTCTTCTGTGGTTGATGACTTGCCCCCAGATGGCCTGATTAGTTCTGAGACATTCTTTTTCCTCAGAGGACACTGTGGGGCTGGCACTGCTGGGAACTTCAGGTGTTGACTGGGGATGAGAACTCCCTGAGGGAATCCTTTTTCTAAGGGGTGTGGCTTTATCATCACATAACCTGAACGTGTGGGTTAAGATCTTCCTACATCTCCTTCTCCCTCACCTGGCATCAAAACATAAGCTGCGAGCAGAGGCTATCTTTTGATTGGAATAATTACTGTGTGTGACCCTTGATATTGCACCTCTTTGTCAAGTCGTGTAAGCACATCGCACTGGATGCTTCTTTTCGTAGTATCATGAGGTAGACAGGAATAATTTTTCAATAAAACATAAAGAAAAGAAAATTCTTTAAATTGGATAATAAATTGGATTTTTGCCCATCTGGATAGGGTAGGTCAAGGTTAGTGCTTTAAGTGCTTTAGAGTAGAATAAGTAAGCAAAATTTTATACATAAATATCACTTATGTGCCACTTACATTAAGTTTCTGCTGTGGGTACATATCCAGGGCTGCTTCTTGGGTCTTATCCATATTCAGCGGCTGATGAAAAGCAAAATAGGATGGGGGTCTTCACTGGAAGACGCCTTGCATCTTGACGTATGGTGTCCAGACTTGATGTCCATATGGATATTATCTCAAGGAATAGCAGATTTCAGATTGCAGAGCCCAATATGTTTAAAGACCAGTCTCCTTTTCTACATCATTCAACATACCGCTCTGCCTGGAACTGTTTTCTGACAGCGGAGGATATTTAAGTAGGTTCTCCAAATGGTAACTATAGTCACACATCAAAAGACCAAGGATGAAAGGAGATTACCATCATGCAAAAAATGGACATTCTTGTAAATATTTATATTTGTTGTTCTCGAGGTCAGATAAAATATATCTTAAACATTTTCCTAGGTCACACAGAAGTAATTAAACCCCTTATCATTTTGTGCCCACAGTGTAATGTGAATAAATTAGAGAAGGGAGGATTAATTTATATAATTTAAATAATTACTCCACCCCACCAAAGTGCGTGCTTATTTATTGACAACAGTTGGCCTTATTAGTTCTTTCTCTTGGTTTGCTGTTAGCTTAGGGGTGAGTCCTTCTCCAAACTCTTTGAGAACAGGAACAGCTGGATGAATGAATATAAAAGAGTAAATAGGACTTCCTGGGGGCACCATAGCATTTAAACTAGCAAATTGGTTCTGCAGTGGACTGATCTAAAGTGTATTAGGTAATGATGGTTTACAATTAGAGCTTCATGTCTATTAACTCAATTCATCACCAAGACATCGCTATGGATTAGGTGCTATTTTAAACCCATTCTGTAGATGAGAAGATTAGAGAACAGAGATGTTAAATAACTTGTTCAGAATCACACAGCTAAGTTACAGAGCTGGGATTCAAACCCAGAAATTGACTCCTGAGCACAGGCTTTTAAAAACTACACCATGCTTTAGCGTGGAGGGCTCCTATATTATATGAAAAACTTTTTTCTACATGCATTGAAAGTTTTTTTTTTTTTTTAATATCAAAAGGACTTATTCTTTCATTTTTTTGAAACATTGGGAAAGACCCTGAAATGGAGACGGTTGTGTGCTTTGACTCTTTTCGAGTCAGTATATTTAGGGCTTCTCTGATTCACATGGAATGAGCATTTCAGTTTAAAAACTTTTGAAGTTATTTTACTGACTAGGTATTTTTAGTTAAATTTTACTCTCTGCTACCCACATTAATGGGTGTACTCTGGATTATTCAGTTATGGAGTCGTTCTGGGTATCTTTTAACTCCTCAACTAAACAAACCACTCTATGTCATGAAGAATGTAATCAGATTTTTATGTTAACCTCAAAAAATATGATTGGGAAGATGCACATGCTTCAGGAGAAGGTCCTAAATTCATTGCAAATTATCATTTGTGGTTTTTTGTCTTTCATCACCAGTGCATGCATTTCAGAATACAAGACTTCCTGCTTAGCGTTAGCTAGAGTTTTGCAGGAAAAAATTGCCATCCTAACTGTAAAGCTCGTAACTGCCATATGTATTGTGGCTCTAGCTTGCTTATTTGGCAGCCAGTGAAAGTTCAAGACCTTAATTCCTATTTCTTTGAAGAAGGGAAGCAGACATTATGGTAGCTATGGGCTTTTGGGTGAATTTGTTGCCACAGTAAAATGAAGATGCCTCTGAATAGTTCTGATTTTTTTTCTTTGTTTATTTAGTTACTACTTCAGAAAGCATCGCTTGACATTTTGTATTTCATATTTTCTGTAAATTTCTGATTACAAGAATCTGTAATCTCTGTAATTACTTCCCTCTCTCATACATGTGTATACACACACACACACACACACACACACACACCCCTACACACAGTCAGGACTGTATGACATTAGGAAGACTTCCACTTCTCTGACTTCATAGTGTTAGCTACTCTGTAAATGCACTGAACAAGGAAACTAGGAAAATAAGCCAAGGACTCATATGTGATGTGGCTTACTCACTCCTTACTGGATTTCATAGTGCTCCGTGTCCAGCCGAATGAATTGGGCACCCATGAGCCTCAAACTCTGATAGAGCCAAATGGGTTTCTTCTGGATGTATCTGCCAGTAAATCACTCGTCCCAAGAAAACCAAAGTGACCTGTGTCACTGGCATAGCTGCTCTCGGAAGACTTGGTTGTTGACCCCAGGCCACCCATCTTTCCTGAGTACCTACATATATCTCTCTTTGAGAATTTCTGTTGGCCTACTCTTGACTCAAGTGCATTGAATTTACAGTGATCACTCTTAACCTTCCACCTACAAGGTAAAGAAAACAAATCCCACCAAGTTTTTAGTTTTGTGCTCTGCACTGGACTTATGCCCAAATGGGGAGGGTCCACAGTTTTGGAAATTATTTTCTTCAGCATTTTCAAATGCTGGGAAAAATCAACTTAATATTTTGTATGTCAAAATTCTTAAGGACAAGAACTTGCATAAATATTCCAAATGAAATATATACTTCAATGAAAGTGAGCCATCTTTGTATGTACATACGTATGTGGGAATGGTTCTATACCTATTTCCTACTTACATATATGTAAAATCCAGTGATGTGCATTTGTGTAAGTGTTTAGCCAAGCAAAATAGGACATGGTGCTAAATGAGGCTAAGTTTGCAGATTCAATTCCAATAGTGAATTCTGTTCTTTATCCATAGATTGAACCCCTGACCCTTGGTCGTATCTTGTATAATGTTACAGTTGGTGTGAAAAGGCAGTGAGTGAATCAGTGCAACTCACCCCACTGTTGAGAAAACAAGCAAATTCGTCAAGGGAGCCCCATAATGTATCTGTTCTTTTGAAGGCAAGTTTAATTTTACTCCCAAATTCAATGTGATTTTGCTATAACTATGTAAGTCTTGTTAAAATATGTAAATAGGGCATTTGCTAAGCTGTCTTTATTTAGTGTTCTTTTAAGTGATCATAAAATTTTAATGACTATTATTACTGATACTCTAATAAGTACTTCGATGAGTTTTTGGATGGTTAAATATAATTTGTGTGTTACTCCAGAATCTCAATATGAGGATTTTAATATTGAAACATTACTGTAAAATATTCATGCCATCAGCCTTCCATATTGCTATACCATAGAATAAATGCATGTTGATTTGAACTTAAATCTTTCTGACATTCAATGGTTTGGGTATCACAAAATCTTGTAATGCATTAGTCATTCAGCTGAGGGAAAGGGACTTGCATTTTCAGAGTATTTATAAATGGATGTGAAAAACCATTTTATTCTAGCCAAGAAGGCTCTTGCTTGACAGTCTAATTTTGGACATAAATGTGGGTTACTTAAATAGAGAGATAACCTTAATCTTTCAGTGGCAACAAGTGCCGGGTGAGGTTAAGGCCAAGAGTTTAGCGTTCTTGTTATCAAAATGTTATTGTCTAACTTAAGGACCACGATATATGATCCTTGCTGAATGTTCAAATCATTTGGACTCTTTGGAACTCTGCCCTGTGTTACTGTGTTTCCTTGCCCTGTAAGTCGCCCACACCCCTCTGGAAGTTGCTTTTCGGTTTGGGTTTGGTTTTTGTTGTTGTTGTTGTTTTGAAGGCAGACCAGCAATTAGTCGGAAAAGTTGCACCTCCTATGCCTGTGATTAGCCTGAGGCCAAAGAAGGCAGCTCAGGAGACCGCATTCACACTGCTATTAACGTAGACGTTAGGCATAGGAACAGATTTCTGACAATATGACTGCTTGGGCTTTGTGTTTCCCATCATGAAGCATTTGTTGATGCTTTATAAATAGCATCCCCTATTTATAACCTTCAGCCACTTTTAGTGGCATTCTCAAGTGGCCTTTGGTTTGGTTAACATCAGCCACTCACAAGCACTTCTGTTGCTGGGAAAGTTAAACGGGAAGACATGAGCTGTAGCTAGCCAATCTCATGAAAGACGGAAATTGTCAGAGGCGGGGAAGTGAGGTTCTAATTGACATCATACAGCAAACATTTAAAATATTGGAAAGAAACACATTGGATGAGTTTTATCTAATGAAATGTCATTTGACAGATGCAGAACAGTAGTCTTATTTGAAAAGATCCCTGTGTACACTGAGAGTCCTATATTCCATTAAAAAAAGAAAAAGAAAAAAAAAAACCCTGAGGTCCCAAGAGACTCCTGTTGGGAAGAGCTGTCTGTGCGTATCCTAGGGAATCTTTGGGGGACATTTGTTCTCATCTTGGAGGTAGAGAGGAAATTTTAAAGTTAATAATATTTCCACCGCCTTCCTCTTTCCTCCCCTTGTGCTTATGTCCAGGCAAAGGTGAAAACCTGCTTTCTATCCCCTGTGTCTAATAGAGAATCTACATCAAAAGCAGGAAAGCAAGAGAAGGGAGAGGAAAGTGGGGAAAAGCGCTCAGCCCGTCGCTTTGCAGCAGGCTACCAAATCAGCAAAGACCTTTGCAGACACAGGAGCCAGACAGAACTCGCACAAGTAGAAGTAATCTGTTCACAAATGCAGGCCGCTTGGCAGCCCCGGTGACTGCTGTTTGTCAGTCACAATATGTACAGATCAGCACGCAATTCTAACCTATTTGCATGTATCAACAATGTGGAGAAATAGCAAGACGGGATGAAGGGAAAAAATAAAATCAACCTTTCTAAAAGATTTCCCGTGGCACTTTTTGATTTGAAAAGGATTATTGTGAAGAGAACATTTGCCGAACCCTGCATTTTCTGTTATATATATTCCCACTTCCTAACTGGTTCCAAGAAGAACATAACTTTTGTTTTCAATTGATGTCCAGTTGATTTACAATATTATATTAGCTTCAGGTGTATACTGTAGTGATTCCATATTTTTACAGATTATACTCATTAAAAGTTATTACAAAATAATGGCTATAGGGAGGAGGGTATAGCTCAAATGGTAGAGTGCATGCTTAGCATGCACGAGGTCCTGGGTTCAATCCCCAGTACCTCCTCTTAAAAAAAAAGGCCATAATTCCTTGTGCTATACAGCATATCCTTGTTGCTTATCTATTTTTTATTGAAGGTATAGTTGATTTACAGTGCTGTGCTAGTTTCAGGTGTACAGCAAAGTGATTCAGTTATATATATATATATTCTTATCAAGATTCTTTTTCATTATAAGTTATTACAGAATATTGAATATAGGTCCCTGTGCCATACAGTAGGTCCTTGTTGTTTATCTGTTTTATATATACTAATGTGTATCTGTTAATCCCAAACTCCTAATTTATCCCTCCCCCCACTTATCTATTTTATGCGTAGTGGTTGATATCTCTTTATCTCATACCCCTAATTTGCCCCTCTGTCTTCCCTCTCATCTTTGGTAACCACAAGTTTGTTTTCCATATCCATGAGTCTGTTTCTGTTTTCCATATACATTCGTTTGTATTATTTTTTAGATTCCACGTATAAGCGATACCACACAGCGTTTGTCTTTCTCTGTCTGACTTACTTCACTAAGTAGGCTATTGACTCTCCACCTCCTGATGGGCTTTCAGTAATAACAAAAGCCACTCACACTGCAGGTTAGGGTCTCTCTGTGGTAGTTACATTCTGGAGCTCTGCAGGCACACAGTGGTTGAGCCAAACCCCAGTAGACTTTCTTCTGTGATCATCCACTGCAGAGGCCCTTTGTAACACCTTACACAACAGAACTGCTGGCTGTAGGCTCTGGATCCCTCTTCTGGGGGTGAAATGCCTTTTCTTGGCTCTAGAAAGCAAACACATAGGTCCTTTGATGTGTTTAGACTAGAGGGAGACCCTGCCTTTAACAGGCAAGGTCTGTAGGACTTATGGTTCATTGTCTCCCTTTCCTGATCTGGGTAACAACAGGGCATGACAGGAATTAAAGCCCAGAGAGGATATAAAGTTCCATCATATAAGGGTGGACTAGTGTGTAGCACCATGCCACGTGCCAAAAATGGGGGTGACTTTTCTGTCTCGGCTGACAACACTGAAATGCCATCAACTGGGGTCCTCCTTTTATCCAGCTGGGTTTCTGGAGCAAAGTCATTAACAGTGATTGTAATTAGGTGGGACAGTTACTCTAAAATGTGGGCAGACAAGCCCAGAGGTAAGGAAATAAACCAGGATGCCCACTTTGGCAGATCACAGAATGAGCTACGCAGCAGAAAAGCATTTTATGCCCAAGAACCTTAAAGTAACACTGTAAAAAAAAATTGGCTCAAAGGGTCCAGGGATACTTTTATTCTTTGTAAACAAAGTTATTTCAGAGTGATTTCCCTGAAGGTTGGCGTTACCCCGCCTAAAGGTTTGTGGTCAACAGAAGTCTTTGGGGAAAGATCTTTAGCCACTTTGAAGTAGAAAGTCAATGGCTTTTCTGAAATGTGACAAGCGTGTAAACCCCAAACGGGTCTGACTGGAGTGGAGGCAAGAGAGAATCAATTCTCCCTGTCCTTCTAGTAGTTAAAAATATTAGAAACTCTCCTCAATCAGTCCCTTGAATCTTTTCTTTTCTTCCTCTAAGACTAAGCCACCTATAATAATCCAGCAGATTATACAGTGAAGCCCACCGAGAGGTCTGTTCATTTATCTGCACTGTGGGTTCTACCAAGTTTCAAGCATTCCTCAATTATTTCCCACAGTCAGTATTTTTTTCCCCCAAACCTGGCAATGATGTCAACTTCAATAAGTTAAGATGCTACGCTCCCTTTGCTGTTTATGCTTCAGTGCCTTATTAAATGCACCAGCTAAACAGAAAATGTGGTATAAGTATGTTTCATGAGTCATTTAAGGATTCAGCCAAGAGACATTGCAGTTGACTTTTGAGTCCATTTTTAGAACAAACTCTTTCAAGACTCTTCTCAACAGGAACACTTCCCCCTGCACTAGAACTGACAAGACTGTATGCATTACTTTATTTTGATACTGACATTTAAACAATAAAATAAAGCCATTTAAAACAAATAGTAGTGCTTTAAGTGTCTGGGCTGTCAAGATATCAAATTATATAACTTGGGAAAAATCAGAATTCATTGTTAATGGTATGCACTTAACACAGAGGGTCGCTGGGGTACTCACCAGATATATATTCAGCTCCCATGTTGGAGTGAAACGGGCTCTATTCCTTTAGATAGAATTGACTATATTCACTTAAATGGACTTGACTCTAGTACAATCACTGTATTCAAATGTCAAAAAAAAAAAGAGAGAGAGAGAAAGAGGATGTCACAGAGGGTCACAAATTATGTTGGATTTTGACAGATTGTAGCCTTGCTTTACAAGAGCAGTAACATCTCATTTGTCACCGTTTGATCTGTAAGTGCGGGAATGGGAGCGGAAGGCCCTCCATCTCCGCCACAATTTAATCGCTCTGAGGCCGGCAGTGGTGGTGGGAGCCACCTGCCCGTGCACCGCACTGCTGATCTGTTTTAATTTAATCGTCCGTCAGCTGGATGAAAGCATAAATCGTCTCTCTTTGATCTGCAAATGGTGTGTTTTTGTAAAGCAGGGCGTGGAATCAGGGAGTAAGGACTTCAAATTTAGTGTAGCCCGGACACTGTGGCCCTCTGAAGACACCGAAAGTGATGGTTTACTCTACAGGAGTTGCAGACCAAGAAAAGACTCTCTCAGGAAACTTGTGACAGAGCCGGGAAAATAGCAAAAGGAAACCTTCATGTGTTAAGAGGTTAACAATGAAATAAAAGCTTATGAGCATGATACGATATTGTTACTCAGAAACTATAAGCCGTTCTCCCATCCATCTATCACCTTTTAAACAACATTCTGTTGTTGCTGTTAATGTTGGAACTTGGGCTGCAAGAGAAACAACAGAGGAGAATGTTAAAGGAGTTTTTTAGATTGCTACCGTGAATGGTCAGCATTATTTTACTTTGTTATTTTTTTTTTATTAAACCATAGTTGATTGACAATATTGTGTTAAGTTTCAGATGTGAATGGTCAGCATCATTAATGCAACCTGGAGTTTTCTAAGGAGGACATGAACAGTAAAAGATGATTTTGTTCAAATCGGGATGTGTGGAGAGGCATGCACTTTTAAATAAATGACAATGTGATGTTTGAACACAATAAACGTTACATCAAAAGAGTTATTATGAGCCTTTACGCGGTCTCATAGACAAACATTTTAAGGTGCTTTCCACATCATTTCATAGTCTTTTCCTCAGAATCACAAATAATATATTTTTATAAATAAAAAGGAAACACTTTCTAGCACTTCTGCCAAAAATAAATTGGGTAAGGAAGAATTGTCAAAAACACATTTGGTGTTTTGTTGTTTTTAAAATAATGACTTCTTACTGCAGCAATTAAAGCAGTAGCCCAGGGTTTCATAATCAGGAATAGAAACACTTCCACCATTATAAGATGTTACCATTATGATAGTGTTTTTATGAATTGTGTAAACAGAAACTTGGGGGCATGCTACAAACTTTTATACAAAAATTTTCCTATATTTTTAAAATTAATAACCAAAATATTTCTAAAGAAGAATCCATTTCAGGAAAAAAAATCCCCAAGAGTAACCCAGAAATTTCCAAAAGACTTCCCCCAGTCCACAGGGAATCACTCCACAAACCAAAGAAAAATCCCCCCTGAAATTCCTCTAGGATCCCATGGAAAACAGAAACAATTTACAGTTCAATTTGAAAAGCTAAAAATGTCTTCACTGGTAATGGTCCTAATAGAATTGCCAGCAGAGGAGACGGCCCCCGAAGGCCAGCTGAGTCGTCCTGCTTGTTCTGGCCCATGCGTTTAGTTGGCTTTCACCGTCCATAATTCCCATTAACGGCTTTTCTAGGCAGTATTTGCATAGGAAACATAAAGGTGTCTCCGCCACCGCCATTTATTAAGTTATTCCACTGCGCTGCCGCAGGCTCAGAGGTAAACATCGCTGAGCTTTTAGGTTAAATAAGTCCCACAAAGCAGTTTTGGAAGAACCTGGATTTTTATAATGGGATTCTGAGGAGTCTAAAGTAAACTGTGGATGTGACGCTAATGTTACTGTGAGGGAGGTGGGAAGGCAGACTATATGGATTCTCCCTGCCTTGTAGGGCTAAGCTCTGCTGACGTGTTTGGGTCCAGGACAGACCACAAGAAGAGGGACGGGAAAGAGGAAGGGGGGTGGGGTAGATGTAAGAGGAATGGAGAAAGGGACATAAAGTGTGTTATATTATGTGCGTATTTTGGGAAGTGATGTAGGGCCCCCAGCAAGCTCCTTTGGGCACCCTCTACTGTAGCCCGAGGAACCTACTCCTCTACTTCAATTTGACAGTCCCTTAAAATTGAAACAATTCTTTCCCCACTTTTTCCTCAAAGGCGAGTCTCCCCTCTTTCCTTCTTTCTTTCCTTCCTTCTTTCCTTTTTCAGCAAGAGCAGATGTTAAGAGCATCAAGTGTATAGACTACTGCCACCAGACACATCTTGGAATTCGTCTTTTCTTAACCCCCCACATCTCTTCAGTTACTAAGCCTCATGGATTCGACTTACAGAGGATCCTTTGACTACATCTCTTTAATTTTCTTTTTAGTTTTTTTTTGGGGGGGGGATAATTTGGTTTATTTACTTATTTACTTTTAGAGTCGGTACTGGGGATTGAACCCAGGTCCTTGTGTATACTAAGCACGCGCTCTACCACCTGAGCTATACCCTCCCCGCCAACTACATCTCTTTCTGTGCGTCCCCCTTGCCACAGCTTTAGGATAGACTGTTTTCCTTTATCACCTGTGCTATGAAATAATCTCCATTGGTCTGTCCATCTCCAGTCCCTTCTGTCCCTGACATCGTTCGCACTGTGTAGGCCAAAGTCCAGACTCCCTACCAGTTGTGTAAGCAGCCCTGCACAATTGAACCTAATTTGTCTCCCTGGCCTTCTTCAGGTACCGTGTGTTTTAAGTGCCTTCCTCTTCTCACGATGCTGGCACACAGTGTGCTTGTCATGCCTCCATGTCTCTGCTCATTCATTCTCTCGACCTGGAGTGCCCCTCTCACCCTCATCTTTGCCTGGAGAAGTTCAATGCATCTAAAAAAAATAATCAGTTCTATTTTGTGAAGACTTCCTGACTCCTCCGGCAGAATTAATTGTTTCTTGCTCTGCGTTCCCATAGGGTTTTTTACATACCTCCAGCCTGGTGCAGACTATATCCCAGTGAGTTATGAAAGAGTCTCCCAGTGGATTCTGGGCTCTTGAGGGCAGACAGTAAGTTTTATTCTTGTCTGACCTCCTCCTCTCCTGGCCCTAAACCCAGCAGAGTGTTTGTGACTTGAGTCCAGTTTCCATCAATATTGATGATAAACTCATTGGCAGTGGATATTCCAGGAACTTCCTTTGGAGGCTTACTTGAGTTTTGTGTGTGTGTGTGTGTGTGTGTGTGTGTGTGTGTGTTTATATGTGCGTTATATTTGTTAGTAGGATTAATATTTATATATGCTCAAGGTTTTATATCTAGCGACTCCCTGCCAGGTTCCTTATACCAGTAGAATTAGTCCTTCCAGTTACTCTAAGGGAATTTAGCTATTGATTTACGTGAAAGGGATCCACAAGGAACAGAGAGACAGAGAGAAAGAACCTACCATTTACACTGAGGACCTACTCTGTTCTGGATGCTTTTTATAATCTTAGCTGTTTCTCTCAGAGGCAGTACAGTAGCTCAACCCCACGTTTGGTCGAGTAAACGTGGGCAGTTACGTCGCCACTGTGTGCTCGGTTGCCTTAGCTTTTTTCCTCGTAGGATTGTTATAAGGAATAAATGGATTAATAGGTGTAAAGCAGTTGAGACATTGCTCTGCACCTGATAAGTACTCAGTTTTGTCAACAAATAAGGTTTTATATATATACGTGTGCGTGTATATATGTGTGTGTGTGCATGTACATTTCAGTAGTGCTTACAATCCTCATATCCTTGCAGATAGAGGCTTTGGGTGTCCTGCCTAAAGTCACGTAGTAAGTGGCAGAGCTGGGGCAGGAGGTAGGGAGAATCAGATTCACTGCTTTAGGCACTTACATTTTTCCTCCACTGCAGCTCCCCTCCCTCTCCAACATTCATGTTCAGAGCCTGTCCTAATCATTAGTTAAGAGATTCAGAAGAAAAAAAAAAAATTAAGATGGTCTTATCATGCTGAAGCTAAGTCAGATGGTGAAAAAAAAAAATACTCCTCTAAATATTCCTTAAATGCCTTTAAGTCCTGTAATGGGGTTGACTTAACTTATTACAGCAATGGGGAAATTAGGCAAGGATAAAGTTGGTTGACGGGGATAGTGTAAGCCTATATTTTTCTCAACTCAATGTTAAATCCTGGAAGTCTGGTTTGGGAAATGGCAGCATCTTTAGGATCATTTTGGAACCTGGAGCAAAAGAAAATATACACATTGAATTTTGCACAATTATCTAGACTTTACTCTAAGGGCACTTTATGTTTTTAAAGATTACAAGTCTATTTTAATGACTTATATTTCTGTTGCTAAATGTGTGACCTTTAAATTGAAGGCACATCTGCTACTGTACACTCCGCTCTGTACCAAATACTGCAGAGGGAAATAAATGAGGGCTAGACCCTTCTGTGACAGTGAACTTCACTTTTGTGGAGACTGATCACTCTTGAGAGGTGATAAATGCCAGTGGAAAGGTACAGTAAGCCATCATATATTAAATATGGAAAAGTACTTTTAAATAATACTGAGACGTGCCAAACACAAGCTGACAGCCACCACCAAATAGAATTGTGGGCCAAGATTTTGTTTGACAGAATTAACAACTAATGAAGATTTTGACAGGAGATGCCAGCATCCACAACATACATGTCAGCTACTGTGTCAACAGTGATGTTGTGTTTAGATCTCTGTCTCCTCTGTCTTTTTCATGGCAGGTTATTTTAAGAAAAAAAAAGTAGTCTTGTTACTTCCAAAGAGGTTTTTAGCGAAGATTAGTTCGTGAATCCCAGAGTATTCTGTTTTATTGAATCTGTTTAAAAGCATTAGGGATCCCACTTTGTATTTCTTCACAAAGCAGATCTTGCCGAAACCTGAAACTTCAGTTGTGCTTTTGTTATTTCTGGATAGAAGTAAGAATGTAGGCATATCAGAGACTGCACCCACCTGGAGGTCAGGACTCTGCTGCAGAAGCTGTGGCAAGGATGAAGTGAGCCTCCTGGGTGGATAAAGGTGGAACTCCAGAGGCTCCCTAGGGACAAGTACAGAACAGGTGAAAAGAGGTCTGTGTTCTGCTTGTTTGATGTTTATGTGCCAGACATTGTGCCGAGCTTCAAGTGTACAATGGTAAACAAAAGCCAGTGTGATCCAGGTTCTGGAAAAAGTTTCTAATCTCAGGAGTTGGCGTAACTGTAAAAGTTTATGTAGCAGAGGTAGGTGGTGCTACCAAGTATGCAGAGTAGGTTAGTAAGCACAGCTTGTTTGAACATCTGATGTTCTATACGTCGCAAACATCCATTTGTAATAGATTTGTCGCCAAGAAGTACCTTTCACTAAAGATTGTAGAATGCAAAAGAGAAGGTGAAAGAAAATTCAAAACCAGTAACTAGGAAAGATGTTTGAGTACTGGAAACTCCTCTGAGCAATACAGAAGGACATCTATGTCATTTATTGGTGTATCTTTCAGAAGATACATTAAGAATTTGGGATTAGCAGATACAACTACTATATAAAAAACAAATAAACAACAAGGACCCACCGTGGAGCACAGGTAACTATATTCAGTATCTTGTAATAACCTATAATGGAAAAGAATCTGAAAAAAGTATGTATAGATATGTAGATATATATGTGTGTATAATTGAATCACTTTTCTCTACACCTGAAACTAACACAACATTGTAAATCAACTATATTTCAATTTAAAAAAAAAAGAAGATACAATCTCTCCTCTTCCCCCCCCCCCCCAGATTATTCTGGATATACTAATTTCAGAGGTGTTTTGTGGACTGGAGGAAATTGGTAAAGGTGTTTTTGTAACAGGATACGATCTGAGTGCTTCATTAGATTTTAATAATATGCTTGGTGATTTCTGCAGTTTTAAATGAGCTCCAATCCCCGTCGAACCATCAGACTTGGAAACTGTGTAACTGTGCCTCTGGCTGGGAGACGGGTTAAGCTAAAGGTGGCAGCTCATCAGCTGTACAGCCAAAAATAGAACACTGGCTTCTGAGCTCAGTGTCTGGGCACTAGACTATCCCGTACGTTCCATGCACAAAGGCCCAATAATGTTGTCCAGCCCCATCGTTTCTCTGAATTGGACACCAGGAGCTCCTGGGAGGATTAGGTATGATTTGGTGAATCTGTGATTCCCTAAGAAGGTCTTAGGATATCTAAAAATATCTTCCTTTTCTCTCTTGACACTTAGAGGAAATCTACTTCATGATCTC
The DNA here is from genome assembly GCF_036321535.1 of Camelus dromedarius. Lineage (NCBI taxonomy): Eukaryota > Metazoa > Chordata > Mammalia > Artiodactyla > Camelidae > Camelus > Camelus dromedarius. The sequence goes on from NC_087456.1 coordinate 27,509,171, forward strand.
CTCAGAAAGAGGACTGAAATGAATTTGTGACCTGAATGCCTATATTAAATATTTGCCCTAAAAGTGATGAGACCCAGGCAACTATGCATATATGAAATGTGCATTGTTTCAGGAGAACGTTTTCAGAATCTGCAGTCATGACAAAAGCAATAAAGGAGGATAATATTTAAGTTGATAAAAGATGCAAACATGGCTTTATTGGGTTTCTAAATTCAAATTAAAAGAATAAATATTTCATCAGTGATACTAATTAAAGATCGGTCAAAGATTTGTCTGTGTCTCATATAGCAAATACCAATCAGAACTGATTAAGAGAAGTAACATTTATTGGGCTGCTCAGTTATAGAAAGAAATGATTACTATGAAGTCTGTTTTACTGAGTAATGTCTATTTGACTATAAGTTGATTTTCAAATGACATTAGTATTCCTTGATATCACACCACTTTGTTCTTTCCACAGAGTAAAATTTGGATCTGGATCTGAATCTGGATCTGGGTGTAGAGGGAAGAACGCTTTAGGATGGTTAATTATATAATAAGCCTTGTTTATAGTGGTTTTGTGTGGTTATGTGTGCTTTTAGTGTCTTCACTGGGTGCTATCCTTGCTTTTTAAAAAAGCCAATTTAAAAATGGATTGAAAGGACTGTGATATTCAGGCACTTAGCATTTGATCATCACAGTCATATGTTTCTTTTCCATTTTGTTTAAGTATTTATCTATCATCAGATACAAAATTTTGATGCAAATGTTAGTGCACTTAGTGAAAATGGCAATTGAGGAGGCAGAATGGAAAAGAAGATGTAAAAGTAAGGCCGCGGTCACTGGCTGGGGGTCTCCTGTATATCTGAACAAGGCTGTTCTGTGCTTGGGTCCAGGGGCTGGTCTCTCAGAAGCAGGTGTGACTGTGTACACATGAGGTTTGTCTTCCACCTTCTTTCTGTCCAGTGTCAGTCTTTAGATGTTGAAGCATGTAAATTGCCATGAACCCATACCCTCTGTTCACCTTTCCAGACCCTTGTGTTTGTTCTGGATTTCCTTCCTGTCTTGTTTTGTAAGGAAGACTGATGCAGAAATGTTTTTGCTTGTCTGCATGATAAATGCAAACAAGTGAGTCAGTGGTCACCGTCTTCTAGCCTAAACTCAACCTTAGTCGCCAGTTTCTTCAGCATCTGGCTCCATCCACTTTTCTTAAGGCCAGGGTCATGGTGGGGTGGGGATGTGGTCAGCATGGAGATGGAATCATCTTTAATGCTCTCAGGATGCTTACTGTGGTCAGAACAGACTAGAGATTTCCTTTATACTCTCCAGGTGACATGCTTTCATGAACGTAGAAATTCTGTACACTTTCTTAAGGACAACAAAACCATTATGGGTTCAGTTGCCATTGTATAACGAGAGAGTTCTCTCTCGACAGCCTCTTTCGAGGAAGAGCTACAGATCCATCTATGAATTTATCTAACGATACATTACCTTTCTCTGTTAACCAGATGGCAAGTACGAGAGCTTTGTGACAACTCCTCCTTCCCCCTCCACAGTTGTGCTGCGCGTGTACGTAGACACACGTCTACTGGTGGCTGTTTTTGTGAGCAAATAGATGAAACCATGAAGAGTTAAAATAATCCTCAGAATGACCTGTGCATGCTGCTCCCACACTGTCTCTCTTTCTGTATGTATGTGGTACATACCAGGTACATTAAAATTCACATTTAAATTTCAAATGAGTTAAATACACCATTGCTTTCAAATAAGTGACTGATTTTTGTTCCTCTCATGTTATATTAATATTAATATTATGGAATCCTGTAGCCTGGCGTTCCTTGCTGACTATCTGATAATTGGGTTGTGGGGGGGCAGACGGAGGGTCATCTTGTTCAGTTTATCTCTGCAAAAGAAAGAGGGGCCAATAATAAGGGAAAGCGGCAATAAAATGGTAACAAAAAAATTGAAAAGAAGATTTAATCTCTGGCCAATTTGAAACATATCCCAGGGAATCCATAGAGAAAAAGATAAAGTGTGACTATGAGTAAGTTAACTAAACACATTACACTGTGAGAGCAAATGGAGTTAGTCCATTGTACATGTTTAATTTCCTATTAGTCCCTGGCGTTTACTACCCCGCCTGAGTTGGGGCATCTGTAAATTCAGTTAAATACAGTGCATTGTCTAAACATATCACAGCTCCAATCAGTCACCCCAGCTGCTGATAAGAAGCCTCTTGTATTATTGAATCTACAATGGGGAGGCTCTGCAGGCACCAAGATAACAGCTAGGTATTGCACTTTTAAGTATGGAAAGAGAGAGAGAGGGAAAAAAAAAGACAGGGAAAAAAAGGAACCTAGCTGCTCGCTTTTGCTTTTGCAGCTCTGACATTTACTACCACTCTGAGATTTGCTTTATACCAGTGATGTGATTTTGGTTTGGGATGTATTATGTCTTTCTTTGGTTTTAACTTAAACTCCGTGAGTCCAAGCAAAAGAGAGAGAGAAGGGGCAGCAAAGGATGGCAAACAAACAAACAAACAGAATCAGCTTTCCTCTTCTTAGGCAGATGGCAACAGCGTCTTCAGAAGGTGTTTTGGGGTTTTGTTTTGTTTTTCCTTTTTTAATGTAAGCTCTCTTTATTGATTTTTTTTTGCTTTTCTTCCAGGCTGGGCACATGAGGATGAAACCTAGTCTTTCTTTGACTTTTCTGTTTCATAGTTTCCTTGCAATTTTGATTAGAGTTCCTCTAATGACTGATCTCAGAAAGCAAATCACTTTGACTCTAATGAACTACAGGGCAGGTCTGTGCATAAGCTACCAAATGCCCTTCCCAAGTTCCACGTGCAGTGTTTCTTCCTTATTGTTATTATTAGTTTATTTAGTCTTGTACAATTATATTGCACCAATCTTGCCACTATTGGTGACAGTATATACATAGAATTACTTTTAGATATAATGCTATTTTTTATTTTAAAAATTTCTTTTGCTAGGGAGCTGTTAATAGCTCCTCTCATTCCTAAGAAATATTCATATGCCATTTCCTGAAATCTTATTCAGATATTGGCTATGATGTGTGAAGATCATCATAATACCTGTTTCATACTTTGTTTTTTAATAGAATGATTGATAATCTTTCGCAAACTGCTCCATATGTCTAACAGTCACATATTTGTGAAAGTACAAATCGCATTGCCTTCATTTGCTTTTATGAGTTTATATTTCCTCTTTCCCAAACAGATGTTTTACTACAGCTGCTATTTGTTTAGTAAATTGGTTCACAGGCAATAGTTCTGTTTTCACATAACATTAAGGATCTGACCAAAAACATTAATTCAAAGAAAAAAAAAAAAAAAGAAGAAGAAAGAGAAAAGAACAAGTAACTGCTTTATCAAGTTCCGATTTGAAGTCTGTTTCTTGGTTACATTTTTTGGCCTCATTTTGTGCTTCGCTTCTCTTTACAGTAGCGACCTCATTGTACACACGTTTTCATCCGCCCCTCACATACAGACCCCCCCGCCCCCCCACCCCTGCCATCCACCTGTCCACCTGGTAATGAGCCAAAGCAGCCCTAAGGCCACAGCGCTAGGGTTTCAATATATTTCAAAGATGTATTCATCCTGCGTAAAAAAACTACTATGCATTTGGTGACAAATGATGTTATAATTTGTCTTTTTAAAATTAAAAGTTCAAGAATAAGCATTTAGATCAAGGAATGACAGATAAATGTTTTAGGTGGTGCAGGCCATGGAAAAGAATGTAAATGTGGGAGTCAGGGGGTGAACCCTAGGTGTTAGCAACAGATTGCTGGCCCATGAAAGTGACCCGATCCCTTTCTAATGCCACAGGATGCGCTTTTATAGAAAGGTTACTGTTTCTTAGAGATGAGGCTGATGATCCAGTGATGAAAACCCTCTTAAGCCTGGTGCCCTTTATCAAGCTATTGTCTCTCAGCTCTAAACCCAGCCTTTTTTTTTTTTTTTTTTTTTTTGAGATATGGGGGCTGGGATTCAAGGCAGGAGGAGAGAAGACATTTGATCTCTGTGTTTGCTTCCTGTTGACTTGTTCCTGGCGGTGCCATCCCATCAGAGACCCTTTGCCCTGGCACTGATAGTTGGCTCGGTGTCTGGCTCTTTCTGGCACTACAGCTCAAGCCCCATGGTGCAGCTCAGAAGTCTGAGTCTCAGCCCAACAAGGATCTCTTCCCTGGGCTTCCAGATTCTGACAGCACTGAGTCTTCCTTTGGTTCCCACGATTTCCAGAAGCTTCCTGCAATTATGATCCCTGCTCCGTTTTCGCTCTTGCGATTCTCCCATTTGAACCAATTTCTCACATTTAAGTTCTCCCTGTTGAAATGCTTGGTATGGTTACTGTCTGCTCATTTGAACTCTGACAAAGGTAGAACAATAATTTCCTAATTTTATATGCATTATTTCTCTTAATGTCACATCCTGAATTCCTCACTGGGTGCTAGAATATGGGACTAGAAGGTTAAAACATAAATTAAAGAATTTTCTGTTTTCTTTATTAGAAATCTCCGATAAAGAATTTTATCCAGGAGTCTGAAAATTACTGAGATCAGTGAATCACTGTGCTTGTTTTTCATTTCTTATGTCTGTAACTTAAACTGATTTGCAGCAAATGATCTTTTGTGGAATATTCACAGGTTCCTTAGCATTCAGTGGTGTCTTTTTATGGTGAGGATTAAATAGAAATCTATCTTCATCCAGCTAGTAGTCAAACCAGATAAAGCAGATAGGTAAATAAAGTTATAGCAAATATTTGCAAACTACTTCAATGAAAATTAGGGTCGATTCATGGATTGTGTCAGTCTTTTGGAGAATGGATGAATAAAGTAAATTTTGAAGAAGTTTGTGTAGAACGTGGATTTTGAGTTGCGTTTTAAAGAAAGCAGAGGAGTTTAATGTTAGAAATGAACAAGAGGAAATACTAATGAAAATTATATGATATTTAAGAACTACGTACATTAATTTCCTTTAAATATGTATATTGATTAAAATAAGATTTAAGTAATAGCAAATATAAAAGCAAGAAATGAATGTAGTTGTTATGATTAATATGGGTAGCAGCTTAATTCAGTGATTCAAATGAAAAGATAATGCTTTGAAATCTTTATCATCAGATTTTGCTATCTATAGCAATCAAATTAAAGATTATTTTCACCTATTGTTTTCTTTCCTGATATACAGATGTAATTTAACACCAAGATGTGATACAGAAAAATTATTTTGTCTTAATTTTCTTCATGTAGGCAATGAAAACAATGACAGATTATTGATCAGTTATTAAAGACTAAATTTCCAGCGAGTTTATAGTTATTTTCTGAACCTTGAGCGTAAGGAAATCATGTCAGTGTTTTGTTAAGCCGTGAAGATGTTGCTCATCTAGGCTAGGTGATTCATTGAATTATAATTTTGAAAACTTGGTTCGTCTGGACAGTCAGAGAAAGATTCTAGTGCAACTTGAGAATAAACCCTGCAGAACCCCTCTCCGTTGCACTGAATCAGCAATCCGCTTGGGAACATTTAACCTGGAATAGATAATCCAGGGAGGCCTGGCATTAAAATAGCCAACGTGTTCCAGGGATTATCCGGACACAATGGTTCATGGAAAAATTTTATTAGCACCTGTTATGGTTGGCCCTAGCTCTGATTTTCTCATCCCAGCCTTATTGTTTGAAAAGTGCAAAGATTATATTGAGTGTTGAAGAGTATTTGCTTTCCAGAGCTGAATTTTATTGTTTTGCATTCTGTTTCCTACCAAAAGCTGGTATGTGCCTAGAATAGTCACAAAGTCTCGTCAGGCTCGTGACAGGCTAGGTAGGGTCTGTGAGCACTTAGACTCCTCGGCTAAATGAAATGGAGGAGGAATCACATGTACAGGACAACCAGGCCCTGCTCATCCTCCCCACTCATCATTACCAAATCCCTGCAGATGTCAAAGGCTCATCCAGGCCAGCACTCTCTGTGCTAACGTGGATAATAGCCTTAACTGTGTGTTCAACAGGCACTATATTTGAAAGCACCAGAAATTTAAGCAGAACACAGAGAGACTCGGACTTATTCAGACATTCTCATACGTTTTTGTCTTCAGTTTATGTACTAGCTACGTGACCTTAGACAAGTCATTCAACCGTTTTGAGCCTTCATTTGTTAATTTATTGAATAAAAGCATTTTTACTTATCTCCCAAGGTCCCGTTTCAGTTGTTAGTGCTTTGAGTAGATTTCAGATTTTAAAGTTATGCAGAGTGCTTAAAATTTTCTGGAATTGTATGAAGTACACTATAGAAAGTCCAGCAGATTAATAATGGTTGTGGTTTTTTTTGGTCATGATGCATCTTTATCTCCCCTTGTAAACTGTAGGTAATAATATCTGCCCCCTGGTGTGGTGATTAATGAAATCATCTTCCAACCTGTGGGCAAAGGGTATGTGGGCACAACAGCTAAGACCCGGGACACGGGAAACAAGCCACCGGAGAGAAGGCAGCTGAGAAGTACTAACTTGCAGTAAACACGTGAATCCCAAAGCCACCACATTCTTGTCCTAAATAAAGGTCCGTCCTTGCTTATTCACTTTGAAGTCGTGTTTCTCTGTCAGAACCCAGACAACTCATGAGAATTAATACTGTTTGGCACACAGTTTCCATCACAGAGCCCCGTGTTTTCCCCATAACACTCGAGATGGGTTCCTTAAAGAGTTCTAGTCTCGAGTTTTCTGGGAGATTCCTTCCTTCCCTGGGGCACACGTTCTGCATTTCTGTTTTGCTTCGGACGTTGGCTCCCCTGATGGGTGGCTCCGAGGCGTCCCGTCCCGGACAGACGCACGTGTGCAGAGGGGAGCCCCAGGGCGGCGCCTGGGTTGGGGGGCTGCCGGCCAGGGCTCCTTCCCAGGGCGTCCCCTCCACCCAGCAGAACCCCTGGCCGGCGCCCATCTGGGGCGGGCGGGTGGCCGGGGGCGAGGTGGCAGTTTGAGCCGAGCATCCCCCGCCCGTTGCCGCGGCCGCAGCCTCCTCCCGCCTCCCGCCTCCCGCCTCCGCTGGCCGGCCTGGGAGGTCTCTGCGAAGCCCGTAACGACCTCCGTGAGACAAATCCCAGTGGAGAACTGGGGAGGAGTGCAGAAGCAGCTTTTTCTCCCTCATCATCTGAGCTACTATTTTATCTTTAACAATCTGTGGAAGGGAAAGCATGGAGTGAATGTATCTGTCAGAGAAACAGATTGCAGCCTGTGTACAACCAGAACGCCTTCCTTATGCTTTCTGAGACCTGCTTGAAGGCCAGTGGTTCTGCGTTGGTTACTCTTGATGTGCAGACATTTAAACAATTGAATTAATACATACAGAGGTCTAGCTGAAAGCGATAGGATCCTTTATTCTAAAGTTCTTTCACAGGACTTGGGGTAAATGCAGTCATCCCATAGACCCCAAAAGTGAACTTCAGCGGAGAGGATTTTGTCTTTTTTTTTTAATAGACATTATGTTTTAAAGCAATTTTAGGTTCACCGCAAAATTGAGTGGAAAGAACAGAGTTCCCATATCCACCCCCCCCCCCCCCGCCCCCTGCACACCCTCCCCCACTGACCACACCCTGCCCTGGAGCGATGCATTTCTTACTGTAGAACCTACACAAACGTATTGGGACCTCGCAGAGTTCTCAGTTGACAATGAAGTTCACTCTAAGCGTTCAGTGGGCGTATCCACCACTATGGCATCAGGCGGAATAGTTTCACTGCCCTTAAAATCCTCTGTGCTTCACCCGTTCATTCCCTCCACCCTAATCCCTGGCCCAAAGTGGGTCGTTTTAAAATGACATTATCAGACAAGAAGTTTCTCCCTAATTAGTTGCTTGTTTTCCTCATGGGCTGCTTCTGCTTCAGAGAGAAGACGGAGCAGCATGGAGAGCTCTTTCACGGGTTAGGGTTTGTTAACAGGGGCTATTAGCGTGTGTGTGACTTCCTAATCCCCCGTCTGCTAAGGGGCATCTCCAGCCCAAGCAGTTTTAATTAACAGGGAAATGCTCGTATTATTTTGGTACACTGATTACAGGCAAGGCCTAAGTAGAAATCAGTTTGGATTCCCAGGGGACTTCAGTGTTAAAAAATGCAGAGGGTACCTTTTCTTTCCCTTCTTTTTTCTTTTTTCTTTTCCTTTAATTCTCCTCCTCCGTGAACTCCAGATAAGCAGCAGGCCCGAGCCAGATTTCATTACTGTCACGCACTCTTCATGGTCATCTTTTAATATTTGAAAGGATCATTTGTTAACTGGAAATGGTCAATTTTTTTTTCTTTGGCTTTTGAAATATAATTTTCAATTTTTAATTTGATTCATTTAGATGAAATCATTAATCAGGGTTGAAACTGAGTTAATTTTCTGGAAAATAAATGAGGTTGTTAGAGTGAGCATTATTAAGTGGGCTCTTTGTAAGAAGGATAATAGCTGAAAATATGGAATACTTGGAGAACTGTAGCATGTGGGTAAAAATCGAAAGGTTTTTTTTTTCCTTATTAAGTGGAATAATTCATTTTAAAAATTGGTTAGATCAGAGGATTTTCAGCATTAAGCAGTATAAACACTCCATTAATTATATTAGAAATTGTAAATAGCAAAGTTTTAAGAAATTGTAAGGAAAGTACACCATGTAAAGTTCTCTTTCTTGTGAGATGTTAAGACATGTAATTTCTGATGTGCTTTTATGCTCTTTCTTTAAAAACGACTAATGAACCAATACTAGCTTTAATGTACTTTATCTTTTCTTTCTCTTTTCAGATGTTAAAAACCTTTGGTTGTGGTTTTATTATAAAATAAATCGGAAAGAATTCACTGAGAACCATTATAATAAATATGTTTAGTTCCCCAACACTTCCTTCGTGACCTGATTCATAGTCAGTCTCCTGGTGTGGTCTTCCTTTCTTAACCCCATTTCACTATACTCATCACTGTCTCCTACATTCCCAGATTTCCATAGAACTCAAGGATTTAACTTATATTATTTTAAATATTGGCTATTTGTAGCTTTTTAAATATTGTCCTATTGTTTCCTATATGTATATTTTGTCTCTTAACTATATCTTAAAACCTTTGTGTCAGAATTACAAGTTTCTTTACATGCCTTGAATTTTTCTTTGCACACAGTAGACATTCAGTTAGTTTTTTTTTTTTCCCCTGACTGATTCATTCAGTAAATTACATGAAATTAATAGGGTTTCTGGACTAGAAGGAGATCTAGGCCCCAGACTATATCAGGCCTCTTTTGCATCGGGACCTGGATCAGATTTGGCCATTAAAGAAGAAAGCCTGTTTCACTAGCTTACTGTGGGGCACAGTGTGACTTTAAGTGATTAGGACGATGCACAAAATACACTACCCAAGAAAATGAAGAAAGCCGAGATTTGGCCAGACATCCAGCCACCTCAGTTCACCATTTAAGCGTGATGAGCGTCACTGGAGAGTTCACTGCTCCTGGTAGCTTAGAGCTGTTGTCTCCATGTCTTCAAGTTGGACACTGTGGGTTTTCAATATGAACGATTTCTTTTAGGGCTTTTAGTTGAATGTTCTACGTAACGAAGTTCCCATTAATGCAACTTAAGAGATTTCTATTGGCACTTCTGTGAATGCTACGTTACCGATTTTGTGGATGTCCGTAGCAAACACAGTCTGCTCTGCCCCCAAGTTCCCAGACAACCTGCTGAGGGCTTAGTATGGTTGGCAGGACAAATCATGCCATCAATTCAACGTGTCCATGTGTTTTCCTGTAGTTATTTCTATTCACAGTTCTGCATTTCTATTCCCATAAAATAATATAAATTAAAGATTACATAGAAATACTGGCCTCTAGATGTCAGCCTGTTTCTCTGACATCTCCTTTCACTGCTTGATCCTCATGAGTTAATACATGTGAAATATTTAAGGCAGTGCCTTGTCTACAGTGAGCTTTCCTCAATGTTAGCCCTCATTATTCTTATTCTTGTTACTCAAAAGTAGCAGTAAAAAGCATATATGGTTGGTGAATACGTGTGTGGAATATTCGTGTGTGAGTATGTGTATGCGTGCCTCATTCCACACTGTAGCTTGAATGAAGTTCTTTCCCAAACACAAGTCTGATCAGGTCATCCATTTCTCTCTTCTTCATTTACCCATACTACTTACTTAAATTACTTAGATTCATCTGCAGCTCTTCAGATATGGTAAGCTAAAACCTGCGTTTCTTTCAAGTGGTTTCTCAGGATCTGCAGGACCAGGTTCCTTTCTGCGTTTCAGACTTCCATAGCTTGCCACTCCTCAAGTCTGTGTTCCCGAATCAGATGTCCAGTGGAACTTTTCTGCAGTGATGGAAAGGCTCTGTAACTACACTGTCCAATATGGCAGCCGCTAGCCACATGTGACAACGGGCTATTTGAAATATAGCAAGTGTAACTGAGAAACTGAAGTTCAGGTTTTATTTTAATTAGTTTACATTGAAATTTAAATAGCCAGATGTTGGACGCACAGTTTCAGATCCTGTTCTTAGTTGCTTCTCTGCCACCACAATTCTCTACGACTAATGACTCAAACGTCCTTGCATCTTCCTCATCTACCTGCGCACCTTGATGTCTCAACTTAGTGATGCCTGGACACCTTCCTTGACCTTCCCAGAGAAGTTAAAGTTTCTTCTTTATGTTCCTTCTAGGGCCTGGCCCAGGCTTTTGTTAGAAAATAAACAAACATTACATAGCTGTAATTATTTGTCAGTATTCCTGCCCCGCCACCAGACTGTGAACCCTAGAAGGTGGTAACTCCATGTCTACCACAGAGCTTGGCACATAATAAGCACTTTATACATATTTGAATAAATTGAATTGGGTAAATATATTGATGCCAACAGGTAAAACCAATCCCTTTAGTTGAAATAGGAAATTAAATTTCTTCTTCTTCTTCTTCTTCTTCTTCTTCTTCTTCTTCTTCTTCTTCTTCTCCTCCTCCTCCTCCTCCTCCTCCTCCTCCTCCTCCTCCATCATTATTATTATTATTATTATTATTATTATTATTATTATTATTATTATTATTATTATTATTAGATGGGGAAAGTTTAAACATTTTAGAAATACAGCAGAGAAGATCGTCTAATGGTAGATACCCAAGGGATCAAAAAAACAATCTACATTCTTAATTAGTTAACCAGTCCCCCTCTGGTATTTGCACTACATTGAACCCTAGGAATTATACAGCCTTAGTACTTGGGATGCCATGGCCAGATCAGATTTGGCCCAAGTCATATTGTACACAGATGCAAACATATGCCACTGATTGCAAAAAAATTAAATTTAGTTACTGTTTGGACGAGGAAGCCTAAGCAGCTATTCACTTATTTCGGAATTGACTGCATTGTGACACTTCAGCCATCTGTCCCACATGTGACAGACATGTTCAGCTCACATAGACTTGTGGCACTGACATTGGCTAGTGGTGTTGGCCAAAGTGAATGCAAATGTTTAATGTTCACAAGCAGAAATTGGTTTAGAGGTAGCGACTCTGTTCCTCTCTCTCCCCCCATCTCTCCCTCCCTCCCTGCCTCTCTCCCCCCGTCCCTGGCCTTCAGGCACTGTAAAATAGAAATGAGGCCAGTGGAGGCATATAATGGCTCAGCTTTAACTTCCTTATTCCAAGGGAGGTTCCCTAGGTCAGTTTCAATCCCTTTCAAACATCCTCATCTGACTTTGAAGACAGAGCACCACCCCCTCCATCTCTGAAGCTGGGCAGTGGCCCTTTTTGTTTTCCTGCACTGAAAATAAAGTGTTCACATGAGCTCATTTACTGAGAGTGGAGCTGGCAGTCTTATCAGGAGAGGAGAAAGGAGCTCTGAAGATGAAAAGCTCTCGCAGTGACAGAAGTCTTTATTACTTTGGGCAGTAATGGAATGCGGTGTACACAGGGTAAAGTGACGGCTACCTAGAGCATTTAGGGAAAACCAGAGCAGTAATCGTGTTTTGTGTTGTTCCTCATCTGACTTTCTCGGTGAGCCGGTTGACCCCAGGGATGGGGCTCGTACAGGTTGGAAGCAGTGTAAGAACGCGTGTTCTTCTCCAGAGAAAACGGAGCTGCGGGGAATCCCTGATGGCTCGTTGAATTGGCTTTGGGGCAGCACACGTCAAAATAATGCATATGAAACATGGCAATAAACCTTTGTCTTTCCCCTGCACTACTAAAACACCTAACTTGTTATTTTTTTTAAAAATGTTTTACTGTGTTTCTACCAAAATCATTGGAGAGGAAATGCTATTGATGCTTTGTATAATTGTTTTCATAATCTGGCATTGCAGAAAATAAAATCTCCACTTGATCCCAAGGGCTTTGAGGCAGTTTAAGCAGAAATTCAGCATTTTAAGAAATCAGAAGTTGGGGAAAAACAGCCTGGAATGCCCTTAGCTTTTTCTCTGAGTTATACCTGAATAGACAGCTAATTAGGCTCTCTCAAAATTTATTTGTCTCCAGAAATAGAGGCAAGGTGCTACAAGCATAATAGAAATGAAATCTGAGCTGCACCCTTGCCAAGAAATTGACATGGCATGCATTTGACATTTGACATTTGATACTGGCAGTTTATTTTTTTAATTATTTGAATTTTAGTTCTCTGAAATAATTTAAACTGTACATGCTTCTCCGTGACTTTCCAGAACTTATTTTATCAAGTGAAAAAATAAATAAGTCCAATTATGATTGATTATGTTAGATTCTAGCAATTGTGCCGAATCAGGGTTTCCTGTATCTCTGTGTATCATGGCCCTGTCATTTTTGAGCTAACTCAAGTTCTTAATGTAACAAGAGCATAGTGTCATGAGGACTAGAGAATTTTAGACATCAAGTAAGCCTTCTCAAGTGATAATACCAACTTTGGGGGAAAAAAAAAACACGTTTTCTACCATTAAACGTTTAATATGCTACATACTGTTTTATTGTATCATACCAGGTTTCTCTTTCTAAATACGTATTTCAAATGCTTGCCTAGAAAACAACGTCCCTCTCATCTTTCCTAGAAGGAGGGGAGATAGATTTCTCACCCTCACACAAGTGCGTGCAGGATTTTTCCTAGACGAGTTTATGGAAACGTCACCTCTAGACACAGTCTACTCTCTGCAGTGCAGATGAAGTGGTTGCCTATTGTGATGGGACAGATGCTAAAAATGCCTCAGGTCTCAAAATATCTTCTCTACCAAGATGCTACTGAGTCCTGAAATTCCACCAATAGAGACTAATTTTTTTTTTGCATTGTTTTCTTTGCATGTTATTGTCATCCTTTCTGGGAAGAAGTTAAATGAAGGCGATGGAGAATTAATATTGACTGAGTTGTCTGCCATGTGCCATGCACTGTGCTAGGCCTTCTAGAAGTGCTGTTTTTCTAAGTCCTCACTCTGACTCTACAGGAGAGGGAAAATGATGCTCAATGGCGTTAATGAATGGTGCAGAGATGACACAGCAAGGACGTGGTTGAGCTGTGAGTCAAGCTAAAACCAGGCATTTTTTCCACTCCACTTTATTGTGAACTGAATGATCAGATTTGATGAGTTGGTTCCAGGATGCTGAAGGCTCTGGTCAGCTCATGGGATGGAGGTAGAGAACCAGTCTTGAAAGGCGGGAGTGATGGAAGACAGTCTGTGGAAGGTCTTCCCTCTTGACTGGATGGCTGGCTGCATAAGAGGACTGATGGAACCAGCGAGCCAGTCGGTTTTCATGGACACTTTGCTCTCCTCAAAATATTGCTACTTGAAAGAGTACTCAAAAAGGCATAAATAAGGTTATTGTAAATAAAAGACATTAATTTCTATATAAAAATTGGGGAAACTAAAACTGTCTAAAGGACAGTGAGGGTTTTGTGCACACGTGGGGACTAACAATGGCTGACAGGCTTTGTACTGGAGACTCGTCATCTCTTGTCATCATGCGTCTGGGAGTTACAGAACTATTCTTAATCCCCATTTTACAAACGAGTAAGCTGAGGCCCAAAAGAGATGAAGACCAAACATCTGGGAAGTGATGGAGCAGGGAGTTGACCCAGTTTCATAAATTTAAAGTCGTGATGCCACCACCTTACACCAATTCCAAGAGGTTTCCCTTGACTTTCAGGAATCAAACTATTGTTAAGATTCAGTCGTCGTAAGTAGAGTAAATCCTAGAATCCTGGGAATTTATTCAAACTTATATATAGTTACTTTTGATTTCAAATCTGTGAACACTATCGAATGACTTTAAACTAGATTTAATTTCCAGACTGTATAAAAATGTACGAAGTGGTAGACTTGTAATCAGTTGGCTTTTTAAAGGAATAATTAGAATGCAGATAGCTATTTACATTTGGCCATTATCAGAATCCAGTCTTCTGGGAAGTGTTTGGCCTGGCTGTCATAGGTGTTTCCAGTTTAAAAAGACAAAGGCTGGGGAGGGGTGGGGAGGGCCAGTGTCAGTGTCGGAATTGTCTTTTTAATGTCTTTAAAACAATGGGCCCGTATTTCCATTTAATTAAAACAGTAAAGTTGGGCCTCAAATATATGGAATTCACCAACAACTATCATTGATTCTGTTCATTTTCTTTTCTTTCCTTTCACTTCTTTAAAAAAAAATTACAATTAACAATAAAGGACTGTCCATTTCAGTTAAAAAGCTAAGCAACTATGGAAAAGAAGATAGATTACTGCAGCCTTCCATACGTTCATTGAGATGGCGTGGTGACTGTTACTCATTCCAATTGAGCAATCTGAACAATACCAACTTATTTCAGTGGCAGTTCTTTGTCTAATTGATTTCTTTTCTTATAATGCTGAAGTGCAGACAGTCCCTCGTACCTAAGGAAGGCAGCCATGTGCAGGAAGGAGTGCTCACGGTGATCCACAAATCCCGGTAATGGATTGAATGTGTCTCAATTTCCTCATTTCTAAAATGGGAAACAAGGGTACCTCTCTCAGAGTGGATATGAGAATCAGAATCAGATGAGGTAAGCTGGGTAAAGTGCTTCCTAAACCAAAAAGCAGCACACAGATTCCCACGTGGTTCCTGTGAGCCTCTTCAGGTTTGATCGTTTGCTCGAATGGATCACAGTTTTCAGTAAGGTGCTGCACTTACTGTGACTGGGAACAGCAGGTGGGAGATACACACAGGGCAAGGGATGGGGGAGGTTCCAGAGCTTCCAAGCCCCCTCTGGATGCATGATCCTCCAAGGACCTTGCTGTGTTCACCAACTTGGAAGCTCTCCAAACTGTGTCCCATTGTTTAGGGTATTTGATGGAGGTTTCCATTAAGTAAGCACAGCTGACTAAGTTATTGGACACTGACCACTAATTCAGCCTGTGGCCACTCTCCCCTCTCTGGGGGTTTGTGTGTAAGGGGCTGGGGGTGAAAGTTCCAAGCTTCTAATCAAGATTTGTTCTTTCTGATGAACAGCCCCCATCCTGAAGCTATCTAGGGGCTCCCCAGGAGCTGCCTCCTTAGAACCAAAGAGGCTTTTGTCACCCTTGTTTATCCCTCAGAGAGTTCCAAGGATTTTAGGAGCTTTGCACCAGGAATGGGGACGAACACTCATTGTCTTTCTGCAATACCATAGTTGTTGTTTGAGTGTTTGTATAAAAGGAACATTACCTTACCACCGGGTAGTGGTCATGTGTCAATAAAGCTTATGCTTTTAGTAAGTCCTGTGTCAGTAAAGCATCATAAGCCTTAGGAGACAATAGAAGGAATATATGCTCTCATCCCATCACTCGTTACTGAATACAAGTGTGATGGAGATGCTGTCTTGTGGCCTTACACTCTCTCAGGTAAAATGAGGTTGGGTTTTTAGTTCTCCCGTTACTCTTGCATACTCCCTCATGAGTTAAAATCACAGAATAGTATTCAGTCTTGGATTTTCATCATTAGAACCAATTCTACTGCCCTCTGCTTTCATTTTCTCCAAAAATCTGTAACTGAATCTTTAGCCCAGAAAACATGGCATCAATGATCTCCGTAAGTGAAATACAATTTTACGCGGTGTAAGATTTCAGGACTCTTCTTACTTCCTTACTCCAGAGAGGAAAAAAGAAGCCAGTTTGAACTCCTTTTTATGTGTTTATCCAAATTCTTTTGCCCATCCTTAACATATATAACATCCAGATCAGTGTGGATTGTACAGTTCTTTAAGCTCTTAACCTTCAGAGAACTTCGAAGTACTCTAGTGTGATATTTTATATGAGATTGGGTTTTTTTTTTAATTTAACAAAAAAAAAAAACCCAAAATACCAAAATTAATCCAGTTCCATACCATGGACCTTAGAACTATTGGTAGCATGGAGCTTAGTGGTGTTCCTAGAAGATGCAAGGCTGTTAAAATTCCTGCGGTTTAATTGGGTTGGTATTTACTTCTTTGACTCTGATCCACTATTTTTTTTTACTGTGTATTAAAGAAAATACAAAGAGATATTGCAATCCCAACACTGAAGACTACCTTTAAACACACACACAGAGAACAGTGAGATGGGTTATAACAGTTTCCCTTTTGATATGGTGCAGTATAATATAATTAAATATTAGTCATACTATATTAATAATGATAACCTTTAGAAGAATTTTGGTTTAGAGAAGAATCTGTGATACTGAATATATTTTCATCAGGTTTGACCAAAAAATATTTTGAAGAATATACATTCACACTGTTTTTAAGATACTCAGTGTTATCATAACTTAGAGAAATATTGCCATGTGTTCCTTAAGTTGATATTATATAATCTTTTCAATTCTACTATCTCCATTTTTTTTTTGCTAAACTTGTACGAATCCTGCTTCTTAATGGTTTGTCCTCCCTTGAGTTACATGGTTCAAAAGTTACCAACTTCCCCCCTCCTGCTATAAAAATCACCCATTCTTAGATTTTTCCTCTGGTTTCACATATTGTTTCTCTGCTATATTTATGCGTAGTTTCCAAGACTGGTCCTAGCCCTTCCATTCTACTTTCCGAAAGGCAAATCTACATTTATATTTTCAAGTGTCTGTACTGTGGCTCACGTTTACACCACCAGTTCTGTGTTCTCACTTGAATTTCAGTTTTCAGTTCTGTGTGATACAGCTTGGATTTCCCCAAATCATCTCAAACTTGACAAGCATAACACCGTACTTCTTATCTTTGTTTAGAAACTGACTCCCTCTTCCGGTTTCCTCATTTTGACCAAGAGCACTGTTTTCCTTTCCTGTAAGATCTAAGTGTTGGCTCTTCCTCTGACTCTGTCTTCTCTTCCCCTCCCAAATACTCAGCCAGGAGTCTTGGTGATAACATACTTCATGCCTTGTAGATTCCTGCCTTTTGCTGTGTTCACATTACCTTCAAACCCTCCGAGAAAGACCCAGGAGATACTCAAACTGCTTGTTTTGGGGGGTGAGGGGGCGGAGAGATCAATGAGTAAATTATCTGCTCTCTTTGTCTATTTCTTCTTATTTTTAATATTTTTTAGGGTTCTGAAAAATGTATGTATATACAATAGTATAAAGGACACTTGGAATTAGAAAACTATGTCCAAGACCTTGATCGGAAGTTGCTCATCTCCTCTGAACCTACAAACTATATAATATAGAAATAGTAATCCTATATTCACAGCACTGAATTGTGGGTTAAATGAGATGATCTACACAAAAGCGCTGTGTGGCTATTAATAATTCACCTGTATATTTTTATTTACTGTATTCCAAGGTCTTTGAAATAGAGTTAATATAGTTGAAATATCTGGGACGTAAAGATATTAAAATCGTAGCTGTTTATTTCTATTTTATATAGAGCAGTGCTAGATAGAGTACTATTTACAGTATTTAACACTGCTATCATATTATTTATAATAATAAATTTCTTAACAGAAATGGACTGATTGCCTTGGTTTTTGCTGTTGTTGTTTGATATATTAGTTCCTCACTCTCAGGTCTTCACATAGTAAAAAGTTATAGAAGAAACGGTAGCCCAAGAAAATGAGACAGGTACCAGCACTGTGATTTGCACGTTTTGCTAAACTCAAATAGTACTGATTTCACAGGCTAAAATCTCTAATGGTCAATGGACATCAATCAAAGTAAACGATTAGATTTAAAATAAAGGTGAAGTCATTGGTATGATCCATTTATGTACTGATACTGGTTCAAATGAATTGATGATTGAGCATTTGCTAGGGGGAACACACGTGAATGTAGCATGCCCACAAAGACACAGAGGAATTTGCACAGCTATCTGTGATACATTTCATATTCATTTTATATTTATATACTGTTGCTGCTAAAATGGAATTTTACTCTATTCAGAGCTCATGCAGTTGCAAAAGATGTTTAATGTAAAAGTTGGATTAATGTCTCAATGTAACCTTTCTAAATAGAGAAATGGACACACATCAGCAATAACATACTGCTTGCATGGACACTAATTATCATATATTATGTTCATAGCAAGCCTGCAGGCTATCCTTGCTTTAAAAAGGTTTATTACTAAGGGGGGAACACTGTGCATGCTTCTTGCTCTATGATGGTTTCCTTGCAGATTCTTTTTCTTTTGTCTCTTTCCAAATAGTTGTATTCAAAAATATGAATTTTTTAAAACTCTAAACATAAATGTTTTTGTAAGAGCAGGAAGGGAGGCAAGCCTTCTCTGGTGACAATTATTGTCCTTATTTTTTTATTTATTCATTTTTGGGTTAATTTAGTCTGGCTAAAATTACATACATATTCATGTTCCTTAATAAGAACAAAGCTTTACTCTTGGTTATTTTCCATAAATTTGTCCTCATAAGCAATTTGATAGACATGTACTTTAACTATTAGAATGAAAGTCCACGGTGAATCCATGGAGCTGGCTTTCAGATCTATAATTCATTAACTCCTTCCCCAAAGGTCCAAATGCTTCTTTATCAGATTACAATAAAATTGCTACTGCTTTCTTTTAAAATTTCAGAGTGGGTACACTGCAGTCAAGGTATAGATTGTCTAACTATTACTACATGCATTAGAGTTTCTGAATGTACTTTCATTTTGGTCCAAAGCATTGATTTGAAACAAAATTACAGACTGCAGAATTAGTTATAATTTTTCAGAAATGATTTTCTCACTCAGAATTCCATGGAATGTATGTTTAAATCTTTTACATTAAATAGAGTTATTTTATTTCCATTGCCAGTTTACTATATACATGAGATTTATAATACCTAATCCGTTTTGAAGCATCAATACAATGAGACTACTTATTAAACTTTCAGTCATCATATGGGTGTTGGTTGGACTGCAGGTGTAGAAGTTGTAAGCAGGGTAATATTGTCTCAAATGTTACGAAAGTGCTAATAAAGGAAGGTTTTGGAAATCCAAAAGTTACTTAGGCTGTTAGCTTCCTTGGACAAGTAGGAGTTGACATATATTTTTGTGTGTGATTTCACTTAATAGTTGCATCATTATTAGGTATTGTAATTTAAAAATAATTAACACGTCCCTCTAATGGCCAAAGTCAATGTACCTTTTAGCTTTGCCATTAATTTGCTTTAAAAGAAAACATTGATTATTGGTTTTTTAAATTATAGCTATTTCATCTGTGGCAAAAAAAACCTTAGGAAGTTCTTTTTTTCAAATATTTTGAAAGTAATTTTTATCCCAGAATCTTGAAAGATTGTGCTGAAGTTTGGTGAAGAAGCTGAAACCCAGGTAGCTTTAGAAACCAGGCTTACACTATACAGGAAAGTGGAAAGTTGCAAAGATTTGAATTTTCTGTTTAAGAAATCATTACTCTGATTTTGAATTATCATTTGTATATATTCACATTTTATTATATGAAAAGTGGAATATTGTTACTTACTGGAATTTCTTGAAAAAAAACGAAAGAACTTTTTAAATATAGAAGAACTAGTTTTATTTTTATGTATTTTCATTGGACTCAGTCATTCGGAGTGACAAAATTTACATAATTGGTCCTATATTTCTATTTATGGTGTATTATCTAATAACGACGTGTTATGGTGATGCTTTTAGGATTTATGCACAACTGCGCATAAACAAACATCTATTTTGGCATTATTCGAAACAATTAACATCCTAATTTTGAAAGAATTGTTTTCCTCAGAGATCAGATTTCCTCCCCCATTTATTCCATGAATATTTTAGGGTGTATTTACTCCCTTATTCTATGCTTACCTCCTTGATTTCAAGAGAAATTTTACAATTTTGTATTCTAAGTTCAGATTTGTTCACCTACTTCTCTAAAATAGGCAACATATGATTCAGATTTAGAGATAGTACAGTGTTTGGCGTAATCCTGTGCTAAAGACGTCACATGAAAATTCAGAACACACTAGCAGTTTACTAAATGTGGCAATATAGATTTACCAAGTGCATGCCGTATTTTTAATTTTTCTATTTTCTTTGAGTGTATCTCAATCTTGAAAAAGAAAATCCATAGTAAGCACCAGGGAAACAAAAAATACCAAGCAGTATTTTCTGTAAGTGATTTCTTTTTAGCTTTATACCAGCACCCTTCCATATCTTATTTAACTTTTTACGTTTGTCTTAATTTTGGGCTGAGTATGTGTTGATAGACGAATGAACTCTCATTTTATTAGACCAGTAATTAAAATAATTCCTGTTATTTTTATTTTCATTCTTGTTAACAATGAACATTTATAGAGTATATTTAGTACCATGGGAGCTTTCAAGTATTTAGCATACAAATGGTCTTAAAACCACTTCATTACAAGTTGATATTCTTGAATTATACCCTTGGCAGGAAAAAGTACATTATATTATGGACGGATATGTAGAGAAGTATTGTGCTGAGCTCTATTTTTTCCCATTTTAATACTGAACAGTACTTTTGTTATTTTCCTTGGTTTTATAAGTAACAAGTCAAATACATATACAAGTGATGTAAACGTTTTTTAAAATATGCAAAATTTTTGTCATGACTGGAAAATTATTTGCAATCTGAAATCATTTGAATAGTGTCCATGCAAGAAATGCTCAGAAGAGCTTACTGATATGTTTATTTTTTCCCATGTATAGCATGTTTTCAACAACCAAGTACATTGATTTATAAAAAAGTATAATTTATTTTAGAAAGTTCTGATCAGTCCTATACATATATACGTCATTCATATATGTATATATATATATGTGTGTGTGTGTGTGTGTACAAATATATATATTTTTACATAATTAAATTAGGTGGTCAGATGAGAGAAATAAGGAAGAATAAAGAGAAGAGTGACTTTTCTATGTTTCTCCCCCAAAATCACGTAAGTTCTTGGCTATGTTGACTGTCTCTCTTGGGACACAGTTAAAGGCATGAGTAAACCAAGATATATGATTATCCAAAAGTTTTTTTTGAAATCTAAATATTGTACTTTTTTCCAGTCTCAACATTGTGATGGAAATGTCATTATGACATTAAAGTATGTTCCTGACCTGCCGTGCCATGACTTGGGTCAATTTCCTGGTCTTCAATTTCCTTGGCCAGCAGGGACTCTTGAGTGCTGAGAGGGTGGCCAGGAAGCCCCTGGAGATGGGGGTGGGGGGGCCCTTATGCTGCCCAACAGCAACCTTCTTGACTGATTAGGGCACTGAGATGACAACTTCCTGGGGACTCCTGTCGGTTCTCCGGATGGCAGCGGAGATGAGAAGTGTGTAAAAGTGAGTTTCTGAAATACACAGACTTAGAAGAAGCCGTTACCAATCTGTCAGAGGCCCACATTGCTCGAGTGGTTTGGTATGGATGAGAATTAGGGAATAACCATTTAGTTCAGCAGGTGTACACATGTGGCTTTGCTCTGTTAGGAAGTTTATATTTTTACTGGTCCTGGCTTCAGTGATATGTTGGTCCAGGATTTACTGCTGGCTGTCCAGTATATGTTACGATCTGTTTAAAGACTCATTTTTTCACCCCATGTAATATGTTATTTGGCACAGGGACTGTTCTTTTTTGTGCTTGAGTGTTCTTAATTGAAAAGTGATTTTTTTTTACCACCTCCTTTTACACTTAATAGGTTTTATTTTTTAAAACACTCAAAAGTCTTTTCAAATTAGATCTCTTTCCCTTTCTTTTCTCTTCTTTCTTTATAGTAACACTGTCTTAGCCATCTCCCATCCACACTTACCCCCTCTAGCTTTCCACTCAAACAGCATCTTCTGGTCCTTTGTTATCTATGATCTGCTAACCCAAAGAAAGCACTGTCAGAACCAAATTCCTCCTAGGATGGTTCCAAACAGCATTCAGCATCATCTTACTCCTTTGCCACTTCAAAGACCTTTCCTTCCATATAACCCAATAAGTTATGGGAGAAAGGGTCTAGGCCAACAGAAGAGTGAGTCTTTGTCAACTACTTCCCAGTGATGATTGAATTGGTGTAATCTTAGTGACAATCAAGACACACCAGTTGTATTACAAGAATTGACTTGCAGTTTCTAACAGATTTTGCTAGGCAGAAAGATGTTCCTTCAAACAGTCAAGATATTTGGTAAACATAATGGATAAATTTAAGGAAAGCTTTTACTGCCATTTACTATAAATAGTAACGGAGACTTGTGCTCACTTCACAAGATTCTTTGAGAGGGTTAACGTAGACCAAAACATGTCAGCATTCTTAACTGACAGGTGCTATGGGTGGGCATAGATGATTAACTTTTTACCTTGTTTGAAATTATATCTAATGAGAATCCTTATATTTATACATTATTATACCTAAAGCCCTACTCAGTAGCATTTTTAAATTAGAATTTCAAAATATAGCTTATTGAACAACTTCAGCAATTAGGCAATTAATTTATGGTCATTTATAATGAAGGCTTAAATAAAATAAAAGGATAATTTCTAAATAGCTACCAACTTATGATCAATTTAACCAGCCAGTTGTTGGAGTTGACTTCTTTCAGGGAAAGTCTAACAGTTGGCCCCTGTATACAAGAATGGAGACCAACGGCTATAAAATGGTAGCCTGAGGGCCATCTGTTAGCTAAAAACTTATGTGAACACTGAAACATTGGGTAATTTATATATATAGATTCAGACTGCTGGCTTCTTTTGCAAATAAGACAGCACTGGACTCACATTCACGTGCGCCTACCCACTCCCACCAGGCAGTGTCGCCTTGGCGCTGGGAGGGTTTGTGCATGTGGTGGGGCAGGTACTCTCTGGTCACCACAGTGCAGACCCCTCTTTTTTTTTTTAACACACAGTCCATTTCACTTCTTCACTTTACCTTGGGGGTCCCTGGAGCTGTTTGAATTTGCAATGACTAATATAAATATCGATGTAAACTCACATAACATGGGTTTTCTTTGGATGGAAAATTTTTTGCAAATAAATAATTCTCACAGAATCATTTGGCCAGCCAAATCATTATCGGGAAAATAAAGAAATTGAACAGTGTATTATTGGTTTAGAATTTGTCTGTGTTTATCTATTTCTGTATCTATGTATTTATATATGTGTGCATATGCTAAAATTCATGGATAAAGGGTGACTATAGATGTTGAGATGAAACATTACTCATTGTGGCATATTTCCTGAAACCTGATTCTATTTAGCCGAATGCCTTTTTATTTTTAAACTCCAGATGAAATTCATTTAAGTAACAGGCTAAGCATTAGCTACTCATTGGTTGTTTTCAAAATATCCATTATTAGGCCATATTCTCCTCTCCTTAGCATAATCTAGTCTCTGTGTCATAAAATGCCCACAAATCTGAAGCTGTTTATAATTCTCCATCCTTCAGTCTCCACAGCGATGTGCAACAGACATTGATCTTTTCCTAATGCAGTAATAAGCTAGAAGTGTTTTTCAAACGTGGGCACTTTATTTTCTGTATTATTGTCAAGAACAAAAGGAAATGCATTTGGCCAAGGTCAGTGTGAGGGGAATGCTAAGGCCTGTGCCAGAAAGCCTTCCGCTCCTCTGGTTCATTAATGCCATCCATTTGGCTCTGGTCTTCCTGATTTAAGATCTGACGTTATGTTGACGTTTCCAACTGCCAAGGCAGTTGTTGTGCTCTGAATCCGTGGGTCAGTTCCATCTCTTTAAGTACACCATTTCATTCACAGAATCTTAGAACTGGAAGAGAGTTTAACACGTGGTCAAACTCATTCATCTGCTTCCAGGCAGAAGAGCAATAAAAATGTCTCGGAAAGAGAATGGTTTTCTTCATTTGTCAAATTTCCCAAGCAGAGGGATCTTGATCTCTCCTACTCGATATTCAGTATTTAAAGATAATTCTCATCAGTAGGTTTGTCTTAATATGTGAGGTTTTCCCAGCAAATCAAATATTCTTTCCTCTCATATTGCCAGGGTGAATACTGAATCATTAAACTTGGACGTCCTACCTTTCAGCAGCTCCCGTCTTTTTAGTGCTTCGTGCTATTTTGCTGTCTTCAAGCTTGCTCTGTCATTCTAAAGTTACAGCGTACTAGTGCATTAAGAAAAGTATTATAAGCGAAAATTACTGAATCAACAAGAGGTTCATGTCTTTCTGTGTATACATTCCAGATTTAGAAGTTTCAAATGAAAACAATCAAATGAAAAAAACCTGATTAGCACATGGCTATAAAGCATGTTGTAAATTTGTTTACTTACTCACTTTCTCAGTATTTTTGAGTGTCTACAGTGTGACAGGCATGTGACATAATGCATGTGCAATGACAAAGCAACATGCAACTAAATATACATCAGAATCATTTGGCTACGTTTCGATTCTTTGAAGCTGTCCCAGTTAGAGTGTCATTTTACACCATGCCCTCAATGCTTAACTTTTTTTAAAATGGAATTAGGAATATACATAATAAAGAAAATATTTTGAAGTTTGAGTTAAACCCAGATTATGTTTCAAAAATACAAAGAGAGTGTGTTGACAGGCAAGAGCAAGAAAATGTGGTTTGGAATACTGCAAGGAGATTTTCATGGGACATTCTGCTTCATTTTATATGAGGTAGTGACACTTAAGAGTCTTACAGCCAACATCTAGCCTTGAGCTGCCTGGTGACTGCCAAAGGATGTTTGTCTTTCCTTGGAGTGCTTTTGGATTTAAAGATTCCTCCTGGCATGTGGACCATTTTGAGTGTCCTGGCAATACCCTCCCAAAGATCCCCTCCCCTAACACCTACCCACAGGGAGGTCTTTTAGGAGATGTATGACCGGCTCCAAACACAGGCTTTCCTCAGCCAAGACCCAGTATCTTTGGCATCTGGAAATATCATTGGTGTCTTCCGTATTTTTTTCAAGCACTCTTCACATCCTAGTTTAAGAATAAAAGTACAGCTATGGACTGCATGCTGCCACAGCACTTTAATGTACAATTTTCTTACTGGCCTCAGAGTAGACACTTGTCTAATGGTTATTTTCCTTGGCAGGAAATCTTGCATGTTTCTATTTCCTTGTGTCTAACTCTCCCACAAGTCTTTAACATTATACGTCAGTTAAGCGTGAATCTGGAGTAGCTCCTTATTAAAACCTAGGTGCTCTGAGTAGTAACACAAAAATGTTATTGAACGTTTGGTTTAAAAACCAGATTTTTTTTTAAAAAGTGTCTTTTCATACGCATATTATCTACAGCAGTTCAAACTGAATTTATAGTCACCTTGCTGAAACCAAGTAAAAGGAAAATTCTGAAAATATCCAAGAGATCAAAGGATGATAAATGGAAATTAATCGTACAGGAAACATCACTTATTTAGTGTGTCTGTTATTGAGAGTCTTTTCATATTTGTCTTTATTTACTTTTGGTGAATATATCACTTCTGTATGAGCACTTGCTTATTATCACTGCCTCTCATGATTATCCTACCCCAGTTTTTCTCATGAGATCTAAATTTCTTAACAGTCTAATTTATCATCTTTGGGGGAGGAAAGCTGGATTGGCTTGGAGATGTGCTCACAGTAGCCACGTGCTTTCCTGGACATCCCAGGGCCCCAGGCAGCTGGGAGTGTTTCCGGAATCTTCCAAGCTGTCTTCTCCACTTCTGCATTTTGCAAGGCTTACACCATTCTCTCATGTGCTCCTTTGCTTCTCCTTTCTTTTTCTCCATTAACTTTCCTCACAGGTATTTAACAGCACAGTTGGTGGATGAATGGGGGTTCATGAGGGTGTACAGAGTTGGGGATGGAAACCACTGTCTTTTTTTTTTTTTTCAATTGAAGTACAGTCAGTTACAATGTGTCCATTTCCAGTGTGCAGCACAATGTCCCAGTCATGCCTGTACATACATTTATTCATTTTCATATTCACATTGTCTTTTCTTTATTTCATATTACACTCTGAATCAACTCATTGTAGGGTGTCCCTCTAACTCCCTCCCTGTTTGTTAATGTCCCTTCATGTCTTCTTGTCTTAGTCCACTCGGGCTGCTATACCAGGGTATCATAGACTGGGTGGCTTTTATTGAGGTACAGTAAGTTTACAATGTTGTGTCGATTTCTGGTGTACAGCACAGTGCTTCAGTCATACATGAACATATATATATATATATATTCACTTTCATATTCTTTTTCACCATAAACTACTATAAGATATCAAATATAGTTCCCTGTGCTATGCAGTAGAAACTTGTTTATCTATTTTGTATATACCAGAATGAAAGCACGCATTTTGCTTATGTTGTTTCGTTTTGATGAGGAGAAGGTCATTATGTTTATTGGAGGAGGTACTGGGGATTGAACCTTGGGTGCTGAGCATGCGCTCAGCCGCTGGAGCTGTATATACCCTTCCCCCCGGGTGGCTTTTAAACAAGAGAAATTTGTTTCTCAGAGTTCTAAGGGCTGAGAAGTCCAAGATCAAGGCCATGGAGGTTCAGTGTTTGGTGAGGTTTTCCTGGTTCACAGACAGCCTTCTCGTTGTCCTCACGTGGTGCAAAGGGCCCGGGCGCTCTCTGGGAACTCTTTTAGAAGGGCACTGATCCCGTCTTGAGGGCAGCGCCTTCATGACCTAGTCACCTCCCAAAGGCCCCACCTCCAAATACCATCACGTGGGGGATTCAGTTTCAACACGTGAATGTTGAGGGGACACAAATACTCAGCTGATGGCACTTCTTGTTGGCTCCACTGCAACTTGCAGAGAGGCTGCTGGGCTCCACTGTCCTCTCCACTGAGTGCAACACAGTGGCTCTCCTTCCAGCCACTTGGATACCAGCTTGTTTCAGATTTAATTCATGTTTATGGGGCACTGAATTTTGCGTCAATGTTCTCTGTGCTTCTGTGTACACAGAGACTCCCCACGGAAGGCTGGGCATTGTTATGACTATTATTATTGCATTAAGCTTATTGCTGCCAGTGTTAAGAAGTAAGAAACCATGGTGTCACAGGAAAATTTCTCAGTAGTAGTGTGAGGTTTGGGCCTGTAGACATAAATATTATATTAACATTTGATCTCTGGTGAACTGATTTTTTTTCTTGCATAATTTATGTTTTAGGTATAATTCTTTTTTCTCATGACCTAGACGTATGTTCTTTGTGCTAGAATTCCTTTATTTCCAATCTCCACTCTGCCAAATCATAATCACCAGAAAAATATTATTAAACACCGTGAGTCACTTTGGTATCTTAGAATTGGTGCTTGGATTTTCTGCTTGAATCTGGTAATACATTTTTATTATCTTTGGTGAGTTACTCATGAATTGGCCAAGGCTTAGAATTTTCCCATGCTAAAACCACTGTAAGCTTCCCTTTTGAGCTTTATAAGTGCCCATGTGATCTAGAATCACATATGCTGAAACCAGACAACCTCCAAACTCACCGCCATCTTTCTCCGTCATCTAGTTCCCTTTTTTCTTTTTTCTCAAAAATCTATATTCTCTTTGAAATCCACATCTGGTTTTTATGGTCCTTGGATTCCATGGTACTCCCCTCCATTGAATAAAACACAGTGACTATGGCTCTCAATCTAGCAACTGGTAGACCAGCTTGGTTGATTTCATATTTAATTCATTTTTACAGGGCATTGAATTTTGCATAAATAGTATTTGTGCTTCTGTTTACAGAGCATCCCCATGGGGTGCTGTGCACCGTTATTACTGTTATTATTGTGTTAAACTTATTGCTGCCAGTGTCACATTTAATTGTGAATTAGTAGAATCACTTTTCCTGATGTTGATCTGCAACCACATTCCACGTCTCTCCCCGCTCATTCATAACTTGATTCACATGAGAAGGCAATTTCGAAAAGGATGAAGGGAAGAGTCACCGGTATTAAATAGTAACAAGACGAAATAGAGTTTAGATAGGTTTAAGTCGCAGCAATATCTCTTTCAATAGTTGATGAAATTTTTAACAGGCAAAAAAGCAAGAAAAGGAAGATTTTCTTTTTCTCTTTACAGGCAGTCTCTGTGTTTAGCAAATGCAGGCCAAGCATGTTCTCTCTCTCTCTCTCTCTTTCTGACATCAAGTAAAGTAAGAAATAGTGCCTTTTGAATAGGAGAGTCCCTTTAATTACATTGGGGAAGTGATAATGGTAGGTGTTGCATGTTTAATGTAATGTTCTGGATGGCCCTTTTTCTTTGCTCTTTTTTTTTTTTCCCCCTTCACAGCCACCTCATCTTGGGCAGAAATAAAAGGTTCAAGGCTTGTCAGCATCAGTTTATAGATAGCTGTTTAAAAATAATGAGATATTGGGTATTGTAAGGCTCAGGGCCGTCTTGCCAGACTCATTTATTTCTATTCACCTTTTGTCAGAATTGCAGACAGAAGACATTCAATTAAAACTTGTCACCTGTTGCAGATGACCTAATTTGTACTTGTATGTGTCATAGATTAGGGCGCCCAGCTTCCAGTGAAGCAGCTTGACCCCTGGTGGGACAATATTTTCCCTGCAAAATATTTTGTAAACTAGGACTATTTCAAATTGTTATCGTTTTGATTTTGGCTCCAATCTAGATGATAAATTTAGCACATATGCCTCTGAGCCAACCAAGAGCAGTGAATCACACCTTAAAAAAAAAAAAGGAGAAGGAACTTTTTTTATGGTTAGGGTCCTGTGCACAGAAATCTACAAATGTATCGTGGATGCAGCTTGAATCTGAAACGGAGGGAAGCCTTTGTAATTTCCTATGCAAGCCTCACATGTTTAATAGTCCAGATAGCTATCAGGAGACCAAAACGAAAGACTTCCCCTTGCTAATTGTTAATTCATCTGTAGAGCAAGGAAGCTTTAATGTGAGTCATGGCTTTTATCTCTTTCAGTGACTGAGGACTCAGTTTAAAGGGGAAAAAAAAAAAAAAAGAAGCCCACCTAATGGATATGCATTTTCTCTCCCTGTGTGATTGTTCCCTTTTATTTTAGCAGATCTTCTAGCGTTTCCACATGCAACTGAGCAATTTCCAAAGTTCCTGAATCGTTGTCATGATATCCCAGCAGAAGTAAATGTCCCCATTGGTCAGGGGTGTCTAGATGAAAAACCACCCATCTGGGTCTCCTTCTAAACTGTAAACCTCAGCCAGAATGTGTCTTTCCCTCTGTAACCCTGGCAAAACAGGCCTTGTTTTATTTCAGTAACATTTTAAGGAGGTCCTCAGAGCCAGGAGATGAACATTTCTGGGTCCCTGCCTTTATTAAGGCTATTGCAAAGCAGGGCGACTGGATCATTTTATCATTTTTGGTTTACCCACGTCTCACAGCTGTAAGCTTCTTCTGCGTGAAGACGCCGCATGGAGCCAGAGATACAAAATGCCCAGCCCTCCAGTGGAGGCAAAGGATTCATTTCTCCCCGCATTGGTTCATCATGCTGTCCATTTCTTTACATGTCCCTCCCCCATCATGATGCGAGTATTGTTTACCGCAATAATTGGATCTTATCTGCCTGTGCTTCTGCCTTTAGAGTATATACCAAATGCTCTTTTCCCAAAATAGAATTTGATGACAGAGCAGGAGTCTAAACATCGTGCTTAAGAATGTGGGCTCTGCAGCCCTGTTCCCCAGCTGCCACTCCAGGCTCAGCCTCTCACCAGTTCCAGTTTTCTCATTTCTAAAATGGGATAATAATAGCACCTGCCTCATAGGATCGCTCTGAGGATTAAATGGGTGAATGTGTGTAAAACCGTTAACCCATTGCCTAGAATAGAAGACTCTCTCAGTAACCAGGGACTGTTAGTGACTGGCCATTTTGGTTGATTCCAAGACACTCCATACAGAGATGGACTCCGTCCATGAACAATGAAGGCATTGCTTAATGGGGAGACGTAGGTGCGAGGAGTAAAGTCAGCTGAAACAGGAAGAAAGGGACTCAGTCACGAAGCCGTGTTTAACAGTATCGTTGGCTATTCTGAGAAGGGGCCGTAGTCGTAAGAGAAGACACCTAGGGGCTGGCGTGGTTTATTGTCTCTCGTGATCCTCAAGAATTTAATACGGTGAGATTCTCCCTGGAGTATGTGTGTGCACATACAAATAATTTTCACTCTATGCTTTACTGAGAAGCGCATAAATATGCACAGCTACTCTCAGTGAAATGGGTCCGCTCTGTCAGGATGTTGTCCCAAGGGAGAACCCCACGAGAGGCTGCCACTAAAATCCCCGCCACTGTGTCTGATGCTGCAGAGCAACCTACTTTCCTGCAGCGACGCAAAGGGATTTTCTCTGCCCTCTGTTTATGATGGTTCCCTCCCAGAAATCTCCGGAAAACTCAAGGGCGCTTCTAGGTACTTCTGTTTCTACACAGAAGGAGCCAGGTTTCCTTCTGCAGCAAAGGTTGGTATAGCATCAGAAGACATTGTGGGGACCGTCCCCACCCTCTTCACCTTACTGCGTCAGAAGTTTTGCTTTCCCAGTCTGCTCCCTGTACTCAGTGAACTTATTTACAAAACAGAAAGAGACTCACAGACATAGAACACAAACTCATGGTTATCAGGGGGGGATCAGGGAGTAGGGGGCAGAGGGATAAATTGGGAGTTCGTGATTTGCAGATACTAACTACTGTATCTGAAACAGATAAAGAGTAAAGTCCTACTGTATAGCACAGGGAACTACATTCTATACCTTGTAATAACCTATAATGAAAAAGAATATGAAAAGGAATATATGTATATGTATAACTGAATCACTATGCTGTGCACCAGAAATTAACACAACATTGTAAACTAACTATACTTCAATTAAAAAAAAGTCATATTGATAACATTTAAATAATTCAACTATTTATTTAGTTGTCATTAATTTCATTAATCCTTTAAAAAATTAATTCACTGTCTTTTAAAGACTATTATCACTGCATGTGACGGTTTGCATCTTTGCTATTCCAGGGGTCTATGTAGTTAACACTTTCAGCAAACCTTTGTTTGAGAGCAATATTATAAAAGCCTTGTCTTTAATTTAGCAAAGTAGGCTAGGGTATCCTTGTGTAATTCTCTGAAGGGGAAATCTTTTATTATCCTATGAAATGCCTCTGACTTGGCGCTATTAAAGGTGTGAAAAACATGTTTGACTGTGGACTATATAATACTGTAAAAATTTGCATTTGGGCATAAAATGTAGACTTCAAATTAGCTGACCTAGGAAGGCCTTGTGCTGAACTGTTTTAGTTCTTTTGGCGTTTATTTGCCTCCCAGCGTATTATTTTTTGCCTTCTTGCCCTATTCTTGCGTTCTCAATTTTGTAAATTCTGACAATGCATAAGATTTGTAATTCCCTTGTGGGAATGTAGGCACATACAGTATTTGAAAGAAGAAGCAATGTGAAGTGTTCTCCTTGGAGGGTAATGCCAACTATTAAAACCTTCCATTTTTTTTAAAAAAAAAAGGAGTAATGGCAGTCTCCACGTGAATAGAAAATCCAACTGCCTTAATTAACTTCAAATCCTGTCAAAGATTGAACATGGTGGGTTATCTTATTTCCTGGGAGAAATCTTCTTTTTAAACTTTTTCAAAACTTGTTTACAAGCGAAGTCCAAACCGAAATTGTTCATACTGAAGATCGCAAAGCTGTAGAAGATGGGCTTTGTCATTGTCAGTGGAAATATTTGGATTAGACTGATGTTTGTTTATGGAAAACCTGGATCTTCCAGATATTGATCCTAAATATTGTTGTTTTCTTTGTTTGTTTCTACTGAAATAGTCAACGTGAGACTTTTCAATGAAATGTATGAGGTTCATTGGATAATTATCAATTCTCTAAACTTTGTACCGTGTGTTTATAGCTAAGCTCAGGGAAGTCATCCTTCTTTTTGATAGAATTTGGGTTAATTTCTGTATCTATTCTAAAAAAATCACATATCTGAAGGATATTATTAGTGACAGGGATGAGCAGTAAATAGAATGGGATACCAAATATTTCTGTAATCTCTTCGACATCAAATAGCATCATTATTTGATTTGTATCCTTACCATTCCATCATACCTCAAATCCGCTGACCTACAGCACTGAGAC
Organism: Camelus dromedarius; assembly: GCF_036321535.1. Classification (NCBI taxonomy): domain Eukaryota; kingdom Metazoa; phylum Chordata; class Mammalia; order Artiodactyla; family Camelidae; genus Camelus; species Camelus dromedarius. The sequence continues at coordinate 27,541,502 of NC_087456.1, forward strand.
AGGGTTGACTGTGAAACCCCATGGGGACAGATTTTCAGCAAATGATCATGATGCAAAATGTATTTCAATAAAGTAATATAGCAGTATTTCAGCAAAATAATGACATAATGACAACTTCCTTGGCATTTTAAGGTTTCTGAAATATTTTAATAGTGCATTTGTATAATTTCCAAGTATATTATGTTAATATAATATTGGATCATTACAGCGAAACATCAGGGAGGGTACTGTCTTAATATCCATCTTATATTTGGAAAGCAAATAGGTTAAGGAACTCAACAAACTTTACAGAGCTTACTAAGGAAAAAGCCAGAAAGAAACCCCAACCATTTTGACTCGCAAACTGTGCTTTATTTATTTTTGCATATTCTCCATTTAATATTTAGGAATAAATCATTATGTTACTAGAGTTGGAAACAGTAAAGGAAGAATATTTAATCTTTTCACAAAACCATTATGCAGTCAATGGACAAAGCTCATAAAAATATTCTTATTTGGTGATTTTTATGATCTTCCCTTTTTTCTCTGAAGATTTTTTATGGTATGTGTTTATTTTTAAAGTCAATGTATCATTTGCATGTATTCCTACTGCTGAGAAATTGTGGTTTAAATCTGTATCTTGGCAAGCACAATAGAGGTAGAATCTTGATTCATTGTGTTAGATTTACAGTATTTTAATTTAAACTGCAGTAGCATTACCTTTTGGTTAAATAGTTCTTCTCTTTCAGTCTTTTTATCTCTATGAAATTAGCATCCTAACAGGAGGAAGTGTAGTACCCCAGTTATGCAGAACTTTATGCTTTCCATCTACTTAAAAGTATGAGAGGTACTTGTTGCAATTTGATGTTTGGTTTCCTCTAATCTTGCCCTTATTTGTGACTTAGTGTTATTATTGTATTGATGCCTTTAATTTTTGAAACATATTTTTCTGGAAAAAATTTAAAAACAGAAGTATATTGAAAAGAGATAGATATCTTAGTGCTATCTGCATAGTATTGTTTTGTTAGACTTTAAGATAACATTATTAAAATTTAAGCACATATATTATGACTCATATGAACAAACTTGTCTGTTTTCAAAGATGCACAAGTAAAGAGGCTGAGTCCACATGCTTGAAGATGTTTTGTGCTAATTTAACTTTTAGACGTATGTCACTTGTGTACAAGTGTGTTATATGATTGTCCTGGGCCGGGGGGGACTGGTTTTACTGAGAATGTTTTTCCTCCAATAGAATTTAATAAATTGATGAATAATTTGAGCATGATGTAGAAGTAGTTGCACGTGTGTTACTAGGATCTGAGTTATTTTCACTAAGTATGAAGTCAGCTAAACCAAATCATCATTATCATCATCATCATTTCACTAGAAGATGCATAAAAAGCAGATTTTCTAGATTTTTAAAAAGAGGTCAAAGCCAGTAGAAATATTTTTTTACTTAGTTTTACATATTTGAAATTATTTGCCTCTTTTGATCCCCTGAAATGGGAATAAGAATTTCGTATGTATAAGTTATTATGATCTTTTAGTATAAATTGACTCTAGAAGTTTTTACCATTATTTATTATCTAAACTTGTCAGGAATACTTTTCTGTATATTGACTCTCCATCAACTTTTACTATATATCTGTATTAATTATTAATTAAAGAGTATTCATATCTGATTTTCTCTCTTCAGTAATTTACTATATACATGAATGTAAAATTACAAATCATGGAAGAACACTTTGTCCAGCTGATCTTTATTTTAGGAAATAGAGAAAGTTTTAAATCATGGCTTATGTAAAAAGTTCTTGAATATTTAAAACTGGACAGATAGATACATGGATGGGGTGGCTGGAGGGACAGATGTATGTACAGGTGTTGGGAAGATGAGCTAGTTGTATGGATAGACAGTAGTTTATGTACCCACACACACTGAAAGGAAATGTGGGGTGGGGGAAGAAAGTGAAAAAGAAAGAGAATTAACATAAGAGTGAGACCACTCCTTTAGATTTTGAGGGAGCATGTAGAAAGCAATATGAATATTTCTATAATTCATCATTCAAAGTTGAAAGGAAATACACAGTAATAAAATTATTTGACAATACTTAAAGGATCTGTTCCTACAAATACAAAACATAACCCACAATTCATAATAAAAATTCTGTCCATCAGAAGTGTGTATTTTTTCTTTGTGATGTTTAATGACTAGTTTTCGGTGTTGCACTTTTCCCATAAACTTGGGCCAGTTGGCCAAGCTGATTAGTGGCGTAAGTGTGATATGACTGTGTCAGAATGGTTTCCAGCCAGGACCTTGAATCGTCTTTCATCCATGGTCCTCTTCCATAGGCCTTCAGGATGGACAGAATCCATTGTCAGAAACTCACCAGCTCTGACTCCTGTGTTGGAAAATACATAGTGTATTGTTCAGTGTTTGGGGATGTGAGGCCGTATTGCTAATGGTGAACTCCTGCCCTGACAAACACCAAAAGCACATTTTGGAGTCTATAAACCTAATCAAGATGCATTCTGTGAGCTTTCTTAGTTCTGACAATCTCAGGGATTTTAAAATATTGTCTCCTTTTTTTTGGTCTTTGTCATTGTCTTCCTTTCTCTGCGTCTGCTTCATCTTGCCTTCTCTTCACACCTCTCATCAGATCGGAGTAGCCTTCACGTTGGTTCGGAGTTGGATGACAAACATGGCAGGCTACAACCGGCGTCATGGGCTTTTCATTTTCTAATGTGACTTTGGCTTTTAAAACCTCTGAAAATGAAACAGGTTTGAATGGATCTTAGGTGACCAGATAAAACGTGACCACATTATATAACTGGAAAAATATCTTGGAGAAAGAAAGAAATGAAAAAAGCTAAAACATGATTAAAGGGGAAAGGGGGGGAAGGTGTTAAACTTTAGTAAATTTAGACACAGTAAAAATAGAACATTAGAAAGTAAATGAACAGAGGAATGGAACTGTACTATAGATGCAAAGCAGGAGTGAGGTAATACAGTTTCTGTGTGACTCACAAGCACTATGATTTTCATTGAATACTCAGAGGTGGTACCTAATTTTTGTCTTTTTTGATACTTGTTTGTCTACGTCCACTTAGTTGCTTTTTAAATTGTCTCTTGATTTCATTTAAACTCTGCTCTGATGTTCCAGTATGACATTTCAGGCTTTATCTAGAACCAAGGGTGTGTTTGTGTGTTTCACTAAAAGGAAATCAGTTCTTAAAGTAGTATTATGAGCATAATATGAAAAGTTGTGTTCTTCTTTCTCTCGTGGATGGATAATCATGTTTAACACGTGAGTGTATGTATTCACTTTCAGGAGTCACACAGAAATACATCAGCCTTCCCCAAACTGTTTCATATAACTCAGTCACCCCACAACTCACATGTTCCAAAGGATATTAATAAATGTCCCAAAAACAGGATCCTTGGTTAAATTGGTTTGCAAAACATGCATAGGTTATATCGCCCTCTGAGAATTTTACAGAGGCTATTTGCATATTAAAGGCTCTGAGAGGCTCTTCAGTAAAAGAACAATGCTGATGATGCTGTTCAACTAAATCTATTTTCTAAAATAGTTTGAGAAATACAGAGATATGTACAATGAATTACTTGGTTGAATTTATTAACGGATAATGTTAATACAGTTTTATCAATTGAGGTACAACTCAAGACCACAAAAAGAGCCTCTCTCACTCCTATGTAATCTCTGTATTTGATAAAGATGTATGTGGTCCTATCCTAAACTTTACAATTACAGCCTGGAAACTAGGTTATTAACAAACTTCCCCACCCCCCACCCCCATATAAATGAAACATTTCTTTATTTCTTTATTTTTAATTTCATTCCTTTTTGCCTCTTTCCTTAATTTCGTAAATCCACTCACTGCCAGCAAAAACTCCCTGAATCTTGACCCAACCTATCACTTTTTGGGGAAAAGTTTTACTAAATACCAGTTTACTTTTGCCTACTTCCTAGCTTCACGCTTCATCTTGACCTACTAGCATATTTATCCCTCCTTCACCATCCAAGCCTTCTGAATTCTTTCAGGAATCTCCTCTTTCCATCCTGTCTTCAGTCCAAACCTGCTCAGTTTTTGGTTTTTTTTTCTCATTTGATAGAAAATACAGATGTGTGCCCAAATGTGAAGAACATTCTCCCTGAGACGTGTTGACATTATAATCTGGAACAATCCTTGCATCTCATCTTGTGTAGTGTGATTCATGCTCTCCACAGCACGTAGGTGTTTCTAATTCCGTTCAGTTCCGCAGGTCCACATAGAGCCCTCTGGTAGACGGGGGAGGGTTGGCTAGCTCTTGGTCTACGGATCTAGTCAGTCCTACACACTGAGCTTTCAAGGGTGACTGGTGAAGAGGATACACATCGCCAGTGTCTTTGATTTGAGAAGCTCCTTTCATACCCTACACCAGTTTCTTTGTATTAATTCACAAGGAAATTTCTTTGATTTTCTTTGATATGTCGATGACCTTGATTTGGCCTTGCACAAATGTCTTTCAGGTTGGTTGTCTGCCCGGTTCGCTTTCCCACCTCTGGCAGTCTTGGTCTAGCCATCACTTTTTCTGCATTTTTCTAATACCCTTGGACCGTTTTGCATTCTGCTGTCTGTCAACTTAGCACCCCTGGGTGATGCTCTCTATATATTTGATTGGGCTCAAAGATAGTTACGTCGACAGTAAGTCAGTGCCTGTCTTTGCCCACAGGAGTGCGTCTTGACAGAGTACGCGGAGGTCGGCAGAAGTACAAGCGCAGAATAGATGCGGAGAACAGCCCGTACCTGAATCCTCAGCTGGTTCAGCCAGCCAAAAAGCCATGTAAGTACAGCAGACACGTCTGGCTTTGCAGCACACGGAATCCACCCAGTTGGCTCTCGGTGCCTCACTTCTGGCATCCCCGTTCCTACTGACTCCAAGGAGACTTCTCTTTGTTGGGGTTGGGGGGGGAGGGAGGCTGTGGCTCTGTTCCCATGGACTGCCTTTGAAGAGGAACAGCAGCTCGGCTAATTATATTTTTTTTTCTTACGGTTTTCTCTGCACTCCCCCCAATTTTTTTTTTTTTTTTTTTGTAAGCTGGTCATTCTACGGAAGCATAAGCCAACCAGGGCATAGCTTATATAGTGCGAATTTTACATTTACTGGTTATCTTTATTTTCAGAGGTACATAAAATGGTTCATACTGTGATCATTAGTTCATTGGAGCTGTTAGTTTCAGATTTCACAAGAAAGCGATTTTGTAGTTTTCACTACCTAAATGAGTTTGACTGCTCAACCTCCCAATGAAAATACATTAGGAGCCTCATTAATTTGAAGCTGTAGATGGTTAACGCACTAGCTGGCAATGGATTTAAAACAAGAATGGGCCCTACTAATAACAAGCATAGGTTGGCGGTTCCATCTCAGATGCCCTTATGGGCATTATGAATTGTTATTTAAAAAGCCCGTGGTTTTATAATGCTGGGTTGTAATTTGAAGGGATGAGGGGGTACGTAGCTAAAATGGAAGCCCCGGTCCCTTTGTCATTAGCTAAAAAGAGCTAGAATATAGATCGCAGCAGTAACTGTATTCCGTTTTCTGGAAAATCAGTTTATGGCTGTAGGGCAAAAGAGCTAACCTGTTAGGATGTTTAGGCATAGCATTTATACTGGGCACTGAGAAGTGCTTTGGTGAAAACATTTCTCACGTGTAGCTGTCTTTTTCTCGGAAGACACAACCAGAACTCACCAGAGGAAGGGGCAGCTATAGCAGTTCTAGAAAAGACGCAGATAATTTTTGATCTGCTTTCGAGGGAGGAGAAAGTGTCCGCTGCTAATTCAGCTTCTCCAGGAGGGGTCGCTGCTGTGCATCATACATGTGAGCATATGGAGATCTGTTAAATAAATAAAACAGACCCTGAACTGTAAATGGAAGGACATTTTAGCTATGTCAAAGGAAAAACAACCAGTTTTACATAAAATTAAAGCTTAAGTGAACATATGGCATAGTTTCCTTTTGCCTTTCCAAAAAACATTATGTTGATTATACCTTCAATTGTCCAATCTGGCATCTCCTCCTCAGCCGGCATAAGCTGTTTGGCATTCTGCACATACAATCTAGGACTGCACTAAGCAGATTTTGCACATTATAATAAAAAAAAAAACTTTCTGATAATACAATAAAATGCAATAAACACTAATGCTTAATTTCATTAGAGGTTTAGTTTTCCTGGATTCACTAGTATGCAGACTGCCCATTTCTCATTCATTTTGTACGAACGTCGACTGAAACCATTGATGATTTCCTCTACTGAGAGAGAAATGAGCGCCGGCCCATTTGTAAGTCCACCTGATAGAGAAACATCTATGGTCTTCGGTGTAAACCTGAGAAATTGGGAAGTGGCTTGTCAAGTACCTTTAAGAAGATTACAGCAATTTCAGTGAGCGCATTTGTCTGTGATAAAGAGGACTCCTAATAAATCATTACTCATTATCTCAAGGCCTCTGTGTTAATTTTCCTGAGTCCATCCAATTAGTGTGTTTTTGTAACAAACATTTATAAAACTTAGTTTTCAGATCCGGTCAGATAAGTGCCAAGAGACTATGCCTGGGCTTCGCTGAGAAAGTGGCTGGGGGAGATTTCTGGACCCTGACTGATTGTTCATGTACTACAAAAGCCCAGGAATGAAAATTGGGTTCTATTGATTCTAATTAGGGAAACATTAAATAAGATTTACCTAGAAACAGTGCTGCCGGCTCTTCCATTTTCTGAATGATAGGAATTTCTAAGCTTCCACCAAATTCCTCTGACCCCTCCGGTCAAGTAGCCATCGACTTGGGTAAAACAGGTAGCATTTTCCCTGCACTGAAAGAACTCGAGTCAAGATTTCCTTCCGTTACATTTTTGTGCCCTTTGTTACTGCATTTATCCTAATCCTGAGAATCTAGTGGTTGCTGACAGTTTTTGTTGCATTGTCAGAGCAATGAAAGTTGAAACTTTCCCAAGCGTAACTAAAAATACAGGGTGCTGTTTCTATAGTTTATATGAGAAGCAAATGTCATTCTTTGCAGATCCTACTAATTGAAAGAAAAAGGCATCTATTTAGTTTTGATTCTTTTCTAGAAAATATGATATTTGGGAATATTTCCTCCCAAATCTGCATTTTCAACTTGATAGTAATTGAATATTACCGCCAGTGAGTGATTATCTGTTAATTTCTTGAAATAAATGGAAATCAGGTGGCAGCCATAGTAATAAAATTTTTACCTAGATCAGAAAAATTACCGATTATAGTTTGAATCCCTCCTTGTTATGTTGTTAAAGGAGATTAAAAGAATGCTATGTTTTCAATTCTAAGGTATATGATGTCTTTTCATTTTGAGTTTAAAAAGTTAAGAACTTACAGAGAAAGGCAAATGGTTCAGTAAACACGGAGGAACCTTTGGCTTGGCTCACAAAGATCCCATTTAATACCCTAGTTTTTTAGAGTAATAGTACATAGAACAGTGAAATGGCTGGGTTTATTCTTACCTATTTGAATCTCCTCACTTAGAAGAAAGTATCAAATCTAAAGCTACCCATAGAAATTGAAAATAGGGCCAACAAGAAAAATCATTCCGTTAGTAAGGCTTTATAACCCCTTCCATAAACTCTCACATGCCCCTGAGCAATAAAACACATTTGATGTGATGCTTTCCATTTGTCTCTAGTGTTTATTTTATGAAGGATTTTAAAAACATATATCACAAATTCCAGACAGATAAATCTGCACCAGAGAATGAGCTAAAGACAATGGATGAAAACAGAGGATTAAAGAATTAGACACTCCGAAGAGAAAATACTGTCACACTTAAGTAGGAGTATTTTTCTGGAAACCGGCATTGGCTATATTTGGAAGATTGTCTGGCTGCGTGGGGAGGGGGAGAAAGGAAAAGAAATTCCTGTTTAATGCATCCCACAGAGATAGAGTTATACAGTCAGTAATTCACCCAGGCAGCAGGGCTCCAACCTTTGCTCGTCTTTAAAGGAATTAAGACAATTAATGACTTTCATGCCCATTATGACTATGAGCATTAGTAGTTCTTTTCCTCTCACATTATGTTCTATATTTCAGTGGTTTATGTGGGTTTTTATTTTCAAGCTGTTGTGTACTATTTAATCTGCTTCCCCAAATCCCACTTAAGAATCAAAGAGCAAACCCAGAAAGCATCTAACTTCTCTTATCTGTCTGCTCTAAAAAATTTCATTACAGGACAGATGCTTCATTCCAGCAAAAGCAGGTAGAGCAAAGAAGAAGGGAATGCATACTATCCCAACGGCAGCGGCTTATTTCTTGCTATGGGTTTTCCTGAACACTGTTTAATATATGTATATTGAATGGAATATTTGGGGTTTATTACAGGCGATTTGAGGGGTTTTTTTTTTTTTCCCCAAAACACATCATACTTTAGAATGTATGAAAGAAAGATGATGCTACTAGTGATCTTGTAGTGCTCTGGTCTGATCCTGCAGATAACAAGATTGTCTCCCATTTGTTGGTGGCTGAACCGGAGAAGATCTATGCCATGCCTGACCCTACCGTCCCCGACAGTGACATCAAAGCCCTCACTACACTGTGTGACTTGGCCGATCGAGAGTTGGTGGTTATCATTGGATGGGCGAAGCATATTCCAGGTACATTTTCTGAAAAGAAAAAAAAGAAATGAAAAAGAAAAGAAAAGGTTGCAAGGACTTCCCTGGGTTGTATATGTCGATGTAGGCAAATTCACAATTTCCCCGTTAGGATTTTTTTTAAACCTTTACAGTTGTTTTTATCATACTAATTTAGCGCTTCCCTGATCCTAATAGAATATAAGACTTTTTATAGCTGCACCATCTTGAACTCTTGTTAATTATTTTTTCATATATGAAGGTACTGTTGCCAACATAAGATAAAGAGAATGTAACTTGTTAAAATATTTCTTTATCCGTTTTAAAATTCTGAGTTTTCTCCTAAGGAAAGACTTCTACTTTTTCTTTTCACTTTTAAAAATGGTTTTGTTAGCTGTAGTCTGTGTACCTTTTATCCTTTGAAAAAATCACTCATTTCGTTGTTGATGGTGGTGATTTATACTGAAGTGCTTTTCATATTTACATATTGTTTTGGTTTACAAATAGATATTTACCAGTGAATTCATACATAAATTACAAAAACAAATGTTAGATTGACATTCTCAATTTTCTCATATGGTGACTTTAAAAATAGTATGTTAAAATATCCATTTAGCTTTCTCTCTAGACCCACCCTGTCAGATCAAGGAACGTATGCCTGATCATAAGTTTTGAGAATTTTAGTAGTCTCCTTGAATTATTGTATGTATGTTTGAACTTTGATCTGCAAATAGTTTCCGAACAAGTTTTTGGATGATGAGCAATGTTTTTCTGGTACAGTTAACTTATTTCTGTCTCCTTAAACTAGTTTGTCTTTATGCTTTGAATGCTACAGTAATTTCTTTAATCAAATTGATGGAAGTCCCTTTCCCAGCCCACACTGAAACCAATTTATTGGTCATGATACGCCAGCTATGTTGCTAACAGTCGTAACGAACTGTCAGGCGATATCGCAGTGAAGCTAATTTGAAGTCATTAGGTGTGCAGCGTTCAGGCGACAATTTGTTACAGTGCTTAGGAACACCGCTGACATTTCTGAATGGCTTTGTTCGCTGCAGTTCTAGATGAGGCCAAGCAAATTGTAAACTAATTTAAACATCACTCTGTATTATACCAGCTACTTTGTCTTACACTGTTTGCTAATAAAGCACCCCAAATTAAGTCAAAACTGGTTAAATAGGTGAGCTTGAATGTGTTCTTTGGAAGATTCCTCTGCAAGGGTCACTACATCTAAAAGAGAGATGAGAATTTGATCATGCGGATAGTGGATTTTGCATTTGGATTGTGGTTACAGCTATAAGATTTTTAGAAAAAGCAGGAAAAAAAAATAGGATCTGCTAAAAGATGGCAAGACATTTAGGAGTTGCAACGGTGGGAACAGCCAGAATTTTCTTAAACCATATAGGAAAACTGATCTGGAAGGGAAGTGTTATGAAGGGTTTTAAAAAGAAACAAAAGCTAAGATTTGTTGAAGTGTACAAAGATATAAATATTGTATCATTTATATTTATATATTATCATCACTGTATATATGTATGTGTACATACACACAGATTTAAAATGTGGTTATTCTAGCCCAGGGTCTCTCAGTCTTGACACAATTGATATTTGGGACCAGATGACCCTCAGATACAGGGACTGGCCTGTTCCCTGTAGGATACTTAACAGCATCCTTGGTTTCTATCCACTAGCACCCTTGAGTTGTGACAAACAAAAATGCCTTCAGATACCAGATATCCTTTTGTGGGGCAAAATCACACCCCCACCATCCCCAACTGAGAACCATTATTCTAACCCAGGAATTAGGAATATTATTATCCTGAACTCAAAAATAGGGAGATCTGGGGCAGAGAGAGGTAAAAACACTTGCACAAGCTCCCAAGTGGATCCAGAGCCTTCAAAACGCATCATCAGCATTGCTTCCTGGAGTAGGATCAGGATATTGTAATCCCCCAGTTGGTTACATCTGAAAGAATTATTTCAAAACGGTAGTGATAGTGTTACTGTTATTAACAACAACAGCATGAAAGGCTATGTCACTCTGACTCCAAACCACCCATTATTTCAGAGAACTCTGCCCACATTCTCCCTGAATTAAGAAATTGGTTAAGCCCATATTTTGATATTGTACAGACATTCCATGATAATGACCAATGAAAGTCAACAGCTCCTTCTGATGCTCTCTGGTAAGAAGTCCGTGATAAATCTGTGGGTCCCGTTGTGTATCTAAGTAGAAATGTCAGCTTACAAAGGAACTTGTCACAGTCAAGGGGCCGTGGTGACTTTTGTGAAGACAGTAACTTTAAATAACTATGAGTAACAGCATTTCCAGTGGTGGAAGCAATTGCTATACGATCATTCGGTCTTGCGCTGAGGCTTAGAATTGGTGGGGGGCTGACGTTATTTTGTCTCCACAGCAGATGCCAGAGGAGGTCACTGTGGAGTGATGAGTCACAGCTCTGGCTTTGGTGATCCCTGGAGGGTGTTTTAAACGATGGCAAAGGAGTGTCTGGGCTTTTCAGAAGGGGATTAGCCAAACGGGAATTAGCTGAAATTCCTTTACATTGTATCTAACAGTAAGTGTGCTGTGCCGGGGTTTGGAGGTAGATGGAGAGGATGCTCTGATACCGGGGTGCTGGTGTGTATACCCGGGGTGCAGGGAGCTGGGTGCAACAGCAGCATGGAAGGTGGGATGGGGAAGGTGGGGAAGCCGAAGAGAATATAAAGATTAAAGTTCCATTTCTGCCTTGATGAGAGTCAAGTCGTGTTCTTGATAACATGACCCAGTCCTGATAACTGGGGTCAGAGCTGGAATTAAAGCCAAATCAGAACTGAAATTTCACCTATCTTAGCCTTAACTTCAGAATTCTTTTTTTTTTTTTTACGCTTATGTTAAAAGTAAAGTGAAATCCTTTTTTAAATATAGTAAAATCCAAGCCTTTACTCTTTTATGCTGTTCTCGGTTTGTGTAATCACACACACACACGTAAACACACACACCTTTTAAAAATTAAGTGTAGCATCTAAAATAAGATCCATATCCTTTCTGCCCTGCGGAGAATACACTAGTGTATACTTGCTTTTGCTCTGTAAAAAAAGTGACAAATTCAACAAAAGAAAATATTGAAGAAAAATACCTAGGGAGTGTTTTGGTGTTTTTTTTTTTTATCAGTAAATAGAATTAGTTGACTTCTTTTAATAAATCACACAAATGGAAAAGTGTGTTGTTATGAAACATGACCATACTTTATCTATAGAAGAAAAAAGATCACAAGGGCTTTGGAAAACGCTTGACTTTAGTTGGAGGAGCATGAGGGCACAAGAACAGATGATGGGGCCCTAATAGCCCTTTTTAAGAATGACAGGGCCCCGCCATTAGCATCCTTTTATATCCTTGGAAATTGCTCATGCCTCGCTTTTCTGGTTCCTATCTGCCTGACTCTTTTTTATTTCTCTTTCAATTTCGTCCGCGCTCGGATAAGCGCATGCTAACACAATATGATTGAGCTGTAAAATGGAACGCTGTCGCCTCTAATCTCTTTTATGTAGATACGGAGGTACTGCACAGGCCACTTCATTCTCTCTCCATTGTTGGCCTTTTTTTAGAATGGGCTGCCAAGCAATGGAGGCTCCGTCAAATGTTAGAGCTAGGTTTCACAGGGTGTGATAAGGCGATTATCAGCCCGGTAGTCAGATCTGTTATTGTTCTTTGCGGTTGATTAAAATATTACGATGTGCTGTAACTTGGTTAGCAAAATGCAGAATGTGCTTAGTCAGATGGTGCTTAAAAAAGCATAACCCACATTAGCTGACCTATATAAGTGGCTTAAATATATTTAGGGAATCTCGCCGGATGGATTACTTTAAAAAGAATAGAAAGGTGTTTGAACAATTAAGTGAATGAATGTGTTTGAGAAGATTTTTTTTTCCTTTGTCAAATATGGCACATTGTCAGGTGCGCTTGTTTATTTTTAACATGACAAATTAAACTGTTACCTACGAGAGGAGGAAGACTCTGCTCAAGTTTGGGGCCTCTTAGTCACATTTTAAAAACAATGTCTATGTCGTCAAACATCAAACAGAGAAAAAAAAATCCTACAATTTTTCTTCATACCGAATGAAGGCAGGAAATATTAAGCTCCAAAAGGAAACCACGCTAGGAAGATTCATGATAGATCAGTATTTGTGTATAGTTACTCATGTAAAGAACAGAAATCGAAAGTACAGTGTTCTGCATTTACTCTGAAACCTTTTCATATGAAAATATTCACTTAGGAAAATGTATCACAATTGCTCATCGCATTGTCTTTTTATAGTTTTCTCAACAGAAGCTCTTAGAGTTTTCTATAAACGACAGACGTCTCTAAAGAACATGGGCAAACTATTTCTACGTTAGGATATAAGTTTTATGAGAGAACACCCAAGACTATTTTGAACATTGATTGCTAATGATACTGTTTAAAGATGTATTTTTTGTTCTAATGCATTTTATGTAGAGATCAATTTTTCAGATTCTATCATCCCCCAGACAAAGTTGTAAAGGTTTTGTTTTTAAATGCCCATTACTTATCTTAAGCTGCTAACACCATTAAGTGATTATGATATGCGAAAAATATTCCCCAAATTGTGTTGGAAATAATTCCTGTAAGATTATGTTCCGTTTGAAACACCAAGTATGTTTTCATCTGTGTGTGTGTGTGTATATATATACATATATATATATATAATTATGGTTGGATGTGCAGGAAAAGGTAGGGTTGACCAAGAGAGGGTTATGTTACATTCACAAAGCACTTAATATGCTGTTTTAGATCTGTATCATTAGCGCTTGAAAAATACTTCATTGATTAAAAATATGCATAGCACAAAACTGGTAATTGGCCCTGAGGCTCCGCCCTTCCCCCATTCTGTAACTGAATTTACGTGTAGTTGTAATTTCTACTTTGCTATGAATGAACTAAAGCAATTACAGCTCTTTTCTCAGGATTAATTTTTCTTCTGTGCATGTAACTTAATGATTTTTCAGAACCATGACGTGGACGGGTCTTTTAGTTAAGTGGAGAAATTTTAAATTTAAGATCCAAAGGCCTGGCACTTAATAATGCTATTTAAATTAGAACTATATTCAATGATCAGATATTTAGAGGTTATATTTAATGTACTTGGTAGTTGTGTCCCTGCGTCCCTGTGCTTGTGGTTTATAAAGGTAGAATTATGCTGAAAGCAAAATCAGAAAACCTGATCTATACGAGTTGGGTAATTTTTACTTAAAATTAAGTTAGTTAAGTTACTTAATTGATCTAACCATTAGTTATGTTGTGAAAATCAAATATGGAAACAATACATGTGCAACTTATACACATATGCATAATTAATTTTGCAAATTATAAAGCATGATCCAAATGCAAAATATTCAGTATTCACTTTAGTGTCTAAGGTACTGCACATACTTTGTCATTTTGTTGCAATTAAAATGAAGTGACCAAAAAGTTAGTATTCATAAGAGCTATTTCAAAAAAATATTCAGAACAAACATTCATTATAACAAGAAGGGACGGAAAAGTTATTTAACCAACAGGATCACTGTATGCCTATTGTCATCATTCTGTCCTAGGGAGCAGGACCATTAGCTTTTCAGTAATCTAGTCCATCCTCCTCTGCCAAGTGTGAAATAACTGTTTATCAGTTTCTGAAGTCACATTTGTGATATAGACAAAGGAACAAGTTGAAAAATACATTGTGAAAAAAAAATCTGAAATATCCCCTACAGACTTCTTATTTTTTGCAGCTATCCTTGCTAGAAAGGAGAAGGTAGACCAACAAAGAGGTTTGAGATTTCCCAGGTAGAGACCCCATTCAAGAGACACCTTTATGTTGTTAAAGATGCTCGCAGAGACCTCTCCTCACCACTCAGCACCACTGTTTGTGACCTAGTGCACAGTTCTGTCCCCAAGATATATTTGCCATCCATGATAGCCATGCCATTATATACCTCTGATCAAAGAGGAATCTTAATTTCATAGTGATCATGAATACAATTTAAGTATATGAGTGTCCACTAAGGACCTAACACTATGCTGGGAAGATAGATACATGTGACCTGACCTCCACTCTGAATCATGCATCTGTGTCTGCATAAATATATATGCATGCAAGTGTGCCTAGATATGTGATGATCTTCTTTCTTGTGGGATTAAGCTTTAAGTACAAAAATAACTAATATCTCTGTAGTTTATTACTGTTTACAAAGCACTGTCATCAACCTTTATTTGACGTCCACAGCAATTCTGTTGTTTTATTCTTGTGAGACCCGCTTCATAGAAGAGCAAACTCTAGAGTCAGGAGGTTCAATTCACACTGTTAGTAATGTTACTTGAACCCACAGAATATTTCACTTAAATGACTTTTTACCAGTAGCTTCATTACGTCTTTCTCCCCCTTCCATCTACCCACCTCTGCTACGTTCTTTGTCATTTGTTCCAGTTTTATCATTACCTACCTGCCTTTCTTAACCAGTTTAGATGACTGTAACATGTTTGCCCTATCTTTAAATTGCATCTATACATTTATAAAAGGAAAGGATAAAGAAAAGAAAAATTGAATCAAAGAGGAAATGTATGACACATCTTTAAATTCAGTAAAAATCAAGATGTTTGATTGATAGTGTGCCCTAGTTATCCCTGATCACAAACTTTAATGAAATAAGGCAATCACTAGTTGGAAAACTTATTAAATGGTTGATTTGCTAAAATTGAAGACTCTGTTCAGATTCACTGGGTTGAAGATTTCTACATGTACTACATCCAAAAATACAGTATCCTTTTCAGGCAAGTAATTGTAATTGCTAAACTCTTTTGAATGATGAGGAAATGGGATGAGTTCTAATCATTCAGTTTACTGTATATCAGAAGCCTGAACCTGCATGAGGATTATCAAAATAGTGACTTCCTGCAGACCTGGCCCAACTTGTATCTTTCTGATCTGGAATTCTGTTTGCTGATAGAGATACTTCTGAGTTTTAGGTTCTCAAGGCTACTCGATGAGTTCAAGAGAGAAGGACTTTTGTGTCTTGTGAGAAAATTGGTATATGGAAGTTGATATAATTAGCATAACCCATGGACACTTAAAAGCTTAATTAAAATCTTTTCCCACCTCTAAAAGAGGAATTGGAGGGAAAGGAGCAGAACATGGTGCTGGCGTGTCTTGTTTCTCCCTTTGCTCCTCGTGACCCTCTCTCCAACCCCAATCCCACCTCGCTTCTGTGGGCTGGTTGCACGTTTTCCCCTGCGTCCCCCTTGCTGTGCCTCAGCCAATCTCCAAATGAATGCACGTCTATCGTGGCCTTGGCTTTGGCACTCTGGATATATTGATTAATAGTTGCCCTAAGCTCCTTTTAGCAAATCAAATTTTCACTTTTAGCAAGGATTTCGCCTCTGATTTATTCAGCAAAGTGAAATGCACTAAATTGACTTTGACATTCAGGGAAAATGGCTGAAAAACAAAGAGCAGAGGAAAGAGATATAAATTGTGTGGCAGCTGGAGAGTTCAAGCATCAGAGAAACAGTTTTCTATAGAATACGGAGTAATTGAAAGCACTTTTTTAAACACACAGAGAGAAGTGATTTCTTCAAAAAAATTTTTCAGCTGCTGAGTTTTCTTTTTGAAAGAGGGTCTAAGTATTACTCAGCTGAACTCAAGAATTTCCGGCACGATGCATTATATTTTGTAGATAAAAACAGCTGCATAATCGAAGACTACATATTTCTAAATGAGTTTATGAAAGCTAGGATGTAACCTAATTACCTTGGAAAAGAAAGAGTCAGTTCATCCCACACCAAATACAATGGTTAATTTGAAAGTGTTAGTGTCGTAGAGTAGTGTGTATCTGTGTGTGTGTGTGTGTGTTTGTGTGTTGTAAAGAGTGGAGTTTTTCCATCCCCATAAGAATTTGAAATAATTTTAGATCACAAACCTCAGTATAGAAAAGCCATGTAATGTTGCTGTTCTGTGTCCCTTTTATTCCCCAGGAATGTCAGCCTTGGCTGTGTTCGTTTATGTGTCTAAGTCAGCCTACTTCCTTGTTAGACCAAGGTTTGGGGAATAAGTAACTATTGGGTTCAAGATACAAAGTGTAGCTTTGATGTGTGAAAAAAAAAATGGTGCCAATGTTGATGAAGGAAAGAGGAGAGGGAGTTGAATTAAACTCACTATGGACACTTGGGGAGGGATTAAAACTGTGAGGAATATTGAGGCATATTTTTTGATACTGAGATGTGGTAAACTGTTGGATCATCTGCCCTGAGTGATTATCAGAAGAGTGGAAGGGGAAGGGGAAGTCTACAGCTAGAATTTGCTGCTCATTTACCCTTTTCCTCTCCAGTATGAATTTTCCTTGTTGACCAAAGCCAGGCTCCACATAGTCAAGGCACTGCCCTGCCTTTAACTGTACTTTTTATTATTCTCTTTCCTCTCCACAAATCTATGTCTAGAGTGACCCATGCTATCCATATCAGCATTTTAGCAATCAGATAGTATCTTAACATTGTCCCAGACATGTCCATAGGCATGTGTTTTCCCTAAAACCCCTGCTTCACCCCAATTCAGGCCACTTTTTAATTACCATAAATGACTCTTAATTAGAAGAACCCAAGTAGAAGAATGTATTTAACCTGCCAAAATCACTTTAATTGACCAAACTTTCTAAGAAGTTTAAGGTAGATGATTAAACAGACGTAACACCTCCATTTGTCTATAAACACCTTACTATTTCTGTTAAGAAGAAAAATTTTCTCTGTTTTCCCACGAGGGAAAAAAACTATGATTTTCTCTGAATTAATCAAAAACATTTTATTTATTTATTTATTTATTTATTTATTTATTTATTTATTTATTTATTTATTTATGTCAGGTTATATATATTTTTTCCTCCAGCAAGAATCAGGAATAAGATACAAAGCATACAAACTCCAAGTACAGGGGATATTCTGCCTTTGTTTTATACTTGAATCTCTTCATGTGCAGTTCAGTTTTATTATTATATGAGCTAAAAGTACTAATGCATTGCAATTTAGTTAAAGAGGAAAATATAATGGATAAATACCACCCTTGGGTAATTCTAAGAGCTCAGTTTATCCCACGATTTTACCTCTCCCCATTAATCACATGACATTGCTTCCAAGGCAGGAATTCTGTTTCCATTGCCAGCATGGGCATTGCGTTCTAACCACAGATTGTTAATATTAGAAAATCAGAAGGGCAAAGGACTAGTCTCTTCCTCTGGATTCAGATTAAGAAAGTGGAAAGCTGGCTGCCTAGGTCAGCAGCATGGCCTGCATGGATGCAGAGAGTCATCAGAGCCCAATTAAATACTGTAACTCCAGGGGTGTCTCTGAAGATCAGCTCCCTGCTCTCTGTACGAAGGGGGCTTCACACCTGCTTAACCTACATTAGGGAAGGATTAATTACCTGGAGTGCTGGGCCTCTCAGCCAGTCAGCATGTTTGTGGCAGGGCACATGGTGGCCTGGGCTGAGGAGGGAGAGAGGCGGAAGGAGCAGCTGGGGGCTCATGGAGGAACTAACTCCTCCTGACGTGGTCAGCACTTTAGGAAAAAGAAATAGTCCAGCTGTACTCATGCTGGAGATTTTCTGTGTCATGGCGTAACTCGGTGGCAGGGTGTCTTCAACGCAAATTTGTAAACATGAAAGAAGAATGCCCTCCCCAAGATTGTGTACTGCACCTGTTACTCAGATTAACCTTTGGTGGAAAAACGTGGAATCTCTCCTTAAAGCATTTCAGATTGATTTCTGTGAATGGCTGTGATTCTGAAGCAAGGTGCTTTGTGATAGATTTTCCTAAAGTTTAAAAAGTATGCTTACTCATTCAGACACCTGCCTTGAGGAAGTCTTGTGGCACCCTTTTTAAAATAAACGGAAAGATATCAAAGAGAGATCTCTTTCTTTAAAAAAAAAAAAAAAAAGAGTTCTTGGATGATAGAACCAGGATGAACCTTAGAGATCACTTGCTAGAACTTGGCATTTTAAGAGGAAGTCCTATATGGCTGTGGGCTGTGTACCGTCTTTGGAGTTAGATACCTTGGTTCAAATTCTGATATTGCTTCTTGCCATGAACTCAGTTTGCTTCTCTATCAAATGGGGATGGTAATGATAAAGCAACCAACTTTATAAGTTGCTAGGACGATTCAGTGAGTTAATGTGCATAAAGTGCCCAGTCCAGTCTTTTAATTGTAGTGTTCAATAAATGTTAAATGCCTTTACTTGCACGTTCACTTACAGACACAAATGTTCAAGACCAGGAAAACTGAATGACTTACCTAAGATCACAAGCTACTCAGTGACATAGTTGAGACTAAAACTCAGTCTTTGAACTACTGGTTGAGCACTGTTGATACTTATCAATGTCACTACCGGTTTTTCAGAAAAGAGTATATATACATCCTTATTCATAGTAATAATAGCAGCAAGTTATTTTCTGAACTTTATCTCTGTTCCATTACTGTACCACATCATATTACATTATGTATAAACAGCCATATATATAGACAACCTATTTCTTTTTTAAATTTTTTTTTTGGCAGGGAGAGGGGAGGTAATTAGGTTTGTTGGTTTGTTTGCTTATCTATTTATTTATTTATAATGAAGTACTGGGGATTGAACCCAGTACCTTGTGCATGCTAAGTACACACTCTACCACTGAGCTATACCCTCCTGCCCCTGGACAACCTATTTCTTGAAAATAGACTAGCTGTGAGAATGTTATAGAAAAGTTATTGTGCTGTATTTTTTAAATTATACACCCCAGATTATAAGCAATCAACCCATTTTCTTCTGTTATTCGTTGATAGAGCCTGCGTATGATATCTGGATATATCAGCTCAAACCCCTTCCTGAACGATTATTAATCTAAAAGCATGGCTCAGAAGTTTTCTGTTTCATGCAGGGGGATATACTAGAGAGAAATCTGGGGCTTAAGATTGGGAACCATGGCCAACAGCCTAAAGTGGCCAAGAGTTTCTGACTGAAAGTTCTCAAGGTCTGGATAGCATGAGGATAAAGTAACACAAATACATGAGGTGTGCCTTATTTACAAAGCATCTCTGAATATACTTGCTATGTAAACACCGATGCTATCTTTGAAAACAATGTCTCTGGCAGATCAGTATACAGCATTTGATTAAAATTAGCTAGTGGAGAATCCATGGATTTTAATTAACCTGGCCAGTTATTCAGCCCATTACCCTCAGTGAGGGCTTAAGGTTTTAACATCTGTGTATGTACCATGAAGGTTTAATTCAGACTTCCAAGGCAGTTTTATGTGGTTAGAATAGAATTATTTATGATTTACTTTGATTCTGACCATACTGTGTGCTTGTGGTTTAGTCAGTTTCACATGGGTTGAGAATGGGTGATAGGTTTCTCTTCGAAGCATCAGCTATGATCATTTTTGAGATATCTGAATATATAAATTCAGTTTGGTATTTTAGGGAACACTTTGTAATATTCAATTCCCAACAAAAATACTGTGTGTAATATATTTTAGTATTTATATATATTTAGTAGCAAGCTAGTATCTGATCATTCATGTACTGAACAAAAATGTCTGTTGAAAGCCAGCTATATGCTAGGCTTTGTACTCGAGTTCTGTTCTAGGGAGACTGTCTCTGTCATTATTATAGGACTGTGAGGCATAGTTGATCTGTTACCAAAACACTTTTTGAAATTTTATCTCAAAAATGTTGCTTAGAATCATGGTTTTTATTTTTCTGTCATATGCATATTCAGGAGTCTTGAAGGAATGCTTTGTTTTTTTTTTAACTTTTTAATTCATGTATTTGTTTTACAATATCATAATTTTTAAATTGAAGTATAGTCGATGTGCAATATTATGCACTACAGGTCTACAACACAGTGATTCATAATTTTTAAAGGTTATACTCCATTTATGGCTACAATAAAATATTGGCTTTATTCCCCATGCTGTACAACACATCCTTGTAGCTTATTTTATACCTGATAGTTTGCACCTCTTAATCCTCCACCTCCCTCTTCCCTCTCCCCCTTCCCTCTCCCCAACTGGTAACCACTAGTTCCTTCTCTACATCTGTGAGTCTGTCTCTTTTCTGTTATATTCCCTAGTTGGTTGTATTTTTTTAGACTCCACATATAAGTGATATCCTACAGTATTTGTCTTTCTTTATCTGACTTATTTCACTTAGCATAAGGCCCTCCAAGTCCATCCATGCTGTACACTAGAAACTAATACAACACTTTAAGTCAACTGTATTGCAGAAATATTTCAAGAATGATTGAAGTCAGGGCTCAGCTGTGCCCCCTGGCCCAGGACCTGAGCACTTCTCGCTCGGCAGCTCCCTCTTCCTGTGTTCTGTACATCAGTCCTATTCTGAGGACTGAACTGAGGGCCGCAACCACCTGAAAGGGTTTTATGCTGTTTTCAAACCATATATATATGGTTGTTCCAAATGCATTTGGATTTTAAATGCTTCAGCCCTCCAAGAAACAAGAGTCTTTCTTTTTTTTTTTTAATTGAACTGTAGTCAGTTTACAGTGTGTCAGTTTTTGGTGTACAGCATCATGTTTCCATCATACATGTACATACATATATTCATTTTCATATTCTTTTTCATTATAGGTTACTCTTTATGATTAGAAACCTGCCTACCGCGTGAGGGAGGATGGCAGTATTTTTACTTTAAGAAAAGGTTCTTCATTTGCTCTGAAGAGATGTAAGAATACGGGAACCTGGAGCTGATTCCCGCGATAGCTTCTCTAGATTGTTAGGGTCCCGGCGCATCTCCTGCCATTCACTTTTGTTCTCGCCAGCAGCCGCGCGGTTCAGAGGTGTGGGCTCCTTGCTGCATCCTGACTTGGCTTGTTAGCCTCTTATCAAGCTCTTAGCATCCCTTTGTTTATTTGAGGCGACAGGAAGACTGTGGAAAGGCTGCTTAGTCAGGGATATCAGCCTTGTTGGCAGGGGAGTGATTGCCAGTTGAAAAACAAGGCATTATTGCTCATTTTTTCCCTCTTATTAGTTTGATTACATTTGCAAATCAAATCAATCCATCAGACATGATCAGGCCTCGTCCGCATTTTAAGGAATAGTAATCTCCGTCTAATAAGATGCAAATGTGTCACATCGGTAAGTAACCAATAAATCATCGTCTTGTCTTTGGCAATCATTAAATATCAGAACCAACAGTCAATTTTTAGTATTTTCAATTTGCGATATGCCGCTGGAATATAAAGATAGATGGACGTAATTACACAAACCAAACACTATTTCAGTTCATTCCAGACAGCAAATTTAGTGGAAGGTATAACTGGCTTGTCATCACACTACATTATTCCTAGCGGTTCATGCAAAGTTCACAGACGAGCTTCAAATGGACATTGGGTTTTTTCTTTCAACTTCTAACAGCGTCCCTACAATGGCAAGCCAACTTTGATGTAAGGACTTGAACCGACTTCCGCACGGCTGTTGCAGTCAGATGCCAACATGACAGGAAACATATGCTCTCTCTCGTCAGAGACTGCCGGCAGTGCCAGCCCCAATCTTCCATAATTTCTATTAAAAAGAAAATGAACTCACAAACGTAAAAATAAAGGAAAACAAAAGCAACCAAGAACTCTTCAGGTGATTCATACCATCCTCATCCATTTTGACAGAAGAAGTTTCCCTCAAGGGGAGAAAGGAAACAAAAACTTTGTTATTTTTTTAAGTTTCACGTTTTTAGAGCCTCTCTGTGTAGGCAATGCATTCTTTTCACCTAAGCCATGCTCTCTAAAGATGTGCACGTATGCTGTGCCCCGAGATGGCCGGGGAAAAAGAGTGCATTGATATTTGGCACAATAGGGAAATGCTGATATAGACCTAATGTTGTACTTCAGAGGATAGGAAATGCAATTGTTTGGATAGAATATCTGATCTGAATGTCTTCCCCAAATTATACTTGCTTAGCAACTCAGTGTATTCTGATGAACTGTGACAATTGCCTGTTCATTCATTCATAGAAATTGTCTTCTCACAAATGGACAAATGGAAGATCCCTGCCCTGCAGTCTCTCTTGGCTCTGTTTACTGCAATGCAATCAATAATCACACTTTTCCATCTTTTCCTGATGTTTTTCTCTTGTCTAATTCTCTTTTTCTAAGTTCTCATATAAAAAGCTCTTTTAAATCATTGATCTGATGACATTTAAAATTTACGACTTCTCCCTTTGATTTTTGTCACCTTAACCTCATCCAGTTTATAACATCACTTTTGTTCTTTCTCTTTCTTCTCTGCATAAGTAATTTGCCTTCTCAGTGTAAGTTGCTAAATAGGATGTAAAGAACATATCTCTGTGGCCTTGGGGCACCTGCTACTTATTTTGGTGGCATTTCCAAACATCATTGACCAAGTCCAGTTTATCTTGACAGGTTTATCATATTCTTCATAGTTAAAACTTAAGCGTTTAAGATTTGGCAGCACCAATCCTTTGGCCTATGAAATTCCCTTATTTGCAGTGAGAAAAAGAAATTCTTTGGAGTATTATTTAGTAAGCTTTCTTATTTAAAGTTGACAAAATTAGATTTTTGACTGCATAATTTACTTATTTTACATCGTTGGGTACATTTTAAGCTGAGCACTCTGCTAGACTGTGGGATACAAAGGTTTGGAGATGGTCACACAGTCATACAGCGCAGGATCTGTTGAGGGACATAGACAAAGCAAAGAGGCAATTACAGCATGGTGCTCTAGGTACACTGATGGGGTGGGGTAGTGCAGCACACTAGGGGGACGCCACGGTAGGGACTCTAACTTTGGGGATCAGGGAAGGCTTCTGGTGTAGAAATCCAGAGAAGATCAATTTATAGGGAAGTATCAAGAAGTTTTAGGTAAGCATTAGCATCCTTCTTTTAATGAAACCAGTAGTGTAGGTTAAACTGGCCCACTTTCAATACCTCTGCCCCATTTGTTAGCAGGACTGGAGAACATCATTCATTAACCAATGAAGAACATTCTTTCAAATTTTAAGAACTTTTAATATAGAAGTTGGATTAGACTCTGGTTATAGACAGGCCAGGAGGTTTCAAATTTAGACAATGGAAACATGCGGTAGCTTGAGGTCGTGGTCAGGACAACTCCCAGATCAACATAATCAATTTCCTAAATGTCTCATGTACATGCCCGCTGGATGCAGGCCATCGTGGCCATCCACCTGGGCAGGCAAAACACACCATCACTCTATGAAAACCATTTTATGCCACTTCTGCAACCCTTCCTGCCCCCATATCCTTTCAAAATTTGTAGATTTCCAGCACCCTTTTCCTTTCTGCAAAACCGTTGTGAATTTCTAAAATGTGACTCTGGTCTTTCCAAGTGATTGTTTTGCCAGCCAGCCCACGTAGCTCAAGGAACCCCATACACAGCAGCAATTGCCAGGAACCCTTATGAGTTACAGCCGAGCAAAGCCTCACAGCTCATGCCTTTGAAGCTTTGTACCAGAACCTTATGCTCTTTCTAACCGATTTACATACCACCATGGTATGTTTAATTTGCTTTTTCATCAAATCAATAATGGGTCTAATTGAAAAAATTGGCAGTGCTACGTGCAACCTAAGTACTGATCTCGATGTTTGCCGGCTAACAGGAACGTTGCACAGCTCTGTGTCAGACACCTGTGTTATTGGTGTGCTCCCACTACTAATGCGTACAAAAACAAACATTAATACAGGTGGAGCATCTGCACCAATTGATCACTATGCTATGAGAATTAATCACCTGGCTTTCAGCTTGAAGAATAAAATTTACATCTTTAATGTATGAAATGTATTAACACACACACTGGCGCCATCGGCTTCGGGTGATGTCAGCAGCCGGGCACGCGCAGCCCCATTCCGGTGTGGTTCCTCTGGACATTTGGACCTGGGTATGTGAATTTGGGGCCCAATGTTAAGCACTTGATAGCATTTTGAAAACTGAGATTTGAGACCTTTTCGTAATTGTGATTGGAAGATATTGGGCAAGTAGGAGGCCAACTAAGGAATGAACACTTTGATCTCTGGAAATTTGCCTTCAAAAATGGTATGAAGACTCTTTTGAGGTTGCATTTTATTTTCTCATCCCAGCCGAGGGTGGAGTTTAGCAATGCCATCATCATCATGGAGCTACATTTATTGAGCACTTACTAGGTGCCAGGGCCTGTGCTAATTGTTTTGTGTACATGATCTTAAGTCTTCTTTAAAGCAACCCTATAACTGAGGATTGCCTCTGGCTCCATTTTTTCATTGACGTATAGTTCATCTGCAATACTGTGTTAGTTTCAGGTGTACAGCATAGTCAGTATTTTTGAAGATTATATTCTATTATAGGTTATTATAAAATATTGAATATAATTCCCTAATTCTCTGTGCTATAGAGTAGATCCTTGTTGCTTATCTATTTTGCATACAGTAGTTTGTATCTGTTAATCCCATACCCCCAACTGGTCCCTACCCTGCTCCCCTTTGGTAACCATAGATTTGTTGTCTATGTCTATGAGTCTGTTTCTGTTCTGTATATATATTCATTTCTATTATTTGTTAGATTTCACATATAAGTGATATTACTTAATATTTGTCTTTCTCTGTCTGACTTATTTCAGGAAGCTTAATATTCTATAGGTCCATCTCTGTTGCTACAAGCATCAATATATCATTCTTTTTTATGGCTGAGTAATAGTTCATTACATATATATCACAACTTCTTAATCCAATCATCTGTTGATGGGCCCTTGGGTTGCTTCCATTTTTTGGTTATCATAAATAGTGCCACTACGAACACTGAGGTGCATGTATCCTTTTGAATTAGTGTTTTTGTTTTTTCCAGATATATACCCAGGAGTGGAATTGCCGGATCATATGGTAGCTCTGTTTTTAAAGGAAACTCCATATTGTTTTCTATAGTGGCTGCACCATTTTACAGTCCCACCAACAGTGTACATGGGTTCTCTTTGTTCACACCGTCTCCAGCATTTGTTATTTGTAGACTTTTTGATGATGGCCATTCTGGAAGGTGTGAGGTGAAACCTCACTGGGATTTTGATTTGCATTTCTCTGATAATTAGTGATGTTGAACATCTTTTCATGTGCCTGTTAACCATCTGTACATCTTTAGAAAAATGTCTGTTCAAGTCTTCTGACCATTTTTTGTTTGGATTTTTTTTTTTAATATTAAGTTGTATGAGCTGTTTGTATATTGTAGCTATTAACCCCTTATTGATCCAACATTTTATAATTGTGAAAATTGAAACCTAGATTCTAAAGCTAGCAAAATAGAGATGAGATTTAAATTCAGGTCTGTTGGATTCCAAACCCCAATTTTTATCTACTATGCTAACACAAATTCCTGGTATAAACTAGTTGTTGTTTTTTTTTTTTTTCCTAAGTTCCAAACTGATTTTTGTGCTTAGCACAACAGGATTGCAAAAACTTCTGCTGGCGAAACATAGATTTCATTGGTGCATCCCAATAATGTTGATTTGATAGTTATTACAGGCCTGGTTGCATAATTGGTGGGGTCCAGTGCAAAATGAAAATGCAGAACTCGTTGTTAAAAATGTATTAAGGTGTCATCCTGAAGTAGGGTTCCTTCTGGATATAAGCCCAGGAGCGGGATTCCTGGGTCATATGGTAAGTCTATTCCTAGTCTTTTGAGGAATCTCCACACTGTTTTCCATAGTGGCTGCACCAAACTGCATTCCCACCAGCAGTGTAGGAGGGTTCCCCTTTCTCCATAGCCTCTCCAGCATTTGTCATTTGTGTATTTTTGAATGATGGCCATTCTGACTGGTGTGAGGTGATACCTTATTGTCGTTTTGATTTGCATTTCTCTGATAATTAGTGATATGGAGCATTTTTTCATATGCCTATTGGTCATTTGTATGTCTTCCTTGGAGAATTGCTTGTTTAGGTCTTTTGCCCATTTTTGGATTGGGTTGTTTGGTTGTTTCTTATTAAGTCGTATGAGCTGCTTAATTTCCAGATGGCAACAGCAGAGCATTAAACCAAGTGTGTGTCTCCCTGTGTGGGTCACACACTCATGAAGCAGGCCTGGTGTTGCTATGAGAGATGGAAATTTTGCTTGGGAACAAGTTTAGCAAATAAGAGTCTGTCTTAATCAGGCCAGTTTGGTTAGGTCTGGGGAAATGCTGCATAGACCAAGATCAGCTATTTTTGAAACCATGAATTCTTAATAGCTAGTAACTCATTTAGGAGAGAAAAGATGTTTTTTATTGTCCCTAAGCAGTAGTCCCCACCTAGGGGCAGTTTTGCCTCACAGGGAATATCTGGCAGTGGCTAGAGACATTGAATTGTCACAATCAGGAGGCAGCAGGGAAGGAGGAGTGCTGCGTGGAGAGGGCAGCTCAGGGCAGCTTGGATCTCCCCATGGTTCTGCAATTCACAGGGCAGACCCCCACCCCTTGCTCCTCAACAAAGAATTTTTCAGCCTAAAATGTCAGTAGTGTTGAGGTTGAGAATCCTATTGTAAACCATCTTACTCATAATGTTTTTGAGTTAAGTATGCAGTTTTGCAAATCTTGGAAATGGATACACAAATAAGTATGGTAGCTTTAGTACCAAAGAGAAGGCCTCACTTTACAAGAAGCCACCTTCATCAACCAGATCAATAAATATTTATAGGGCAGCCAAGGTGCATTTGCACCAGCATTTTGTGGCCAAGGCATAAGTTCTCTCTTTGGTATTTCAAAATAAAACAGAAAAGTTAGTGAACTCTGAAAAGTGACCATGACACATTTGGATTAAGAGCTTTCCTGGAAATTTCATAAGAGATATTTATTATGTGGCTGATTACTTATTCACGTATAATGGTGAAAAGGAGACATTAAAGCACATCCAGGAAGCAATATGCATTTTAACAAATATATGAATATGTATTTATTCATTGTACAGAAACATTTTCTTAGTTATTTGGATGTAAATAATGTTTATACTTTTTTTATTTTATAAATTTTAAGTGATAAATGTTCTAAGCATTCAGGTAAATGCTGCATATATTGCAAGACATTTGAATTTTTGACAGAAATCTTTTACATAAACATATACAAATAACATCAGAATAACTCTAAAGATGTTGATATTAATCTGGACATTCTTAAAATTGGTGAGTGAGGATGAATATGTCATAAACTTGTCAATGAGTTATATAAAGTTTATATAGAACCATTATATGCAAGCTTATTGCTATATTGCATAAATACTTTGGCAATGACTCTTAAAATACATATGAGGCTGTATAATTCAGCTCCTACTGGCGTTTTTTGAAATTCTTAGACTGCTGTTTTTCTCATCATTTAAGAGAAAAACAATAAACCATAGTAACCATACTTTTACACAGAAATTTCCACTGAAGTAAATTTCAGGTCGCTGTCTTTCACTCAGTTTCTCTCCATCTAGGGACAATATATCAAATTTGGAACATGCCACCTCCCTATAGCAGAGTTGAAAACAAACAGAAAAAAGTGTTCTGGGTAATTTCCAAAGATATTGTAACTGTGAAGTCCCTCGGCCCCTCATTCAGAGGCCACTAAACCCTTTCTGTGACCCATTCCAACTAACTCAACTCTTCTTCTAATATGTAATAAATTTGCAGAGAGATTCATGCTCCGGGGAATCCTGTGAACAGCAATAGAAAGTTGAGTCTGCATGAAAAAGCATAAAATGCAGATCAAGTACAAGAGGTCCAGCCCTGGAGGCTGTGGGACTTGGGTTTGGGCGGCCCCACATTCCCCGGTTACCTCTGAGGGCAGCTCAGGGCAGCTTGGATCTCCCAATGGTTCCTGGCGTGCTCAATTCTGGTCATCAGGAAAATTAAGTCTATATTTAATAGGCTTATTTTCAGAAGACCGAGAAATACGTAATCATTTTAAGGGAATTTACCCAAGATAATTTAAAATCTTTAAAAAAAGGAAGTTTTATGTGGTGGAATTCACCTAGATGCGATGCCTGCTCCCTTTACAAGTCTGAACTGTTGTTACTATTAACGAAACAACAATAATGACAGTGACTATCGTTTGCATAGTGATGCTCAGATTACAGAGTGATTCCAAGTAAATCTGAGGCTCATTTGATACCTACAGCATCCCTGTGAGGTTATTGTATCCATTATATTATTCTTTTGTCCAGATGAGGAAACCAAGACCCGGAGATTAGGTGGTTTTCTCTAAACCCACACAGTTGACTCTGTATGCACATCTGTCCCCTGAACAGTGTCCTTCAGGTCATTACTATGCACATTTTTCAAGATACGTGAATTCAGGCTATCGAAAGTTTCTGATGTTTTGATGTTTCAAACAATTTTCTAAGATTTTTTTTTTCATTTTCAATATCTATTGGTCATGAACACAAAAACGATGAGCTTCTGAAATTTCTTCTTTCTATGTTTTTAAGTAGAGGGTCAATCTTTTAAAAAGTGCTCACTGTGATTTTAAGTATAGATGGATCCCTGCACGGTTTCGAATGGTGTAAAAACACAGTTCGGTTGGTGGTGAGCACTGCATCTTTCTTTAATAGGCTGAGAAAATACAGTGTGAACATAATCATGGTTTTCATAGTGAACCAGTGGAAATAAATGAACTAACGTTAACACATATTGACATGCAATGTGTTTCCAATCCAAATTTTAGTAGTTAGTTTCCAGAAGGCAACGATTAAGCATTAATATTGAAATAATAACACAGAATTAGAAGCTTGCTGGAATCCTAATGTGACACCTGTGTTGCCAAGATGATCTTCCAGCCTTGGGGTTCAAAGAAGTTCGTTTTGTTTTGTTTTGTTTTGTTTTGTTTTGTTTTGTTTTGTTTTTTAACTCTTTTAGAGCTATCAGGGATTAGTAGATGCAAAGAAGAAATTTCCCGAATATTTGTACTAAAGAAAGAAATGTATTTTAATCCCTAAACTTTTTTTAATGGTGATAGAGGTCTCCAAAAATTTCCAGATAAAAGAATGTGTAATGAGCTCCATGAAGGCAGATTTGAAAACCATGCTACAAGCTGAAAAACTGTGTACTTCCGTGGACTTAGGTTGGATATCACAGTGCCACAGGGAACTTAAGAACATGCAATTCCTTGTCATTGATTTGAAGATGGTCCCATGTACATTTTTGTAGTCAATTTCAGTTTTTATTTGTCTAAAGGACTTAACTCATAGCATTTTTTAATGGGTGTGCTATTGTCATTTTGATTGGGAAATTGTCTTGCAGAACTTTTAGCACCCTTTGGTTCTCCCACAGAAAGTCTCAGTTCAAAAAATACTGTATTTCCAGGTGCCATTTGGTGAGGAGAGGGGGGACAGAGTGGCTATTACCTTTGGCTGAGAATAACCTGAGTGGGAATAAACACTCAGTTGAGACCAGGACAAGCTAAAATGGGCTTTTTTTCCTGCATGGAACATGCAAGGGTATATGCACCACGTACAGCTGTGGGCCTAGAGTGACATCAGCAAATAAGTAGATACACAAGTAAATAGAAAAACTTCAACCACAGCACTGCTGAGGTTTTTTTTGGGTGGTTGGGGGGAGTGTATGAAATTTATTGTTCTTAAAATACCATCCCAGTCATCAAAATCTATTTGGGAAGATGGTAAACTTTTGAAAATTTGAAAAAAAAACACAAAGATTTCAAGGACAATTCGAGATACCTGTGGAATAAATCCTACCATGTGTCCTAACTCAGGGGAAAACAGTAGCTTTCTTAACAATAACGAAGTGTAAGCTTCCAAATGGCAGTACCTCTCTCCACTCTCCCATTGCCCTGGTCGCTGGTGGAGAACTCTAAGGACAGATGTGGTGCTTTGTCCAGGCTTCCTTGGAGGGGGCTGTTTGTCGCTTAACTGTGTTGATGTCTCATTTATACTTGTGTGTAAGAGCCACCGCCAGTTTTTAAGGATTACTTCGTAAGGAATCCCCCCAAAAAGTGCATCCTTTTATTCCTCCAGGAAAGCGAAAAACTTGAAGCTTGGTGAAGTGATTAAATAAGAAGTCCCACCTCTGGAAGGGAGACAGAAAATAGTTCCAAGAAAGAGGGAAAAAAGATGAGAACCAGCAGGAGGAGAGCATTAGAAGGGATTTCCTCTACAAGTAGCGTAGGAAGGGTAGGAATTGATCAGTCAGGATCAGGAGTAGAGTCAGAAGACTTTCTGCTCCCCAACCCCGCCCCAGCCCTGGCCCCAGGAAAACACACACAATACAATCACAGAATGTAGTATATCCAGTTCTTGAAAACACCAAAGAGCAGGTTTCAGGTCAATTTATTACCAGGAATTGGCCTACGTTGGGCTCCCAAAGCCGTGGACTGAATTAAAAACTCAAATCCTTGGTAGTTGAAGTTTTAAAATACAAGGCACAGTTTGAAGATTGGAAGCTGACTTATTGGGAAGAGCAGAAAAATTTGATTCCTGTTGTAGATTTATATGATTTAAGAGGCAGCTTTAACTGCCACAATTTCCCCCCTTTTTGGATGTATATGAACCTTCAGGACGTCAGAGCTTATTTCCAGAACTGCAGAAGAAAACATACTTCCCTTATTGATTTAATCACCATACTTATTTTTAATGAGTGTAATCTGTGCAGTTTTTTTCTCAGATTGTCTTTAACTGTTTTTTAAAGTGACTTTCAAAACAAACTGTTAAACCATTATAAAAAACCCACTGTAATCACACTTGGGGATCACAAAAAGGTTTGGGGTGAGGGTTTTTAAGATAAAAATAAATGGACTAATTGAGAAAAAACTCAAGGTTTGGCTGAGAGGAATTCTGGCAGGATTTTGGTCTAAAAATGATTATAGACATAGAATAAAATAAAAGCTAAAAAACATATTCGGAATTCATATCCTGATTTTGTTTAAGAGGCAGGATGACTTTGATCTTTTAGTGTCCCTCATCTTATCCTCATGGCCAAGGTCCATAAAGTAGCTGATCACAGAAATAACCAAATGACTTACAAGTATCAGAGCAGTCCTCCTTTACTTCAATATCATTATTTCCTAA
The DNA here is from genome assembly GCF_036321535.1 of Camelus dromedarius. Classification (NCBI taxonomy): domain Eukaryota; kingdom Metazoa; phylum Chordata; class Mammalia; order Artiodactyla; family Camelidae; genus Camelus; species Camelus dromedarius. Next base: position 27,573,192 of record NC_087456.1, read on the forward strand.
ACTTATTATTAAACAGAGGTTCACGCTCCGTAATGGGTAACAACATACGGGAGATGATAATGCCATTGGCTAAGAGATAACATTTAGCTCTCAATCCTTCTGTGATCCTATTGAATTTGCCTGTTAAGTTCTGGGTGTAATTAAAAGCAGATAGGAGAATTCATACATTTTGTTGCAAATTGATATCATCTCCTTTGTCTGTGATCTAAGCGTGATTGCCCTGTAGTTTTTAATTTAGCAGGTTAAGAAGCACAATTAAAATATCATGGAAAAGATCATAATCAGAAACCGTCTTTTGGGTTGTCCCTGCCAAGTTGATAAAGGAATTGGTGTATTTAATAATTGCCTCCTTTGCTGTACATTTGTTCTATTTGTGGGCTGAAGTGTTAATAAATACCTTGCGCTATTCCAGCGGGAAAGGCTTTCTACCTAATTAATAAAACTTGGAAGAATACCTAGGACATTGAACCATATCTTTCATATTAGTGTTGCCTGCCTCAAAGAGACTGCCTGTCTCCTCACCACAGTAGTAAATGCCATCTTCCTGGGTTTTAAAGGAACCTCTTGAAAAACTGCCAATTTTCAATAGGAATAAAAAAGCAACTTCTTTGATGGGTTTTTTTTTTTTTTAAAGAAATAATTCAGCCATTAAATTTTAAGTAGCGAAAAATCCTAATCAAACACAACAGGAATTATTCTGCCTAAAGATCATACTCTAGCAAAAGCGCCAGAATAAAGTAAGGTTCATATTGGGATATAACTGGCTTTGAATTAGTCTTTATTTCTGGCTGTTGTTTCTCCTATAGTTCAATTGCTCAAGTGCTTTTCAGCACTTGATCATAGAGGAACTGAAACAGAGTTTAGCATGTAGCACCATTCCATTTATCCCTTTATTGTTAATTTTTAAATGCCACATTCTTTGTGAATATTTTTCTTTATATCAAAATTGAATTTAGAAGTGAAATAGTTGAAGACATGTCGTTATTTCACGCATGGTATTAACTGACATAGAAAACTTGCTCTTGTGAGTTTATACGTTTAATGAATATTTGAGCACCTACTGTGTGGTGTCAAAGACAGACCAGTCAAAAAATTAAATATGCTCCTTTGTCCATGGCCACAGCAGTCTTCAGTTAGAGACTTAAATTACGAATTGGTTATACCTTTTTATTCTAACTAAAAATATGTAATCAGTGAATAATATGTGTAACAAATCTATTAGATTTTTCTCTGCATAGACTATGGATGTTTACACCCATTTCGTTCTATAGGAATTGTTGAGTCCATTGGCTTTGCTGAGATTCTTTGGAACATAAAAATAGCAGTATCTGAATTCTGTGGGAAGTGTTAATAAGGGAGAAGTTTTGCAAGGCTGCCTCTGTCTTAGGGATGTGATGGGACGGTGGAAATATTAAAATGCATGAATTCCCCATGCAATGGGGCCAGACAGCATATCCTAGAATGTTTAAGGAAAGGAAAATAGGGTCTATTTCACATTTCTTTGTTAACTGACACGACATGCCTATTATAATGATGGAATCTGTTTTCCAAAGGGCTGTCTGCTTCCTCATCTTTTAAATGAGCAATTTCAATAAGATAACGTTTTAAAACTATTTTCTGGGCTTCATTTAATAGATACTTGGTAACATCGTTCTACTGTGGCATTTTTGCTTTTCAGAGTCATCTTGAAACAGTTTTGCTGTTAGTGGGGTTCCTGACATGCTGGAGAATTAAACCCAAGCAGGTGCAGCAGTAGCTTGGCTAGGCGGGGGACTGTGATGATGGTTGGGGTCCCTTTAAGAGGCTTTAGCTGTTCTGTTTGCGCTGACAGATGCATTTACTGCTGTGTCGCTCTCAGACCCTTCCAGCTTCTCAAGCTTATCCTGTGTTCCCCTTGAGAAATTACTCAGCTGCCTGAGTCACCTCTGGCTGGGCAGTGACTGAGGAAGGTCTTCACTGTCTTCTGATTTCCAGCCTTTCGAGGGGACAGTGGGACCAGTAACGGGGTGGGGCGTGGGTATCAGGAAGCACTTGAGCTGTTTTGCTCTTAACTCTTCTTCCACACTCACTGCTTGTGTCCTCACCCAAGCTGTGGCCGCTCTCCCTTCCCACCAGTCACTTGTTTGGTTCTTCCTGAAATGTGGAGCCAAGACCATTTTCGGTCCTTGAGACCGTGCAAACTCTGGGCATACACATGCCCAAATATTTCGATTGAAAAAAACCAACACTGCTGCGTACCAAGCACTGGGGATAGAGTGATGGATGAGTGGTTTGATAGCAAGAAGAGATAATGACTTCAGTAGTGTCGACACAATGTGTTGATGGACATAGAGCAAAGTAGCAGAGGAGAAGGAAGCATTGCTCCCTAAGATCATTAGGGAAATACTGAGAGAAAAATATTTCCGAGATGTATGGATGGATGGTTGAAGAGGCATCTTCCCTACAAAGAGGAAAGGAGAAGGCATTCTACACTCAGGTAAAGAAATAGCGAAAGCACAAAAGTGCAAAGCAAGATGGCTTGTTTGGAGAAAAAGATAAATGGCAGTGGGAACACAGGGAGAGAAATACCCTGCATGGTGGTTAAATTACAAGTTCTGGACTCAGATGGCATGGATGCAAATCATAACTCTAATACTTTGAACCACGTGACCTTGAGGGGGTTGGTACCTCGGCTGCCTCACGTGAAAAGTGGGAAAGAGAATGATAGTACCTGCTCTGTTAAGTGAGAATGCAATGCTTGGAGCTGCCTCGTTCCTCTCCCGCACCCAGTCATCTTTTTAAAATGCAAGTCAGGTTCTGTCTTCTCTTTGCTCAAAGCCCCCAGCGGCTTCTCACTTCACTCAGAGTAAAAGCGCCGAAGTTTGCAGAAAGTTGCAAAGCCTTTGTGACGTGCCCGTCCCCATTACCCCACCAACCCCGACATTTCCTGCTCTTCCTCCCCAGCTGCACCGGCCTCTTTACAGTTCTCTGAACCACAGAAAGGAGGCTCCTCCTCCATCGAGTGTGTCTTCGCCATTCCCTCTGCCTGGGATGCTCTTCCACAGAGGGAATCCGGCCCTGCGTCTCTTACCTCCTCAGAGCTCTGCTCACAGGTCCTGTATCAGGGATGCTTTCCTTGACAGCCCTGCTTAACAAGGCAGCCTCTCCTTCCCCTGCCCCTTCTCTGGTGCCCTTGGCTTTGTGGATGTGTTCGCTGTTCCACTACTGTTTTACTGCCTGTTATATTTTTATTTACTTATTTTTCCCCACTGCCTCCTGAATATAAACCCCCAAGGGACAAGTACTTTGTCTTTTGTTGTATCCTTAATGCCAGGCTCATGATGGGCACTTGATGACTGGAAATACCAGCACACAGTAAACCCCGAATGAATTTTACAAATCTGTATCATCACCATCATTCTTAACAGGAAATAAAGGATGGTATGTTGAGCCCTGACTCTGCAGGGTTCTGTGGACCTTACAGAGAGAAGCTATAAGCTCAGGGAAGAGATGATTCCCTGCTTAATACAGATCTAGGAGGGGTGAGATTCGAGTCAGGGCAACATGCGTTAGGTCCGGGTGGCAGCTGATGAGGGACTGGATTAGCCAGGAGGACTGGAAAGAGGCAGAACTAAGAGATATTTCATAGGAATGGTTGGACATAGGAGAAGAGTCAAAGATAACTCCCAGATTTTGATGCTATCTTGTTGAGTATTTGAAGATGCTCTGGCGAATAGACTGGGACAGAGTTAGAGGGGGTGGGGAGTGAGTTTAATCTGAGATATTTTGAGGTGAGTTGCCTTTGGTGAATGTCCATAAGGATGGCTGCAAGGAGTTGGAGATATAAAAGTCTAGCTCTTTTGGGAGAAGTTGTGCTGGTATTACAGGTTTATTACGTGCATAGAAATGGAGAGCAGGTCGCGAGTTGGGGGGAGGTACAAAAAGCCAAGGCAGAATTATGGAAAGTGTCACTTGGAAAGGATCGGCGCAAAAGAAGGGAGTGAGACCAGGAGAAAGAAGTGTTACAGGTACCAGTGTATGGGGAGCGTTTCAGGGCAGATGAGAGCAGGCAGGATTTGCCAAATATCTCAGAGAAATCAATCAGATCTGAAGGAGGATAGGCCACTGGGTTTGGCGACTGTAGGAGACCCTGGTTCAATGGAGGAGCTGACCCACAACCCAGACTTCAGCGGACCACACAGGGAGTGGTAGTGGGAAAGTGAGTGCACTGTTTTGTCAGGAATTTCCATGGTGAAACAGTGTGGAGAGTGGATCAGAAGTGACAGACAGACAGAAACAGAGAGCTAGCTGGGGAAGAGAAGCCAGTGTGGAGGGACAATTTTGTGAGAATTAGAGGGATGAAGGCATAGAATTTCAGGAGGAGAGATTAATAGACCCAAGGTTAGCGGTCTGAGCAATTGATGGAACAACATCTTCAAGGTGGTGAGAGCAGATGGGATTGCGACCACAGCAGAAGCCCTCCTTGGGAAGAAGGAGCGATCCCTTTTCTTTAGAAACAAGCAGAAAGGTGTTAGGAATTGGTCCAGGTGCAGATGAGAAGGGGAAATAGGTCTAGGGCATCTATACCCAATGTTCTCTGTTTCTTCAAAAATTAGATGAGATCACATTGGCAAAAATCAAATACAGTCAAGCCTCGCAAGGGATTCAGGCAGAGAGACCATCCATTTGTGTCCAGAAGGTATGCTTTGGATCCAGGCTTTATTTCTGCCCCAAACAAAGGACGTCAAAGATAATGAAACATCCGCTCTGGAGTGTACAGTAGACTGGAGCACCCAGTCAAGCAGCCTTGTTTGGGATAAGGAAACAGCAGTTCAGTGACTAGTTCAAGGTTACGGTTAGATGAGATCTTACTGAAACCAGTTTTTCTTACTCTTAATCCCTGCCTTTAGTGAACTGTTTCAAGCTGTGCTTTCCAGAGACTTAATGCCACTTAAACCGAAATTATATCCTTTTTTTATGTGCACCAGCCCCCTTATGCACACATACACCCTACCCCCCTACCAGTCTTCAATCTCAAAATCACCCTAGGTACCTCCTACTACTTTTCTTTCTTGCCCTGCATGGTCCACCGTTTTAGCTTGCAGCTTGAATTGGATTGACCCTCAGATGGGCTTTTTTTTTTGTTTTCCTGGAGAAGCCATGTTACAGACTGGCTGTCTGGTCACATGCATGAGATGAGCCAGCGTGAGGCTGAAGCCACTGTTAAGGACCGAGGGCATTAGCTCTGTGAAGTGGCTGCTGTATCCGAAAGGCAGAGTTGAACTAGATGCTCCCTGGGGTGTAGCACTTCTGGTTGTCAAATGAGCCTCCTCGATGGCCCTTCTGCATTTAACCTGAGGTTTAAAAGGTGCTACATAAATGCTTAATTCGCAAAAGGAGATATGTTGGAAATACATTAAGCAAACCATAGTTGCATCAGTTCTTAGGCTATATGGATTCTTACATTCCAAAGTGAAAAGAACTTTGGAGCTACCAAAGTTTTAGTTATACGTGAATATAATTTTATTTTCCTTGTCTGCATTTCAGCATGGGTTTTTGTTGTTCTTGAATTATTTTTTTAAATGTTAATATCTATTTTTAAAAAAGACACTCATGAGCTATAATCTGATTTGTTTCAGTGTGCTTATTTTGGATTGCTGTATTAATGCTATGTGCAGGCAAGAAAAAAAATTCTAGATACCTAGCATTTTTTTTTTCACCCCTGAAATAGATGTTAGGATATCTGAGAGTAGTTTCTGCCCTTTAAATAATACACTAAGTACAATGCTCATGGACACACTCACACCCCTTCCTTCTCTCATTTGATTTCGAGATACAGAGAACAAATGAGACATTCACTTGGGTTTCGCTGTCTTTTATGAAATCCAACCCATTCTGGAATGAATGAGTGAGAGACGCAGGAGGCCGCCTTCGTGGGAGCGACTGCCTTTCCCAAGTGTCTCATCCTCTCTCTGACATCCCCAGGCGATGTGCCTGCATTTGTGTGTGTAGATTTATAGTTTATCTTTATCTATGGCTTCATCTGTAGGTAGCTATTATAGCTGCCTCGCCTGGATATTGTTTGGGCCTGATAGATCTGTCTGTAGTTCATCAAAGGGGAGCCGAGTGCCTAAAAGCCATCGGGTCCAGCTGACGATGAAATACGAGCCATCAGCCTTGGTAATGGCTGTAAAATTTCATAATTACACGGCCTTTATTACATTGCACAATGATCCTGAAGCAGTATGGAACAATTAATTAAGATTTTCAACCGTGGCTCTTTCAGAAATTAAAAGGTGCTGGTAGCTGAGAAATGGGGCTCTGTCTTGTCCTAAAAGCATTAGGGATGCTTAAGAAATCCTTTTCCAGGGCACTTTCATTTTTTTGTGAAGAGGAACATCTCCTAGTTAGAGAATCAGCATTAGCCCACCATGCCTATTAGCAAGTTTTTATTCCAGCTTCAAAACTGATATCTTAAAAGGAACGGGAGTAAAAGAGTGCTAAGGTTCTCTATAACTCCCCAACTTCCCTTTTCTCTTCTTTGAAAAATTCTATTCCGCCTCCTGCTATAAGCCATTCATCACGTTTATGGTTGTTCATCTCTACACATTAAATAAATGCAGGGTCTGAGATAGGGGGTCAGTTAACTGCCTGCTGTAGTGACCAAGGAGTTTCTCTTATACACTCTCATATCTGGAGGCATTAAAATTCTTTCAAGATCTCTACAGTTTTGACAGTCATCCCCAAAGGAAGACTTTACTGTTTTCCTTTATTATCCCGTGAATGCAGCATGTCACATCTAATAGATACCTTTTACTTTTTTTTTCCATAATCTCATCTTCACACCCCATAAAGAGTAATTAAATTTGGTGAGGGCCTCGAAGGGCCACGAGGAATTTTCTTTTTTTTTTAAATAATAATGGACACTAAAGAAAAATACATAGTGTATACACACACATGGATATGCATTTACACCTACGAATTATGACCCATCCTTATTTTATTTTCCATGTCGGGGAAATTATGATTGAGATGGTTGCCTATGATAAAGTACTAATGAAAAGCGAGGGAAAACCGCAGCATTTTTATCATGACGATTCTAAGTCCTGTCCCACGCTTTCACCTATGCATTCGATAGGAAATAGGAAAATGGTACTGTCGATTGAAATGACAGAAAATTACGAAACGAAACCCCTGACACCACTCCGATTTACACGGAACTCCTGGATATTTGTTCACGTCAAGTATTATTGTCTTTAAATTGGCGATCATCGTACAGCGTTTTACCGATCTAAGTATTTCATGGGAGACTGAAGCGTCCCCCTGGGCCTCCCCAATAATAAACTTTCAGCAGAAAATTTGGAAAGGATTATGTGCTTCAAGGAGGAGCTGCTGCTCAGAGTAAATTCTCTTGTTGAGGCATTTAGTCCCTTAATAGGAATTTTCTGATCTGCTGTCATTCTTGTTCACACACCGAGTGTCACTGCCTCTAAAACACTTGTCATTCTTTAATGGAAACAAAATAGTCATTGCAGCCAGAGCCACAATGTCATTCCCCTACCCCTTGCTGCGTCGGCAATAGTGAAAATGACAGAGCGGCTCTCAGTAGGGGTAATTAAAATGTAAATATTGATATTTTATTATTTGAAATTACTTTCCAGTGCGGCATTTAATATCTCTCCATCTGTGCGGCTCTGTTTAGCGGTCACTTTAGTGTAGCTCTGGGATACCAGGCAGCGGCTTGATCCCCGTTATGTCAAAATGCTTGTTGCTGCTTAATTTTGATATCTAATTAAGTGGAAAAGTACAGTCCACACTGTAATCCATGGCATCTTAACCAGCTGCTTGGGTATATTTAGAATTAATCTCCACTATGGAATCATCCTAATGTATGCAATTAAGAGTCTGCCGATGGCTAATTAGGTGTATTAGAATCAGGCAGCTTTTTTTTTTCCTCTTCCTTTTTTTCCTCCCCCCTTTCATTTTGGGCTGTTGCAGACGTTTCAGAGTCTCTGCCTGCAGAGGTAGCCTTAATGCTCCTCAGGTGGAGTTAGGAAACAGGGCAACTTCCAACTAGATTCTTCCGTGGACGGTAACCCTTACTATTTTCCTTTGCTTATTTCCCTGAATCAACCTAATACAGGCATTTCTAGAATTTCCTGGATCTATCTGCAGGATCTCAGGGACATGAAAAGGACTGGTTGCAGCCCAGAGGAGAGGTGGGAGACGGAGATAAATCCTTCCCAGCAGAGCAGAGCAGGGAGACTGCGAGCCAGTGTGGTGGGTGCTCTGGTTCATGTCGGGAGGAGAGGAATTAGGGTGTGAGAGCCTGTGGCTGCAGCTCCATCTCCCTCCCCTCTTCTACCTTTGAATGGAAGAGTGTCTCAAAAGAGTTATTGTAAGAGGCACGGGTTTGGCTTGTACGTTATGTATCCCTGGTAAATAGGACAGGCAGCATTTCACGACTGATAATGATTCTGCATTCATGTGGTCGAGGAATTCCAAGAGCTGTGTTGTTTCACATTTTTGGTTTTTGGTTTCATTTTAACTTGGCCCGTTATCCAAACTGGGGGCAGTGTAGAGAGGAGGAAGGGGAGGCAGAGAGGAATCGAAGGGGTTGCCTCTACTGTCAATGAGAAGATAGCTGGTAGCCTCCCAGCGGATCGTATGCCAGGCCGTAATGACTTAGCTCTGCTTGAGCCAGCAAACACCAGCCGTGAACTTGGGAGTAAATATTCGTAAACAGATCTTCATTAGCCCCAGAGAAAAATAGTGTGGGAGTCTGACTTTAAACTGAACTCTCAGAGCTAGAAATTCAGAGAAGCTGTTTTTCCATGCTGTCCAGAGCACAAATTATGCCCAGGTCTTTAAGCATCAATAGTGAGGATTTCTAATATTATTTGAGTGTGGAGTTTCAGGGTCAGTGTGCTATAATTTCATATCTATGACATGCATCTCATGGATAACATATTTCTTCTGCATTCTTTCATGAATACATATGACACTTTGTTTTTAATGGCCTATGCTGTAAATCCTTTAACTTGGGTTTATGCAGAAGACCGCCTGATTTTTTTTTTTTTTCTGCCTTTCCTCCTTCTAAGGCATATGTTGGAGACACTGAGTTATAGTATCTTTCTACCTGGAGAAAATCAAGAAAAGCACACCTGAAGGATTTTTTTTTTTTTCCTGTTTTACTTGTAGGTAGTAAAAGTGAGATAAAGGGGGATATTAATGTTAATTCCACAAACAGCAAGTCTCTAATAATTAGTGCTTTTGTTGGAATTTGTGTTTCTGTTTCAAGGGACCAATTAGGGGGTAAATTTGAAAAGATTTGAAGGCATGTTATATAAAATTAATATAGAAATTATGAGTGATTTTCTCTTAGAGATCCAGAGAGAATCAGTTCTTGGTCATTTCAGTGAAAGCAAGCAAGATGATCACAATTCTCTATTTTATTTTATTTTTTAAAATTTGCTAGCTGAAATGAAATTTTCAGATTTTTAGGTGAAATCACCCAGGTTTACACAATTTCAACATCATTCTGTGTGCTCATGTGTCTGTAAGTGTGGCCTTTGCAAAGAGGAAAATGGTAACTAAGAGACTCCTTTGGCTAGATGCCCTGAGCCTTAAAGCCAGCAACTTTGCTTTTATTAATGCAGGCAGGTGCATTGGGAGAAACTTTGAACACCTACCTTCCTTGGATAGGTAGCATTTAATCCAAAATCAGATTAGGGTGAGTTTATCATATATATTTACATATTTGTAGTTTTATATATATATATATATATATATATATATGTGTATATATATATATATATGTATGTATATATATATATATATAGTATTGTGTATATATAACTGAGTTTTATATATATATATATACACTTTTATAAATATATGTATATTTATCCACTATAACAGCTTATTCTTATTTTACCCAATGTGTACAATATGCTTTTAGATTCTTCAATATCAGAGTATTATGTTGGGTCACACATAAAGTTGCCATGGCTAACTTGCTATTTATAGATTAATGGTTGAATGTTCCCAAGAGAAGCGGTTCATCTTTTTTTTTTTTTATTAAATTTTATGGGTGGGCAAAAGAAAAACTCACAAAGACTCATTTTTTAATTTAAAATACATTTCGGTGTCAGAAACAGTTTAAAAATCAAATATCGGAAATTGTAAAGGAAAGTAAAAAAAATAGTCAATAATTTGTTGTTGTTTAAAAACAAAGTTAACCCAGAATTATACTTGGGATTGTTTCTCCAGCAGTTCTGTAGAGGATTAGACACACACTGATCTCTTGCTAAATTCTGACAAATGACGTCCTTTATTAATAACTTACTGGTTAGTTTACTAAAGTTTCAATTGTGAAAAAAACATGTATTTGATCTGAACATTTATATTAGCAAAATTCAACTTCTTGTGTTTCTTCCCGTATCTCTATTTTTTAATGAAAAATCATGGTCTCCAAGAGACATAATTTGCCCAGAAATCCAAATTCTCAGCTAAGTGTGTACCAAAAAATGGAAAACAAAGTTCACACACAAATAATGTGAACTTTTTACCTGACTTTTTAAAAATATTTGTGGCCCCTTGCTTGATTTTCTCAATGTGCAACCCAGCTTTTTCTTAACTTAAATGAATCCTCTTTCCCTTGCCCAGAATATTTGCATAGGGCCGTCTCCAGCTATGCTGTTTCCTACAGCAGGTGGAAAGGGTCCCCCTTCAAAATTATTATGTAAGAATGGATGTACAAACCAGTTTGATAAACCTGAAACATGTCGAAGTGGCACTTAAATTACATTAGCACCTACTTGCACAGACACAGTGAAGGGTCATAGCTGACAAGTACCATCTTCACTGTTTGTAAATGTCTAATTTGCTGCCTTCGAGTGGGAAGGCACCTCACTCCCTTGCTGCTGCCCCATGGCTGCCATGTTGCAAATACTTCTGACAAGTGAGTATTTACTTAGTGAGAATCCATTGTTCTAGAATGGCCTGAGAAGGAGGTGCCATAGCTGCCGTGGGCGAACATTTTTAGGACATTGCCTTTTCTTTGCAGTTTTTGATTTCGAGGAAATCCATAATGATTAAAAAAACAAACAGAGACAGGATTTATCAGTCTGCTTGCCTTTTTTTTTTTTTTTTTTTTAAAGTGTAGAAAGTGCCTTTATCATTTGCTTGGGCTTTACCAAAACTAGCTTTGGAATTTCCTAATAATTTATATAAAAATAGTTGACGTACTAACTTCTGTTCCTGCAAATAGAAGCAGGGAGCTTTTTCTTTCATTCCTGAACTAAGTTAGGATTTGAAAGGACTAAAATACTAGCTCCAGATAATAAATTTACACATTGTCAAAATAATTATACAACTAGGTAGAGTAGAGAAATTAATTACAGATACTTGTAAATAATAAAAAAGTCATTGTGATGTTATCATGGAGTCAGTTGTGAACAGTGATTTGTAAATATAGGAGAAGGCAGTTAGGGCATATGATTAAAACGTCAACTTTAATTACAAATTAAAAAGGAACTGGCTGAGGTTGAAAAATTTAGGCCAGGCTTTATCAGAGTTTAAGTGGCTGCAAAGAAGATCCTGTATACTCTGTAGGCACTTAGAGGCAAAGAGCTTTATGTATAATTGGTGCCTTAATAAACAGTTGTTGAATTATGAAAAAAAAATGAGGCAACTTTTTTTGTTACGTATTCAGGTATTTTTAGGGGGTAGAGGAGCTGGTATCTGGAATGCTGTCTTCATTCCTCGCCTTCCATTCCGAGACTGTCAGTGAGTTGTTAAGGGATTTGTATCCATTCATTCATTTGGTACCTGTTTACTGAGTATGTGCTATGTGGCGGGCACTGTTGGAAGTGCTGGGGATACAGCAAGGAGCAAGGAAGGGCGTTCTCTGCTATTAAGAGCCCAGAGAACGTGGAAACCCACTGGGAAGGATACAGATGTAGCTCTTAGGATGCACATCATCACACCCTCTCCTTTACTGGCTTATGTCTCTGTTTCACAACTTACAACTCTAAAGGCCCCTGGATGCTGCACAGGAACAATGACAATGGCAGTAGGGGTGGGAAGGAGTGTATGCACACGGTGTCAGGAATAAAAAGAGAGAGCGGGGGTAGGTGTAGCCCAAGTGGTAGAGAGCATGTTTAGCATGCACAAGGTCCTGGGTTCAATCCCCAGTACCTCCTCCAAATACAAATAAATAAATAAATCTAATTACCTCCCCCTTATAAAGCAAACAACAACAACAAAAGAAGCAAAAAAAAAAAAAAAAACCAAAACCCATTGATAAAAGAGAAAAAACTTGGTGACAGAGCACCAAAAGGCTAGGAGTGAGACAGCTGCGGGGTGGTGATGGTATTAATCTGGGAAGTAGTGGAGCTGTGGGGGTAGACACTGGTGTTGGCAGAGTGGGCTGACTTTTCACCGTGTCACCATGATGACATACATGGAGGACTTACCGGGAAGGTGTTTCAGGAAATGTGGCAGGAAAGGGAGAGAAGCACCAAATAGTGAAACACATTTCATACTGTGCCAGAGAGTTTTGGTTTTGTCCTTTAGGAGAAGTGGAAGCCAAGAAAGCATTTTGAGCAGTGGGATAACGTAGTTAGATTTCATATTTAAAAGAATGCTCATATAGCCGCAGGTAGGCTGGAAGAAGGAAATGCCATGTACAGGGATTTGGGTATCCCTTTATCCCAGAAGAGAAGATGGAGGCCTGAACCAAAACCATACGGGAGGGAAAAGGAGAGAAGGTGATGGGTAACTTTGGGAGGATGTGTCCAACCAAACACCAGTCTTTCCTCCTCTGCATGTATATTCACTTTGCTCATTCTTTATGGGGCCCACCTACTTCTTTTTATTGTGCTTTAATCTGCTTTTACTGAATTGTAAAATCTTCCAGGGCAGGGATTGTGTCGTATGTTCTATTGGTTCTGAGCACAGGGCTTCACTTCTCATAGATGCACTAAGTATCCGTTGGTTTGAATTTGTTATAGTAGAACCAGTGGAAACCTAATCATGCAGGGCTGGACCCAAACTGTGGGAACGTTTTCCCCAGCTTCCTATTATCCAGAGGAGGAAGGAAGAACCAGAGAAGGTGAGTCACATGGTTTGTTGGCGGCAGAGGTGACAGCCTCAGCTGGGTCTCCTCACTCCCACTCTGATGACCTGTGTCTGAGCTGCTCCCTGTGGCCCACATGGCCTTGTGCTTCATGTGCGTAGCTCTCAGCTCGCTGTTCTGAATCAGGCAGCACTGGGACTTGAGACCCTATGGAGGTGTCTGGTCCACATTTCATGTTTGACAGATAAGGAGTCAACTGTGGGTCCGTACCAGTTTGCCAGGGCTGCTGTGACAAAGTACCACACACTGGGCGGCTTCAGCAGCTGTCTCACAGTTCTTGAGGTTGCAAGTCTGAGGTCAGAGCGTCCAGAGTCGATTCCTTTTGAGGGCTGTGAGGGAGCGTCTGTTGCATGCCTCTCTCTCAGCTTCAGGCAGCCTCCAGCATCCCTTGACTTGTAGGTGGTGTCCAGCCTGTTTATCTTCACATCGTTTTCCCTCTGTGTCTGTCTCTGTCTCTGTGTCTAAATTGCCCCCTTTTTATGAAGTTACAGTCACATTAGATTCGGATCCACCCTCATGAACTCATCTTATTAACTTGATCATCCACAAAGACCCTATTTCCAAATAAGGTCACATTCACAGAACAAGGAGTTAAGATCCCAGCAGCTTGTGGGGGGCTGCGATTCAACCTACAGCAGGGGCCCAGTTAACGCCACTGGTTGTAGCACAGGTGGAACTAGAACCCGGATCCCCAGACCTCAAGGTCACTGCTCCTCACGCTAGCCTCTTCCCTCGTCTGTCACTCAATAGAAGTATACCCTTAGCTTTTGGGTATTTGACATTAAAAGCTTCCCACATATTCTTTAAAAGTCTGTGGGCATGTCTATCAGCCTTACAGATCCCCAAAGTTCAAGACAGAGTCAGCATGCGTTTATTTTGGAGGCCTGATTTTTAAATCAAGTGTTAGACTGAACTTGATGCAGGCTCTGGGAATTTCCTGAAGAAGATAGTGCCCGCATGTCTGTTGCCCAGGCTGGACTAATTTTCCTGGGACAGCGGTCTGTGCCCTGTAAATACACGATGAAGTTTCTTGACCTGTCCAACCAGTGGCTGGGGAGAGCAAGGCAGATTCAAGCAGAGTTTCTTTTTCTTCCAAATCAGAAATGGAGCCTCAAAGCAATGCTTTTCCCTCCTCAGTATCCATCTTCTCCCAAAGTGAAATTGAAAATGCCCTCTTACAAATTTTTTTTTTAAGAGTCCTATATTATATGGCGCTGCCTTCCTTTTTTTCTTTGTGGCCAAACAGATTTTAGTCACATCAAAATGGAGAGCTTTCCAGGCAGAACTTTCTTGTGTTCAACTCGTATGAAATACAGGTTGTAGGAAAAGAAAGCCATTAGATGTCCGTCCTTTAAAGCAGCTCAGCCCACACTCACCTCCACACCCCACCTCCCTAACAATTTGTCTTTCTTCTTGGCTTAGATGAAAGGACAGAAGTAGAGTTGAGGGCAGGTCAGAGGGAGTTTGGGAAAGACTAAGGGAACTGTTTCAGCAACTCTGTCGGCCTTCAGAGGTGGTCGGTTTGCAAAGAGAAGCTGTACACTCCGTGGAGATGTTCTCCGCGTTCTTATTTTGCATTCGTCTGCCCCTGGTTCTTTTTTTTCAAAGTGGGTTGGCAATTGTTGAAAACCACCCACTCAACAAACAAACAGACAAACCTCTGTCATTATTTTGAGGCTTTTCTGTACTGCCACCTGGGACTGTCTTTCCTCAACTGCTGTTACACTTCTGATTTTTTCTAGCAAGCTGGACTGGTTATCAAGAAGCAATTGCTAAAGAAAGCATTTCACTGGTGCCATGGGGGTGTGTTTTCAATTTCAGTGGCCGTGAGTGGGTTAACTGCAAGCTTGTTTGGCCGTTTACATCATCAGCACGAGCTCTCAGGGGCCAGTCAAACCTGTGGGGCCAGTCGAACCTGTAAGCCCCAGGAATAGTGATAATTCCGCCTTGGCATGGTAGGTACTACCTACCTGTCCATTTCTGTTCTTCACCTCTTTAGTTTATCACAACTATGCAGATCATTTGCTAAGTTGTAGGGATGGTGGTGAGTTCTGCCACATAGATACAATTTTTGAATCTGCGTTCTGTCTTTCAGATTTTCACATTTGTCCTGTGAAACCACTATTTTAAAATGATATCTCTATAAAGTCTCTGTGAACCCTGCATGGAGTAGAAAAACAGAACTAAAGAAGCAGATTTCTTATGGGATCAACAAATGTTGAAGCAAATGCTCAGATTGGCAAGAAAGGGAACTATCCCATTTTTGTCGGTTATTCTTACATTTCACCCAAACTGATTGTGATTGAATCTGAACTGTTGAAACCAGGCTCCAAGAATAAAGGGTCAAAGGGCAGAATTGTAGGTATTGTATCAAATGCTTAGATACTGTTGTAATAAAGAGATAATAATTATCATCTTTTGTAGAGAAAAAGTCTAAATAAAACCAGCACCAGGTAGATAATCCAGCTTTCACTTTGGTACTTGGCCGTCTGTAGCTGTTTGCCCCTAACCCTACTGAGTTCTAGTCCCTGGAGTCCATCTCTAGGAGAAGCAAAACAGAGAAAAAGGGTCTGTGTACACACACACACACTCACTCACACACACACACACACACACTGCAGGCCCGAGAGTTGTTGTTTTGTGAATCATAGACCAAGAGATAAGTCTGCTCTTCTATGAGAAGAACTAATGGCTTAAATATAGAGAGTAAGTTTATCTCTAACCAGGCTGATGCAGCTGTGTATTTATTACTAACTAAGACCAGACCCTCGCCCCATTGTTCTTCTTTGCTCCCCTAGTTCCTGTAAACACCAGGTTTCTTTGTATGGGAGAGAAAGAATCTAGTTGATGCCTCATTGCTCCCTCAGCCTCTGTCAGTGCACTTCATCTGTGATCTCAGGGAGTCATTAGGACACAATTACAACTTAAGCATATGTTATTTGTTGAAGAATGTCCATTTTTGGTGGGACAGAGAAACTACAGTTCGAAAACCGTGCACGGGCAAGTTGATGCCATGCTTATGTGATACTAACAGACACCCTGAAGATTTAAAAGGCTTGCTCTGTTTCAAGGGAGCAGCTGAGAAGAACATGCCTAGCAGGGGTTAAACCCAAATGCCTTCACTGCAGCCTATTTCTGTCAACACTCTGTTCGGGAAATAAACATTTATGCCTTCTGAAATGAAAGTGTATTTTTGAAGACTAGCCGTCAGATATTTTTTGCCCTTCACACTTTCAAATGCTTAGCCTTTTTTGTAAGTTGACTGCAAAGTGCATCGGTTTGCCAGGCTAAAAAATAAAATAAAATAAAAGTGCTTGACAAGTGCCCATAGCACCACTGTCAACCTCTGAAGTTTCCAGTAGGAGAAGGCAAGAGGGTTGGCACAAAACATGCTTTCTTCAAGCCTGTTACTTCAGGGATACCTGCCTCTTGAGAGAAGCTTTTCAGTTCTTCCAAATCATGCTATTTCCCACTGTCATCTGGTTTATTTTGGAGCACACAGTATTGCAGATAAACACGCTATTTAACTGGGGGTCAAGGTAGAGAGTCATTCTGCCAGCAGAATGCCCCAGATACATTAAATGGCACTGACTCTGGGACAGACACGAAGAGAGATCAGGGTTGCCAGTGACAGGCATGGAATTGGCCATAGCTAGGGAGGAAAAAAATGTGCCACGGTATTAGTGTATTTTAAAAAGCTGTAATACGGCTGAACGTTTAACACGATAACCTGTCACACAGCAAAGATTAAGACCCCGGGATGTACAGAACATGAAGTTCAAACAACACAACTGCAAAGCAGTATTATTTTATTTCACTTGGGAAAGAGGTTTCTCTCCAAAGATAGCTAAATGGTATAGACAATGAGGACCTCTTCTTTGTAGCCTCACAGCTGTAAAACACCACCAAATGCCCAGTAAGAGCACACAAGGTAACTATCATTTAGATACAAACATGGGTGCGCCAATAGACCAGCGGTGTTTATAGATAATTCCTTAGACTCCGTTTATTAAAACATGTATTTTCATTGAGATCTTGTTCATTGAAGTGTTTATACTTTGCTCAGGAGTACTGATAAAAATATTTCATCCATGTCTCTTTATGTGTGAAAAATAGAGCTAGCACTCCTAAAAGGCAGGGAGAAAAATCTTGAGGAATTGAAATACCATCTCTATTATGCATTCAGCCT
The DNA here is from genome assembly GCF_036321535.1 of Camelus dromedarius. Taxonomy (NCBI): domain Eukaryota; kingdom Metazoa; phylum Chordata; class Mammalia; order Artiodactyla; family Camelidae; genus Camelus; species Camelus dromedarius. The sequence goes on from NC_087456.1 coordinate 27,590,501, forward strand.
CCTGACCAGGTGAGCACAGCCGTCTCATAACAAGGCTGTTTAACTGCTGTCCAGGCATTTGGACAGGAGAGGTCTTTGTGCCAGCTTCCTGATTGCATAGGTGTGGTAGGAAAGGGTTAAAGAGTTGAGATTCCACTCTTTCTAGACCAAGAAGAGATAAAAGCCCAGGCTTATGTTGCACAAAGTGTGGGTTGTCCTTTTTCCTATGGTTTTGCAAAAATTACACCCCCTCTAATCAGCTTGAAATAAACTCAAGGCGATCAAGCAGACCTTTTGTGCTATATCCATTTTTATGTGCTCCCCGACACACCCCCCTCAAAAAAGGAGAACCTTTTCTTTACCCTTTTCCTTCTTTTTATTTCATTAAGAAGTAAAGGGAAAAGTTCCATTTATAGGAAGGATACACACTCACACACACACACACACACACACACACACACAGAGTCATCCACATAGGAGAATCAAATTGCAGGATCAACCTAAAAAAAATGAAATTTTATTGTTTCTTGCTTAATTAAACCCCAAAGAAATGTGTGAAATGTTGTTATGGCTGAAAAAAATTGTTAATTTGTAAATCACAGGGACAAAAGGGGCCCCTGTGCAACTTTAAAGTTTCCGTGCACGTAAATGTCGATAGCGTGCCTTCTCCATCATCAGCACTAAATTCACATTGATGCCTCTTTTCTTCTCCGTATTGATCCTTCCATGAGAACGTAGATTTGTATCTGTTAATTAATGCGTCCTGAAACAGCGTTTGTATTAATCAGGCAGATAAGAAAAATTGGATGCCTGCATCCTCCTGACAACCGTAAAAGTGCTGGCCCTGATAAAATCGTGGATGGACCTCAATAAAAAAGTTCCTCCTTCCACTCAATAAACTAATCATCCTGCTTTTAATTATTCGGCAGAAAGATGTGTGGAGATTGGAGAATGTGTAAATCTATTTACTAACAGTGGTGTCTGGGGGGAGAATAGGGCTGTCACAGGAAGGCGCTGCAGGCCATGCGCTCTGTCCATCTGCTGCTGCAGAAAAAAAACTGCTACTTGGGAGCCGGAAAAGGAGCAAGAAAACCAAAGCCAACTGAAAATACCCATCCCTCTTTGCTTATGACTTTCAAGATGAGGCTTTATTTTTTCATCTGTTTCATTTACAAAAGAAATTCCTACTGAGTCCCTTTTCTTAAGTTAGCTATTTGAATTTGCATTACGTCTTTTTCTGGGGATGGGAGCGTAGAAAAAAAGACCAGTATTGTTGGTTCATTTATTTATTGGTTGTAAGCAGAACATTCTCAAAATCAAAAGCAAATGGAGCCACACCTGCTCGGATTAGATCAAGACTTTCCTCTTTCGAATCCCCTTTCAAAGTGTTTCTATCTCTAATTCTTTTTTAAAATATATTTTGGTTGAAGTATAGTCAGTTTACAATGTTGTGTCAGTTTCTGGCATACAGCACAATGCTTCAGTCATATAGGAACATACATATATTTGTTCTCATATTCTTTTTAAGCGTAAGTTACTACAAGATACTGAATATAGTTCCCTGTGCTATACAGTATAAACTTGTTGTTTATCTATGTATTAGTATCTGCAAATCTCAGACTTCCCATTTATCCCTCTCCTCTCCCTCCCCCCACCGCCCAGTAACCATAAGTTTGTTTTCTATAGCTGTGTATATCTCTAATTCTAAGAGGATATTTATTAATGTAACCCCACATTGCAATGACCCCTGCAAAAAAAGAATGGGAAAAAAAGGAGGAAAAAGGACTTAGCCAGTCCAAAAGATCAGTTAAGTAATATGTAAGCGGCTAGATAAACAATGAAAGAAGTGCTTTTTACATGAGCCTTAAGACCCCTTCAGAAAAGCCAGACTAATCCCTCTTGATGATTTTATTAAACACTGGTGGTTAATGGTGCCAAATGGCAAACCACTAGTGTTCTCCCACAGGCCAGGAAATCCTTTCCTTTTCTCTGTCATGCTGTAGTTGCTAATATCACACCGAATACGAACAGTTTGTTATGAATAAAAATGACAAGAACAATGACCATGAGCAGGAGCTTAAGAAGGCTGGCGGCAGTGGACATTTATGATTTGGGTAGGAGGGTCTAGAAGGGAGTAAAAATAGATTTTATAACTTGCATTATTAAAATTTCCTTCCTTCCGTAGAATTACTGGTGACAGGACCTTAAATCATGGTACCATTGTCCTCAAGACCAAAGAGATGGTTGGTCACCTTTGGAATTCCTGGGCATAACATTGAAAATGAAAGTGAAGTTTTAAGAAACATTACTTTTTTAGGAAAAATGTGTGGCTGACCATCAGGTATCTCCACTAAGACTTCCTTTTAGAATCTGGATTTAATCCCTTTGAGATATAAATATATCTTTACTCCACAATAGGTTTAATTGTACTACTTCATCTTTCCCTATTGAACCACATTTTCTTTTTCTTTTTCTTTTTCTTTTTTTTTTTTTTTTTTTTTTGCATGGGCTTTCTCAAACTCAGAAGGGACTTTCAGCATGTTTGTGTAAATGCAGACCAGATTTTTGTAAAGAATTGAATCAGTCATCCAGATTGTTCAGATAAAAAGTAATATATAATAGAGCTATACTTATGGAATGCATGTTATCAATTAGCATTTTGCTGGGTTTTATTTTCTATTTTCCCAAAACAAAAATTAAAGTACAAGTACATTGTCTTGCTCCAGGTGAAACAGCCAGTAGCTCATATTTAAATTCAAGATCTGGCACTGCTCGTATCTTACCCACCATACCTCATTGCCTCCAAATTTAACTTTTTAAATAACTGGATCTTATGATCCAGCAATCTCACTCTTGTGCATATATCTAGAGGGAACCTTAATTCAAAAAGATACATGCACCCCAATGATCATAGCAGCACTATTTATAATAGCCAAGACATGGAAACAACTTAAATGTCCATTGACAGATGACTGGATAAAGAAGTTGTGGTATATTTATATAATAGAATACTATTCAGCCATAAAAAAGGATAAAATAATGCCATTTGCAGCAGCATGGATAGACCTGAAGATTGTCATTCTAAGTGAAGTAAGCGAGAAAGAGAAATACCACATAATATCAATTTATATGTAGAATCTTAAAAAAAGACAAACAAACTTATTTACAAAACAAAAACAGACTCACAGACATAGAAAACAAACTTATGGTTACCAGGGGAGAAAGGGAGTGGGAAGGGATAAGTTGGGAGTTCAAGATTTGCAGATACTGACTAATATATGTAAAATAGATAAACAACAAGTTCATACTGTATGGCACAGGGAACATTATTCAATATCCTGTAGTAGCCTACAGTGAAAAAGAATATGAAAACAAATATATGTATGTTTCATGTATGATTGAAGCATTGTGCTGTACACCAGAAATTGACACAACATTGTAAACTGACTATACTTCACTATATATCTATATATATATCTATCTATATCTATATCTATATCTATATCTATAGATAGATAGATAGATATACAAAAAAAAAGAATAAATTGTGGCTTTTCTATTGGGTGAGGAGGCCAGGCTGCAAAGTATTCCAGCCTTTTTTATACCAATAATCACCATTTTAAAAAGGAATTCATGCTAAATATCAGTGGGAGCAAAATATCCAATTCAGAAGGCTCTTTTGGGTGTAAGTATACCCAGCACTCACTGGGCTTGTGACTATTACAGAGAAATAGTTCCAAATTGCACTCTGTACTGTCTGGCCTAAATTGTTTTCCTTTACTTTTGTCTTTTTTTTTTTTTTTTTTTACTTTTATATTGTTTATCAATAGTAGTTTTTAGATATGAGGTAGTTGAATATTGGACTTCCCATAAGACATTTATAAAGACTTCTGCCAGAAATCAAGTATATTTAAAGATTACATGATATTTCCTTTCCAAGTGAAAGGAAGAAGAAAAAAAAAAAAACTCCTCCTTCTCCATGACGTTCCCCTCCCAGCTGTGTCTATAAAACCTGGAGAAAATGCCAGCAAGTTGACGCTGGTTTGTGACTTTTACTTTGCCATTTGCAAAATGACCAGGGGAAATTTTAAGAGCAGCTGATCAAAGCTCAGCCTAGTTTTGAGTGCCGACGCAGAAGCCGACTACCATGTGAAACTGACGTTGCGTTATGAAATGATGGCTTTAAAGTAACTCGCTCTTCCCCTCTTGTCATACAGGCTTTTCCACGCTGTCCCTGGCTGACCAGATGAGCCTTTTGCAGAGTGCGTGGATGGAAATTCTGATCCTTGGTGTTGTGTACCGGTCTCTTTCCTTTGAGGATGAACTCGTCTATGCAGATGATTACATAATGGATGAAGACCAGTCCAAATTAGCAGGCCTTCTTGACCTAAATAATGCCATCCTGCAGCTGGTGAAGAAATACAAGAGCATGAAGCTGGAGAAAGAAGAATTTGTCACCCTCAAAGCGATAGCGCTTGCTAATTCAGGTCGGCACATTGACATGACCGTTGTTATGTTTTCCTATTATGTCAGTTTTACCTCTTCCCTGAACTTCTTCTTCAGGGATTTGCTAGATCCAGTTGCGAATCCTGTCCGAGTCAGCAAAATTATAATCATTCTGGCTTTTAGTGAAAAGGTAGAAAAAAATTAATTTAAAGGGAATTATTTATTTTACTTGTTTATTGAAAGCTGTGACACTTTTAATCACCTAATTCATTGACTAACTTGAACCATGGCAGAGCAAAAGCTTGTGCAGAAGTAGTGGAAATGGACCCTCTCAGGACAAAATTGTCTTGTTTGCACAAGTGAAAATAAGCGTGAGTTACACACACAAACCATTTTTTCCACTTGAAAATGCAAATTTTGCCATTGGTATATTTAGGGATGCTTTGCATTTTGGTTATCATAGAATACTCAGTTTTCTTCTGTTCTTGAATTCACTACAAGTTAAATACTGCCAAAGGAGTGTTTCCCTCAAAGGTATTACCTATGCATTAAGGGTTAGGAGGTATGAGAATAAATGGTCTTTACATTAGAACTGAAATGTATTAAAATAGGGAGCAACCTCTGATAAGTAAAAATCGTTGGTGCTTTGTTGTTTTCTCCTTTGTGCCTCTCCCGATGCTTTATTGTAGTCTTAAGTCTCTTTCAGCATTTGCATAAAGTCCAGGATAGATCCCTCCTTAATGACGTGCTGATCTTTAGATACCTGCATGTCAATAACAAGCTCTGATGCTATGTACCATTGACAGTCACACCGTGCCCCTCCATCTGCTTTTGTTTTGACCCTATCTTTGAACTTTATCTTGGTTGCCGGCCAGTAGTTTTCCCTTTAATTACAAGAAGGAAACTGTCAATAAAATCTGTTAAATGGGATGCAATGAGTGGCTTGAATGGGCGGACGGCTATTTGTTCAAATTCTGCAGCATTCAAGGTATTGACAGTTTGTTTTCTGGGGCCATATGTGACGATCAATCTCAGGCTGGGCTCAGCCGCGCTGAAAAATGAAAAACCAGATTGCTTTTGCTTACTTGTGGATGACGACTTTGTGATTTGGCGCGGTCCTAGTGAGATGAGACCTTCTGCCCAAATTGCCCCCTTGAGAGCCAGGGACGCGTGACTGTTTTTAGAAATAATTTTTAATTGATTTTGTAATTAACAGTTCATCTACAATATTGATGCATGAATCCTTGGACTGATGGGAGGGAAATTGTTTTCAACAATGAAGTTGTACTTTCCTATTTGTCTTCATAATGGAGTTTAGCATTTCACACTTTTAATTGCAAGCGTAGTCCTCTTCCTCATCACACCATTCACTTCTCTCCTGCTCCCCTGTGAAACTGTAAAATATGATTCCTTATGACAAATGGCTTTGTTGTCACAAACCTTCAGGAACCCCTTCCCTGCTCTCTGAAAGGCCAAAGTGGGAGATGGGATAGAAATTTTCTGAGAATGTATTAGTTTGCATGGACATCACATTGCAGCATCTCTCATAATTAGATGAAAGATTTTGCAGCAGGGGATTGGGAAGGCTTTTTATTTGGAAATCATATAAGCAATTCTAATTTGATACATTTACTTGGTTAATTATTTTTAAAATGCAGCCAGGGCGTTTTATATCTTTTGTGTCTCAAATTGCTTTTTTGAATTACTAACTAATCATGAATGCTGAGCAATGCTAAAACTTTATCATCAAAATTGCTAAAATTTTATCATTTTAGATGTTAGATGCATACTTTATGGCTATGGATTATAATTTAGAATACCTGAATTAATTAGCAGCAGCATTTCTGTCTCTGTTGTTTAGAAGTATAATCATTAATATTTTGATATATAGATATTCGAATCCCACATACTCTGCTGTTAGGGGGAGGAAGTGACCTACTTTCAAGGAGTGACTGGTGATTAGAAAGTCTTTAAAGAACTAGTCAGTTTACTGTTTCTTGTTTTAAGCCAAAAACAGTCAACGAACCCTCTCCTTTTTCTCTTATCATAGTACTCTGTAGCACTTTTTCACAGAAATTTCTTCATGTTCTAATATTCTTCAGCTTCTTAATGCCAAGAAAAAGTAATTGAATCAGAGTCCATAATAAAGGAGTAAGGATTAAGTACTTCAAGGACTATTTTCATGTCTAAATTGTGCCACCTCTTCTGTGTTGTATAAAGGTGGCCCTCCAGTCCAAAGCCCCAGCATTTCAGCTTGGAGTCAACCACTCAGAAAGTCACTTTATTTGAGACTGCCACTATGATGCTATTTTATTTCCTCTTTTTGACCCATCATTTGAAGGACAGCAATAAAGCTGTAAATTCGATCTTGCTCCAAGCCAGCATTTCTTAAACTACTCCTAAACATGTCAATATGAAAATATTCGAATATTTTTCATAAACACCCCAAAAGCTTGTAGACTTTCTTTTAGTATTTAGAAATTTCAGATTAACGTAAGTGTCTTTTTGTGGGGAAAAAAATTTGTTTTAGTGTTATTTATAGAAGTAGCTCACATTCCTTGTATGGCTGTAGATGTTAGCAACTATTGTCTCATTAATCTAAATTCCAGTTTATCTTAAACATCTCTCTTTATTCAATAATTATAAATGTTGTGCTTATGCTTGGGAAACAGGGCATTGGCTTTTTGATAATGGTTGTCATATTTTTTGTAGCTCTGTTTCTGTCACACGTGAATTCAGGAATATTTATAACACCAGGAAGCCATGCCCTATCTTCAGGTATATAGCCCAAAAAACCAATCTATCATGAGCTAATAGTCTAATTCTCACATTCAAATACTTGAAAACCCTAAGTAATTGTCCCAATTTTTTTTTGCATTTTTTTTATTGAAGTATAGTCAGTTTACAATGTGTCAATTTCTGGTATACAGCATAATGTTTCAGTCAGACATCTACAAAGTTAAGAAACTTACAGCCTCAGTTAAAATACATTTAAAATTTGTAAAATACATACAAAATTCTCTATTTTGGAGTGCCAACAACCTCTTGAACAGGATTACATCCCTGATACATCTCTGTGTGACTGAATTTAAACAGGAAAATTTAGGTCACAGTTTTAACACTGCTTTCTCACATATACACCAAGAAGTTTAGACTGATCTCTAGAATCATTTGGGAGAATCCTATGATTCTATCATTAATTTTTCTGTCTTTTTGGGAAAATATAGTGAAATATTACTACAAGCATTTTGGGTAAACGTGTATCATGCGATTCGGTGCCCTCAGTTGGTTCTGTTGATTCTTATGTCTAAAATTAGTTTGAAACTGTTACCACTGGCCCCAGGGTATTATATACATTTTTATATAGTGGGAGATTAAAAGCAGTGTAAGATTAAGAATTACTTTTAGCCTGATCATTCTCTTTTGCTTAAGTCGGGAGACCTTCAAGCACCATAGCTGCCCCTCCCATCCCAGCTGTTACCACCCTCGCCCCACCCCCCCCAACCTACAGCCCTGCCAGCCCCACCCATTTTCAAGAATAAATAGAATCCACATGTGTAAAATTTGATTTTCCTTTTACTTGTACACAGTATTACTGGGATAATAGCATCTCTTGCAGTAAAGCTACAAATCATATTTTGGTCATTAATTTAAAATCATTAGTAATTATACCCCATCATGACAGTATTTCATTCTCAAGGATAAATGGTATATGTGCAGAATGTGATGTGATTTCAGGGGATAAAAACTGTATGATTGCTTGTTGGAGACCAGAACAGGGGTCATGTTTCATTGGCCTATTTGGGCCCTCATACAAGTTTGGACTGGTGTTTCTTAATATTTTTTCATTATCACTCTCTTAGGATAGGCTCTTTAGATATGTTTTTTTCCTAATAAGTCCCCAACAAAATATTAATATCACAAATATACTTTATATCTGTTTATGTCCTGTGTGTGTATATATATATATAGAGAGAGAGAGAGATGCAATTTACCTAAAAAAAGAGATCATTTTCCTATTTTAAAATTCCAAATTTCACTTTCTTTGAGAATGCATGGTTTAGACACCTGTTTTTTGCTCTGTAAAATGAGGCAGGTGAATTAAATACCATCTAATATCTCCTATCTGGTCTAAAATTTTTATGTCAGTTAATTTTAAGAGAGGGTGGTGAGTTTGGTCTTATATTTTTTGTGTGGTTTGGTCTTATGTTTTGTGTATGGTGTGTGTGTGTACTTGTGCTGAATTTGTAACAGAGAGATATTAACATCATCACAGATCTAAATAACTAGTGAAAAACCTCTTCAGTTCTTTACTGTCTACTGGGCTCTCAAACAATTTTACCGAAATTTTGACTGAATTTGCTGGTTTGATACTCAGGAGATAGTTTTAGCTATTGGTCAAAGAGATTAGCCTTTTTTAGACTCTTTGTGTAGACATTTCTCTTTTATTTGTTTGGCCTCTGCTGGGGAAGCTTGTGTGATTCCCACAACATGCCTTTTAGTTACACAGGTCCAGCATCATTGTACAAGGGATAGAAGGGATCTGATGAAGGTGTGTGGCTACAGTGAGGCAGAGGGTTGGACCCTCTGAACCTCGCTATCAATGAGCGATTTCTATTCCACAAATAGGTATATGCCATATCTTTAAAGTGTCAATAAATAAGACTTTAGCCACTGCAATTTCATATCTGCCACCCTAATTTAGTATTTCAAATTTAGTTTAGAATTTTTTCCCAAGTTCATTTATCTTTCTGTCTTCTTGGAGTTATAGTAGTGTAAAACCAACCAGGAAAGTAACGAAAAGAATTGGAGACAAAATGTTTACCAGATTATAGCATTTTGTAAGAAATGAATATGGGTAGGTTTTTTTGTGTGGCAGGTAGATATTTATTCTTAACTTTTACCCAGATCAAATCATAATTCATACTATCAGGCAAATAAGAAATCAGTAGTATGCCTTTCTATCTCCTGGTCTACTTCTCTTTGGTTTTGGCTCAGATCTGCCATCACTGTTTGGATTATTTTAATTTTGTTTTGGATGCTCTTTTTGGGAGTAAGTTTGTTTTTTTTTTAATTTAATGCAACTCTTAAGTTTCATGCATATTATGATAATTCAAAATTTAAAAATAAAGCTGGTTCTCGAATGTTTCTTAACATGTTCCGTGATCATGGTGCCTTTACCTAATATGGGAAATATTTGCTGCAGGAATCTGTGCTTTCATCCTACGTAATCAGCACATCAGATCTTCTGCAAATTGCTTTACTCCTAGGAGTTGACATAATATAACACTGTTTTCTTTTGTGGGTCTTAATATGACAAGCAGTCTGTTACAAAAGGTCATGGGCAGATCATGGTGCAGATCATTTAGGATGTTCTGGAAGGTTGAAATATTTACCACCCAAGCTGGTATCAGCGTTCACTTCCTGAGTATAGTTGTCTTTACCACTTTTAGCACTAGGAGTTAGGAACCTTCTAGAAAAGGGTAAGATACCAGAGGGAGAGAGAAGGCCTTGGGTACATGTAGGGTTATAGAAAAAAAACATCAGGGAAATTCGATTATGCCAGATACACAGAACAAATAATAACTTGCGATTTGAAAGGGGAGCCTGGGAAAGAAAGAATGGGCCACGAGGGTCCTCTGTGGTTTAACATTTTATATAAATACAGTGTGAGAGTGACCCTGGGGCTGGTGTAAATGTAGGGGAAGGCAGGCCTGATAGCCCGAGCAAGAACCGAGGAACCAGGCCTCCAAAAAAGTGTGTGTGTGTGTCAATGCACAGCTAGAAAATCGAAAGTCCTATCTCACCATGGTTAAGCACAAAATCGGAGTTATCATCATGATTTCCAATGTTAGAATTATGACTTCTTGGGCTGGAAAAGACCTGGATGGTCTTCTGAGTCAACCCCCTGCTTGATATCTGAACAGCTCCCTAGGTGTTTCTGCCGGGTGCTTCCATAGTCTTGATAGGAATTCTGCTCCACTCACTACTTTCTAGAAGGGACCTTTACATCAGCTTTCTCACTACCCATCTCTCTCTCTATCTCTTTCACCATTTTAATGTGAACTAAAACATAGATTAAGAAAACACAGCCCCCCCCACCCCAAACCAAATGTGTGACTTAATGAGTGTATTTGTTTCCTCTGGCTGCTCTAGCAAGCCACTGCAACGTGGTGGCTTTGAGCAGCACACATTGTTTCTCCCAGGGTTCTGGAGGTCAGAGGTCCGTAATCAATTTCACCAAGTTAAAGACAAGGTGTGGACAGGGCCACACTCGCTCTGGAAGCTCTAAGGAAGAACCTGATTCCTGGCCTTTTCCAGCTTCTACTGTGGTGTTCCTTGCAATCCTTGCCCACGGCCCCTCCCTTTATCTTCAAAGCCATCCCTGTGCCATTTTGCTTCAGTGGCAACATTGCCTTCTTCTTCCTTTGCCCCCCTCTTAGAAGGATACTTGATTTCACTGATGGCCGACCTAGATAATTTAGGATACTGTCCCATATCACAGTGTCCTAAATCCTAAACTTTGAAGTCCATTTTGCCACATAAGGTAACATTCAGGGCCCAGGGATGGACTACCTGGATATTTTTGGAGCTGTTTGCTGCCTACCACATTGGATATATAAGCAAGGTCAAGAAATAAAACTTTGGGGGAAGGGTATAGCTCTAGTGGTAGAGCACATGCTTAGCATGCATGAGGTCATAGGTTCAATCCCCAGTACCTCCTCTAAAAATAAATAAATGCTAAATAAATCTAATTACCTTCCCCAACCAATAAATAAATAAATAAATAAATAAGAAATAAAACTTTGTGAGGTATCCCGGAAACTCTCCTGTGTGTCTTGTCCCAATCTCTGTCGCCTCCCTTCCCACAATAGTATAAAAGTTCCTCTTTCATTTTCACGTTCTTATAGTTCATCTGTTGCAAAGCCAGGGCATTTGACTGGCAGAATCCCCCACAGTCTGCACTTTACAGAGCACATGTTCGAGGTGCAGCTCAGCATGTTTCTCTGCACTTTGCATCTTGTACAAATTGGCAGTGGGATCCAAAGGGTTTAATCAGATTTGGTTTCTAGACCTATGGGTGGGGTGTTGTTCTCTAGGGGGCATATAATGCCTCATTGTCTCTCTTCTAGTGACAGTAGCAGCCATTGGTGCTCATGCCCTCAATTCACGACGATTTGTAATTTTAACAATTCTTTTTTCACTCGGTAGTTGGGATACTTACACAAAGAAATGCTTTCTCTCATCTCTTATTTGGTTACCAATGATACAGGCTGCATAGGAAAGGCAAGGTAAATGCTTGACTATTTCCACCTATTCACCAGGTTTCAAGGTGAAGAATGGGCACCCTGTCTTTTTCATGTCATTATAAAGACATGTATTTAAATATATTTGATGAATTTCAATCAATTGCAATTTTAATTCTTTTTAAAGTTTAAATTGCCCCATTTGGGTCAGAGGGACCCTCTTCAGGTTAGCATCTGGCATCTTTTTGAATGACTTAGTAGTTGTAGATACTGTCTTTCCTTTCTTATGACAAGAAGTTCCATACTCATCTTAAATATTTCCTGGCTGGGGCATGGAATTCGATTACAACCTGGGGGCTAGTGGTACTCATTACTGCATTCCTGGGTTGGCCAACCTTCCTAGGCCCCTTCAGTGGACAGAGCTAGGAACACACACACAGACACACTATAATACTGGTTTTGTGTGTGTGTGTTTGTGTGTGTGTGTGTGTGTGTATTTGGGGAATATCTGTTCACTTAGTTTTTTTTGCTAAATGTTGTCTGTGGGTTTTCAGTTTTGCTGTTTAGTTGCTCTGTTCTTTCATGTGCAGATTTGGAGAGAGTAAAAGTTTTTGCTGCCACCACTGCTACCATCCTGGAATACAGTTGACGTATTTTTAACCAAAGCATTATGATTGGCATATTTTTAAAAAGTATAAGTCTAACCATCTATGTTAATCAAGAGCCGTTAGCCATGGCAGTCAACCCAGGTGCCTTGGATCTCAGCCGATGTAACTGAGAGGATCACTTTGTTAGACTCCTTATAATTGTATATAGAAATTTGGAGATGCAAATTCCCTTTTAGCAAAAAGATGTTTGCTCACGTTGCTGTCTTTTTCATCATAGTGTGTTTCACTCCTTGGGTGATTAGAGAGTCACATCGGCTCTGCCTTTACTACCTCTCTTGGTGTCGGCAGCTTACAAACGCTGAAGAAAATCAGTGCCTGTGTGTTCCACAGAAAAGGTTACTCTGAGTGTTGGTTTATAGTAGGTGCTAGACTTGACTGAATATGCTGTGTCTATTTCTAATATTCCATTCTATCCTCAAAATAAGATTTGGCACCATTGAGAAAATATTGCCAAGGATGAGTTCCAAGTCCTGAAGACAGTTCCCAAAAAGAGCTTGGGCATTCTGGAGTAGCTCTGCCCAATGGGACAGTAATTGGTATTTTTACCGTTAGAGAAGGGCAGTGTTTATTCCAGGTAAGATATAAAAATAAAATCTTCTTTTGCTATGGCTCTAAGTCTCTGAATTTTGCAGCTATAGGTATAAGGATATTTAACTGTCTTCTCAAAATAAATGATCTGAGCTAGACATGTCCCTTTTGGATTCCACTTTACGTGGGGAAATACTGGAATTTAACAAAAGAGTTCTATTTCATTATTGGATGTTGAAACTTCATATCTGAGTGGCACTATTCATATCACTTGAACTCTGGTTATCTTTTGAAATCTTGATTATTTTAATAGCATTTGTTTATCTTAGTGTCTACTTCAGTGGGTCTCAACCCTGGCTTGGCCATAGAATCACCTAGATTTTGAAAAATACTGATGTTTTGCATCCAGCTCCAACTTTTTGATTTAATAAATGTAGTCTTGGGCCAGGGCATCCTGTCTTTTTTTTTTTTTTAAACTCACGTGGCATTTTTAATGTTCAGCTCTGCCCTGTCTAGTTAGTTCATAAACCTATGATTTCCATTATTAAGTTTAGCTGGCTCCCATTAGCACAAATGCTGGGGCAATTTCCTTTAAAACATAAAGTGAAAAAAAAAAAAACCAACTCAGTACCGACAACCAAAGTTAAATAATTACATAAAGTAATGCCAGTTCTATTGAGCTTGGCATAAATGTATAAATTTAGCCCAAAGAACAAAACAGAGATGAAAGCCACGGAGCCAGAACTTGAACTAGGATCCCTAATGGAGATTAATATTTTCTTCAGCAGTCTGCCAGCTGAATCATAGTCTAATTAAATAGTTCAGATGTAGTGAGTTTGCATTTAAAGTATAAGCAGATCCGAGAATGGGCAAAGCTAAAACGAGTTAGAATCTTTTCTGTAAATGAGAAGTTAAATTATCATAGTAATTTGATTAAATCATTTTAAATCTCTCAAGCTAAATCACAGCCTTTAAAGAATAGTTTGAAGTCTTAATTGCTGTTTGTGAGCATATCTCTCTGCTATTTGTTCTCGCCTCATTTCCTGTGACATCCTGTAATATATCTCCTGCCGGGCAAGAGGAGTGGGGAAGGCAAGACTTGGGGGGGACAGGGGTCAGAGGTGAGGTGACTGTACAGCTGACTTCAAGCATTTAAAGATCCGCCATGTCGAAGAAGGAAATATATCTTGTACTGTTCCAGTAGTTAGAACCAGGACCCCAGGATGGAAGTTGGAGGCAGATTTGGGAAAATATGAAGAAGACATTTTTAACAATTAGTTCTGTCTCTTATAAAGTAAGATGCTCTGCATACAATTGGCAATATCTTCATTAGAATATTGTAGAGAAGATTCTTGATGAAGATGGAAGGTGGAGTGAGATGAGCTCAGAGGATCATTTCAATTCTTAAAGAAAAAGGGAGGGTGGGGCTACCATGTCCACTGTTACAAATTTTGGCAGCACACTGTGATTCAAAGAAATCTGAGTTTAAGCCTACTCTGACACTTGGTAGCAGTGCCACCTGCTTGCAGAGAGGTTGGGAGGTGAATGAGGCAATGGTCACATCAGGGGCCTCACCCAAAATGAGGACTTAAAAATAGTATATTTATAATATTTATTCTGCTTTTTCAAAAATCAGTCTGATTGGAAAATAGTTATTTTGTTTCAATTTTGTCTGTAAAGAATGCAGTTCCTTTTTTCCTCATCCATTTCTTCCCCTCTGTTTTCACTTCGCGTGCTCACTTTTAGTCCCAGGACAAGTTGGGTACCCAAGTCTATTTCATTACCATTCCCTTATGTCCAAGGTCAGTCTTTTTTGTACCTAGACATTCGCCATTAGTGTGTGTCCATGCCCACCATTTTCCCTTCAGACAGCATTTCAGTGCATAGAAAGAAAAATATCAAAATATGTTGTCATCTCCAAGACGATGTTTTTGTCATTTACATTACCCACCCCTGGACAACTTTGGAAATTCTGTGTGCTTGTTTCTAAGAGAAGACACGCAGGAAGTGGATGGGGTTACTAGGGTGAAAGGAACCAGATTGGAGGAAGCTTAGGTAGAAATATTCCATCAGGAAAGGCCAGGGTAAATGTTGGGGGAAATCTTGAGTTCCACTCCAGGACCCACCATCAACATTTCCAACCTGGAAGAATTCCTTCTTTTGGCTCCACCAGGCAGAAATCGAGTCTTCAGTAGTAAACACTTATAAACAGCTATAATCCAGATTATTCACAACTCTTTTAAAGAAACATGTTATTAACCACCCCAAGTGAAAGGTGGTCAGTTCACCAATGATGTGATGAAATGACTTTAAAGTGACAATGTAAAGGAAAAAACAGGAAACAAAATATAAAGAAGTTTTAAGAACATTTACTGGTTATAACCATCAATTTTTAATTACTTTCTTATAATTTTTTTGATCATATATTTAGCTACTTGATTGTAAACTACATGTCCTCTCTCTTTTTGTGCATGTGATCTGATATTTGAATTATAGGAAAGATTAGGCTAACTACATATATCTTAGAGCTCTGCATTCTCAGAGAACTAGAATTATTAAACATGAAGAATCCCCCAAAGACTCCATTATGTGTAATTAACAGATAAACTGTCATCAGAATCAATAAAACGTGCTAAATGATTCAAACTTGTATATAATTAAGTGTCTGTTTTAGAGCTAGAGCTGTAACTTTTATTTTTTTTCTTCCACATCTCACATTTCTTGCAAGAATAATTGTGGCAACCCTGTTAACCCTTTCCTTGCTTGACTGAATTCGATTTTCAAATTAGTCACTTAAGGCCAAAGTTCACCTTCACAAGTGTGAAAAGTATTTCAGAATTCATTAATCTAAAGAGTTCATTTGTTTTTCTGTAGAGAAGCGGACTATGTAAGGAGGCTTTAATGAACTGTTAACAGTACACTAAAAATCCTGAAAGGATGAGCAATTTATTGGGATTTCTGTGTACAGAACATAGTGCTAGAGTCAGTGTATATACATGGAGTTCTTAAAATTTTGGTTATCAACTTCTTTTTTTTTTTTGCCTTTTGGTAAATATGGGCTTTTTGTACACAAGATTTGAATTTTAGACAGCTTTCCCTCAACAGCACTTAGAATAACTTTTTAAATAGATGGCCTTTTATAATTGTTGAATGAATGAATAAATACATGAATAATACATAAATTAAACAACAAGAACTATATATATATATATATATATATATATATATATATATATATAAACAGCTAAGATTATAATCTGTTAAAACAAAGCCTTCTCTTGCTCAGTCTCAGGAGGGGAAAAAAAACTCTAGTGTTTTAAATATTGGATGTTTTGTAGTCATTCCCATGTTCTAAGTCAGTATTGGAAATGATCTACTAGAGTGAAATTTAGAAAAATAAAATCGAGATTTTGGAAATGTGAGTGTCTCCGAGCAAATCACAGCATAGAGAGGTTGAAGAATAAGACGGCCATTTCATAACTCTCGTCTGCAGAGGTGTTTATTATTATTAATGCTGTTGTTTGTACTTCCGCCTTGTCGCGCAGACTCCATGCACATAGAAGATGTCGAAGCCGTTCAGAAGCTTCAGGACGTCCTCCACGAGGCCCTGCAGGATTACGAGGCCGGCCAGCACATGGAAGACCCTCGCAGGGCTGGGAAGATGCTGATGACGCTGCCCCTCCTGAGGCAGACCTCCACCAAGGCAGTGCAGCACTTCTACAACATCAAACTGGAAGGCAAAGTCCCCATGCACAAACTTTTTTTGGAAATGCTGGAGGCCAAGGTCTGACTAAAAGCTTCCTGGGCCATCCTATCCTGCACGCTGAAAAAGGGAAAAATCAACCCAAGAGTGATGTTGAAGAAACGTAGAGTTTAGTTAACAACATGAGAAATCAACAGACTGCCCTGATAACTTAGCAGCGAGACAACGAAGCAGCTTTCAGACGCCTCCGCATCTCCCTGATGAGTTTCTTTGTACCTTATCTCATCTTTTCTCCCTTTTTTTTTTCCTCTTTGTTTTTTTTCTCCCTGCCTTATTCCTCCTACCCTTCATTTCTTGCTTCCTTCATTGCTGGTTCCCTCTCTCTCTCATTTCCTCCCTTCCTTCCTTCCCCTCTTGCCTTTTTCCTCCCTCTTTTCTCATCCTCCCCATTTCTTTTATATTTTAATAGCTCTAGTTGTAAGAAAATTTCCCTTCCTTTCTTTCCTTTCCCTCCCTCCCTCCCTTCTTTCTTTCCTTCCTTCCTTCTGCTGCTGAACTTTTAAAAGAGGTCTCTAATTGGAGAGAGATGGAAGCCAGCCCTGCCAAAGGATGGAGATCCATAATATGGATACCAGTGAACTTCTTGTGAACCATAAGGTCCCCAGTGACTAAGGAATCAAAGAGAGAGAACCAACGTACCTGAAAGTACAGCGCAACGGAAACAAATTGACTGAGTGCAGTATTAGATTCCACGGGAGCAGCCTCTAATTAGACGACTTCAGCCACTTTGCATCGGCTGCTTCTTATCATTGCTTTCCCATCTAGATCAGTTACAGCCATTTGATTCCTTAATTGTTTTTTCAAGTCTTCCAGGTATTTGTTAGTTTAGCTACTATGTAACTTTTTCAGGGAATAGTTTAAGCTTTATTCATTCATGCAATACTAAAGAGAAATAAGAATACTGCAATTTTGTGCTGGCTTTGAACAATTATGAACACTAATGAAGGACAAATGAATCCTGAAGGAAGATTTTTAAAAATGTTTCATTTCTTCTTACAAATGGAGATTTTTTTGTACCAGCTTTACCACTTTTCAGCCATTTATTAATATGGGGATTTAACTTACTCAAGCAATAGTTGAAGGGAAGGTGCATATTATCACGGATGCAATTTATGTTGTGTGCCAGTCTGGTCCCAAACATCAATTTCTTAACACGAGCTCCAGTTTACTTAAATGTCCACTGACACAA
Source organism: Camelus dromedarius (assembly GCF_036321535.1). Lineage (NCBI taxonomy): Eukaryota > Metazoa > Chordata > Mammalia > Artiodactyla > Camelidae > Camelus > Camelus dromedarius. Next base: position 27,608,321 of record NC_087456.1, read on the forward strand.
AGGATTAGATTACACCTACAGTGACTTCGCATGGTCACACACGTAAGCACCGCACACGGAATACAGATCCGTAGAATTATCAGGAGTGCACCTCTCCACCCGGGAGGTGCAGTTGCCATATGATTTCTAGCTGCTGCGGTGGTTAGGAATGAGATACTGCCTGTTTGCAAAGTTACAGACCTTGTCCCAGAAGGAGCTGTGAGCCAGTATTCATTTAAGAGGCAATAAGGCAAATGCCAGAATTTGAAAAAAAACAAAAACAAAAACAAAAAATCATCAAAGACAGCAGACGCCTGACCAAATTCTAAAACCTAAACCTATATGAGTTTATTCATTTAGGAATGTTTGTTTAAATTAATCTGCAGTTTTTACCAAGAGCGAATAAGCCACTCTATGGGCTTTTCCACCAGTATTGTCACAGCAAGAAAGTCAGTCAGGTTCCAGACTGTTAAGAGGTGTAATCTAATGAAGAAATCAATTAGATGCCCCCGAAATCTGCAGTCGCTGAACAACCAGTAAACAGTAACCTCCATCAAATGCTATACCAATGGACCAGTGTTAGTAGCTGCTCCCTGTACTATGTGAACAGTCTTATTCTATGTACACAGATGTAATTAAAATTGTAATCCTAACAAACAAAAGAAATGTAGTTCAGCTTTTCAATGTTTCATGTTTGCTGTGCTTTTCTGAATTTATGTTGCATTCAAAGACTGTTGTCTTGTTCTTCTCGTGGTGTTTGGATTCTTGTGGTGTGTGCTTTTAGACACAGGGTAGAATTAGAGACAATATTGGATGTACAATTCCTCAGGAGACTACAGTAGTATATTCTATTCCTTACCATTAATAAGGTTCTTCCTAATAATAATTAAGAGATTGAAACTCCAAACAAGTATTCACTACAAACAGATACACATCAAAATCATAATAATATTTTCAAAACAAGGAATAATTTCTCTAATGGTTTATTATAGAATACCAATGTATAGCTTAGAAATAAAACTTTGAATATTTCAAGAATATAGATAAGTCTAATTTTTAAATGCTGTATATATGGCTTTCACTCGATCATCTCTCAGCTGTTGTTATTAACTCGCTCTGTGTTGTTGCAAAACTTTTTTGGTGCGGACACGTTTCCAAAACTATTGCTACTTTGTGTGCTTTAAACAAAATACCCTGGGTCGATGTTTCATCAGCCCAGTGCTAGGAATACTGTGTATCTATCATTAGCTATATGGGACTATATCGTAGATTGTGGTTTCTCAGTAGAGAAGTGACTGTAGTGTGATTCTAGATAAATCATCATTAGCAATTCATTCAGATGGTCAATAACTTGAAATTTATAGCTGTGATAGGAGTTCAGAAATTGGCACGTCCCTTTAAAAATAACAACAGAAAATACAACTCCTGGGATAAAAATAAAAAGGTGCTGATTCTATAAGATTATTTATATATGTAAGTGTTTAAACAGGTTATTTTCCAGAAAGTTTGTGCAGGGTTTAAGTTGCTACTATTCAACCACACTATATGTATAAATAAAATATATACACTATATACGTTGTTTTCACTGTGTCACATTAAAGTACTTGGGCTTCAGAAGTAAGAACCAACCAACTGAAAACACAAGATGGAGAGATGGAAAGATGTGAACAGAAGGAAGTACAATTTTTAGTTTTCAGTTTAATTGACTCGCGGCATTACAAAAGAACACGTATCTCACAAATAGGAAACGCAACTCAAACGTAGATCTAAAAGAACTGCACGGGCTTTAGGATAAATTGCTCATCTTAAACCTCGCTTGAGGTAAGTTTTTTCAAGTTTCAAGCAAGACCATTTACTTAATGTGAAGTTTCGGACAGTTATAAAGGCGTATGTTTTAGCCGTACGATTTTAATTTTTCTTTTGCTTCTTTTAGGTTTGTTCTTATTTAAAGCAATATGATTGTGTGACTACCTGTAGTTACACTTGTGTTTCAATCAGATCAGATTGTTGTATTTATTCCACTATTTTGCATTTAAATGATAACATAAAAGATATAAAAAATTTAAAACTGCTATTTTTCTTATAGAAGAGAAAATGAGTGTTGGTGATTGTATTTTAATTATTTAAGCGTCTCTGTTTACCTGCCTAGGAAAACATTTTATGGTAGTCTTATGTGCAAAGATCGTAAAAGGACAAAAAATTTAAACTGCTTATAATAATCCAGGAGTTGCATTATAGCCAGTAGTAAAAAGAATAATAATAATAATAAAACCTTGTCTATAGCTGTAGATGGGCTTCACATCTGTAAAGCAATCAATTGTATATTTTTGTGATGTGTACCATACTGTGTGCTCCAGCAAATGTCCATTTGTGTAAATGTATTTATTTTATATTGTATATATTGTTAAATGCAAAAAGGAGATATGATTCTGTAACTCCAATCAGTTCAGATGTGTAACTCAAATTATTATGCCTTTCAGGATGATGGTAGAGCAATATTAAACATGCTTCCACTTTTGATTGTTCTTTTGTATGTGTATTTTTTTTTTCTTTCCCCCTTCCGGTAAAGAACCAAATCAATAAACACTGCCCTTTGTTGCTTCCATTCACAGAGTATCTGGGAGTACCTGCTCCCTAAAAATAAAGTAGGAGTTTAAATAAGAGCTATATAAAGGCTTGTCAGAATGAATTCTAGGGAGCCAAGAGACATTTTGCATATTTAAGAGTATGCAAAGTGTCTCAGGCACATTAGAATTCATTCTGACAAGCCTTTATATAGCTCTTATTTAATCTTAAAGCATCTCCACATCATCCTGCATTACTCAAAATCATCGCCTCTATGTCAATGTCATAACAGAAAACTTTCCCCCTATTTTAAGATCATATTAAAACCTGCTCGAGACGCCTATTATTTCCCTCTATCCACAATTAAATCATGCGCCTGCACTGAGCTCGTCAGCGAGCTGCGGGGCTGGTGGCGCAGCGAGCAGCGCGGAGCGGCTGCCCGGGTTCCTGAGTGGGGAGTCACGCCGCACAGCCTGCAGATCGGTGAGCCTGAGGAGGGGGAGCTGTCTTGGAATTCAGGAGGGTTAAACAGCACTGCTGACAGCCAGCGGCCTCCCCTCGGCGTTTTCTCTGGGAGAGGTTATGGCCCTGGCTGCTCAGGGTCAGCGGCACGTCCCGCCCCTCCTGGAGCCATCACCCAGGCGCTTTCTTGGCTTCTCTGCCTATCTGGGGAGCGTCTTGTCACTGGGTTTACCCACCGTATTTCTCACCTTTCCGAGGTGGCTGGTTCTCTAGAGAAGCAAGCTGATGACACAAAAGCCCCCACCCCCACCCCACTGCATCCGATTTAGAGGCATGAGATTACCTAAGTCCCTGAGATGCCCCAGCTAGCAAGGGAGCTCAGACTTGCCTTTCCTTTTTGCATAGCCTTTGAGTGGCAAGAGCGCAGCACAGAGCCTGGCATGTTTTCTTCTGGTTATTTTCAAAATACTTGAGTGAAACTGAGACCGTGCAAGAGACAAACCTAAGAAGAACAATGATGTCCTTACTCTTCCAATAGGTCCTCATTTAAAAGTATGTGTGTTACACACACACACCACCCACTTTACACGCTTTTGAGAACTTAAATGTCAGACTTCTCTTGCTGGGTTTTTATAATTCAGAATTAGTACAGAGCAACCTTTCTGGTACTGACATATTTATCACAGATGCCTCAGGAGCAAAAGAAAATAACCAAGTAGGATTTTGACATTTTAATGTGTTTTTTTTTCTCCGTATATAAACAGCAAGTAGCTCTGACAAATGGGTTATGCGTTTGTGTTAGGGATCACTTATTTTCACCTGTTGTGTATAAGTGATTTTTTTTTTTTTTTAAAGTGCGCGTTCCTGAACTTGGCAGCATATTGGAATCACGTGAGGAGGGTTAAAAATCCCTGAGGCTCATATCGAAGATTGGGGTTTAATTGGCCTGGGCTTGGGCATAGTTTAAAAAAAAAAAAAAAAACAACTCCAGGTGATTCTAATGTGAAGACAAGATGAAGAAACCACTGTTTTAAAGTTTTATACTTTTCTCAAGCCAGGTGTGTCCTTAAAAATGAACTTTTCGTACACTGGTTCTGAAATTTTGTGAGGGTTTTAGACTACTTTTCTTTAACTATGAAGACAAAAGAACTTAACCTTTTTATTTTTAAACTCACAAAGCCAAGGAAATGCACTTGGATGGCTTTCTCCTCCACTTCCCCCCTGCCCATCCGCCCCTCACATCTCCATCCTCCCCGCACACATGGAGAGCACGTTTTTCCCATGATTCCCAAGCCACGTCTCCTGGTTATGCCCCATATAAAAATGGAGATACCTGCTCAAAAACTTGTGCAGAATATCTCACAATCCTTTTTTTTTTTTAAATCCTGCTCATTTCACCTTTTCATGTGCTTTAAAATTAACTTAGATGTGGTTCAAAATACCTGGCTTTTTTTCCCCCTACTGGAAAAAAAGAGCAACACGATTAGAACAAAATTGATTTCTTGGAGTGATTTCTGTTACCTGTATTTTCCAAGTTGCTGATTTAGGTAAGAAGTAGAAATGAAATAGAACTGAGATAGAATATTTCATTCTTGGGCCTATGCAATAATTGTAGGTACATTTTGCTTATTACGAAATTTAATTTGTGGTTAAACTGTTAAAGAAAAGAGATGCTGAAGGGTTTTATTCCATCCACAATGTTGTACCTATTGAATGGAGAGTTCCATAGTCCAATAGATATAGAGAGTTTAAGTCAGTGTTTCTGGCCCTTTCAAATCTCTAAGTCTAGCTTCTGGTGCCCCTTGGTAGTGTGGAAAAAACCAAAATGAAACAAGTAGCAGTAGATTGATTGTATACTGCATCTTATTATGAAACAAAATAGAAAAGAAAGGGGTTTCAAAATAGAATCCCCCTTTCCCAGGAGTATTTGTCTTGTTCTCCATGAAGTTAAAGGTCTGAAATAATGTGCCCATCAGGGGCTCAATGTTGCATGTCCATGCCAGTTGGTCCAAGGGCTTGTTATGATGGTAATGACCTACTGAAACGTGAGCTTGGATTGCAACAATACAATTGCTACCAGCTCTCCCGCTGGGAGAAATATTTTATTATTGTCAAATGTCCTCCATAGAGATTTGTTTTGCCTGTTCCTGTTTAAATTAAATTCAAAGCAGAACTGCATTACTGTTTCTCTGGAGTATATTTGAGATAAACAACTAGTCTCAAAATTTAGGATTCCTGGCTAGTTCAAATTTGTTTATTAGCAGAAAGATTACAATAGGTGACACCGTAGCTGCAGGAATATTATGATTGTAGCCACACAAGAGATTTACAGACTGAGTCCATGGCCTGAAAGCAGGAGAACTCCCTTTTTCATTACAGATGCCAGCCAGATTAATAATTAACTATTCCATCAACTGTACAACCTTAAAAAGAAAAGATGTCCCAATAAACTAATGCATTACCATAACATGCCACAGAATTTTGGCCATGAGAAAATTTATTCCCAGTAAGAAGTGTTTTTAAACTTAAGATCATAAACCAAATCTGAGTGTGTGCGTATACAAGTATTTTTAAACAGCAGCATGGTAGAGCACTGAAGCCCCAACCATGGGTGAAAATGCTCTTGAGCATAATGTATCTTTTCCAATACTATTTTTTAAAAGAATTGAAAGGAATGTCCTAGACTATATGGAATTATCTGGATCATTTTGCCAGAGGTCCTATAATGCAGCCTTGACAAAGGATTTTGAAACAGTGACGCTTTTAATCAATACAAATATTATTACAGTTAAATTAGAACCAGGTCTTACTCTACAAAAAAATGCCTGTTAGCTTTGTGAAAATCACAGTAGCCTGCGTGTTCCTGAATAGGATGAACTTTGGAGAGCCGGTTTTGAGAAATGCAAACTGTTGGGAGGGGTCACTAAAAGGGCCTACCAGAAAAACATTTCAAACTAGCAGGAGCCTTAAGTCACACTATTCACACTCCGATTCAATCTGCCATGCTCAGTCGAATTTCACAGTTTTGTTGGGAAGTGAAGTCCTGGCTGCTATTAAAAAAAAAAAAAAAAAAAAAAAAAGCCCAGAAAAGTAAAGTCATAAGAGCAATTTCCAAAATGAGGTCTAGAGCTATGACAAGTGTTGGCTTTTTTCCCCCTTAAATTATGTGATTTCATCTCATTACAAATGAAAAATACTAAACATGAATGCTAAAAACAATCCTGCAGATATTTTTGTATTAATCTCTTTAAGATTCTTCTCCACTAGACTTATTTTGCTTTGATTTTTCGCTAGTGAACAAAATGATTGACCAGCCCTGGAGTATCAACCTTATGCTTCTAAATCAAAATAGATATATACCTATCTTTTCAAGTGTATGTATTGAAAAAAAAGTCTCTTCCACAAAAAGAAATATGTGGTTGAGAGTAATTTCTTGGCTGGGTAATAAGTAAAGTGATGTTTGGAGATGAGGAAATTTTTACACACGGGGAATTCTGTAGCATGTGTCTTACTTGCTGTTTCTGATAAGGTTGTTTTCAGTTCCTTAATACAATCAATAATATAATGAACATCTTTGGGTGTCTTTCCTATAGACCAATATAATTTGAATTAGATGGGTTTGAACTGCCACCAGAAGTGCATTTTGTTTCATTTTCTCTCAGCAACATATAATTTTATTTTGCTCTTACACTTTATTAACTTGATTATTTTTTAAATGGCGTAGGACTGTCTTGACTTACAGTTCTTTGAACATTCTTGTATCTTATGCCAGCTCAGGCTCTCCATGCCTATTCATAACCTTTGCTCTTTTTTCTATTGGGTTTCCTATTGTTTTCTTGTTCTTTGTATATTCTAGATATTGATCCTTGTCAGTTTCAGTTTTTGAAAATGTCTTTCCCTAGTCAGTCATGTATCTAGTAACTTTGACCTTTGTTCACTAGAAATTATTGTGATAGAGTGATTCATCAATTTGATCCTCATGCTTTCAAAGTTAAAAATGTTTCTCATTTTTTGCAATTATTTTTATAACTTAAATTTTACATTTAGGTCCTTTGAAATCCAGTTTGAATATATTTTTTTGAAGTATAGTCAGTTTACAACGTTGAGCAGTTTGTGGTGTACAGCGCAATGTTTCAGTCATACATGAATATACATATATTTGTTTTCACATTCTTTTTCACTGTAAGCTACAAGATATTGAATATAGTTCCCTGTGCTATACAGTATAAATTTGTTTATCTATTTTATATATACCAGTTGGTATCTGCAAATCTCGAACTCCCAATTTATCCCCTCCCATCCCTTTCCCCCCAGTAACCATGTTTTTTTATATGTCTTTGAGTCTGTTTGTTTTATATGTAAGTTTGTCATTTTTTTTTAAGGATTCCACATATAAGTGATATACGGTATTTTTTTCTCTTTCTCGCTTACTTCACTTAGAATGACATTCTCCAGGGCCATCCATGTTGCAGGAAATGGTATTATTTTATTATTTTTAATGGCTGAGTAGTATTCCATTGTGTAAATATACCACAACTTCTTTATCCAGTCATCTGTTGTTGGACATTTAGGTTGTTTCCATGTCTTGGCTATTGTAAACAGTGCTGCTATGAACATTGGGGTGCAGGTGTCTTTTTGAATTAGGGTTCCTTCTGGATATATGCCCAGGAGTGGGATTGCTGTGTCATACAGTAAATCTATTTTTAGTTTTTAGATGAATCTCCATACTGTTTTCCACAATGGCTGCACCAAGCTGCATTCCCACCAGCAGTGTATAGTTCCTGCAGTACTTTGATCACTCCTTTTTTAAAATCACAATCTAACAGGCTATTAATATCTATTTCATTAATCATCTTTCAGGGGATTTCTCTTGTTCTTTTAAGTGGGAGTGGGTCCTCTGCTTTTTCATTTTGCTTATATCTCTCTGGCACTGTGGATTATGGAGTATAAATTATCTACTGTGGTCCTAAAGGGGTTGGTTTATTTATTTATAGCAGATGCAGAAATAAAACTAAAAAAATAAAAAATTTAAAAGAAGAAAAAAAGATTTGAAAACAGTATAATGAATAACAGAAGAACAAAACAAAGAGAAACAAAAATCAAATTGAGCCAGTGAGGAGGTGGGTGGGAAGGGAAAAAACTGGGAGTTTGAGATTTGTAGATACTGACTGGTATACATAAAATAGATAAACAAGTTTATATTGTACAGTACAGGGAAATATATTCAATATCTCATAGTAGCGTATGGTGAAAATAATATGAAAATGAATATATGTATGTTCATGTATGACTGAAGCATTGTGCTGTACACCAGAAATTGACACATTGTAAACTGACTATATCTCAATAAAAAATTAAAAAAATTCAAATCAAGACAAATTTTTAAAAATTTAAAAGAAAAAAAGATTTGAAAACAGTACAATCAATAATTGAAGAACAAAGAAATAATCAAATTGAGACAAATTTTTAAAAGTTTAAAAGAAGAAAAAAGATTTGAAAACAGTATAATAACAGAAGAACAACACAGAAGAAAATTGAGACAAATTAAAAATTTTTTTAACTTAAAAATTTTAAAGGGATTTAAAAATAAAAATTTTTAAAAAAATTAAAAAAGGAAAAGAAAATAAAAGGATGTGTTCCCACGCACACTGTGCGCTCCTAATAATTTTCTCCCAAGGTCCTTTTTAAGTCTGGGTGGTTGGTTGCCAGGTGTTCCTTCTGTGCCTTTTGGCTTTTGTCCCTTTGGTTGGGGGTGTGGCCAGTGTCACGGTGGCCAGAGCCTGCCCTGGCTATTGAGCAGGGCCTCTTTTTTGTTCTGTGGTTGTCTCCGTTCCTGCCCTCGTCCGGCTGGGCAAACTCCGCTTTCCTGCTCCAGAGGCCCCAGGGTGGCACCCCTTGGTCTGCACCATGTTCCAGCACCAGTAGGCTGATGGGTCCCTGCGCTGCGCCTGCGCATGTCAGATGGGCGGGCCGCTCCCCATCCAGGGCCGCTCCCCGAGCTGCGATTGGTCCATATTCGTAGGTGCGCTCACAGAAGATGGCCGCACGAGCTCTCACCCCCACCGCGAGTCAGAACTCTGCTCCCTGTTCGCCTGTCTTAGCAGTGTGAGTTCACAGAGGCACGGGGCAGACTGGTCCTTTCTGCCTGGGGCTGTAAACAAGCCTCAGTCCCGCCTAGGAAGCTGCAGGGCCCCTAGGTAAGGATTCAGGTTTCCACCCCTCCTCAGCATGGGAGCCGCGCGCCATAGAATATGGCGGCTGTGGCTGCTCCCGGCAGCTCTGGTCAGGAGCCGCGGGTCTGAGGAAACAAAGGCCACGGTGCCCCTCCCCCCAGCGCACACCAGCAGTGTTGCTTTGCTAATCTTTTTGTATTTTATGGGGAACCCAGGCTGTTCTGTGTCCCCTCCCAGCCACAGCCCGCAGCACCCTGCAGTCCCCGGGGCTGCCTCAGTGCAGCCGCCCCGTCCTCCACCCTGCTCGGGCGGCCTGTCCTGGGCCCCACCTGCCGGTTCGCGCGTCTAGGGCTGGGGGTCGTGGGGACCCTCTGTGCCGGTCAAGGGCTGTTCCGTACAGATCTGAGCCTCGGAGGCTCCCCCTCCCTCCTGCTGGCCTCTCGGTTGGAGGGGGGAGACCCAGCGAACGAGCGCTATTCCCCCTTTGCCGCTCCCTCCCCTCTGCTGTTCCTGCACTACTTTACTTTTTCTGCTTTCTTTTTTCCTTTCCTCCTGCCAGATTGGTGGCGTATTTTGAAGAAGGCGATGTTCTGTCCAAGTTCAGCAGGTGTCCTGAGTGGCTGGGTGGGTCCGTGGATGTCAGTCTTGGTGTATTCGTGGGAGAGGGTGAGCTGCCAGCATCCTTCTACTCCGCCATCTTGGACGCATCTCAGCTTGGATATTTTAAGTGTGACGTAAGTTTTAACTTTTTTTTTTTCAACTTCTTTATTCTCTACCAGTGTATGATAACAAATCTATATTATATCAAACTATCATATATATATAAAGTAATCTAGTTTTTGCTTTTTATTATGCTCTTTGGGCAATCTATATGCTGCTGCCACAATATTATTTTATAACTATAGTTTTGTAGTTTGCCTTATTACTTGATAGAATGTATCTCCACTCATGCCACACTTTGTCTTATTTTCCAAATTGTTAGTTTTTTTGGAGAATTTTCTTTTTCATAAATTTCAAAATATTTTTTCAATTCTCAAAATGATCTTTCTATAAGTTTTATTAGAATTTTTAATGTACAAATTGGAGAAAATTAAAATTTTTACAAATCACATTCAGTGAACATATTATAGCTCTCGATTCATTTATACTTTCTTTTATTCATTAGAGATCTTTTTAAATTACCTACGTAAAGTCTCATGCTTTCTTTGAGTCAAATTCTGGGTACTTTAAAAATTGATAGCTGTTGCAAATTATAATTTATTATCTATTATAATAGTGATTTTTGTTATGTTTTGTTATTTGAATAAACACATACTATTTCATTTTACATATTGTCTTATACTTGGGAATTTGCTGAACTTCCTTATTAGTTCAGATCACTTCTGTACAGTCCTGGATTTTCTATGTAATCATATTCTACATTTTTTCTAAATTTAGATTGCAAACTGATCAATATATTTCTGAATCCATCTCTTTCTCGTTGTACCTTATTATAGGGAGTTAAGACCAATCGACTGATACTTTTAGCACTCTGACTATAAACCATCTTTCCCGAGTCCATAAATTTGTTAGATTCATTTTCTTTTTTTCAAGTTGCTGAAAGCAGAACTTCTGTGAATGGGTTGCAAGTATACAACATGAATTGCCATTTTCCCAGCCTTCAATAACATTTTTCCAGCTTTCTGTTAAAGTTTCCAACTGTCCTTGTCCCAGAGCCACTTCTACATATTTTAGGTTTTCACTACAGCAGCGATTCCGTTTCTAGGTACCGATTTTTCCCTCAGTTTTCAGTGCATGACAACTGCACGACCTCGGTGTGGAATGAAATAGGCCCTTTTTTCCTGGAGCTCGTTGGTGTGTCTAGAGACGGCTTGACTCCACAGCTCTACTTAGACCTGTGGAGCTGGGTGGCTCAGTTCTGCTCCTTATGTGTCCCTCTGGGGGCCAGGCTGGAGGGGCAGCAGCTGCTCAGAACATCCTTGTATCAGGATGCTCTCAAGGGCACAAGAAAGCAAGTTCCAAGGCACAAGTGCATTTCAAGCTTTTAATATGTCTCCTATCGCCTTTCATTGGCAAAGCAAGTCATGTAGCCAAACCCAAAGTCAAACACACCCTGCAATTTTGTGGGAGACTCTTCAGATTTACATGACAAATAGTATAGATACAAGGAGGCATAAAGAAATAGAGATAGTAATTCAACATATCATAAATGCTTTGGTAATTTCTACTCAATTTTTAATTTTTTAATAACTATTAATGACTATGAGTGTTTAAACACTCAATGGAAATGACAGACCTTCTCTATAGCCCCACAGTGTCACCTTTGATATACATAGGTCTGTTCCTCTTCTGTTCATTCATTCGTCAATCTTTGTGCCAATCCTGCACACCCTTAATTACTTCCTAAAATACTTAAAATCAGGCTGAATAGCTGACAGAACAACTCCTCTTCATGTAGTCTTTACCCTGAGTATCTTGGCTTTTAGCATTTCTGTACAGATTATAGAATCATTTTAATTTACATACACTACACATACATACACACCTGTTAATATTTCAATTGCAATGGCATGGATTTTCTAGATTAATTTGTGGAAAACGCATATCTATGTTACATTTAGGCTTATATAATTCATGAGTATGTTATAACCCTCAATTTTAATTTTCTTAAACTTTTTTGTGTTCTTATAAAATAGCATCTTAAAAAAAATCTTGAGTTCTTATAGCACAAAGATTTGAAATATTGTGCTATTATAAAGACTATGTGTTTATAGTTAGTTTTTTTTAATTTTGTGTTTTGCTTTTGGCTGATATATAAAATTGACTTTGTATATTTATTTTGCATCCACCAACCTGCATAAGCTTACTTATTAATTCTAATCATTTATCTGTGGGTTCTTTTGAATTTTTTACATACCCAAACATATCTTTTACATAATTGGTGCTTTATTGCTCTCCTCTTAACCCTTGTATGTTTTGCATCTTGTCTTGATCTTAATGTACAGGCAAAGACCTTCATTCCACGTTAATAAAACTGGTGAGACAAGAACCCTTACCCAATTCCCTACCTCAAGGTAAATGGTTTTGGTTTTCACCATTTATTTTGATATAGGTTCCTTCTAGATGTTCTTTAATAGATAAAGGATGTTTCCTTTTTTCCCAAGAATTTTTATACCGTATGGACTTTGAATTTTATCAAATACTTTTTACTTGTATCTACTGAGATATTCTGTGGTTTTTCTCCTTTGTACTGGTAATGTGGTACTTTTATTGACTGCTATTTTAACATAAAACTTATTTTGCATTCCTGAAACAGATCTAATTTGTTCATGGTATAGTAATATCTTTATATTATGCTGAATTTGGTTTGCCTATATTTTAAGAAGTTTCCATCTCTGTTTATGAACAAGAAAATTCTATAATTTTTTTCCATAATACAATTTTCAGGTTATGATATATATGTTGTCATAAAACAAGATGGAAGAAATGTATCTGCTTTATCTTTTCTTCTCTGGAAGAATTTGTATTAGAACCAATCTTGTTGATTGTGTTAGTCTCATTTATTATGTTATTTCTTTGGTAAAAGCATGGTAGAAATGCCATGGAAACCGTGTAGTCCTGACTTTCTCTAGGTAAATTTATTGTTTTAGGACTATACTTTGTAACAATTACAGCATCATTCAAATTTTAAAATCTCTTCTTGTATCATGTCTGTTAGTTTGTACTTTTGTGGGAATTTGTGCATTTCATTTATATTTTCAATTTTATTGGCACAGCATTGTTCATAGTATTCTCTTACTAATTTTTTAATGACTTCAAAGTCTATAATGGAGGGATTGTGTTAATTTCCTGTGACTACTGTAACAAAGTACCACAGGCCTATTGTCTAAACAGGAGACATTTATCTTCAGGCCAGGAGTCTGAAGTAAGTTTCACTGGTTCAAAATCAAGGTGTTAGCAGGGCTGAGTTCCCTCCAGAGGCTTGTCTCTTCCTTGTCTCCTCCAGTTACGGGGTGCTACTGGCATTCCTTGCCTTGTGGCTATATGATTCCCACCTTTAAATTTCTCTTCACTCCATTGCTGCCTGGTTTTCTCCACGATTTGTGTGTTATCTCCTCTACCTCTCTTTCAGAAAGATATTTGTGATGGCATTTAGGACCCCGTGGATAATCTGGCATAATCTCTGCCTCTCAAGATCTTTTACTTAATCATATCTGTAAATCTCTTTTCTCGAATAAGGTAACATTCACAAGTTCCGGAAATTAGGGCCTGAGATCTTTGGTGGGGGGAGGGCATTATTTAGCCTACTGCAATGGCATTTCCTTTTTCACTGGCGTTTCCTTTTATATTGAGTATTTCTATAACATGCTTTTATTTCCTTTTTTTAAAGTTGAAGAATAGTTGATTTACAATATTGCATTAGTTTCAGGTGTACAGCATAGCGATTCAGTTATATCTTTTCAGGTTATTTTCCAATATAGGTCATTACAAGATATTAAATACAATTCCCTATGCTATACAATAATCCTGTTGCTTATCTGTTTTATGTATAGTAGTTTGTATCTGTTAATCCTATACTCCAAATTTATTCTTCCCCCCTCCCTTTCCCCTTTGGTAACCATAAATTTGTTTTCTATGTCTGTGAGTCTTTCTGTTTTGTATATAAATTCACATTTTGTTTTTAGATTCCACATATAAGTGATATCATATAATACTTGTATTTCTCTGTCTAACTTACTTCACTAAGCATAATATTCTCTAGGTCTATCCAGTTGCTGCAAATGGCAATATTTCATTCTTTTTTATATCTGAGTAATATTCCATTGTATATTTGTATCCCATCTTTTAAGCCAATAATCTGTTGTTGGACACAGGTTGTTTCCACGTCTTGGCTATTATAAATAATGCTGCTATGAACATTGGGGTGCATGTATCTTTTTGAATTAGTTTTCTTTTTTTTCTGGATATATACCCAGGATTAAGATTGCCAAGGCATATGGTAGCACTATTTTTAGTTTTTTAAGGAACCTTCATACCATGCTCCAGAGTGGCAGCACCAATTTACATTCCCACCAATATTATAGGAGGGTTTCCTTTTCTCTGCACCCTCTCCAGCGTTTATCATTTGTAGGTTTTTTGATGTTAGCCATTTGGATCCATCCCTCCTTTTATTCCTTAATCAGTCTTTCCAAGGTTTATGAATTTTAAGTTTTTTCAAAGCAGAAACTTAGACGTTTTTGTTTCTTTTCTTTTATATGATTCCTGATATGCTAATTCCTATTCTCTCTCCTTTATTATTTGCTCCTTAGATTCATTTACTCTATTTAAAAAATTTTTTTTACTGAAGTATAGTTGATTTACAAAGTTGTGTTAATTTCAGATGTACAGTGAAATGATTTATATACACACACACACACACATGCACGTGTATATATACACACACACGTATTCTTTTTCAGATTTTTTACCATTATGGGTTATTACAAGGTATTGATTATAGTACCCTATATACAGGAGGTCCTTGTTGTTTAGCTATTTTATATATAGTGTGTGTATATGTTAATCCCAAATTCCTAATTTATCCCCCCCACCCCTTTCTCCTTTGGTAACCATAGTTTGTTTTCTAGGTCTGTGAGTCTATTTCTGGTTTCATTTACTTTATTTTTTTTTAAACTTCTTGAGATAGATGGTTACTCATTAGTTTTCATCTTCCCTTCATTTCTAATAGGCTATGAAATGTCCTTTTTGACAGCTTTTGCTCCTCCACATATTTTAACACTTAGTATTTTGTTAACATTAAATTCAAAACAGGTTTTAATATCCCAAGCTACTACTTCTTTGATCATACTTTATTCAGAAGTATATTTCTTGATTTCTTTTGGTTATTAATTTATATCTTCATTGCACTACAGTCAGACAACATAGTCTATAAAAATTCAGTCCTTTGAAATTTGTTGAAACTTACTTTGTGGCTCTCTTAAGTCCTGCTGAACATGACTTAGGCTAAAGTCACTGTAGCTGGATCAAAGGAAACAGAATTCTTGACTCCGAGGGGTGGGGTTACTTGTGTGCTGCTGTTTTGAATGATCTATGGCTCTTCTGCCTCATTTTGTGGTTAAATGCTGGACTAATATATTTGACAATGGTAATAGTCCTCTCTTTCTCCTTATCTGTTTTGGTTACTTTCTCATAATGGCCATAGAATAAGATAGATATCCGTAGAATAAAATAAATTATTTCTGAAAGCCTGCAGTATTTCACACATGTGAATTTTTTTGTTCTTTAGAATGACTTGAATGTGATTTTTAGAGGAATCCTGGAGACATTCTAAGTGAAGTATCTAGAGAATACTTCAGCATGGGGCTGTAGGTACATCCACAATAGCTAACAGTGGAACCATGGAAAAAGGCAGTATGGTAGCACAGTCAACCCAGAATGTAGATATCTTTCTTTATACTATCATTTTATAATATAAGCAGAGTCAGAGCTGATTAGGGCTGGAGGTCACTGGCCCAGTTCATTTCTGTTCCAGATAAAGGCTGGCTGAGAGAGTGTGAGTCTTGCCCAGTCCTTCAGTTAGTGACTCACTTTTTCTTCTTCATTCCATCTCTCCCTTCTGGTGCTGTGCCTGCATCATTCCAGGCTTCCTTTTCCTCTCTCCTCCTTTGCCATCAGTCTTGAGTTTCCAGTCATTCATCATAAAATCTGCTGATTACAATTGTCTGTTGCATCAGGCACAAAATTTCCTTCTTCGGCATTAGGGACTGTCTCTCTGAGCCACCTTTCAAGCCAGCTTTATCGCCATATGGTCCAGAAGTTAAGTCTGCCCCAGTGTCTTCCATGCCATGAATGCACATGTTCCTTTCTTCTCTTCTCTCCCCACCTTTGCTGGTGCTGGTCCTCTCCCACTCTTCTCCAGGAAGTCAGCCCCAGCTAATCTCCACCCTTCCTTTCCTTGACTTCTTGCTCAGCACCACATCATCTAGTTTTTCTTTCCTGTTATGTCATTCAAATTAGAAAGCCAGTAACTTGACTCCAGAGCTCCTTTCTTAGATTTTTACATGTATCATTTCTAACCTAGAGGAGTGCTACTGGCCACAGAGGCTGGAACCAGGCGGATAACCAAGCCCCTGGGCCAGCAGCCGTGTCCTTCTTTCCCTCTTCCTCTTATTCACTAGTTCACTCAACCAGTAAACACTTTTCCAATGCACATCTTTTCTCCCTCACCTTCTCTAGATCTTCCTTCAAACCCTCAGTGAAGCTTTTACAGTCACTTTATTTAAAACGAAAAAGCCCCTTCCCAGCCTCACTCTCCCATGTTCCTGCTTAATTTTCCTCCAGAGCAGTCATGCCCATCAGACACCTCTCTGGGATTGAACCCAGGACCTCGTGCATGCTGAACACGTACTCAACCACTAAGCTATATGCTCCCCACCGGCTCAGCAGATTTTAAGCAAAGCTGTGCACCAAATGCATCCTGAATGGTAACAATGAGAGGTCAATGTCTGATTCCTAGTCGTACCTTAAACCACATTAGAGAGTGCAGACACCAATGGGCTGGGATGGATGTTGGCCTTTCCAACTGGTTTTTCCAGCCCCCAGCAGCATTGGCACCCTCCTAGTGGGACTGCCCACTGCAAAACTACCATGTACCTTCCAATGCAGCTTAAAGGACAGATGCAGACATAAAGTAATACAGGAAAGGTCCTATAAAGCCACCCTTATTGTTAGAATATTAACTCAACTCTTGTTCTCTCCACCTATCCAGCTACAGAAGTTCCTGTGTTTAATTTTTTAAGACTGGATTTTGTGCTTCTTCACACACAATCTATATTGCATTTCTTGTCCATGCAGCATTCCCCGGCCCAGGTCACGGCTGGGTACCATCTGGACTCGCTACTGTTTTCCTTGTGCTAGATACTTTTTATGGATGGGGAATTTGCTCTCGTCCCTTTGCCCACCACCCTCTCCCCTTCTACCCCCTCTCCTTCACTTGAAGGTTTCTATTCATTTAACCCAGGTTAATAAGTAAAAGTATTTTTCTTGAACGTAATTCGATCATCTAGCCCTCTGTACACACCCTGCAAACCCACCGAATGGAACTGGAGAGGGATTAAATGACTACTTCTGACTAGTTTGAATGAGGTTATGCAGAAAGCAGTTTTCAAAATTTAACATCTTTGTTTTCAAGGATATATAACTGATGTATAAAACTAGTCACAATGAATCTACACTTTTTGGGCTTCATCAAAAGGAGGTAGAATAAAAATTTAAGAACAAGGAAGGAGCCTGGATGTTAAATCAGAATGTCAGTGGAACCTTCTTGATACCAAGTTATGTACTTGAATATTTGTATCCATAGGATGTGAAGACACTTCTACTGAGAAAAGTTGACAGTGACAAATAGGAAAAAACAATAGGACAGTCTGATATTTTCATTTAAAAGCAGTTATACGGGAGGAAGAACCAACCTCAAGTTCTCCTGCCTTTTGCTTTACTTCCCAGAAGTCAGAGGCGGGCAGTCCCTGGTGTGCTGAGATCTAGCTCTGTGAGTTGCTCTGCCCCAGACAAAGAAACGGGAGTCTGTTCTGGGACTCTTCCACCTGTTGGGTGGTCTGTGCAGGGAGCTAGAATCCCTCTGTCCGGGGACTTAGAGGCCAGGAAGAAGGAGCAAACACACACTTGTATCTGGAACTATGAGAGGTCAAAAGAGAGCATGACCTTTACCAGGGCTGCTCAAGGAGGGCCTTCCAGTGGCAGTGCAGACAATCAGGGATGAGGGAAGGCTCCTCTGCTCTGTAATTAAACACTAGTAGGGTAATACACACAGTTAAGCATCTTCAAATTGTTTTTTAAAAAAAGGGCAGAGACCCTGGCAGTGCTTAGGAATTATCATAAAAAGGATAGAGTGACAATAAGGACCAGTTGAAAGAGCTCAGGTCAGTAGTCATGGGCTGGAGAGGATGAAAGGCAGCTTCAGATTCAGTTTGATCTGGAAGGAGCATTGGCAGAGGTCCAGGTTGTCTGCTGATGAGGGTACCTGTGACTTTGCACAAGCCCTGTCATCTTTTTAACACTTTGTTCCACCATCTAGAAAACAAGGGAGTTGCATTAAATTATATATGAAGTCTCTCTCAGCTGTAAATCATGATTCTAGATATGGGAAGGGTGTGTTCATAAGGCCGGTGCTAAGAAACCATTCGTTGCATTCAGAGAAAAATGATTAGGAAAAGCAGTGGATTTATATAAAAGGAAAAGAAAGTAGACAATTAAAAATATTCTCATTTCCTTAAATCATACATTAGGTCCCATTATATATTACAAAGTTATGATAGACGACTATTTACCAGGGACGGTTTTGGCATAATTGGTACCATTTTTCCGTGCTTCCAATAGGTCAAGTGCTACATTTAACACTTTACATATTTTATTTCACTGAACACTCAAGACCTATGAGGTAGGTGCTATTATTGTCTCTCCTTGGCCAATGAGGACGCTGAAACTTGCAGATCTGAAATAACTTTCATCAGATTACATATATACTAAAAGGCAGAGCTCAGTCTCTCCCACTGCAAACACTTGCTCTTAACCTTGACAACATCCCATCTTGGACCAAGAATGGACCAGACCAATTTGTGAGATCCCTTCTTTAACTTTGTGATCATGGAACAGCTGATAAAATTTTAAGTATGGCTTTTTTTCCCCAGACATTATCTTAACCTATCAAAGAACAAATATCTAGTGTTTACAGAAATAAAAGTTCTATTACATTTCTTCATGTCAGAGTATACAGAGGGTTTATGTGCTTCTCCGGGAAGAAAAGGAAATACAGCTGTTTTGCAGGTAATAACAGTTTATTTTATGTCCTATTTTCTTTAACAGTGATTGCTCTTACTTGGAAACTCTCCTGGCATTTTGTAGGCAATAAAAACGTAAAAAGAATGCTCTATGCAGAGAGTTTCACAAGCCTGGCCCCCAGTTCATAATCTGTGGCAGAAGACATCTGCAATCTGGTTCCAGAGCTGTTCATCAGCATATCCACCAGTGACACAGGAACCAGGGCTGCCCTTCTATGAGCCCCAGGTCACTTCTCCCATCACTGGCACCCCCAACACCACTATGAGAGAGAAAGAACCATGCCCAATTTGAGAAAATGCTGGAAAAAAAAAATTTCCTGTAAGAAAGAAACAGAAATGAAAAATTGACTATTGCAAAGTAAAAATCTGTGAGTTGGTGCTGATAACACTTAATTGCTCTGTGATTAAATATCCTTGTCCAGGGTCAGGGCTAGTCCAGAGGAGAACTGTAAAAGCAACTCCTTGATGTCTTAGAAAACTCCTTTTGAGCAACCTTACTGCTTACCTCACTGTAACTTCCTGCTCCTCTGATCTCTATTCTAAGCAGCCCCAGAGGACAGATTTTTGTTCTCTGAACCTTCTCTGCTCTCCATTTGGGTCTCATTGGGCCTTACTTGCTACTAATAAACTACTCTGGATGGATGGGCATGGGTGCCACTGAATTATGTGCCTTCTTAATTTTTTAATTTCTGAAAAACAGAGTATCTACTTAAAAATCACTCCTCTGACTTAAGCATCATGCTAGGTGCTTAGTGCCCATGAGTTAGAAGTCTTCCAAGAGCCGCGTGAGAGGGACATTTACGCAAGAGGAATGGGGGCCTGGCAGAGTGAAGGGATTTGCTCAAGGCCCCGTGGAGATTGAGCCAGAGATGATGGTAGAAAACCTGTGCTCCCCTCACTCTTCTGCATTTCTTCCCCATGACCTTTTAGTCCAGACCATTGGAGATGATGCCAAAGTCAGAGGCTCTCTGGCTTGGGCAGACCCATGTCCTAAGACAGGAGTAGGGGTGTCTTAGCAGTCCATTTCTCTTCAGCTGAATCAACTCGGGAATGTTCTGTCCTCCTTGTTTATCCTTCCTCTGTCTACAAGCATCTAACAGGGCCTGAACACCACTCTTGCTCCTAGTACTGCTACGGCTGCTGCCACACCTGCTGTCTTCCTGTTGCATGATGCTTTGCTGTCTGTTTCAGCTGTGTGAAGAATCAAATCTTAGTCCCAATAGTGTTTCTCTCTCTTAGATTCTCCTTGAAAGTTTGGAGAAGTAGTAATAGTACTTCCTGGACATTTTGAATTTGAAGGGCTTGCCTGAGAGGCACAGTGGGCATTTAGGGTAATTTTGTAATTGTTGTTATTTTATCCCACTGCTCGGGACTTGGAGGAAACTTTTTATGAGTGTGAGTGGTTGACATTTACTTGTCTTCACTGCCATGGCTGTTCAGGAAGAAGGGGATTAAAGAAAATCTCACATATGGATACTGAGGTCAGTGTGTGTATGGGGAAACAGTCGAACAAAGTATTTTGCAGTTTATAATGATGCGCTCGATTAAATTGATGACTTAAGGGAGAGTGGTGGCTCTTGGTTCTGGGGATTGGACCGCCTGAGTGATCTCAGAAGCCGGAAGCATATATACTTCAGCATTTTAAAGGTCAGTTGGCAGAGCTGACCACTGAGAGCAGCACCAGCAGTGAGTAGACACTGTGGTACCTGTTCACTGATCAGAACAGGTGCTGCAGAGAATGTCACTGGGGCAGAGCGCAGGGGTCCCAGACCACCTCCCAGTGGGAGCTGCCATCGGGCACCTGAGCAAACTGAGGTCCAGCTTCAGAATCATTTGCTCTCATGAGACCAGTCCAACAACATTTAAGAATTACAGGCTCTAACAGACTGCTGGAAGCATGCTGCCCTTTCTGTTTCTCACAAATGGGAAAAAAGTGGGATTGCGGTAGAACCTAAAGTCATAGACAGTGATGTTCAGTGGCAAAGCTGGGACTCTGGCATCTGGCGTAAGAATTTCAGAATGAGCTTCATTATCCCACACTGTGTGGAATTTTTACTCTTAGGATATGGGGAATGTTAAGTTTTCACATCTAGAGAAGGAGGCTCTTCTCCCTTGCTCGGAGACTTCATTCTATTAAAAACTTTGTGCATTTCCCTTGCATAGAAGATTCTCTTGTAAGATTAACCTTTAAGAAGTTAAATAACCAATCCCTAATAAAAGCTCTCTAAAGTATCAGCTGTGTTACTGGAAGCTCGGTGGTTTTCTGTTTCTGTTTTTGTTAGCTTTTGAAGTTCTTGAGATTATTCTGCAAATACAGCTCTTATTACATTGCCTTAATATTCTTGGTATATAGCGGTATCTTACGCTGGTTAAATGACTTTTTCTGACACTTTCAGCCTCTGAGTCCAAGTCTTACCAGTGTTGCTTGGATAATAATCAACATTATTACAATAATAGATAAGTTAAATGTGGCTATGAAAAGACATTAAGAAAAAAATCTTTCTAATATGAATGCACATATTAAATAGCTATATAATTTTTGTGATTAACATCATTTAATATTTAAAACCACTTCACACAATCCCTGGGACATAGTTGGGCTTAATTATTGTATAAGTAAACTGCTGTGCATTAAAGTGATAACGCTGACATATTTAAGGAAAAATCAGATACTACTTATTAGTTTTAGTGAGTAGGTTGATTGCCCTGGGAGCCTCAGCACAACATTGAAGGCCTAGATATTGAAGGTTTAAAATTGAATATACCCAATAAACCACTCTAAAGTGTATTTGTTTTAGTGTGTGTGTGTACGAGGTACTATACGTGGAGCTGAAAACTGTAGATAAAAAGGCATAGACTTATTTTCAGAAGTTTTGATGGGCATCAGATGCAGATGTAGAATTTATATATCACATGCAGTTGTACTGCATATAGACTATAAGTAATTTGACGTATTTGTCAGATTACACATGATTTCTATCTGTTGATCACCCGGAAACATCAGAGATGGGCATGAGAACAGGGAAGTACAGTTTGGAAAGTTCTGTGACACGTACGTAAGACATTTACACACCATGATTCTGATGATCTGCCTCTAATCCCTCCTGAGGTTGAGAAGGGAAGGACAGTTTGTCTCAGCCATGCAGCTTAGAAGCAGAAGAATCAAGTACTGAATAGAACATGTATGGCTTCAGAGTTCCCAAGTTCTACCTCATCCACCCCTTCTCCTGTCTCCATTGCACCACACTGCATCAAATACCACATATTTCTAATTTGTGTGTTTCCATCTGCCTTGATAATGCATTTCAAAGTTTCTTTCTTGGTCCACCATGCTTGCTTTTGCTGAGTGTTGTAGGGGCAAATGGAGATGAAAATAGCCCTTAGAAGGTTAGTGTCTGATTGCCCAAGGCTGACTGGCTGCTAAAAAGACATAATTTACAAAATAAATCTCTAATCATTATCTACTTGAAAGATAAAATGTAGGAACTGAAAAGGACCTTTGAGCCCTCCTCCTTCATTTTACAAATGAAGAGAATGAAGCTCACAGTGGCACAGCTAGTTAAAATCCATCAGCAATCACTTATCAAACAGTGCCCAGAGAATTTTATTTGAGCGTGATGCAAGCGATGAGATGCAAGAAAAGACTCATTATTTGTCACTTGGATTCTTGGCACTATTTTTTTACACCATATTTTGCTAAAATAAATGTGTGCCTTTAGAAGAAATGAATTGCTCGATGTTGTTCTTGCCTGGGATAATGAGTTTCCTAAGAGTTGGATGGAATCAAACTCTAAGTAAAACACTAGGGGGAACTAATCTTTGCAGATTAATTTGGTCCTCCCAGCCCAGTTTATGAGGCAGTCATCTTGCCGTGTGTATTGATTATCAGACAAGACTACTGATCGCCTTAAGGTCATTAAGTGCACTTAATTAAAGAGCAGTTAGCAAGCTTCTCTTTACTAAAGTAATGTGGCTGTTAAAAGTGATTTGTACTTTACCAATGTGGTAGCCATTAATCTGAAGGTCAATTTGTCATTTATATTTTCCCAAACAAATATATTTGGTAGGTCACAGTGAGCACTGGTATTTATCACATGCTCTCTTGGTGCACTGTATCTGTAATCATCAATTAAAAAAGAGAGCTTTCAACTGCCCTGTCTATAAGAAAAGAGCCATTCCATAGCTTTTTGAGCTTCACACCCAAGTATTGTTTACTTACCAATCTGATACCTTCCGCTCTTGGCCAAGGGTGTTGTAGGGGAAAGTACTGATTCAAAAAGTAAAATTATTTCTGTGATTTCTGTGTGACCTGCTGCGTTCCCAAAAGAATTTGAACAAGAATGAAGGAAATAGATAAATTCACATTATGGAGTTGTTCCAGAGATTGTAAAAATCAAAACCGTGTTCACAAAATTCACAGTTGGAAATCATAGGTTTTTGTATTTATTGTATATAATTTCATGGTGTAGTTGTAGAAATATGTGGATGATAGGATTTATTGACTGGCCTCTAGAACATTCTCTATTTGGTCCTGTACTCTTCATTTCAGGACTGTACCTGCAAAATAGCAAATGCCCCAAAACGTTGTACTTGCTAACAAACACCTGTGTGGGTGACTAGGTGTTAAGGGGTTCTTGAGGAAAGGGAAAAGGAATCACATAAAACAGCGCTGGTTCTAATAAACGCCATAGGCCACTGCTGCTGGGTGTGGCCCACACTGGGACTAGAGTTCTTACAGGAAAGACTAGAGACATTCCCAGCACCCAGAGAAGTGATGATAAACTTGGGAGTCAGCATCCAGATTACTTCTTGGGCTATCTCGCTGCCTTTCTCTTTCTTTTAATGTTCATTTATATTTTCCTATTAATTGGAATGTGGCTTCAGAAAGATGACTTTCTCATCTGGGAACTTGTAAGAAAACACTCAACTCCATGGAGAAACCAAACCAAACCAAACAAGCCAATGACATTTTATTAACAGGTTATTTTTGGTCTGTTTCTTCAAATTACAGTTCAAAAGGTTAGACCATGATAAATGGAGTGAGAAAAGACTGCTGTGATTTTGTGAGGTAAGCAGCAGGGCATAATACATGTAAGTGTCTAGTCATTGAATGACAGGTAGGGAGATATTTGACCCTGTCTGACTCCAGATCACTTTAAAATCATTTCCTAGTGATACCTGCCTTCAGAGCTAGACCAAATGTGTAAACCCAGCAACATACTGCCTGGGATTATATCTTTGACATGTTCCTGTTTTGTATTTCCAACCACAGTCAATCTAAGATACATATTTCAAATGCACTGTTGTAGAACCAGGAGAGCAATTGTATGAACCATAGTCCAAATTAGGAGGGTCCCAGATGACCATCAGTAGAGTATTGAACGTTGGGGTTGAAACCAATTAGTAAAGTTTAGGAACTAGGGGTGTTGTGTGAAGAGCCTAACAGCCAATAGTGTTTCCTGAGCTTATTGATCCTACCAGGCACATTTTACGTGCAACCACTTGTGAGGTATTATCGTTATCTCCACTTTTCAAGTTAGGGAATTGAGGCCAAGCAAGACCCCACATTTAGGAAGGTGACTCTGGGGTGAGGTCAAGTCCTTCTCCACGGTACTAACACTTTAAGAAGAGGGAAAGGGAGATGATTGAGCACTTATGAGGGGGTAACCAGTATCATCCCAAGCCAAGCCCATCAATACTCAAATATTGAAGGACTAAAGATAATCATTTGTTAGAGATCACGTCTCTTTCCGTCTGAGTGTGGGTGGGAAAAATGGTGGTAGCTTCAAGTATGGTGTGTTAGATACATTTGCTTAAGCTCTGTCCTATCTAGTGGAAGGACTGATCTGCAATAATACTACCCAAATTCCAGAGAAAAGCCTTTGACCATGTTTGTTGTGTTAAGGTGGTATAATTATGCTTTAAAGCACACTGTATTATTCAACATTTTTACTAGTCTGAGGATTCATGCATCTGAAGTAGCAGAAACCAAGACTTAACTAAATTAACCAGATTCTTAACTTTCAGTCTGTGATTTGTTTTCCTAGCTGTTATTATGTGCTTTTCTTTAACTTTCTTTATGCGTGTTCATGTTTGCCAATGTCATAGCCATATCCAGGACATCTCTTTAATATTCCTTCAGTGACTATTAAATTTGATTTAAAAATACTTTCATTTGGATATTTTCAAGCTGCTTACCAGTTAGCAGTATTTTTAATGTCCTATTTATCTAATACAGTTGCTTGTGCTGTTTTCATAATCAGATAAGGGTCATTAAACCATTTTTGAGATTAAATAGCACAAAACCATTTTTTTCCTGTTTATGTGCCCCATTAATATTAGAGCTTATGCTTACTATGGCTTAATGTTTCAATTTTTAAATATCATTTATGTTAATATGAAAAGGCTCTATTATCTAATTGTGAGGATTATTTCCATTACCTTCCAGCATAATCTCTGCAAATATTGGCCTCCATATTTCTTTGAACTGACAGATTTTAACCTTGGGTGTTTCTCAGGACATCATTCAAAATACTCATATATCTTTACTTATTTAGTTTTTTTTTAAAGGCTTTATTTTTTGGAGTATTTTTAGGTTTGCAACAAAACTGTAAGGGAGGTGCAGAGACTTCCCATATGCCCCCTCCCCAACACATGCATAGTCATCTTTCACCAGAGGAGTACTTTTTTTTTTTTTTTTATGAAGGATAAGCCTAACACTGATACTGCATAATCAACCGAAGTCCAAAACTTTGCCTTATGGTTCACTCTTGGTGTTGTATGTGCTGTGGGTATAAACCAATGTATAATGAAGTATATCCATCATTATAATTGCATACACAATATTTTTACTGCCATAAAAAACCTCTGTTCTCTGCTTATTTATGACTCCTCCACCCATCCCACCCCCAGCATCCCTGACAACCACTCATCTTTTTATTGTCTCCATAGCTTTTCCTTTTCCAGGATGTCATATAGTTGGAATCGTACAGTATATAGCATTTTCGATTGGCTTCTCTCATGTAGTAATATGTATTTAATGTCGCTCCATGTCTTTTCGTGGTCTGGTAGCTCATTTCTTTTTAGCACTGAATAATATTCCATTTCTGGATGTATCCCTTCACTTACTGAAGGGCACCTTGATTGCTTCCAAGTTATGGACAGTTACAAATAAAGTGCAGTAAACCTCCATGTGCAAGTTTTTGTATGGACGTAAATTTTCAGCTCCTTTGCACAGATACCAAGGAATGTGATAGCCAAATAATATGGTGAGAATATGTTTAGTTTTTTAAGAAACTGTCTATTTTCCAACGTGGCCGTGCCATTTTGCATCCTCACCAGCAATGTGTGAGAGTTCCTGCTGCTCCACGTCCTCACTAGCGTTGTCAATGTTCTGAATTTTGCCCACCCTCATAAGTGTATAGTGCTGTCTCTTTGTTGTTTTAATTTACGTTTCCTGATGACATATGATCAGGAGCACCTTTTCATATGCTTATTTGCCATCTGAATATCTTCTATGGCCCAGTGTCTGTCAAGTTCCTATTAATAGCTGAAACATAAGATCATTGTAAATTTTATCCAATATCACTTACAATGATTGGAGAGAAGATCTTTCCATGTCTGGATGTTTCTTTTCTCAGCCTTTCAATCTGCAGAAGTGGAATTTCTTTATGTACAGTGCACCTCCTGCACAGGTGTGGCCTCCTGGGGTGGCTCTGCTGGCTTGGATGAATCTTGGTCCCCAAACTGGCCTCTCCTATCAGTGACCCAGGGCACCCATCTCTTCTTCCTGTGCACTCTGTTCTTTCCTACTCTGACACCGATGTCATCAGTGATCAGACTCTACATGTTAGATGTCTCTGGATAAAGTAGTATGTGTTCGCCTTACCTTTATTTTTGTTTTTCTAAAAGGAGAATGATTCATGTCAAGTGTAGCTCAGAACACATGTTTTGGCAACAGCTTTGGATTTGGATTCAGGTGCCTGGAGTTCAAATCCTTGTTTACTAGATGGGTGGCTTAATCTCTCCTAACTTCAGTCTTCTTTCTTAAAAATGGGTATCAGCATCACTTATCAACCCACTTCTCAGGGGTCTTATGAAGATTAAAATAGATGACTGTACATAGATACAGTTTTTAAACTGTTAAATACCATTCCAAGTTTAGATGTCACCACGCTTACTACCAGTAACATATGTAAGTATGAATACCTTTGTACCATCTAAAATGTGCCAGACTCTGTTCCAAGTTCTTGATTATGTTATACATCCTTCACTCCTTCCTACAGCCCTGAGAGGTGGATACAGTGAATAGGTCCATTTTAGAGATGGGTAAACTGAGAGGTTAACCAACTTGCTGCAGAGTCACATAGCTAGTGAATGAATGAGCTGGAATTTGACTTTGGAGTCTATGTTCATTGCCACTAGACTACACTGCTTCCTCAGTAACCATAAGGCTGGTGAACATAATATAATAATTATTACATCAAAGTAACGTATAAGTTTTATTTATGGATCAGTTAAGTTTGACTTTTTTCTGCTCATCCTGCACTCCTTAATCATTGCCCCAGCTCCTGAATAAATATTTTTTGATAACATAAGGGGATGACTCAGTGTGCAGAAATTTAAAATACATGTCCTAATACAGCGGGTCAACATCTCCTTTCCCCTCTTGATGACAGTGTTGTTAGGAACGGCTAAATTTAAATAGTAATATAATGCTTTCATTTGATATAAAATATTAATAATGGTTTTAAACTATATTTTCAAGGAAATTATTGGTCGCATCTG
This sequence comes from Camelus dromedarius, assembly GCF_036321535.1. Classification (NCBI taxonomy): domain Eukaryota; kingdom Metazoa; phylum Chordata; class Mammalia; order Artiodactyla; family Camelidae; genus Camelus; species Camelus dromedarius. The sequence continues at coordinate 27,636,144 of NC_087456.1, forward strand.
TGTCTACAGTGTATTCTGCCACCTCCTTTCCTTTAGCTGTCTTCAATTTAGATAAAATGCATTAAACTTGTATTTATTTCTTCTCAGGTATTCATGACACTTTAAAGATTGTTTAGTTACACTTATGCTTGTCATCCTCAGCATGTCGCTTGCCAAATGGAGTTTACAATATATTCTAATGGATGTGAATGCTTTCCAGCCGTACAGTGAAACTTTGTCCCCAGTCTCCTTATTGAGTCCCCATTCTCCAAAATTTGTTTTAGTCACGTCTGGGGTTTATCAGTCATTCTGGATTTTAACTCAGTGAATTAAAATTTTTCCTTTTTTATTTTGGCTCCCCATGAGTACCATACAGTCCCTGGGTCTCCCATAGCATCATGGCACCATGGAGAAGTGCCTGGCCATGATGCCGTCGGGTGAGATGGGCACAGTTCTGCACAGTCTCTGGTCTTTAGTCATGCATGTACTTGGTAGTGTCCTTGTCCTGAACTTAAGACTCCCTTTCTTTACATTGATCAAATCTCAACACTTCCACAATTCTTTGGGGAGCGTGGAAAGCTTGTGGAGAGCGCCATGTGCACTGGGCTTCTGGAGGTTTGTGGGAGTGGAGGGGGAGAGGTGAGGGGATATTGTCTCATGTCTCCTCTACCTGCCGCCTTTAACACCCTGACTTACACTGCTCCTGCTTGGGGCCTTATTCACTTTATTGGCTCCATCTAAGTGATCTCAGGAACTTCCTACCTGTGCGTAATCAGACTTACCTAGAAATTCTTTTACTCTTTCAACTCTGCTCGCTCTCCTCTCTTATAAGGAAGATCATGTTTTTCCCAGCTTGGGATTGGAGTGGGAATTTGGAGGTGGGAGGAGTACAGTACAAAATTGATTCTGTAAGAAGGCACATCCTTACAGATCTTTCCTTATAGAAAGGTATTTATACCTGGACTAAGCACTTTGAGTGAAAATCGAGGTGATGATGTTTTGTCTAAGAATCCCAGTGTACCTATTTCCCTGGCTTTGAGTGCTTCTGAACTGAGAGAGGATTGAGGTTAGACAGAGTGTGGGACTGGGTGGGAGATGTGTGTCCTGTTAACATCATCTGACCTCAGATATTTAACTGTACTTCCCAAATCTAAGTCAGTGCAGTTGATAGTGAGGCGCTTTTCCACTTTCTCCTCTTCTTTCTCTTCCCTTTTAAAGGTGAGTGTGAGAGAAGTGTGGAGCAGCTGGAGCTGCTGAAGGAGGAGTGGTGGCAGTTCTGCCCCAAGAACATCCTTCCACTGCTGTGTTGTTTGACTGCACTTTTGCAGAGCCCTCGATCTCCATCCCTCTGTCACATTCTCTTTCTTCTCTGTAAGCTCTGGACTATATTCTACCCTTCCATTTACATTTTCGTTCAAGTATTTATATTTATTTTGTTAGCAATTTCATGTTTCATTCCAAAATTTACTTAACTACTAACACTCTAACAAGACTGTATAAAGGCAGGCTCAAGTATTTTAAAAAATGTATATATTCTTCTCAACTTATTTTCAAACATCTGTTGACGTGCCTGTGTAATTCTTTGTGCCATCCTTGTTCTAGACAGTGGAGATATAGCAGTGAACAAAGCAGACAAGGGTCTCCATCCTTTATGGAGTTTATATACTCTCTTGGAAGATGATTATTAGATATTAAGAGTACAAGATGGTACATGCCATGAAGGTGGAATAAAGGAGGGTGACTATGGTATGGCCATAGGTTTTCAAAATTTTCATGTGTTATCAAAATAGAAGAAAAGAGAGTCATCTTATGTACCTGGAATCAGACTGAAGTTCAGTCATTCTGTGACTGGGCCCTTGTGACTTGAAGTAGGTGTGGGGTGTGAATATGAAGATAGGTTCACCATGACTTACAGCGTTATCTCCGAGTAGGTATAAACTTGATGCGTCACAGGTGTTAAAGAGATAAATGCTGACTAAAGAAAGGCACGTGATGAACATAAATTATCTTTTATTACATAAGAAATAGAAAATGTAAATAAATAGATATATTTTATTAGTTTATTTCAACATTTAACAGGCAGGTATGCAGCACGATCTTGATGAGTTTGACAAAAAATTCTGGAATGACATGCAGCGTGTTCATCTACAAAAATAGTCCTGACTACATCAGAATTCGTTGTTAAAAATAAGCCAGCGTGGAAATATGACTCATAAGCAACTAAAAGGTTTTTGTTGGGGTAACTGCTCCAATGCAGCAAACAGAAACACTTAGGAATCAAAAAGTTGCCTGGTATGTTACAGTGGAATATGTACTAATATTTAAACTATCATGAGAAATCCGGTTGGGATTGTACTAGGCAACCAGATATAAGATCCATACCTTGGGAGTCCTGGTCCCAAATTGTATTTGCTTTTATAACACTTGTTTCTTTTCACCTCCAGGACTTTTTGTTAAAACAAAGATTTCCTTTCACCAGCACAGTGCCTGTAATGTGTAGCCCTATCTCCCCGAACAGTGCTGGCCCTATGTCTAGCCAGATGAATGTGCAATTTGCCTGTTGCTGATTCAAATGGAAGTCTGTAAATGTATATGAATGTCTGGTCACATTTAAAAAGGAAATCTCAGAAGCTGACAAAATACCTTCCCCCTTTCTGTACAATCCAGCAGCTTGAGTTCTTGTACACCCGCTAAAGCCTCATGCCGTATCTTTTAACAAAGAATGAACCCGCGTGTGAAAAGCAGCCAGGAAGACTTTGGCTTCATGGATCGGCATGAAATGAACGCCCCATGAGAGCCTCTTCCTGCTCCTCCGCTCCTCTGTTTCAGAATCCCTGGCTGCTGGTATTTGAGTGATGTAGCAATAGGTGCTCGTGGGATTTCTGCTCGGCAGTGAAAAGCAGCCCAGTTTTAGATTATAATAGACCAGCTACTGGGGAGGAACACAGAATGTTATCAGTCAGCTTTTACACTGGTGCCTTGGAAAGGGACCGAGGGTAGGGGGTGGTGAGCAAAGGAAAACTCGGGTAGAAGATGCTGTACCCTGTCAGTTTCCTGAGTTACACTGGGGGACCACCAAGACATTTATTCTAACCTGTGTGGATAGGAACAGTTGGTAAAAATGAATGTTCTTTCAAGATGGAGCAGATTGAGAATAAGTCAGCTACCACTGATATGGTGGGAAGAGGTCATTTTGCATACTTACATCTTAAAGTGTAATAAGAGAGGTGTTCACAAAATCCTTCACTTCCAGGAGTGGAGTATGTGAATGCTCACTGTTTTCCCAGAGCATCTCAAAGTTGCACATGTGAGTAAAACACTGTCTAGTAGTTCTGAAACCACTGAACACATTTGCCTGTATCAGGTTTCTTATTTAGGTCATTTGCTCACCCTTTAACTGGGTCATAAAAATAATAACAATAGTTAGAATGGTCCAGAGGTAACATTTTTTCCCTCTCTTATCCAGAACAGATGGGAGTAGTGTTTATTTGAGAGTAACTTGTTTTGCCTACCCCTTTAGAATTAGACAGTGCATTTGACCAACTACTTTACTTTCCGTGTCTATTTTATGTTTATTGCTGGAATTTTTTTTTTTTTACCCATTACACGTACGTTTGGTGGGCATTGTGTGAGATGCTGGGAATTAAAAAAAACAAGACTAAATAAATAGGAAGCTACTGTCAAACATACAGTCAATAGCACATAGCTATTGGTTATGCTGTAGGTGTTGATTAAAGACTTGTTAATTAAGGAATGTCTGTCCTAGGAAGAAAGCCCTATTCATAGCTCCACAGGAGTGGTCCACGCTGTCTGGAACAACCTGGGATGTTTCTCAGAAGAGGTGACACTTGACTTTGGTTTTTAAATATTATTAGGAGGTCACAATTTAGAGAAAAAAAGGAGTTCATTTTAAAGTAGAAAACCTAGTTTGTGAAAGACATGAAGGACAAAACGCAGAGCATATTTAGGAAACTGAGAAATTTGATGTGAACATGACATAGGGTGCAAGAGTAGGGAGGGAGAACAGAGATGAGGCCGGGAGATGGAGGCCAGGGTTTGGAGATGGCACAGACTTGTCTTTTACTCCCTATGGCATGTTCAGTACCAATAGTGCCTGGTTTTTAATAGGGTTCAAATGAAAACTTGAGTAAATGAATAGAGAGATGAATGGAGAGATGGATGGAATGAATATTATAATGAGGATGTTAGGCCTCTTATAGACAAGGAGAGGTCACTGAAAACCTAAACAGGAGGCTGACATCAGATGGATGGCTCTGATGGAAGAATCTGTGGGCTGGATGAAAGACTAGCGAGAGTCAGGGAGAGCACTGAACTGGCAAGACACTTGTCTGATGATAAGTTCTAAGGGGAATCTTGTCTAAGGTGGAAAAGTACTGAGAGGAAGAGCTAGGATCAGAGAGAGAGTGAGAAGCAGAATCAATAGATACTGTTGACTCATTGGATATTGGGAGCAGAGGGTTGAGGGTGACTGGCTGAGCAATTGATTCAGACCAGGAGCCTGTAAGAAATTGCATAGGTTTTAGGTAGGCACGTCCTATAGGTTGTAAGAGACACAGGTCTGGAAGTCACATGTGAAAGGTGGGTGATTGGGACATAGAAGTGGGTGTCATTAGACCATGGATGACATTTGAGAAGGAAAAACCATGAGGATAGAATTTTAAGGATCATTAAGTACACAGAAAAGCCCAAAGAAGAACTGAAAAACAGAGTGAGAGGGAGACTCCAGAGGACAACCAATGAGAGAGGACCAGGAGGAAGTGCAGCTGACAGTCTTCCTTGTTCACTGGGACACTGAGTACTGTCATGCGCTAGAGTTAATGTAATTTTCTTTTTTTGGTCAGTTTAATTTTTACTTATAACACCTCAACACTCTTGGTAGCTGGTTTAATGTGATTGTGCCATTTAACTTGGCTTCACGAATATTTAGGAAACAGCGGTGCTCTGCGATATGTTTCAGAAAGCTGCTTCATTTTTCTCTTATGTTACCCTTATCTTTACTTAGTGATACCTGGTAACTACTTTGCCTCATATTCTAACTTTCAAAGTAATACTAACAGTCCAGGTATTCTGTTAATATCAGACACAGACCTAGAAAAAAAACAGTGGACAAACCTGGGTTAGAATATAAGATGTTTTTCAAAAACAGGAGAAAGGAGGAGTAGAGGTGGGAGGGCATCAGCCGAAATCCTGAGAGATGGAAAAATTTGAAGTTTCCTTTCTATTTTTTTTAAGACTGTTTTCTCTGTTGGGATTTGTCTACTGCTCAGAGAGACCAGGTGAGTCACACTGGGTCCCAGGTGGGCCTTTATCCAGATCCCTGAATTTGATACAGTTGAGCACAAATCGTCAGTCTGTGCTGAGAATAGGGGTTTGGGTTTCTGTCAGTCTCCAGCTCATTCTGACAGAGCTTTGAGGGGAAATTGCAGCACTTACAGGCATGAGGTCGTTAGTCAGCATTTCGGTCACCACCCGCCCACTGTGCCTTTCAGGACCAAGAAAGCAGCTGTTACCCCTTCTAGAAAATCTGGGAAAGTATGGAGCAAAAGGGAAGTCAATTAATTTTACCAATAATAACAAGTACTATTAAGGTAAATGAGATCATGGGAACAAATTAAGAAATGCATCGGGCTTTTTTTTTTTTTCTTACCACACAAATTAGTTTTTATAAATTAGGACATTAATGTATATATAAATCTGGTTGCTTCTTACACCATTTATTTATTATCCCTTTCTGAGACAAATGATAGCTATTTAGATTAGATTAAAAGCTTTAGTTGAATTTTGAGCATGTTTATGAAATGAGGACTAAATGTCCAAGTTTCTCTAGCATAACTGCCCCCTGTCTATTTTTATTCTTTTTTTCTTTCTTTCTGAGACTGATTTGAAAGATGATTTTGCTGTTGCCTTTAAAATCAGAATATATATTTCCCTATTCATAAACTTAGAGCTGAGATACTGAAATACAGAGGGGGAGATCACTGCGTTGTCACGGTACAGAGTAATAATCCTGGTTTTGCTTCCCGTGGACCCCAGAAAAGTCTGGTGTATGTAGCCTTGAATTAACCTTAATATCAAGACTAAATGCTTTCATAGTTTTTAGGTAAAGTTCATGAGATTTTTCTTGCCTTTTTCTAAAACTTGAGTGGATTCCTTACTAGTCAAGACAAAAAAATACACAAGACAGTGAGAAATATACTCTTTCACTGAACAATCATTGAGTCTCTTCTGTGCTTTGGGATCTGTGATAAAGATGACAGATACCATAGTGATTAAGACATGTCCCTTGAGGAGTTTGTGAACTTCCTAGTTCCAAGTCCACTGTGGAGATAACACAAAGCAACTGAGATAACCACAATTATTTATACTAGATAGAATTTTTGAAATGCATTTATTTGTTTACTTATTTACATACTTTATTCCACAGAAGATATGAGATAATACAACACACACAACCCACACTTTTGAAAAAGTAGAAGTAGATATCTAAGATAGTTGAAGAGAAAGAAAAATGTGGGCAGTAAAATAACAAATAAAACCAGGGATAAAATTGCACCCAGAAATGTATACCCTTTGAATCCATACAGTTGTGGTTACTACAGATGGTCAGAAAAATTGTTCTGTAAGCTTCCCAGGGGCCAAAGCAAAGAGGAAAGCAGAGTCATTTACAAGATTAAATGCCCCAAAGAAAAAAAAGCACCTTTTCAATGCTGTCATCTGTGCTCACCATTTAGAGCTCCCTTATATTTCTCAATTGATCCTCCCAATAACGGTGAAAAAAACTGAAGGACAGAGGCTTAAGGAACTTGCTCAAGGATCTACATCTAGTAAGCTCAAGGATCTACATCTAGTAAACAGCAGAGCTGAGATCAGAGGTCAAGGTTGTTGGACATTAGAGTCTGACCCCACATAACCTGCTGTATTGTCCCCTGCTCTCAGGCCCATTGTCTCACAAGACCCATGGGAGAAGCCATGCCTGGAGTCACAATAAGGTGATGTTTTAGAGGCTTTTCCAAAATGCCAAGGAAACATTGAGGAGGACATATTTCTGCCTGTCTACAAGAGAGGAGGCAGTGAATTCTTAGAAACATTAGCCTATGTGTACCTGTAATAATTTGGTGATTTTGGAAAACAATTTTTACCATCACCTGGTTTCCTTCCTATTTATTTTCTCCTAGACATGCAACCACACCACCCTACATTTTATCTTTTTTTTTCTCTGTAAGTCATTTAACAATTCTAGAAGGTATACTGTTGGTTATTGAGATTGGCTCACAAATCTCATATTGAAAAATTGTCTATGATGCTCACAAAATGTTTAGAAACATACCAACATTTGGTTGCGACATGTCACATTTCTTTAATCAATAGGCCAAGGAGAAAGATGCTATTTCAGAGCTGTGTTTGAAGGCTGGGAATCAGTAAAATGGTACTTTTTTATGAGTTGCATAAATGCTTTGCAGTGTTACTGTAATTTCTTAATTGCTTTTATGAATGTATTTAACGAGTTCTGTTTAAAATGTGAGGTTATTTACCTTATGGGACTAAATGACTCACTGCATCTAGACACTGTGCAAACCCAAAGGAACGTTGCTTTTTGCCTGCGGTGCAGGGTGAACCAGAAAGCTCTCAATCCAACTGTTAGTCGCTCTGCTCTGCCTGCGTGAGCTGTGTGCTGTGCCCACAGGAGATCTGGGCTGGGGACTCTCTGTCCGGGAGCCTCTGGTCTGGAATCCAGGCTTAATTGAATAACAGCAGGGGCTTCAGCTGGAAGAGATGAGATGGCCAGTCAAGATGGCTACAAGGTCAAGAAACAGCCTCAGAGGAAGCAATGTTTATGTCACTGAGTTGGTGGAAGATCAATTTCCAACTGTTAGTGAGTTGCTGAGAAGAGTTCTATTTTCTTGTGGAGTGAGAAAGAGTGGAGGCAAGGGGACACCTACTATGCTGGAACCCTGATAATCAGCGTAGCTCAGAGCTGTCCTTTTTCTTTAACATCTTTTTCACATGATTTTATACTTCATTCATAATACGTGGAGCTCAGTAATAATGACAGCTGATTCTAATGAACACCTACCATGTGCCAGGCCCAGTACGAACACTTTTATGTGCATGATCTCATTTTGCCTTCCCAGCAACTCTATGCAGTTGGTCTTGCTATTATTATTACTCTAGTTTTACATATGAAGAAACAGAACCTTGGTGGCTTTGCTCAAGGTTACGCAGGTATTGGCTGCAACAGGGAGAATCTGAGTCTAGCTGTTGGCCACTAAGGTTATCTTGTCAATTGCGTATTTATTGATTGTTGTGAGTCCATGGTATTGTTACACTTTACATATAGTAAAACTCACTATTTTTTAAATGTACAGTTCACATTTTAGCAAATCTTCACAATTGTGCGAACTGTACGTCAATCAACATGTGGATCAGAATAGTTCTATAAACTCAGAACAAGCCCCCGTGCCCCTTCCAGTTAATCCCCTTCCAGTCAGCGGTAATCACTGATTTCTGTCTCTGTAGTCTTGCCTTTTCCAGAATGTCATAATAATGAAATAATCAGGTTTTAGTCGTTTGTTTCTGGATTCTTTCGCTTAGCGTAATGGTTTTTAGATTTATCCACATTGCATGTATTGTACAGTTTGTACGTTTCCATAGCTGATACTCTCCAACGTATGGAGGCGCCACTACTTATTTATTCACCACTTGAAGGACACTTGGGTGGCTTCCAGTTCTGTGTTACTATGAGTGAAGCTTCTATTAACATTTGTGGACAGGTCTTTGTATGGACATAGGTTTCACTGATTTTGAGTAAATACCTAGAAGCGAGATTGCTGAGTTGTGTTGGTAGGTACGTAACTTTATTAGAAGCTGCTAAACTGTTTTCAAAAGTGATAGCACCATTTTGTATGAGTTCCCAGTGTTCCACATTATCCACATTTAGTATTGTCTGTCTTTTAAACTTGAACCATTCTTATGGGTATGTACTGATATCTTATTGCAATTTTCTTTTGTATTTTCCTAATGACCAGTGATATAACGTCTTTTTATGTCCTTATTTACCGTCTGTATGTTTTCTTTGTTGAAATGTCTGTTTAGCTCTTTTGTCCGTTTCAAAAATTGAATTGGACTCTGGTTTCTGGCTCCCCACGTAAGGAGCTTAGAAGTTGCCACTCCAGCCTAACAACTAGTACAAAGCTGAATAGACCGAAAAACCAACAACTCTTCTTAAGTCCATAAGGGAAGGGATGAAAAAGTAAACTGCCAAGATTGGAGAGGCAGACAGGCTGATACAGGTCATCACAGCTCACCAGAGCAGAGACTCACCAGCAGAAGCCACAATAGGAATTGTGCTGAGGTAACAAAACCTGAACTGTAATTGACAAATTGCCAGAGGCTCAGTGTGGACAGCTCTGAGTGTTAAGAACTCCAGGGAGATTTAGTCATAAGGGATGCCCACGATACTGTGAGATTTACCTCCAGGAGCTCCACCAGGTTCCCAGAATATTCAGCAGAAAAAAATACTCTCATGCTGCTGGCAGGGGAAGGGGAAAAGAATCATTTTTAAATACACCAGAGAATTCAGTCGGTAACAAGGCCTGCCCTCAGGGGACACTCTTTAACCAGAGCCTAACCTGCTGGGATATTATCAGAGCCTAACTGACCTGGGGAAGGAAGATATCTAACTTCAGCCTACTCTAGCCACCCTGCGCCATCTGAGGGCAGTGGAGAGTTGAGGAACCTGAGAAATGCTGGTGGAGTTCACAGTCCAAAGGCACTGGCTCAGTAAAAGACCAAGGCGTAATCCTAGGACTGCAGGACACTGCCCTCTCCTCACGCCTCACCGCCACATTGCCAGCACCTGTTACAGTAGTGCCTTTTACTTAATGCATCATGTCTGGTATTTAAGAAGAAAATTAATTACAAGGCATATCCAAGACAAAAAATACAGTCAGAACACCAGTCATTGGATTCAGAGCCCACTTTATATGGAGAATGACTTAATCTCGAGGTCCTTAATGAGTCACCTCTGCAAGTAATCTATTTCCAAATATCATCATGTTCTGAGGTTGGAGGTGGACTTGAATTTTGGAGGGACACTATTTAACTTACTAAAGTATCTAATAAGAAAGAATCAATACTTTTTTTATTGATTGGTAGGTAGGAAGAATGAATGAATGACAGATGAATGAAAGATAAAAATGATAAGACAAAAAATCAGATTTTTTAAACTCTTTTTCTTTTCTTTTTTAAAAAAACACCTTATTTTTAAAGCAGTTTTAGGTTTAAGAGGGAGGTGCAGATGTTTTCAATACCCTCTCTGCCCCCACACAGGCATAGATACCCTCCTTCATTGTATCAACATCACTCACCAGAATGGTACATTTTTAAATATATAGTTTTTATTGAAGTACTGTCGGTTTACAATGTTGTGTCAATTAGAGTGGCACATTTTTAACAAGGAAAAATCCTACATTGACACGTCATCATCAACCAAAGTCCATAGCTTCTATTACAGTTCACTCTTGGTGGTGTACATTCTGTGGGTTTGGACAAATGTATAATAATATATATTCATAATTATAATATCATACAGAATATTTTCACTGGCCTAGAAACTTCTCTGCTCTGGCTATTCATCCGCTGACTGGTGTCCTGATAGGAAGAGGTGAGGACATAGAAACATACGGAAGGTTGTGTGACGACTAAGGCAGAGACTGGAGTTAATATGCACCACAACCCAAAACACCAGAATGTGGAAAAGGCCAAGAAAAATTCTCTCCAGAACCTTCAGAGGAAGCACGGCCCTGCTTTCCTAATTTTGGCTTCCAAAACTGTAAAAGAATAAATGTTTATTGTTGGAAGCCACCAGACTCGTGTTAATTTGTTGTAACAGCTCTAGGGAATGAATACAGACTATTCCAGGAAACTTTGGCTCCTAAAATAAAACATATGTACCATCCATAAGAAGTTCAAAGAGTGATGATGCAAAAATAAACTGAGAGCTATTTACTGAAAGCATCTGCGACATTTCTAAAGGTTTAGTGATATTTGGAATTGTTTTTAAAAGGATGATTCAGCATTGCCTGGTCTGATGTAGGGTGGGAGGAAGTTGCAGACAGTCAGGATAAGCAGAACTGTGAAGCCATGTTGTTGGGCTTGAGGGACTTGGCTGGGGTGGAAGTGCTGTGACTCACTGTGGCCAGAACAAAACTGGGGCAGGAGACTGTGCGGTCAGGCCATCCAAGATGGCTGTTCTTTTGCTCTCTGTGCATCCACCACTCCACCAGGCCCTGCTTCACTCACAGGACTCGCCAGTCCTCTTAATTACAGGGCTTAGTCAGTAGCTGCCTCGTGCTTGTCCCCAGCTGCTGGTTTCCCTGGTAACTGATGAGCCAACCTGACGTCAGTTCCTCCTATAAAGGGTGGGCTCCTCCCCCAGTTGCACACGGGTCTGCTGTGATGCGGGGTCGGTTGGTCCAAGACCCTTTGGCTTCGGACGTTTAAGATTTCCCCCGTCCAACAAACCGTTGATGTCTGTGTCACTGTTTCCAGGCATTTTGAACTCTCAGTTTGGCAACAGCTAGGCTTGCAGGCCTAGCCAGGTGTATCCTAACAGGTAGTAAATAAGGTGGAGAAGTTGGGAAGTGGAAATAATCTGAAATGACTTGTATGCTGTTCTAAAGAGTCTTTGTTTTATTTTGTACGCAGTTTAGAAGAAGCCAAGATCTTCCGGATGGAAAGCAACGTAATCCGACATTAGTGTATGGGAGTTAGGAAGGGCACATGTGCTTGGACCTGAATCCTGGCTCTGGGGCTTATTAGGTATGTAAACTTAGGCAAGTTTTTTACCATTTGCCTTTTGTCTGTAAAATGGAGTTACTGAAGGCAAAGTGCTGATGTGAGAAGTAAATGAATTTAACAGGAATAATTCTTCGAGCAGTGTCTGGCATAGAGTAGGCCCTTAACTGAATATTACTTCATTATTTTCTAGCATGCATTTTATTAATATTATTAATTAAAAATTAATTTTATTAAGTTCACTCTGGCAACAGTGTGGAGGAGCTGAGTCAGAGGAAACAGTCGTGAAGTAGTAGCATTCATTTCAGGAAAAGTCTGAACAATGAAGTGAGGATGGAGAAGAGGTTTTTGGAGATATTTTTTAGACTCAAGGGGTTGATCATTGTGATATGAAGAACTGGAGGAAAAAGGAAAGATGGTGGGTCAAAGATTTTCTGCCTTGACACAGAAGAGATACATCACTAGCAGAGAGCAGTGGCATTTGGGAGGGGCATGGCAGGGAGTGGGGACGACATAGTATTGTAGACATTGTAAATTTAAGGAGACTGACACGCAGGTAGGGAGGCTTTGAAGGCAGTTTAGAAGGCATGCGAGAGGAAAGGGAGTGGGTGATTATACTTGACGCGAATCAGCTGGTGCTTTTGTTAAACATCCAAACCTGCAGATTACGTTCGAATCCTACTGAGTCGAAATACCTGGCAAGCAGGCCTGGAGGACTGTGTTTTAAGAACTCTTCCTAGGTGATGCTTATGCATGTAAGAATCAGTGGCTTCTAGAAAATGCCAATCCTGGCTGTTCATTAGAATCACCTTGGAAACTTTTAAAAATGCTGACACCTGATCTCCCGTCTCCTAGAGATTCTGACTTCACTGGTCTTGGCTAGAGCCACAGGTGATTCTAGCTGGCAGCGAGGCACTAAAAGGGGAAAAAAATATTGAGAAGGCGGGAGAAAAAAAATGAAGGTCTGGAACGGATTCACATAAGACAGAAAGGAAGATATCTCGAAGGCAGGTGAGGAAAAGTTTTTTAAAAAGTAGGAATAGATAATATTAGTAAACTTGATGGATATTGACAAAGGAGAAACAGGACTGGAAAACAGGCCAGTGGATTTGACCAGTAAGAGTTCAGTGATTTAGGGAGCGCATCTTCAATGGAGTGGTAATAGGTCCAGGAACAAAAGAAAGGTTGAGGACGCGGAGACAAAGAATAGACTCTTCTTTCACCAAGTTTGAAGAGATGGAACAGCTTACAGCAAGAGCAAGTTTAGTATTTTCTCTATATAATATATAAATGAAGGAATATGAAAAAAAAAAACCTTAGAATATTTGTAGTTGAGAAAAGTACCAGAGGTGATATTGAAGCCGTAAGAAAGTATATTTCAAGGATCAAAATCAGAAGAAGCTGAGAATTTTCAGTGTAGAGAGTAAAGACAAAGTTCTCTCCCTGAGAATGAGAGGTAAGGGAAAGAAGGGCTAGTCCTCCAGGGCGGGAGCACACATACCATCATTTGCTGTGAAAGGGGTTTGGGGGATGTTGGAGGGCTTGAGGGAATGTGAATTGTCTTCATGGGGAATGCAAGAGGACACTGACAAATGACCAGTACAGACACTACTGGATGGTGTTCCAGAGTGCCACTGGGATGCGAAGTCCTAGATTTATAGTAGCAACAGACGATACAGCTGAAGCTGGTGTGTAGAGAAGGCTGTCCAGCCTAAGGGCTGGCATCCCGATCATGAGCTGCGTTATAGATTTGGGTTGTTTGTTTGCTCATTCATTCATTTAGCAAGTTGGTAATTACCAGGTATGTAATCAGACAAGATGCAAACATGCATAGTGGCCCATCTCTTTGAGAGCTGCTGGGACAGTAAGTCTCATGATCAGCCTTCAAGTAAGGCTTACCTGTAGCCCATTTTCTTCTCTATTAAATGTCTCATTGGGCCTTTGCCCATCCTGCTCACCTCTCTTGGACTCTACCCTGCGTTTGATTATTTGCAGATTGTATTCTAGTCCCATTTCAGTTCTGGTGGCCAGTCCTACATCTGCCTAACAAAGAGCCCCTTTTTTGTGGTCATAGTGTCTTGTCGAGTCAGGTTACTCTTTATTACATTCTCACTGCAAGGTGCAATTCAAATAGAGAGTATTTATCCAAGTAGAAAGAATTTTACAACCCCCTACAGTGGTACTTTAGGTTAAAATTATGGTCGATTCATTTGCCCCTGCATAAAGTGAATCCCTTATTGCCAATAACTTCAATCTTACCAAGTACTCATTCAAAACTGCTTTATTCATTTTTTTTTTCATCTTCGTGGCTTTTTCTCAGATGATCCTTCTGAACATGTTTTCTCAGTGTAGTTCTGTAATAGCAGCATCGGAGGCATCTGAACACACTACAGCCACAATGGGCTGCTTCTGTGGATCTCAAACTAAGGGCCTTCCATTCCCCCCTAAAATAAAATCCTCTATTTCTTCTTTTTTTTTTTTTTAAAGCAAAAGGCCAATCCCTAATTTCAAGAGTTTTCTTAGAGTTGGTATCCATTCCTTAGTGTGGCACAGTGCCTGGTAGGCCATAGATGTTCAGTATCACCCAAATTGCTTTCAGAGGTACATTTAGAATATAAGAAAATGTCTAATATTAGAATATTCTGAGATCATTGCTTTAAATGACAGTCTGGCATTTGGTAAAAATTTAGTTGGAGCTAGAGTTGATTCTTGTTTTTCTTCCTAAATATTGTCTATCTGTAATAAATTATATAATATCCAGGTCTCAGCATCTTGATAGCTAAAATAGTGGTAGTAGTCATTATTGCTGGAGGCTTTTATATAGATTAGATGAGATAGTATTTCCAACATGATGCCCGAGACATCCTGTGCATTCAGTTAACATTTATAGTATTAGTATTATTACTGTTTCAAAGGGATTGCTCACATACTCATGTTCCTTAATTTCTTCATAAGCAATTTGATTTTACATGTATAAAAAAATCGAATGTAATCAGATAAATTCATGGGTGTGTAATGAGGTAGAACTCGTGCTGGTCTGGTCATCAGGAGACCTGCGTTTTGGTTCAAGCGCTGACAATAATTAGCCCCATCAGAATTGAGCCTGACTTCACTTCTCTAATATGCAGCTTCCTTTTCAGTAAAATCTCTTACTTCTCAAACTATTTGTTTCAGTTTTACTGGTATGATGGTATGTGCAAATGTTTTAGAAATTTTTTGTAAATAGATTTTGCTTAAATTTTATTATCTTAATCATTTTTCTAACTATTGCACTTCCCTTCTTGAAGCCTTTTGCTTCTGAATCTAAAAATTATATTAATAAATCACATAACTAAATTACATGGAGAGTTAGAGACCTTTTTGAAGAGTTTACTGATACAGCATATTTCATATTATTTTCCCTAATTAGGACCAAAAAGCTCTTAAACACATACTGTTTGCCTTTTCTCTTAAGCAGAAGTAATTTTCTTCCTATCATCATGACTTTGATGTCCTCCATTTTACTCTTAAGTATAGCACACATTTTTTCACTCTTTGGGAATGTGTTAGGTATTATTGAGCAGGATTGAATTTCTAAGACCAAATATACCCTCTCCCTGCCTAGTTCATTGTCCCCTGAATCCTGCTGTATGTTTTCATGTTTCCTCCCTCAATACAATGGCACTTTTCTCAAGAACATTTGGAAACCACACACTCATGTGTTTCAGACAATCCAGGGCTTTCCCACTTTGTAAAAGAGGGGGGCCACATCATTCTGAGGCGCGTGGCTCTTTGCAGAAACTTGAACCTTAATTGTTGCCGATTGCCTGTTTGGCTGGAGCTCAGTTCTGTGCTGTGCTTGCCTGTTGTCCTTTTCCACACTGTGTCATTTTCATTTTCAGACCCACACCCATCTATTTGTCCTGCTCACCAGCCATCAACTTGCCTGCCGCTGCCTGTCCCATACTGCTTCGCAGCTGTTATTTCCCTGGGAGGCTCAGCTCTAGGAAGCCACTCTTGAATTCACCTGCCAGGCTCAGTCTGGGCCCTTGCCCAGGTTGAGGAGAAAGAACGGACAGGAATTAGATGGCCTGCCACATGCTATCAGTGATATCAAGTTCTCCGTGTGTCCCAGTACAACCTGAAATAGCCACATGGAGCTTTTATGCCTCAAACAAATAGAATTCCTGGGCCATCTGAGGGTTTGCATAATTTAAGAAGTATAGGAACACGTGTTCAACAATTTAGATCAGAGCAATAGAATGAGAACTGCTGGGACCTAGATACTGAATAAAAAACTGAGGCTCCCGAAAGTTATTTATAATATCCTTGTTAATGCTCTGAACATTCTCAGAAAAATCTGGAAATCTGATGCAATTTCCTTTAGAGTGCTGAATTGTTTCTCTGCATATTTTTATAGGAAATACATGTCTTGTAAATGTAGGACAATCTAATTCTAAACTAGGTGCCTTCACTTCTGTGATTCCTGTCACTTGAAAGGCTCATTGTGTTCTCTATCGATAAAAACCATCAACTCTCCAAGCAGAATTGAACACCCCAGCCTTTCATAAACCCTCTGAGTTCGGTCTTGATATAAGATGATGCTTTGGGTACTAGGCCCAATACCAGTAACCTGGGCTTTGCCACTTGTCAGTCAAGTGACTTTGATCAAGCCATTTAAGCCCAGATTCTCATTTTATTTATGTATATTTTTGGAGTGATACTGTCTCTGTCCAATTTGTAGGGTGGTTATAAAGATCCAATGAGATAATCTATAAAAGTGTAAACAATGATAGAAAAATGTAGGGTAGTGTTTCCTCACATATACTTGTTCTCTCTTTTGTCATTGGATAGACAATTAGAGAAAAATTCAGTAGAAATAAATATGAAAAAAGACAGAGAGAGAGCTAATAGTAAAAATCCAGTCTATGTTCTCTATTTTTAATCCCCCAACAACCCTAGGTGGTTGGTAATATTCCCATTTTACAGATGAGGAAGCTGAAGCAAGAAG
This sequence comes from Camelus dromedarius, assembly GCF_036321535.1. Taxonomy (NCBI): domain Eukaryota; kingdom Metazoa; phylum Chordata; class Mammalia; order Artiodactyla; family Camelidae; genus Camelus; species Camelus dromedarius. The sequence continues at coordinate 27,652,930 of NC_087456.1, forward strand.
AACTTAAGTAACCCTTCCAAAAGCACACAGCAAGTAGGTGGTGAAGCTGGGATTCTAACCCAGGTTGTTTCTGGAGCTTGGATTCTTCACCACTAAATGGTCCTACCTGTTACAATGCTCTGGGTGATGGTAGGTATATGGTCTGTTCATTATACTTTATATATAAAACTATTTTTGAAGTCTTCCTAAGATATACTATGACCCTCACCAGCTTCTGTGCATCTTATGGGGATAGGGCTGAGTGTCAACAGCAAGGCATGGGTCTCTGCTGGTCTTTTCATGACTGCCTCTTCTGACTGTGAGACATTCCTTCTCTGTGGCTTCCTAAGTCCTCGGGGTCACATTCTGCGGGGCAGGTCTCTGGCTGCTCCATCAGGTCATGCTGTCGTGTGGCTTATCTCTTTATGGCTTTTTTTCTGGGCAGTGAGAGGCTCTGATATTCCCATTATTCTTTAGGAGGCAAATGCTCCACTAGGAGGATTCTAAGCCCAAACTGGAGGATCAAACAATTCTGAGAAGTCAGCTTCCGTTGAGCCTCTGGGTGAATCTCTAACCCACTCCAAGGAAGGAGGCTTCCCTTATATGAATTACTGGCATTGTCCTAGAATTAAGACAGCTTCTAACCGAGAGCCAACTAAGGAGGGTGATAGGAAGGGGATTTCCTTGCTGCCCTGCTAGATGGGGTGTGTGACTGGCGGTAACACTGTCTCACACATGATGTCCTGCTGACAGTTCTAGTTGCTTCCTCTGGTTTGACTTGCTGTGCTTATATACTTTCTTATTCTTCTGTTCCAGCCATGTCCTTACCTGTCCTCTTCCTACAGACCCTTGTTTGGGAGCTTCCTTTCTCTTGAAGAGTTTTGCTTACTAGAATCAGTTATCTCCTTTTCTAAGACCTGTCTGAGAAAATTGTTGCCAGTTCTTTTTTTTTTTTTTTTCTTTGTTTGTTTGGGTATCCATTTGCCAACCAACTGGGTCCAACATTATTAAAGGGATTCTAACTTCTTATGGTCCAAAGAACTGCTGCTTCCTCAGATATAACTGAAAAACTAAAGATGCACTAACTCCTTTGCAGGCATTACAAGTAGACACTTGCACTCTGGAGGGTGAGCCGTGCTGAAGGGAGGAAAGGTGTTTTTATGGATGCAGACTAGGTCATTAGTTGTCCACTGAGTACACTGGCCTCCCTTTCAGGTACATCTGACAGGACTGTCAGCAGTTTTCCTGCTGCAGATGTAGCTGTACACACAAATGCAGCAGGTCCTGTGTATCGCATACGGCCGTCCCTACTGTCAGTCAGTCCTAAAATCTCAGTGGTTTAAAACCACGTGGGTTTATTTCTTACTCATGCTACGTGTCCTGCATGTTACGTGTTCACTTCAGGTAATCTGTGTGTTCTAGGTGTTGTAGTTGTATAGAGACTGGATGGTGGAGACACACCAGGGGAGAGCGCCACTCCAGCACTGACTCTTTAAACTTTGACCTACTGGTCACACATGTCACTTTTACTTGTGGTCTACTTAGATATGTTCTTAGGTGCTTTGTAAGTAAGGACTTAGCAAAACGTCAGAAACCAAGTAATGTGTGAATTATTTCTGTGCAACCCAAAAAAAAGGTGATTTAATTTACTCTGAATTTTAAGCATTGCAAGAGATTATATTGGCTTAGAAAATTGCAAAAGAAAATGGATGGAAGTTTTCAAAAATAGGAGGCTTTTTGCTGAAGGTTATCAGAATGGTGAATCCATTCGGTGTAGAATATACATACTTCATGCTTGTAGAAAAAGGTCAAAATTCTAACAGTAGGGGCATAATGAATAGATGATGAAATGTGGATGAAGTCTTCAATTTTTTCTCTCCATATTGCTTAAAAACACCTTTTTTTCTTTTTCCAAATAGTGCTTGTGTACTTTTAAAAGAGAAAATGTACGGGTTGGAGGAGGAAAGAAACTCAGTTTTTCTTCACCTTATTAAACATGCTTTAAATGTTTATCTGGGCACATCACTCTGAATGGGTGGTACCCAGCTTAGCTGTCTCTGATTCCAGACTGAGAATCCCTTTCCTCCTCTGTTTCAGGAGCGATCTGCTAGCAGCCAACATCCTTTCTATCCAGCTTACTGTCAGCTTATCAACGCAGTGATTTACCTTTAACGTATCTTGGTCTCTCTGTCATACACCCTCCTCACTGGGTGGTACTCATTTTCTGAAGTTTAAATTTGCCAACGATACCCTAGCCTGGCCCACCATCCCTATTTTATTTGTACCCTTGGTTTAGTATTTCAGGTTGACAGGACTACAGCCCAGGTCGCAGCCTGAGGCTGATTTCTCTGTATCCTCATCACACCTGGCATTGATGCTGCCTTTACACATGAAATAGATGAGCCAGTCAAAAACACTGTTTTTTGTTGTTGTTGTTATTAATCCTTTTTTAACATTTTTTACTGATTTATAATCATTTTACAATGTTGTGTCAAATTCCAGTGTAGAGCACAATTTTTCAGTTATACATGAACATATATATATATATATATATATTCATTGTCACATTTTTTTCTATGTGAGCTACTATAAGATCTTGTGTATATTTCCCTGTGCTATACAGTATAATCTTGTTTATCTTTTCTACAATTTTAAAAACATTGTTTGAATGCCTCTCGTGTTAGAAAGGCTTATTTTTCTCCAGATGCGAAGCCCTTCCAAACTTCAATTTTGCATTTGTGAAATGAGGTGATAATACTTACCTCCTAGAATTGTAGTAAGGATACTATGGCTATGTATACATACATATGTACATAAACACACACGTGTAGATCCTGTGTATGGTGCCTGCTACCTATGAATCACTCAATACATGGCATCTATTGTGATGACTGTTACGACTCTAAATCAAGCTTGAATTATCCAAGAACTAGTCATCTGAATCTTCAAATGTGAGGAAGAGTAAGCATGTAATTTAAAAACCCAATGATTCATTCTAGGATTTCTCATCTACCATGAAAGCTTGAAAAGATAGGAAAGCCAAAATCAGAATATTACACTCAATGCACTGTGCTTGCCCATTTTAACCTGTGGTGGGATAATTGGTTGGATAAATGTGTTAACAGTCAACTGGTATCATAGGAAACTGCAAAGCACAGCGGGAACACGAAGACATAAGAAAAATGAGGAGATCAATGCATAGCAGAATCTGTTGTCACAGGAAAAAGTCAGTGATTTATCGATAGATTCTTATCAAAGGCATTGAATGGTTTCCAGTTTTCTGACACTACCAGAAGCCACCACTGTGAACATGTGGAATATACCTCCTGGGTGCTTAGTGTTAGGGTTTCCTAGTGAATGTGTGCCAGGGTGAGTGTGCTGTTTCTTAGGATTTACGTAGCTTCAACTTTTCTAAATGTGCTAACTTGTTCTGTAAAGCGTTTGCGTCAATTTACCCTTTTGCCTGAAATATTTAGAGTTCCTTTTGCTACATACCCTCCCTAACAGTTGTCATTGTCCTAGTGTAAAATTTGTACGATTTAGCCCATGTAAAACAAAACCTCTCTGTGGTTTTAACTTGCCTGTCCCTAGTGACTGATAAAGCCCAACACTTCCTGTAAGTTTATTGGCCCTTCTTGTTTATTGTTCTGTGAAACGCTTGCTTATGTCTTCTGTCTTTTTTTTTTTTTTTAAGGAATTGGAGTATTTGTTTTTTTCTAACAGAAATTATTTAAGCCTTCTGTTTATTAATCCTTTTCCCATTACATGTGTGACATGTCTCATGTTGTGGTGTAGGTTTTCACTTTATGGGAACATTTGATGAACAGAAGTTCTTGGTTTTAATGTAGTCATGTTTGTTTATCTTTTGTGCTTTATACTTCTGTCTAATTTAAGAAATATGTTCTATCTTCAGGTCATTAAAGCATCTCCTTTAATTTCAAGATCTTAAAGACTTGTCTCTTACTTCCAGATGGACTGACACTTGCATGTTAATTCCTATGTGTTGTGAGAGGTAGGGTTCCAATCTTATTTTCCAACGAGGGTGATTAATCTTCTTTGCAAACTTTGCTAACTAGTTCATCCTTTTTTTTTTTTTTAGTGATATGCAGGGACAAATATAAGTCTAAGTGTGTGTGTGAGTCTCTTCTGGTGGTTCTTAATGTTTCTATTAGATTTCCCCCCTATCTGTGCACTACTGTTGCCCACTCCTGATTTATATGACCTTACATACATCTTGATATCTGTTAGCAAAGTCCTTCATCATCTTCTACTTCTGCAGTGCCTTGAGTGCTGTTGGCTCTTTGCTCTTCTTTATATGCTTCAGAATAAGTTTAGAACAAGTTCCATGAATAACTCTGTTGTGATTTTTGTAGGAATTGCATTGGATTAACAGGTTACTATATGAAAACATCATTCTGGTGATAATCAGTTAATCCAAGAACATAATATATCTCTCTTTTCGTTTTAGGCCTCTTAAATGTTATTCAAAAAGATTTGATTTTTTTCATAGTAGTAATGCATTTTTTAGATTTGTTCCTAAGTACCTAGTGATACTAATAGCATCTTTCAGTTACATTTTCTAATTTGTTTCATTCTCTAACTGGCATAGAGAGTACAGTTGATTTGTTTATTGATCTTTGCATCACTTAGATTAAGCTGTTAATCTGCAGTAATAATGAACAATAAAATTTCAAAAAAGAATTCCTTTAAACAGTAAGTTTTATTTCTCTCACATGCTATGGGTCTAATAGGGTCGGCAGGCAGATTCTGATCTATTGTCTTCCCAGCCAGGGCAAGAGGCTGATAGCGCAGCCACCATCTGGACGTGGCAGAGTGAGAGAGTGATCATAGGAAATTGCACTCTGGTCCTTGTAGTTTCCACCCTAGTAGGTGCTCCTATTTCATCAGCTAAAGCAAGTCACGTGGCTACATCTAACTCGACAAGGGGTCAAGTAGTCTGTGCCTAGAAAAAAGGAGCCAAAACGGATGAACAGCATTAATCATATGTAATCTTCTCTCCAGAACCTAGGTCAAATATTTGCCTTTAAATTTTGTTATCTACAGAAACAAATGAGATTTGGTAATCATCTTCAGCGCTTACGCTTTGGTATAATAATGTTTTCCTTATTTTCATGCACTGGCTAGTAAAATGTTGCCTAGAAGCAGGGATAGTAGGCCTTCTTGCTCTACTCCTGATTTTTACAAAAGTGCTAATTATTGTGGTTATTATTTGCGATGTTGGTTGTTTTTGTAAATGAACTGGCAAGTTACAGAAGTTTTATTCTGTTTCTAGTTTATTAAGGATTTTAGTCCTAAATAAATAGATTTTTAGGAATTTTAGCCCTAAGTAAAATCACAGAAATTTTTAAAACTCTTTTTATGGTGAATTATATTAATGTATTTTTAAGTCAAACTAATTTTGCAATTCTGGAACAAACCCAATTTGGTCAGGGGGTTTAAGCTTTTTATATATTTCTGAATTCAGTTTGCTTATGTTTTATTCAGAAAATTTTGTGCATTGTATGTATGAGTGTGATTGGTCTTTAATTTTTCTTTCTCATATTCCTGTTTTATATTCTCTCTGTCTCACTCACACTCTTGGTTATAACTGCCTTGTAAAAAAAAAAAAAAAAGAAGTTGGGGAATGTTTGTAAAAATTGGAATTATAGGTTTCCCAGATGTGTGGTATAACTGATTTGTGCAACTATCTGGGCCCACTGTTTTCCTGGTGGGAAGAAATTTAACTGTAAATGAGAATAAATAGAACAATTCATGTTAATGTCTTAACATTTACTGTTCTTTTTTACTGAGGTGTATTTTGCACAAAGTGCACAAATCTTAAGTGTAAAGCTTGACCAACTTTTAATAATGCATCTGTCTGTGTCACCACTACCCATATCAAGATAAAGAAATTTCAGCATTTTTGCTGGTTTCTTTGAACCCTTTCCCATATCTTCCAGTGTTTTAAAGAGAGAACACTATTCTGACTGTCACCATAGATTTGCTTTGACTGTTTGCACGTCATGTAAATGATATAACACAGGATGTTCTTGGTGTGTCTGCCTTCTTTCACTTCATTACAATGTCTGAGACTTATCCACGTTGCTTGTAGCAGTACTCTGTGTTTCATTGTGCTATCTCCTCCCAGTGTATGAGTATACCACAGTTTATTTATATATTCTGCAGTTGATGGACATTTGGGTTGTTTTCATCACTTTCTTCTTGACTCAGTCTAAAGTTGGCAGTGTTAAGGAACTTGGCCAATTCCCCTAAGAACTCAAGTTTAATTCTCATAAAATTATCTACAATATTTTCTTGTCTTTGTAATCCCATTGCATCTGTAGTTTATGCCGCTAGTTTCATATCTAATATTACTTACTATGCATCCGCCGTTCTTTTTCTAGATCAGTTATGCCAGCGGTTAGTCAATTTTACATTCTTTTTTAAAAACCCACCAGTATTTTATCCTTTTTTTTTTTTTTTGGAGGGGTAATTAGGCTTATTTGTTTATTTTTCGTATTTTTTTAATGGAGGTACTGGGGATTGAACCCAGGACCCTGTGTATGCTAAGCACACACCCTACCCTCTACTGAGCTATACCCTCCCCTAGTCAGTTTTAATAGTAAATCCATGGATGCTGAAAACCTAAGGATACCCCTTGATTTTGTCCATCAACAGGAGCTAAGTAAGCCTCAAGTGCTTGAAAAACTAAGCTTATAATAAGCTTTGCCACAGGGAGTATAAACTTACAGCTGCGTAACTAAAATACCATTTTCTTGACTTTTTACAAGAATATTCTGATTCAATGTGACATGATGTCTTTACAACTAGAAAAAAATTGCTAGGAACTCTTGGTATAAAATTGAGAAATGGTCACAGATCCTTTCCATTCTGTTAACGTGTGTCTCTTTACAGGGTGACTCTCTTTGAAGAGTGGAGTCAATTTCACAGCCCTTGAATCTGGGCTTGGTCATGTGACTTGCTCTGGTCCATGGAACATGAGCAAATGTTAATTTGCTAACAAGCAGAGGCCTGAGTAGCACTTGGACATTAGGGCCTCCCATCTTCTGTTGTTGGGAATATTTCTGCTATGGTCAGAATGAGCTTGGGGTAGACTCCCATTACTGTCAAGCAAACTGCTCGATGAGTGAGTTAGACCATATCAGACCATCTTAACTGGTCCAGAGCAGAAGAACCACCCAATGAAACAACAAAAATATATGAAAAAAAAAATAGCACATGGCTATTTGTATTTAACTAAACTTTCCTCCTCTACATTTTAACTTTTTTTTTCCCTATGTGTATTCTCAGGCACTTAGAGTAGTGGTGGAACAGTGGGTGCCCAGTTCATTTACCAAATGTGTCTTCAGGGTTGATAGCACTGAATTGCAGAATTGGAGGGATCTGTCAATCCATTGTCTGCCTTTGCAAATTACAGGCAGAGTTTCTGAATGTGGAGCAGTGTCGCTAATTTTAGATGGTCTATTTTGAGTCATGACTTCCCACCACACAGCAGGAGCTGTTATGTGGTAGAAGATTTCTCATCCCCAGAATGTTGACCCCAAAATTACACTGAAGCCCAACAACTAAAAACTAAAGTTAATCCTTGGATTCACAAGGCGTAAGGAAAAGCCAGCCATTGTATAACTTGTTTGAAGACAAATATTGGTTGCATGTTTTGTAAAGAGGTCTGAATAATCCATTTGTCTACTTCACTGTGTCCTATATATCTATTTCCAAACATATTTTCCCAGATTTTTAGAAGTCCTTACCTATTAGCTGGTTTTAAATTAAAATTTACTTTTTAATAAAAAAAAATTGCCCTTGCAAGATTGTAATAACCAACAGTTAGAATGAATAGGATAATTTGTCAAAAGGTGAGTATTTCTTCTGGAAGCACCTAGTTCTGATACATAAACTTGATACTTAAAAGGGTGGTCATCAGGTATCTCTTGGAAAAGAAATTAAGTGAAATCTGAGAGAAGACACTTTGGATTTGTCCCTGGCTGCCTTACTAACAAGAAACACCATGCAAACACTCTCTCCTTCCTAAACATTTCTCTAAAAATGATAAATCTGTCTAAATATTATGTTTTATTTTACAGAAATTAAAAGCACAATTGGCTGGTTGTTTTCCAAATGAGTTTTCCATTCTTAAGATACTAATGGAGGAATAGAAGTGTCAGTTGCTTTAGGATAGTTCTCATTTAGGATAAAACATCCCAGATGGTTGAAAAGAGAGAGTTTTGGGTGAAATAAAACTGCATAGAATTGACATCAAACTATGCATTCATAAATACACACATTCATAGCCAATCAAGCAGCTAAAAAAGCCAGCAATTCCTTTGCTTCTGCAATTTAATTAAAATCCCTGATCTTCCAAATGCAACATTTAGAGATACCATCAGATGCTCTTCTTAATCTAGAAAAGCATGTATATTTAGGAGAGGGTATTCTGGGGTGAAGAATGCAGTGACAGCTGAATGGTCAACAGAAACTTTCATCAATGGACTGTGCTTTTAGGGTATCATTGTGTCTGTACACCAGAAAAGAGGGCACTGGGAATTACTCATTGTGTTCCTGTGAAATAGTGGCAGATCATTGTGATGACATGATTAAGTGGATTGAGGTGCATGCAAGTGGGGAAAGGGGGAGGGGCAAAAAAGATCAGCGGATAAGGTGCACTGCTGCTTTAAAATTATGCATGCCTGGCCCCCTTTTGGTCCCTCCCACTGCCTGAGGCACCTGCTGCAGGCTTGGGGAGCTTAGTTCCAGGCGGGCCAGCAAGCTGACTGCGCTGAGTTTTTCAGGTAACCAAACATTTGCTGTGCAGAATCCCTGACTTGGGCACCCAAGTCTTCCTTACAGTAGTCCTGCTGCTGTGGCCTCTTTGCTGAGAGTAGCAAAGTAGCTGGGGGGTGACCGCTGCGTTGCTAGGCAACAAGGGACAGCGGTCCTGGGAAGAGCCATTTGTCACACTGAGGGGACTGGTTGAAATGCAATAAAGAAAGGGTAACTCAGCTTATTTATCAGTACAATTACTGACACAGTATTCAGGGTCCACATTTAACCTACAAATGCGTAGTCATATGGGGAAACACACGAGCCTTTGCTAAATACTGAGGCGTGGGACGGACAGATGGTGTTGGGTTTCTAATCAGCTTTACTGGGAGCTTAAAGTTGCGGCTGCACATGCTGGGATGAGGAGGGCAGGCCCGAAGTGCTTTGCCAGCTTGATTTGGGACATCTGCAAGTTGGCCCTGTGTTCCAGCATCCGTTGCGTGTGTAAAGGAAATCTATACAGTTCTTTACCTCGTCAAGTAGGGTGGATCATGCTAATTCCCTGGGGTGGAGCAGCCGTCTGAAATGACTGGGGGAAATGTATTAATAGAAATACACATATATATGTGTATAAAATCTGGTTGTCCTGTGAACTTCTAGAGTGCTTGATCTGCCCAATGAGATGAAGAGAGTTACCCAAAGAATGAGTGTTTTAGTCTAGATAATGGATTTCAGATGTTTCTCAAGAAGTTTAATGTTTCTGCCTGGGCCTCAGAGTCCTCATGCTCAGAGTGAACTGAAGTTTTAAAGATGTAGCAGGTTTTCCTTGACACTGTGACACTGTTTTTTGTTTTTTGTTTTTTGTTTTTTTCTTTTGATTCCCAGACACCAGCTGCTACACGTCTTCACCATTGCTAAGAAGGCCTCTGCTGTTACCCTGGTGTGAAAACACATCTGCAGTTTCCCGAAAATGGAGCATCTCAACGTTACTTAATGCACCCTGCTCCGAAGCGTGGCTGGCGAGCGCCGTTGGCCTTGTTTATTTAAGAAGACTGTATCAGGAGGAGAATGCTTTTTTGTAAACATGCATTGCCTGGCTCTTTCCCTGGGCTTCTTGTTGCCTGTCCCGGAAACACTGCTCTTGGCCTATCTAGCGTTCCTGCCGTGGGCCGACTCGCGGGGCCTCTTCCCCAGGCTGGAGAATGTAGGCGCTTTCAAGAAGGTTTCAGTTGTGCCAGCCCAGGCCACGTGTGGACTCCCGGCGCGGAGCATGTTTTGTCAGAGCCCGGCGGCTGCGGAAAGCCTGCGGTTCTGCAGCCAGCGGGTCTGCGTGCAGGACTGCCCCTACCGGTCCGCGTCCCCGGACCCCACCGCCCTCTTTGCAGCCGGCCTCGGGAGCTGCATCACGGTGGACCGGCGTGATCTGCGGCCCAATTCCCAGAGCAATTCTTCGAGTTTCATCTTCGGAAGTCACAAGAAGTGCTTTGCTTCTCCTCCTGCTCCGCTTCTGGTGGCATCATTTACTCTAGCTGTGTGGCTGAAACCCGAGCAAGAAGGTGTAATGTAAGTAGGAGAGGGAGGGTAAGCTTTCCTGGGATCCCGAAAAATCAGTACGAGCGAAGGCTCTTGCAACTTCAGTTGTAAACTCGAAATGAAGGCTAGCACTTGGGAACACATGTGACTGAAGACCAACTACTGCATTCATTCCTCGTCAACTTTATATTCCAAACATTCCCCCCATCCCTCTAAATTCAAAGTAGTTTTCTCCTTTCCATGGATGAAGTGAAACCTCCAAAAATAGTATGTTAAAATAACTTCCTTGCCGGGGACATGTTTACACCAGGCTCATTTTTATTTGCAGTAGTTGATCTAAACCTTTGGTCTTACTCTTCAGAGGCTAAACCAGGCTCAGTGTGAGTTTTGAGGCATGGGGACTAGTAATACAAATAATGGCTATTTTCAGTGTTGGTCTAGGTTTGTATAAACAACCTGCCCTCACTAGACTGTAAAATTTCCCTGAGGCACATAGCTCTCTCATCCTTATTTTCCCAGGAAGAGATGTTTGTTTGACTCATGGAAAATGCTCAGTCATAGGAGTTGAATAAATGAATGATTCTCCACCTTTGAGAGGAGGTAGCTTTCAGCCCTTTACCTCAAGTTGCCTTCATCTGTTGGAAAGTATAGAGATGAACATAAAAGATTCTCAGAAGCGTTCATGCCTTGGATCCCAGTAGGGATGCCTTCATTGAGTTCCGATTGGGGCTTCCTTAACATTTTTTGTTATTTTATATAATCACCTTTTTTTTTTCATTCTGTAATCATTTCTTAAGATGATTTCCAATGTTTCGCCTAAGTGTTTGGAGTCAATATGGAAACTGGAATAAGTAAGACAGTTTTGAGGCACTTTTTTGCTTATATTTCATCTTCCCGTAGGGCATTTGACTTCCCCTGGTGGTGTTTCTTTGTGTGAGGATGTTGGCCATGTATCTAAAAACTTGTGAGACAAACCAGAAAAGTTTTATGATCTCATAAGCAAATATGACTTAAATATCTTTGGTGTTTAGTTTTAGTTTGCCAAGTGAAAGTTGGCATATTTTCATTTTGTTTTATTTGAAGTGAAAATCATCACAGACCATTATCCCTATTTCTGTGTGTCCCCTAAAAGAAAACCCTGTTTCCGTACTGTTTGAAATGTCAGTAAATGCAGCCTACTTTAGTTTATGTAACTAATGTCCAAAGAGTCTTAAAAAATTGTCTCTTGACATATATGGCTAGGGTGAAGTATTTTTTCCAGGCTTTTTCCAAGGGGTATGTCTCTACCAGATTCATCTTCTATTGGTATCATTTTGTATAAAGAAGACAGGAGTATTTACAAAAGCGGTAGCACATGGTTTACAGTTTTGAGAGTTCCATGCGTCAAGGTCGTTTCCATTCTCAAAACCAAAAAACCTATGGGAATTAGGGGAATTTCGGGGTGTTTGCACTAGATAAGTAAAACAAACAAAACATGGATTATCCAATTATTGTTTATCCAGAAGCAAAATAAATCCAGTTCCTAAATATTTTGCTACCTGCCTTCCTCTCACATTCATTATCTACCAAGGCTAGTATGTTTACAAGCAAACAAAATAGCAAGGAAGATAATCAATAACATATTAAGAAATGCATTTTCAGTAAGCTTGGGGAAATAAGCCTGCATTTTGCAAATACATTCTTGAGTAATGGTCAAATTGTAACTTGTAGATTTAAACTCGAGAGAAAACCAATAGAGACAAACTCTTCTTAGATTGTTTAAGACCTGGAGGCAGGGAATAAAGAGAAACTCATTCCAGTGACTTAGAAATATCCACCTCCTCAAGAGTTCAAAAAAATCATGTAGAATTTCCATAGAACCACATTTCTACTTTATATGAAATCTATGTCAACTAAACTTACTTGCCTAAGGTAAAAAATATACAGTTCTCATACCTTTTTCTTCAAATACATGTACAAGATAGAGTAAAATGGTGACAGTAAAATAGTGACTATTAAGTGTGCTCCAGTCTTACTACCTCTCAACTCTTGGAAAGAATAAATGCAAGTGAGATGGACTGCTTTGTGAAAAATGTGCCCTCTAAGGAAAGTTTTAAAACATGCTTAGCAATAATTCTTGGTTGGCCCAGTCTTACCTTTGCCTCTTTGACTCTTCCTACTCAATTAGATGACTAACTCATCATTTTGTGAGGGTCTGCCATACACCAGGCTATGCTTCTAACCCCAGATAAGTCATCTAATGGGAAGATGAATAGATCGGTGTCCTTGCCAAGGCAGCACAGTGTAAGCAAGCATAAATGAAGGCCCCTTGAGACCCTTGAGCAAGGAGGGGTCCATGATCAGACATCATCATGGAGATGCCTAAACTGACTAGGAGGCAACTGGGTGAAGAAGGGAACCCAGACGCCTAGTACGTGATGAAGTTCTTCTCCCTGGGGTGCACCTCCTTCTTGAGTTATTGTCTGAGATTCTGGGGGCCAATGAGCATCTTTAATAGTTTGTTATTTGGGAGTAATAGTTTGTTGATGGACTGATGGATAATGCTGGTGATATTTCTCTTTGAATAGTAGATTTGATGGAATAATCCACATGGTAGGCCACTAGCAAACATTCCTAATATTCTCTCTTCTGCTAGAAACTTGAATTGCTAGGTTGAAATGTAATAGAGGAAAGGGGCTTAAGTTCATATCTGTTTCTGCTCAGTGGGTGCAGAGTGGCCAGGAACACAATGATGTAATTAGTATGAAATAAAATAATACAAAAAATTAAAAAAAATAAAAAATACTTATTTAAAGGGATGGGAAAAGAGGGCTGTTGTGATAAAAAATAGAAGTGATTAAAAAAAATAATTTGGTCACTGGCTCGACACAAGACCCAGACATTTTCTGCAAATTCTTCTAGTTGATCAAAATATTTCACTGTGTCTTTAGAAAATAGGATGGCCTTTCATCCAAGATCATTATTATCTCAGTGCCTCAGTTGGGCTGTGTGGTCATGGAGAGCTAGGTCTTACAGACCCCGGCTTTGGCTTCTGGCCACTTGATGATGGGGTGAGTAAAGACTACAGTTGTCCATTCTCCATTTCATCATGGAAATTAAATAGAGCAATTCTGACTTCAGGGCTGGCAGTTTAGAGCCTTCTGTGGACGCTAAACTCTCTTTACATTTAAAAAAAAAAAAAAAGAAAAAGATTTGCGCTGGTGACTCAGTACCCAAGCAGGATGTGGTGTATTGTGCCGCTTCCTATAAAAGAAACAGCAGAGGAACTAATGAGCCAATAGGCTAAATGTTGGTTTTGCGGGATGATTCCACCACTTCAGCTCCCATCATGAATCTCTGATAAAGGGAGTTGAGTTTCTGGGGAATATACTGCAAATAAGAATTCTGTTTTTTATTGAAATCAGAGGGCTTCTTAATCTAAAAAATACTGGTCCTGAGTATGATGACATTCAGGTGCTTATTCATGGTGACCCTTTTTTGAGTGGAGTCTGGGGTCAGTTACACCACCGTAATTGCACAGTGCTGTAGCATGTCTTTAGGTTGGAGGCTAACCTTTTCTCTTTTCTGGTTGCTTCCTAAGGTGTATTATAGAAAAGACGGCGGAGGGGCAGATTGTGTTCAAGCTTACAATATCTGAGAAAGAGACCGTGTTTTATTATCGCACAGTAAATGGTTTGCAGCCTCCAATAAAAATAATGACACTGGGGAGAATTCTTGTGAAGAAATGGATTCATCTTAGTGTGCAGGTGAGTAAAATAAAAAATATTTAACATTTGGTTAAACACAAGGATCCATCTTCCTTTCTTTCCTCTAATGGCATCTTCCCACAAGATCGGAAGCACGATCTTTCAGATTTCAAGTATGTGTAAATGACAACTAAAGGAAAATGATATTTAAATGACTTAATGATGTATCTCTTGAAAGACCAGCATTTCCCCCTCAAATTCGCTGTGAAAACCCCCAGAGAAGCTTAAGGCAATCCTGTTTGGAATAATATCCTCAGGAAATTTTTGTTTTATTTGGCTAGTGTATTTTATTTTGTTCAAAAATGTGTAAGGGCTCTTTGGCTGTCTAGTACTGATTTTACTAGTCTGGGCAATATCAAGACCCCTGCCTGGTCTTTACAGCTGTCTTTTGTAGGTAGCATCTGATGATATGAATACAATTTGGCTGTTGCGGTAAACCGCTGACCTTAGAACTAATGAACTTTACACATCAGACACTCAAAAGGTGTTACATTATTGCTTGGGTTGTCAGCTACAGTTTGTATTAGCCTTAGAAGCTGCGAAAGGCTGAGATAACTGTGAGATGTCTGGTATTTTATAGTTCCCAGCAGTAGAAATACGGTTTATTCTTTCGTTTCTTGGCTCTGTAATGGTCCAGTGCAGCCAAAAGTCACACTTGCCTTTTTAGACTGGAGGTGCTGTGGACTGCACTTTCCAGTATATGTATGTTCTCATAGGTGCATCCAGATTTGGTTTGTGTGAACCCCATTTGTGTCATGGGGTTCGGCGGGCCAGTGTGCAGGCAGTAAAAGTAATCTACCAAAGGATGAGAACAGAAAAGGAGTTTGTTAGGTACGTTGCTGTAGACGGCAACGGGCCACACAGAGGAGAGGTGCCAGTGTGAGCCCTGAGGGTCTGTTGCTCAGCTCTTTTATTATGGAGGGTTACATTGGGTACCGAGGGGTCACAAGGTGCATGATTGGCTTGTGCACAAGTCTCTGGTTGGTTGATGTTGAGGTAACAGGGAAGGGAGGGGGTTTCATGAGAGGGTCAGGCTGCAAGACTCTGGCAGGGGGCTGTAACAGGTTCTGGCGGTCAGACTTCCAGGCATTGTATAGATCATTATCTCAGCTAAGGCAGATATGTGTTAGGAAAGGAATGTTCTTTGTTATCTTTAAAGGGCAGTAGCCGGACGCCAGGGAGGCCTTGGACCAGAGGGTCGTGGAGCAGGAATCTGCCAGACGTCTGTGGACCCGCAGTTTGCCCTAGTGGACATTTGTACCCTCATTCGCTTTATGAAAATAATCTGATTTCTCACCTTTTTCCCCACCCCAAAGTAGGTAGTGAGTAGACTTCTTTAGAGGGTCTTGAGAATTGTTACTTGGATTTTAAAATGTTTCAGCATAGATGCTGTTCTTGAGGATTGAAATATACTTTATACATATCTTTGTTTTGTCTGATTATAACTGTGAAATTCTACGTATGTGCATAGCAAAGCATGAAAAGCTTTAGGAAGAACATGTGAAATATGAATGCAGGGAGGTAACAATGATCAATTTCCATAAGAAGATACTGACAAAAAGATATTCAATCAGCATCTTAGGCTTAGCATACTCGGCTTTTCTCTAGGATATGTGTTTAGCAAATTCAGTTGGCAGGAAGTAGGATTTCCACGCTACCAGGGTTGAAAGGACCTACATAAAGATGAGTCATGTCTGATGTGATGGATTCCATCAGCGCATGATGGATTCAGTCTGTCAGTGCTCATTTGTTCAGTAGTTAGCAGATAGGGGACTAATTTGTTCTATATCTTGTTGTCTATTTCATCCAGTGACTAGTGCAACAGAATTGGGTTATACTGTTAAAACTGTGGAAATAGAAACCACCAAAGAGAATCTGCAGAAGATAACAGATAGATTCGTTGCATATTTTTGTATCAACAAAGAGAAAAACATTCTTTTTACTCACCTTTGTTTTGCCTTATCTGTGAAACTGTGCCATGTTACGGCAGGCAGTCGTACATTTAAAGCTTCACAAAGAAAGTTTAAAATCCAAATCTGAAGAGGTAACTATGACTGAATTACTCTCCTGGGAGTCCAGTGCTCTTAGAGTGCCTATTGAAATCAGCATTATCATTTCAATACATGTCAAATATGAGTCATTTCCTAGTTGAGGCAAAATTTCTTTATAAATCTTTAAATCTTCCCCTTCTTTCAAGAAAAGGTTAAAGTACTTATGATGTAATGAGACTGCTTTATTTCATAACTGTTTGACTATCAAGAGAAAACTTGTCCTTTCCAATTTTTGCTCTTTTTTATCTTTCTTTATTTTCACATGAGGTTTTTTGCCTCCCCCATTCTGTTTTACCTTAAAACTACGGAACTAAGCAGTTATAAAGTATTAGGAAAACCATGCATATGGGTTATTTATTCATCGGGCATTTATTGATAGATTTGGGTGTACCCAGCATTATGGGAAACTTCATCCAAAGGAAAATTAAACAGCAAACAAAAATTATTTGTTCTAAATTGGAGACCTGCATAGGCTTCCTTTAAATCAGATGCCAGTCTGAATACATTTGAGATATTATGATACCTATAGTATGAATTACAATAAATGTTTATAAAAGTGTGCTCCTTTTTTAAAAGTTGTTATGAATAGCAGTGGGAGGGACAGGAGATTGGGAGCAGAGAAATCTGATTCAGGTAATGCTACTCAGTCAGTAGTCTTTAACAGATTCACTTGACTCGGTTTTCTCGTGTAGTAAGAGGATTGGACTAGATGAACAAAATGAGGCTTCCCTGAGTTCTACGTTAAAAAGTAAGTGACTTTTAAAGTATGGAAAGCTGTTAAGTTGAGCGTTGTCTGGATGAAGATAGTGACAGAGCTAACTCTTCAGCTGACAATTGGGCTGCTGCTTTTTCCTGCATCCTCAAGCTGTCTGCTGTTTACACAGAAGCATCTTTTGGGTGGATTTTATGGCCAAGATGTGGACAAATGCAGCTTGTAATTCTTTCACTGTTTAATCACAGAGAACATATTTTAATATCAAATGTAACTTACTCCCTGTCGCATTATTACATAGTGCATCCCAGTTCTGTTTGATTTCGGAATTTAGGTTCTTCATCATGCTGGGCATAGGGTAGAACACAGAAATGAAAATCTGGCTTAGTCAAGTTTAAAATTGCAAGTCTAGTTAATGCGTATGTATATATTTTTAATTCATCCTCCAGTATGGCTACAAATCAATGAATTTACATTATGTGCATGTGTGTGTGTATAAAAATAAAACATATGTCTTTACTTATGGAATTGACTCAAAAACAAGAATTTAACTTAACAAAGACCTAGTGACATAAAATTAACCTATCTGACCTTATACCTTAGCCTCAGATAGTTGACTCAATGTCAGCTTTCCATCAGTAAAAATCAGAATTCTAATTTCCCAAATCCAGAAAAAGAAATGAATTTTAAATAATTAAATCCTTGGGCACAGAAGATGGTGAGGAGGAGCCAGACATACTGAATGCTGGAGGTCTGGTTTCCTAAACAAAAAATGCCTGATATCATAGTAATGGATCTAACAGTCTTTATTCAAGAACTAGCATTTTGAAGCTTCAACCTGTTGGAAAATGATTAGTTTTAAAATTAATATTCATTCAGGGACTTGAATCTGACATGATTGCCAATTTAAATTTCACTTTGGGGTTTAATATATTGGCTATTTCAAGTTATATCAAGCTGAAATTCGTTATGTCATATTTTTTGTACTAAAACTGGAAAAAATCAATTCAGACTTTTTATTATCGAATGGGGAACACTGGTAACATTAGCAGATTTTTTAGGCTTAGTTTTCATATTGAATCAGTACATGTTATAGTTATTCTAAAAGATGTCTTTTGATTTTCTTTTTCAAAAATAAATAAGTAAAAGGATTTTACTTCAGCTATTTGTTGTGGATTGGTGAGGAAAACAACTTGGAAGTATATTGACATTTAGTTGCATATCATTTAAAAGTAAAACCTGTTTCCTATGAAAATACTGTTCTTAAGTAACTCTACGTATTTTATAGAACAAATAGCATGAAAGATTCATTAGTATAGCAACCCTTTAGTAATTATGCTGAAATGCAGTAAAACAATTAAGTTCCATACTTAGAAACTGATGAGATACTGCAAGTTATGGAAGCAAGGAATGTTTTAGCAGTGGAGTTTTTCACATTATCTGTGCTATTTTGAAGACTTCTTGATACATTGACAATTCAAGAGCCACAGATGGTCTGAGCTACAATAATGTGAAAAAGAGCAGATCTAATCTGATTCAATGAAGGAAAAAAATGCATGGGTAAATAAAGTTTTAGCAATCGATAGATGAGGAATAGGAGTTTCATAATCATAGTTTGTTCATGAAATATGTTCTTTTGATTTATGTATTCAATCTGTAAAAGGAAAACTATTGATAGTTCTGGAGAAAAAGAAAATGCAATTTAACCAGCATTTGTTAGAATAGATAAACCAACTCTCTCAATTAATCTCTGGAGTGTATGCCTATGTGCACACTTCATAAAGGTATTTCCATGTCTCTATTGATTGAGGGAACATGAAATGTCCACACAGCCATATAGAAGCTTCCTTGTTCATTTCAGTTAGCTCTGTGTACTGGGATTCTTATGGGAGCACCATCTAAACTCCCACCCCAAGAGAATCTCAATCTATGTTGTTCCTTTAATAATTTTCATTGCCTTAAACTATATTTATGTGTATGTGAAAGTGTTCTGTTTGTATTCAGTCAGGTGAATATCACCCAAGTTAATAGAATAGTTTTAGTTACTCAGAACTAACTAAAGATCAATAAATTTAACAAAGCTTTTCAGAACAATCAGTTCAAATGATAATAGCCATTACTGAGCACTGATTAGGTGTACTGGATTAAAAAATGAGCTTTACGGAGGTTAAATTACCTGCCTAAAACTACAGTCTCAAGATTCTCGGACCTTTAACTCAAAAAATAATAAATTGCTGTGAACCGAGATCACTGTGAAGATATAACGGGTAATTAGTTTTCAAAGTTCTCTGAATCCTCCTCTGAAAAAACCAAGAACTGATAAGATATATTTGTTAAATAAATATAAAGGAATTTTCATACACGTTTGTATGTATTTGTAATGTAAATATTTGTAATGCTTCACATATTTACATGCTTTGTACAAATAATTAAAATCAATATATTTTTCAACTGTCTCTCATGATACAAGTGACTTAAATGCATAATGGAATGTAATTTCATGTAGAGTTCTGCTCAATATCTCTGTGGTTGATGGCAGTCAGAAAAGACTACAGTGGATTCAAGAAAGAATATTCCACTTAACCCATCCTGATCACCTGATCCATGGCATACAGAACCAAGTCTTGTATGATACAGTGATGCAATAGAAAAAGGAAAGGGGGGTTCTTCCTACTTGATTATGGAGAAAGGTCAAACAATACAAGTAAAAATTATTCTATGTACATCTTTGCATGAGACTTTAAAATCCAAAGGAAACTCTAAAGTCAGAAGGAAAGATTTACACTGGAATTTGACACAACATTGTAGAATTATTATAAATCAATAAAAAATGTTAAAAAAAGGAAAGATTTAATTCTTGATATTTTACTTCAAAAATGTGCAACCCTAGGAAAATTACATAACCCCTTGAAATGTTACGTACCCATTGCAATTGGGAACAAAGATAAACCAGCCTATTTCGCTTCGGCCGTAAATGTGACATGTAAAGAAAATAATGTCTGATAAAGTACTTTATAGTCTGCTCTGATGGAACTTACAGTCTACTAGGAGGAAAAGACAATCAAATAATCACACCAATGAAAGTAAAATAACTGATATATTCTTTGGGATCATCTGAAGGACGATTTGATCAAATCTCTGAAGTCAAGGAATGCTTACCCTGAAGAAATTAGATATATGTATTTAGTTTTCTAGACTTGCCCTAAGAAAGATCACAAACTGAGTAGCTTAAAACAACTAAAACTTGGTTCTCTCGCAGTTCTGAAGGCTAGAAGTTTGAAATCAAGCTGTCTGCAAGGCCATGTTCTTTCTGAAACCGATAGAGGAATACCCTTACCTGCTTCTAGCTTCTGGCCAGCAATCCTGTTTTTAGATGCATCACTCTCATCTCTGCCTTCTGTATCTCATTGCCCTCTTCCCCCTATGTGTCAGTGTCTTCTCTTCTTCTAAGGACACCAGTCCTAGTGGATTAGGATCCATCCTAATTCCGAGTAACTTCATCTTAACTTGAAGACATCTGCAAAGACTCCATTTCCAAGTAAGGTCACATTCACAGGCACTGGAGGTTAGGACTTCAGTCTGTCTTTTGATAGGGACACAAGTTAACTGGCAACAATATGCATACAAAATAATGTATAGGATTCAACTAGCCAACGAGAGTAGAGGGGAACATTCCATACATGCATAGCAAATGGTGCAAATGCCCTTTTGTAAAAGGGACTGTGTTGCATATGAGATACTAAAAGGCCAGTGTGGGTGGAGTGCAGCAGACAAAGTGGAACAGCATGTGCAATGAAACCAGAACAATTGGAAGATGCTATATTTTAAAGAGCATTGTTGGTTGTATTAGAATGTTTTCAAGGGGATTCTACTGAAATGCTTTATGTAGGGAGAAGGAGGGAAAGTGTATGCTCACACTCCATTGCATCTCCGTTGGTCTGGAGTACAGCCCCAGCATTATTTCTTCTTTCCTTCCTTCCTTGATGGATTACAAAGTGTTTAGCCAGATAATTAGAATTTAAGACAAAAAATGATCCATTCCAATTCAGTTGTGTCAGGGAAGATGCATAAAGAAGGTAGAATGTAAGTTAGCTCTTGAAGGAAAAATAGGTCTTAAATAGATGGTAAAGCGGAGGAAGAAAGAAATTCTCTATACCAGGAACAGCTGCGTAATTCCTGGGAGATGAAAATAGCAAGATGTTAGTAAGGGTCAGGGGAGCTTAATTTCTTAGAAAGAAATACATCGTGTATTAAATGGAAAAGGCTGGGAAAAGTGGCTTAGAGCTTTGCATAGTTTGCATGAAGTTTTTTTGTTTTTGTTTTCCCCCTTTGACAGACAGCTGGTGTTTTTCCACCTGCTCCTAATCTAATCTATTTCATAAATGTTACATGTCACTACTATACGTACAATATATATGTGTACACCAAAAGAAAATGTTTGTCTAGTATGTACATAAAGATCACCACACCTCTCACTGCAGTGTTTACCTTTTACAAGCTTGAATGTTATCATTCTATTACATAGAAAAAAATTAATTCCTCTGGAAATATCACTAATCAAGATCTAAAACAAGCCATGAATAAACTAACATTTAAACTTAGAAACTGATATTTGAAGAATTTAACAATTTTTCCTACTAGAAAATGGTTGACTCTCAGCCAATGGCTATAAAATGTACAGTATATACAAAAGGAAAATATACACAAATATTATAGTGCACATTTATTCCGTAACACTACTAAAATAAAAAATGGCGATAAAAAGAGAAGTGTTTTCCAATGTCTGCTTATTTGTTTGAACAGTCTCTGGTCTTTAAAATGCCACTATGGTAATTCTGTCAAGTTTGTAATGGTTAAAATTTGATGGTAGTGCTTTTTAAAACCTATATTATCTAATAGAATTGTCATTTATATTATATCACTTTCATCCAAAAGCCAAATATAATAAGACAGATAATTTTTGCTTCTTTTGAGGGTAGGCATTTCTGTGCCCACAGGGCTAACTGATGCCGTCAGTTATACATGAACAGTTCCCACTAAAGTCAGCAGGAACAGCGTGCATATAACCTAGGGCAGAATTTGGCCTATGGTATGTATCACTTGGTAATGGAATAGAGAATATGACTTTATTTAAACATGGCCTTGAATAGTTTTATTTTCCCATACAGTTTCCCTTGGTATTTCTCTCTCTAAAATGCAACATTCAGAAATCGTCCAAGCAGCTATATTGTTCTGGATGCATAATAAGAACATATGTTCAAGATACCAGTTTAGGTATCTGTAAACCAAAGAAAGAATAGCTAAAATAAAACAAATTACAAAAACTTTCCCAAGAATGGAAAGGCTTTAATAGGTTTGCTAATCTTCCAATCATCTAACTACAGCAGAGAAAAGATACTGATATTTATAAATAGCATATGTAATTACATGTATGCATATGTGGATGTATATTGTATATATATAAATATGTCTAAATGCTTGTTTTAGGAAAAGCAGCTTCATTCTGCTTTCTGAAGATTACATGAAATAATCCTTGAAAATAATTGAATTATATTTTCTAGAAGTAGAAAAAAGTTTGATTCTTTTGTTTATGATTACTATTCATGGTTCTCAATCTAGGGAGAAAGGAAAAAAGAATAAAAGGAAAGTGAGGGAAAGGACAGAAGGCTTTTGAGTTGGGGATGGGGGAGGGGAGGAAACACAGAGCCCAGGGACTGGAAGGGGAGACTCGGCCCTTGCCAATTTCATTTTGGTGGGATTGACCAAGAAAGGATAGATTATGGACATATCAGTGTTTTGCTCTCTGAGATGCTAATCTCTTGCGTTTTTCTAGTTATTTGGCCAAAATCAATTACAGGTAGCTTTTCCGGGGGTGTTGGTACCTTAGGGAATTGACAGAGAAGATTTGAGTTTAATGTTTAGGTTGAATGAGAGGTAACTAGAAAAAACAAAGAGGTGAGCTGCAAATGAGATGAGTTCTGTGGGGATACACATTGGGACAAATGGTGACCATTATGATTAATCCCTTAAAATACCTGTAGCAGTGTCAGGCAGGGCATCTCAATGTGGGAAGAAACTTTTAGAAATATGAAAGAAAAGTGAGACCCCAGAAATTTTGAAAACTGGGGAGCATTTAGTTTAGAGAGGTCCAGTTTAGATAGTGCTTGTTTATTTTTTAATTAACTTTTTTGAGATAACTGTAGATTCACAGGCATTTTGTAAGAAATAATACTGAGAGATTCCATGTATCCTTGACCCAATGGTGTCATCTTGCAAAATTCTAGTACCATATCACAACCAGGATACTGACATCGATACAATCCACCCATTTTATTTAGATAAGTGATGATGTTGAACATCTTTTCATGTGCTTATTTGCCATCTGTACATCCTGTTTGGTGACATGTCTCTTCATGTCTTTTACCCAGTTTCTAATTAAATTGCTTGTTTTGTAGCTTGTCTCTCTCTTTGATTCTCTTAACAGAGTGAGCAAAAGTTTTAATTCGGACAAGATCTAATGTCAGTCTTTCCTTTTCTCAATCATGCTTTTGGTGTTGAGCCTATGAATTCTTTGCCTAACCCTCAATCCTCTATTTTTTCCATAAAAAGTTTTATAGTCTTACATTTTAAACTTAAGCCTGTGTCCCTTTTTGAGTTAATGTACCAGGGATGCAGTTTAGGTCAAGTTTTCAAGGTTTTTTTTTTTTTTTTTTTTTTTTTCTGTTAGTGGGTGTTCAAATGGTCCGGTAACATTAGTCAAAAAGGATAGCCTTCCTCCATAGAATTGCTTTTGCATATTTGTCAAATACCAGTTGAGCATATTTGTGCAGGTCTATTTCTGGATTTCCTGTTCTGTTCTATTTGTCTGTCCTTCTGTCATTACCACACAGTCTTGATTACTGTTGACCTTAATATCTGGGGCAGTGACTCTTACTTACTTTTCTTTTTCATTTGTTTTTTTTTAAAACATATTTCAGAGCCTGTTCCTTTCCATATACGTTATAGAATAAATTACCTGTAGCTACCAAATGTATTACTGGATTTTGATAGGAATTTCATTACTTCTATAGATGAACCTGGGGAGAACTGATAACTTTAACTATGCTGAACCTTCCAGTACATGAACATGGTAAATGTCTCCCTCTCTTTGTATCTTTGATTTCTTTTATTGGCACTTTATAATTTTCAGCATACAGATCCTGTGCATGTTTTGCTGAATTTATTCATGAGTGTTTAGTTTTATTTGGAGTGATTGAAATTGATTATGTTTTAAATTTTGATTCCCAGATATTTTTTGTTAATATATAGAAATGATATTAATTTGGGGGGTTGATCCTATATTTAAAAATCTTGCTGAACTTACTTATTAGTTCTGAAATTCATTTATAATTTGTTGGGATTTTCTACATAAACAATCATGTCTGCAATTAGGAGCAGTTTCTTCTTGTTTCTTTCTCTTTCACTCTCTTTTTCTTTCTCTCTTTCTCTCTTTCTTACTTTCTTTCTTGTCTATATGATTTTTTTTCTTTGTTGCAATAGCTAGAATTTCTAGTACTATGTTGAGTAAGAGTGATAATAGCGACCGTCTTTGCTTTGTTCCTAATGTTAGGGAAAAAGCATTCCATTTTTCACCAATAAGCATAATGTTAGCTGTAGATACTCTTTATCATGTTGAGAAAATTTTCCTCTATTGCTGGTTGACTAAAAGTTTTCACCGTAATGAGTGTTAGATTTTGTTAAAGTCCTTTCCTGCATTAATTGATCATCTGATTTGTCTTCTGTAGCCTGTTAATGTGGTTGTTTATATTGATGGATTTTCAAATGTTGAACCAACTTCACATACCTGGAGTAAATCCCACTTGGTCATGACAGTTCCTTTTCAACATTGCTAGATTTGATTTACCAGTATTTTTTTTTTTAGGATCTTTTTCCATGTTCATGAGATGTACTGATCTATAATTTTCCTTTCTTGTACTGTCTTTTGGTATTAGGTTAAAGTTATCTTCATAAAATAAGTTGGGAAGTGCTCCCTCCTATTCTGTTTTCTGATGTAAATTATGTAAAATTAGTGGTAATTCTTCCTTAAATGTTGGGTAGACATCTCCAGGTTTAGTGAAGCTTTCTGGCTTTGGAGATCTCATTCTTGGAACTTGTTAATTAAATTTAATTTCTTTAATTCAGGTTGTCTATTTCATTGATTTTAGGTAGTTTATGGTTTTCAGGGAATAGGTCCATTTCTTCTAAGCTGTTGGATTTGTGACTGTACTGTTGTTCATATTATCTTTTATCCCATAATATCATTTTACTGGCTAAAGGATCTAAAGTGATACCACCTGTTTCATTTGTGGTGTTATTTTTGTCTTCTCTTTTCTTATATTTGTCAGTGTTCCTAGAAGTTTATCAATTTAATGATATTTTAAAATAACCAATTTTTCCTTGATTTTTCTGTTTATCGATCTTCAATTTCATTGATTGCTGCTATTATATTATTTCCTTACTTCTGCTTGATTTGTGCTTATTTTGTTCTGTTTCTAGTTTCTTGAGGTAGGAACTGAGTTAATTCCAGACCTTTTCTCTTTAAGGTAAGCATTAGGTTAGAATAGTGCTGTAATTTAATGAAAATTTAATTTAATGCTTAATTTAGTGCTGTAAATTTTCCTCTTTGTACTGCTTAACTGCACCACAAATATTTTAGTGCATTGTATTTTCATTTTTATTCAGTCCTCTGTATTTTTTATTTTTGTTGAGAATTCCTCTTTGATTCATACATTAATTAGGAGTATTTAGTTTGCAAGCTTTTGAAGATTTACAAAAATTGCTTATTATTGATTTCTAATTTGAATCCATTGTGATCAGAGAGAACACTGATTTCAGTTCTTTAAAATTTGTTTTGAGGTTTTTTTTTTTTTTTTAAAATGGCCTAGGATGTAGTCATTCTTGGTGAATATTCCAAAAGCACTTGAAATTAATGTGTATTCTGTTGTATAGCATATTTTATGCACTTTATATATGTATACTTGTGTGTGTATATATATATGTATACACATATACATTCTGTGTGTATTTATATATATTCTGCATATATATCAATTATCTAATAGTAACCAATTCTCCCAGTCTCTGCCATTTATTTGGTGTATTTTAACCATTTACATCTTATTGATGAGATAGACTTATGTCTGCAATTTTGTCATTTCTTTTCTATTTCTTTCGATTGTTTTTTTCTGTTTCACTTTTCTTACCTTGCTGTGGGTTACTTGAACATATTTTAGGATTGCATTTTTATTTATAGAATTTGGGGTGTATCTTTTTGTATAGTGTTTTTAGTGGCTCTAGACATTGCAGTATACATAATTACCTTACCAGGGTCTACTGGCATTGCTGTTTGTCACTTCAGTTGAAATATAGAAGCCTTATATCCATTGAGGTCCCTTTCCCTGTCCTGCTTTTTAAGTATAATTATCTTGAGTGTTTTGTCTCTAGACATTGAGGACCACATCAAATGGTGTTTAGAATTTTTGCTTCAATCATCAAGTACTAATAAATCATGATAAGGATAGTTTGCATGTTTACCCCTGGTATTACTCATTCTGATGTTCTTATTTTCTTTCTGAAGTTCTAAGCCTTCTGTCATCATTTTCTCTCTGCTCAAAGAACTTTCTTTAGTCACTCTTTAGTCTTGATGAAAACAAATTCTCTTAGTTTTCATTCAACTGAGAGTGTGTTGATTTTCCTTTCCTTCCTAAAGGATATTTTTGCTGGCTGTAAAATTCATGATTGAGAATTGCTTTCTTTCAATACTTGAAAAATGTTGTGCCACTCCTTCTGGCCACCATTGTTTAGATGAGAAACCTGTTGTAATTTGAATTGGTATTCCCTTATAAATTTTGCAACATTTCCTGTAGCCGCTTTCACTATTTTTTTCTTTGCATTTTGTTTTCAGAAGTTTAATATTGAATTCCTTGGCATGAATTTCTTTAGTATTATCCTATGATCCAGAGTTTACTCAGCCTCTTGAATCTATATTCATGTCTTTTGCCATTTTTTGCTATGTTTTCAGACATAATCTCTTAGAATATATTTTCAGGGCTTCTTTCTCCCTGAGATTATAATTATACAGATATTAGCTCTTTTGCTATTGTCCCACAGATCCTTCAGGTTCTCTTCATTTTCTTTTACTCTCTTTTTTATTTTGTTCAGTTTAGGTAAATACTTTGGATCTGTCTTCAAGTTCACAGGTTCTGTTCTTTCATCTTTACTCTTGAGTCTGTATAGCAAGTTTTTATTTTATTGTTGTTTCAGTGTTTTTCTTTTTAATTCTTAAATTTCCATTTGGATCTTCTATTATAACTTCTATTTCTTTGCTGAGATTTTCTTTTTCATTTAAGAGAATTCACAATTCCTTGTGGAAGCATGTTTATGCTTTTAAATCCTTGTCAGGTAATTCCAATGTCTGAGTCATCTCAGTGTTGGTGTTGGTAGATTTTCTGGGTTCTCATTCAAGTCATGGTTTTTCTGGTTCGACAAGTGATTTTTATTTTATCCTGGACATTTTATATACTATACGTGAGACCCTGGGTCCAATTTACTCTTTTTAAAATATATTTTTATTGAAGTATAGTTAGTTTACAATGTTGTGTTAATTTCTGGTGTACAGCACAACACTTCAGTCATTAGGAATATACATATATTCGTTTTCATATTCTTTTTAAGTGTAAGTTACTATAAGATATTGAATATAGTTCCCTGTGCTATACAGTAGAAACTTGTTGTTGATCTATTTTATATAAGTTAGTATCTGCAAGTCTCAAACTCTCAATTTATCCCTTCCCACCCCCTCCCCCCCAAGTAACCATAAGTTTGTTTTCTATGTCTATGAGTCTGTTTCTGTCTTGTAAATAAGTTCATTTGTCTTCTTTTTTTTTTTAGGTTCCACATATAAGTGTTATCATATGGTATTTTTCTTTCTCTTTCTGGCTTACTTCACTTAAAATGACAATCTCCAGGTCCATCATGTTGCTGCAAATGGCATTATTTTATTCTTTTATATAGCTGAGTAGTATTCCATTGTATAAATATACCACAGCTTCTTTATCCAGTCATCTGTCGATGGACATTTAGGTGGTTTCCATGTCTTGGCTATTGTACAATTTACTGTTTTTATTACTAGGCTGTCCCCATGTTGAGGTATAGCACAATGGCCAGTGAATGTATATGTTCAGTTTCTCACCTGTCCCTGCAGCACCACCTCACTGACACTGCCTTATTGCAGATGGTGGGTTGGAAGTTTAGCTTCCCTTCAGTTCTTTCTCAGTGAAAGTGGGCACTACCTTGTTGTCTCCGGGTGATGGTATGTCCTTAACTCTCCACTGAGCCCCACTGACTCCAGGGGAGGGGGCAGTGGAGTGTCAAGTAGCCCCTCTCCTATCACTGTCTTCTGCCTCATGGATACTAGGTGTAAGTGGAAGCTCAGCTTCCCATGGGGTCCACTTCACAGGGAAGTGAAGAGGGCAGTGGCATAATGACCAACCCTACCTCACACCACACCCTTCGATGTCACTTATCTGAATAGGATGGGACAGTCAGCTCCTCACCAGGCCCTGCTCCCTTGCTGGGAGAAGAGTGGGAACTGGAGTGCAGATGAGCCCCGACACACAGCACTGCCTTCAGTGTCATGGCCATGACGCGGGCGTGGAGGTACGGCTCTCACCTGGCTCCCCTGACACCAAGGCTTGGGGGAATAAAGTCCTGACCAGCCCTGACTCGCACTTCTCGTTTCGTCTTTCTGATGCTGTGTGAATGTGAAGGGGTCGGGGGAAAGTGGAATGCTGGTTAGCCCTGCCTTGCACACCCTCCTTGTCTCCTTGTTGTCAGATTGGAGGGTGGGGGTGGATTGTCAGCTCCTTGCTGGGCCAAGCTGACACTGCCTTGGTGAAGAATTAGAGTACAGCCTACTTAAGTCTGGTGGGGATGGAAGATTGGCTCCCCACTCACCTGCCAACACTAACTTGGCAGGGGATCAGAGAGCCACCTCCTTCCATGGAGCAGGGGATGGAAAATAAGTTCCATGCTCAGTCCCACCAACACTACCCCTACAGTTAAATTGGAGAGTTACCTGCTTGCCAGGTGGAGAATGGAAGATAAGCTCCTTGTTGGAGTTTCAGCACCACCCTGCAGGGAAATTGGAACACTGCCTGCTTTGCCAGGAAAATGGGGGATTAGCTCTCTGGCCCGTCATATAGGGGATTCAGCTTACTTCCGCTGGATGGGAGGGTGGAGTGAAAATTAGGCCCCTGTTGTGCTCTGTTGGACCCATGAAGCCGTGTGTGTGTGTGTGTGTGTGTGTGTGTGTGTCCATTGGTGTTTGGCTAAAGTAGGGCAGATATCGCCTAAAAGGCTTTTTGTTTTAGGCCACCGTTTTCCTGGCTCTTTATCTAGGAGGAGGAGACTTTTCTTGGAACTTACTTTATCGGTGCCTGTTGGAGGCTCTAGGACAGATGCTTCTGAAATGCTTTGTCGAGGGCATATGGGCAGTAATAAGAAAACCTAGGGGATTTACTGCCCTGTTGTTCCTCAGATCCTAAGGTCCCTACATTTTTTGCCTTCTTCCCACTTTGAAGAGTCATCCTGTACTAGTTTGTCATGTTATTCCCAGGGCTAGTCCATCTTTGTTAGAACCAGAAGTCACCATCTTTTAAATAGGACCTTGTCTAACATTTTTTAATGCCTATTATTATAGACTCTTCATTACATTTAAAACATGTTGGCCAAATTGGTGGGAAGTAAGGAAGAATCTTCTGTAAAAAAAAAATTGGTTTTAGGAAGAGGAAGTAGGAGAAGATATGCTGGTCAAACGTTGTGAAGTCAGTTCTGACAAAGCTAGACATGGTCTTAGAAATAAAACTTTGGCATAAATTGCAGCCGTGTTCTAAAGAATTAGACAGTGCTTTATGAGAAGCCTGTGTGTGAGCATTTGCAGGTTCTCTTAACATTTTTTTCAGCAAAATTGAAGTTAAAAGAGAGGTTGAAATTGTTTCTGAACCAAATATCACATTGGATAAATGTAAAATAACTCCATAGGCCCACAAGGTGTGTCCTTTATTGCCTGTGATTATGGCAACTACTGCTGCTGGCAAAGAGCCACTCCTTTCATGTGGGCAAGCACATGATTAATTCTCAATTAGAAAGAGAGACTTGATGCAAGGGCAACATTTAACTTGGCATCAGCGTGTCAACATTTCAGCCAATTTACGTGACCATGGACGCTTGAGGGGAAAGAGAAATTGCTAACGTTTCATGTTAAACAAAGAATGGAGCTTGGGGAGATAATGCAGTTTGTACTGTTTCACATTTTGTTTCAATTAATTTTGGCAAGTATGTCTTTTTGAAACAGTTTTAGATATTGAAAAGCTGCTGGTGAACCCTCAAGATGTCTCTTTCCATGTGGAAATTACCATCACCTTGGTTTATATTTGATTTGTGAACGGGGGAAGTAGAGTCATTGTGATGTTAGAGCCATTGTCGTCATTATTTGCAGATCTCATGGTAGAAGTTTCTTGTGTTAATATGTGTAGTTTGATGTTCATTTGTACCATGTGTAACTGGTTCATGTAGTGATTAAAATAATAAGCAGTGCTTGATCGTGGTTAAAATAAATACCAAGGATAAATTCTTCTATTAATTAGCTAGTGCTTATCCAAATTAGCATCCATAATTATTAGCTGTTGTTAATTTTTGTTGCAACCTATTAGACATACTGTCCTAAATCATTAACACCAGTGTAACTGAGCGTAAAGGATAGGTGACTTGCTTTTAAATGCACAGTGGAAGCTCCCGTGGAAAACTTACACTAATATATATTTTATACTATTTCAAATAGAATCATAGAAAATTCATATGGCATTTTAGATTTGGCATAAACAAAATGTATTAAGTTTGCTTATTGAGCCAGACCTTAAAAACCAGAACTGTGTCCCCATGCAAGAAGTCATTAATGCAAGATTTCCTTGCACTCCTTGTACTGCTTTCTGTTTCTTTAAATCACATTTCTTTCTATTACAGACTTTTGATGTATTTCATAAACTGATACAATCTTATATCTTAATGTAACAGGTGACAAAGTAATGTTACTGCTTCTTAATATTGAAAAGTCTACTGTATATGTGTGTATCTGTGGAGTAGTTAGAAGGAGAATAATAAGTGAAATGCCTAGAAATTATCCCAAGGTTTGATTTTGTTTGTGCTCATGTCTTTATAAATATATATCACATTCTTGAATAGGTTAATTGCTTAGGGGCAGGATTTCTCGATCTCAGCACCTTTTTTTTTTTTAATTGAAGTAGAGTTGAAGTATAATATTTTGTACATTATAGATATACAGTATAGTGAGTCACAATTTTTTGGTATATATTTTTATTGAAGTATAGTCAGTTTACAATGTGGTGTCAATTTCTGGTTTACAGCATAATGCTTCAGTCACACACGACCATAGATATATTTGTTTTCATATCCTTTTTACTGTAAGTTACTATAAGATATTAAATATAGTTCCCTATGCTATACAATATGAATTTTGTTGTTTATCTATTTTATATACATTAGGATCTGCCAGTCTCAAACTCCCAGTTTATCCCTTCCCACCCTCTTTTCCCTGGTAACCATAAGTTTGTTTTCTGTCTGTTTCTGTTTTGGAAATAAGTTCATTTATGTGATTTTTTTTTGATTCCACATATAAGTAATACGATATGGCATTTTTCTTTTTCTTTCTGATTTACTTCACTTAGTATGACAATCTCCAAGTCCATCCATGTTGCTGCAAATGGCATTATTTTATTCTTTTTTATAGCTGAGTAGTATTCCATCACATAAATATACCACAACTTCTTTATCCAGTCATCTGTCGATGGACATTTAGGATGCTTCCATGTCTTGGTTGTTGTAAATAGTGCTTCTGTGAACACTGAGTACATGTACCCCGATGTTCATAGCAGCACTATTTACAATTGCTAAGACATGGAAACAACCTAAATGCCCGAAAAGTCCATCTGTTTCACCTGCTTATGGTGAAAAAGAATATGAAAACAAATACAAGTATGTTCATGTATGACTGATTCACAATTTTTAAAGGTTATACTCCATTTATAGTTATTATAAAATATTTGCTATTTTCCTCATGTTGTACAATATAACTTCATAGCTTATTTTATACCAATAGTTTGTACCTCTTAACTCCCTACCCCTGTGTTGTGCCTCCCCCCCCCACTGGTGACCACATTTGTTCTCTGTATCTGTGTTCAGTCTCAGCACTTTTGACGTTGGACAGGATAATTCTCTGTGGGAGGGGCTGTCCTACCACATTGTAGGGTGTTTAGCTTCAGTCCTGGCCCCTACCTACTAGATAACAGTAGCAAACCTTCCATACCTCCGTCTCCTTCCAACCCAGTGACAATAGAAAGTATCTTCAGACATTGCTAAATATCCCCCCAGAGGAAAAAGCACCCTTCTCTGAGAAAAAGTGCTTTGGAGTTTCATCTTTAGCTATTTCCTTATAATTTGCAAGATATTTTTTCTTTTTTTCTTTTTTTTCTTTTTTATAAGGTGTGATGCTACACCAATACAGAAAAGCCTTTGGACTTAAGACTAACCATATTTAATTGAGAGAAGTTTATCAAAGCATAAAATAAGAAAAATGGGGACAGAAAGAAAATTCTAAAATTGTTGTATGCAGTTTCTAAGGATGGCTGATAAGAATTCTGATTTAGTGACATACTGTATTTTGACTTACCAGATGATCTAAGTTAAAGTAAAGCTGATTGTTAAAAAATTCTATTTCAAGAAAATGCATAGAATTGTTAGCATCAGAAATATGTGCCTGAGAGAGGAGTTTCATTTATATGAAAATATTAGGATTTCAGTAAATAGTCGATTTAAAAAGGGAAACAATCTTGTAGAAGTTTCAGAGTGATCTGAGGATGACAGAGAGTTTAGATATGAGATCAGATAGAATTAAAAATGTCTGGATTGGTTATTAGAACCTTAAGTTGATGATCTTAAACCATTTGCCAAATTGACAATTGAGAGACATTTGCAGGTGATATTTAGCATTTCTATGAGAAGTCTGTTAGTTATCCATTCCAGTAAAGGTTTTTGAAAAGGCTCATTATCACATATTTGTATGATGCTTTTGTTCTTTACATTCTTATTCATTTAAAATATATTTACACAGCAACATTTATTCCCTGTTTTGTGTACAGTTCTGCTAGTTTTGGCAAGTGCATCCTGTTATGTAATCACCATCCAGTCAACGTCTAGAAGAGATCTGTAACTTTCAGATTCTCCTCTTTTAGAGTCACTGCCCTCTTCCCACTCCCACCCCCATCAGCCTCGGATCTGTTTTCTGAGTAAAGGTCTAGGAGTAGGAGTGACAGCTCTTATGGTAGGTGTATGTTTACATTTTTCAGAAATTGCCGAACTTGTCTCCAAAGTGGCTGTCTGATTTGGTGTTCCCACCAGCAAAATGTGAGATTATAGTTGCTTTGTAACTTTGTCAGCACTTGATATGGTTGGTCTGTCTGTCTACCTGCCTTCCTGCCTTCCTGTACCTGGTTAACCATCCTTCTGATAAATATTTGTTGGTGTCTCATTGTGGTTTTGATTTGCATTTCTCTGACAATTGATGACATTGACAGTCTTT
Source organism: Camelus dromedarius (assembly GCF_036321535.1). Classification (NCBI taxonomy): domain Eukaryota; kingdom Metazoa; phylum Chordata; class Mammalia; order Artiodactyla; family Camelidae; genus Camelus; species Camelus dromedarius. The sequence goes on from NC_087456.1 coordinate 27,686,425, forward strand.
GGTGTTTGTCCTCCGTGTATCTTTGGTGAAGTGTTTGTTCAAATCTTCCCATTAAAAAAGTGTATTCTTTGTTTTCTTATTATGGCGTTTCAGTGGCTTTTTATGTATTTGGCACATCGCCTCTTATCACCTGTTAGTTTTGCTGCTCTTGTCCTGGTCAATGAATTGTCTTCCCACTTTTTCGACAATGTTTCTCACTGATCAGAAGTTTTTGGTTCTTTCAGTTCTTTAGATTATGACTTCTTTACACAGTCTGTTTGCTTTGGTTCCTTTCCCAGAATCCTCTGATAGTTACTTTCTGTATTTTGTTCAGAGTTCTTGGTGGTAATTGCAGGAAGATACAGGCTAAAGTGGGCTTCCTCCATCTTGGTCAGAATCAGAAAACTTGTGTGATACTTTCTAATTTTCAACATTTTATAAACATTATTTTTGGTCCATTAACAATATTTATGATCGACATCTTCTATATGAGGAAATAAAAACATCAAAAGCCATATGATTTTTTAACTTCAGAAATAAATAAAAAGCCATGTGGGAAATAACTAGTGATCTAAAACACGTGTAAAAACTACGCCTGAGATGTTAAATCCTATGTAGTGTGCTTTGACGGCACACCCCTGAAATGCAAATTGTTTTACTTATGAAGCTTGTCTTTGTTTTATATACATTCTTTTTAATATTTCTGGAGCTTCTTTGATTAACTTTTCCATTTAAATATTTGCTGGAAAAGAATAAAATTATAAAAACTGTCAATAAAATTGTCAGAAACCTTTGTCTTTTAACCAAATGCAGGGGGAACTTTTTGTTCAGTGTTCTTTGGTAACACAGTAGCTGCTGACTCAGGCAAGGCGAGCGTGCTTAATGAAAAAGCTCGTGCAAAAGTTAGGACTGGCAAAGGTGTCTTCTGTTTTCACATGCGATAACTTGAAAAGAACCTCTATGGCCATTTTCCTAGTAAGCTGGTCAAGTCCTCCTGCTGAGAACACTTTATTTCATGAAGGTGAAACACCAGAGATGTCTGCTATACAGACAACACTTTGTAAGAGGTCTTGAGGTGAGTGAAGATGGCAGGTCCGTGGCCTCTGTCCTCAAGAAGCCATCACCAGGAGAAAAGAAACCATGTTGGGAGGTTGTGGAGAGATTTCCGGAAAATAATTTTTGGATATAAATGAGATTTTTTAAATGGAGGTACTGGGAATTGAACCCAGACCTTGTTCATGCTAAGCATGTGCTCTACCACTGAGCTCTACCCACCTCCACCTAAAATTAGATTTAAAAAAACACCAAAGTTACAGAATCAATATTTTAGAATACTTAGAAAATGAATCAGAAAAAAGAAAAGACAAACCCAACCAACCCCCTCCAATAATTTTGCTACAATATTAATGTAATTCCATCCAGTCTCATGCATATTTCAGGTAGTTCTAACCATAGCGCATCCTTTGTGCATATTTTTTCATCATAATTTTGTCTACACCTCCACCCTTTTTTAAAAGTTAACATTGTATCCCAATTTATTTTCATGTGGCTTCATACTTCAAGATAGGTCTTGAGGGAAGTAATAGAGAGTCCCTGAAAGAAGACAAAGGCTGTTGGTAAGAAAGAGGGTAGCGTGAGAATTCAGGAAACTACAGTACTCGGGATTGGTTTTTATTTTTTAATAATGTAGAAAGTCACATGCTTGTCCTGTGTCCCGTGAGGATTGGTTCTTAGCAGTGCAACTTCTCTTAGAGAATAAACTCTCAGAGGGACAGGGAAGTAGTTACATAAGAATTTAAAAATTAAAATATCAAGCTGCCCATCCATGTCTGCTGGTGTATAACGGAGTCAAGGATTTTCCATGTCATTTTATGAACTACCCTATGAAGAGGGTACAGAGGAGACCATGGAGACACAGAGTGATTGAGGGTATTTAACAGAGATGAGCAGAGCATCACAAGCTGTTTGGAACTCAACGCATTTTTCTTGGTTGAAAATATGCACAGAGAAGAAAATGGAAAGTTTGTTCAATGTAAGATTAAGACCTGGAACAAAAGCGTATGGGCACTGGCAGAATCTGCGTGAGAGGTCACAGTGCCCAAGGGGAAACAACTCTAAGCAAGTCATTTAACCTCACTCACCTTAGTTCTCTTGTTGGTGTAATGCAGTGCTTATGCAAACTCAATACATGTCAAAAAATATCTGCAAGGCATTGTCTAAAATTGACCCTCTGGATTTCTTCATGCATGCCTGGTTATTATTTATTAAGATGTATTAGGGACAAGTCTCCAATGGTAGAAAGGATAAAAGGCAGATTTGCGAAGTGAAGAAGTGGGGTTAAGCACGATGCAAGAGAAACTCTTCTACTAATCCTGGAGGACTTTACCTGTCAATCAAATCTATATTCGTAATTTTTTTTTTTTAAAGATGAATAATGGTTTGTTAACTGAGCAAGCTGGCAGACGTTAGAGCAACGAGATGAGATCTTGGGGCATCTATGACCAGTTGATGACTGACTGACCAATTTCAAAAGACGCTCTGAAGGATCATAAAGTTTAGTTCCATGTGTATTTTGATGATAGTTGCATCTATATTTAAAGCTTTCTGTCACTGGAAGCACTCTTGGTGTTGTCAGACTGTCTATTGGACTGGATGAGCTGCAACTTCTTGCAATTGAATGTCAATAAGACCAAAGCAATTTTGGTTGATTCATAGCACCAGCTTAAGCATATTCACTTGCACAGATTACATTTGACAGATAGTTACCTTCAGCTGAACTCTGCGGTTAGAAGCTTGGTCGTACTCTTGACAGTGAGCTTAGAGTTGATGCCTAATGTTTATTTCATATCCTGTTTTTACCTTCCCTATGACTGTGTGTGTAAATCTATATTTAAATATATTCACAGCTGATGTTCTCGTCAGTCCACTGGTTATCTCTGGACAGAATGCTGTAATGATTCAATTTCATTATATTAATAAAAATAACTTGCACTCACCCAGGTTTAATTTCATTAAGTCAGAAGAGTAGTATTAATTTTTAGAGTCTCCTTGATGAGTGATCACAACACTATAGCAGGGAAATGCCCGAGTGATGGGAGAATTCTTACATCTCTAATAAACTTAAAATCTTCAACATTTGGTGTGATTTTGAATACCTAGAAAATAGGTACATTTTTGTTTGCTGTATCATTATTCCTTTGTCTTATATTATTTAGGATCATAAGTTTTCTTCAAAGCATAGGTATGGAATGATCCATTTCAAGAATATTTAGCCCTTTAAAATGAATATAATTTGAAAACATATTCTAAAAGATTTTCATTGAACTATAAAATACGTATAACCCAATATATTGTGAAATAAAAAAATCTGTCATTTCTGAATATTTAGATTGGGAGGATAATTAAGACTTGGGGTTTTATGTTCGGGAAGAGGTACAGTTATGATGTGAATTCATTCTTCATTATGGTATTAGACGCTTAACTTTTCAGTTAGGTTAAATTCATTAAGATTCTGGTTGGGAAATTTAAGGGACGTGTAGATCTAATAATCTGAGCCGAAGTCTCCTGTTCTATACAAATAACACAGCAAAGCTCTGAATTCCCTTTATTTGGCTAGCTGAATGACAGCTGTGTTTACATCAGCCTCATCCTAGCTTGGGAAGAGTGATTTCAAAGCAAACACGTTTTGCTCGCTCATTTCCCTCTTCTCTAGAATCTGAGATTTTAAGACATCAAACAATTCAAATTACGTAGTTATACATTTCACAGAGGAGAAAAACTCCTGCTGAAATAGGCGAAATCTTTCTCAAAATTATTTCCCCCACGTTTGCTGGTACAGTTTCTCCTTCTTACTCTTTTTTAAAACTGACAATTTTTAAATTTTTCTCTTTTACTGACAGCTAGTAAATGTCCTGACAGTTGAGAAGCAAGATGTAAATGTAAGTCACTATTATTTTGTCCACCTGATACCTGAGCATTAGTGGAAATGTTTTGCTATATTTTAAAATAAAAACTAAATCATTTCCAATGGTTCTGAAGGGAAGATGTATAGAAAAATCTGTTCGGTAAATAAAAATGTGTTTGAGGCAAGATTTTAGTGTATTTGGAAGTATCACACTTTCCTCATTAGAAATGTGACTAGTATTTGTATTGAAGAAAATAGGCCATTTATGGCAGGTGTGCATTTATTTTGTTCCATTAGCTGTAAATCTTTTTCAGCATGTAAATCTCTTTTAGAAATTAATCGAGAGTATGTATACAAATGGAGAAAAGAAAGCAGGTTAAGAAGTTAATGTCTGATTAAAAATTTTCTTTTGCTTAAATATGAGTCAAGATTTAAAATTGTTTTGTTATAATTAGAAAAATATTGTTTAGTAAGTTTATCCCTTGAAGAAATGCTGTTTAAGTGGGTGGATAGACAGAAGTAAGTTAGGCCAACGCTGGCCAACACTTCTAACATAAAAGAACTAATTCCTTACTTCCTTTAAAAAGTGATTCGTCGTTTCTCTACATCGTAAATAACAGCTGAGTTTTAAAACACAAGGAGATTTAAAACACAAGGAGTAGCATTCATTTATTTACAACTTAAATGGTATTTTTCCTTTTTTTGTCCCAATATTATCCTTATGTCTATGAGAACTGGTAGAGTAGACGATTTGGGATTGATAGATTTTTAAATTAAAGCATGCAGTTATATAACGGTCAGTTTCATCCAGAAACCTTTTCCTCTTTCCACTTCCACTCGCTACTCAAGAAATGGGTCCTTAGTTCCTTTAATTGTTCTATTCTGCTTTGTCACTGCTTTTTATATCCTTACCTGTGTACTACAATTAGATATAGCTTTGGGAAAATTTGTCATGAGATTAAAATTGATTTGCCTCTAAATACAGTATTTTCAAGATCGCTTTGATTGTTTGAGGACTACCTGGGGGAAGGCAAGGAAAGACCTGCATAATAAGTTACAAAAGGCAGGAATTTCCTCACAGAGAAGCAGCAGGAGTTTCCTTGGCAGGAGCCTCAGCAAGTGGTGTCAGCGGCTTAGAAGCTGCCATTGGAAGGCGGAGCATAACACAGACAGGTTGTGGCTCCGGCTCGTCCTCCAGTGTCATTCTTTGGTTTCTCCCTCTGTTAAAATGGCATTTGCATTTTGGTCTGACTGAGAACCAGGCCCTGTGCAAACGCCTCATGACATGTGTTAAAAAGCTGCTTTTATGTGAACAGTGATATAGTGTCCTATCGACAATGCTCCCAATAAAAATTCATCTTCAGAGTCTTACATCACTTGGAATTCCCTGATGTGTTGGCAATTTCCATTTTCAGTTAAAATATTAAAATGCGAAGAGTGGAAAAGAATTTTTTCCCCCAAAACTGTAAAACTACAAACCCACAAAGTTTGCTGGTTACTGGCAGGAAAAACCAAAAGGCAGCTTAACCTGAACACGCAGTTAATGGATTTCCCGTGAAAGATAAAATCCTTAAGGAGGAGATCCTTAAGTATTGCTTGAAAGTGAGCTCTGAAAATAGAACATTAAAACAGTATCATTTATGGAAAAAGAAGTATTTCTTGCGATATACTTGTTTCACCGACTTCTCAAATTGGAGTCACCTTCTCGACATCCTGCGTTACATGAAGGCTGTTTTTTTTTTTTTTTAAAGAAAAGAATGATTGTAATTAAACTCACTGAGTTAAGTTTACAGAAATCTGTTGATTTTAACTTTAAATAGCCATGTAACTGTATCTAGGCAGAATGCAGTCCTGGGCAAGGCGTGTTCCCCTTTTCCGAGCACGCTATTCAAGAGGAAGCTAGTTAGAGAGTGACACATGCCTCATTCTCAGGAGGTTCGGACAAAAGAGAAGGTTAGAGGACCAGGAAAGCCCGATTTATTCAATGAGATATTTGAGTCGAAATCCCACACCAGAATTGTGCCTCATACCTAATTCAGACAGTGTAGGATGCGGAAAGTGGGGAGAGAGGGAGGGCGGGCAAATATGTCCTCGCAGGTTAAATGTTAAAAAAAGGTCCTTTATTTCTGTCTCTGGTGGCAGGGAACATTAAAGACCTTGTGACACATTCTGGAAGTGTTGCTTTAAAATAGATTTTCATGTTTGAGGATCTGTGAAGGGTATTATTGAGTGCTTAATAGATTCTGTGTTTGCCTGCTGAAGTCACCACACGGCCAGTGGCTACCTGATTCATTTGTAAAGCTCGTGGGCCCACCTGGAGAGTATGCCCTCTACTAAAGCAGTTTTTGTACCCAGATTCCTCTTGTCTAATAATTATAAAATGTTCACCGTCTGAAGAAAATTGCCTGAATGCCACAGTGTTGGTCCTGGATAGTTGAACTTGCAGGAAATAATCCATGCAGAAAAATTTGGTCTCTATTGAAGTCTCTTTTCATCAAGTCAGCTACATGAAACTCAGTTGTGAAAATGGAAACTAAATTGTTAAAAATGGATTCCATATTTTGTTTTGATTGCCAGAATGTTTCCATCATTGAAGATTATTACTCTATAGCTTAGGAAAACCAAGTTTAGGTCTTTTAAGTGATGTCTTTAACCATTTTCCTTGTAACCAGTTTCTTTATAATGGTATTAGTTCTATAATGGTTTCTTATATTCAGCTTATTTTTAAATTTTTGTCTTTTCCAAATTATTTCCTATTACGTTCATAGAAGTATAAAGTTTACACATTCTGGGTCCTTCATACCTTGTCTAGTTTTCTCCTTCATACAAAATAATTATATTTGAAAATTTATTTTTTATTTTTTTAAAGTATAATTGATTCACAGTGTGTTGGTTTCAGTTGTACAGCATAGTGATTCAGTTATACATTTGTATATTCTTTTTCATTACAGTTAATTACAAGCTATAGAGTATTCCCTGTGCTATACAGTAGGTCCTTGTTGTTTATATAGTAGTGTGTATCTGCTAATCTCAAGCTTCTAATTTATCCCTCCCCCAACTTTCCCCTTTGGTAACCATAAGTTTGTTTTCTATGTCTGTGAGTCTTTTTTTGTTTTGTAAATAAGTTCATTTGTATATATATTTTTAAATTCCACATATAAGTGATGTCATACGATACTTGTCTTTGTCTTACTTCACTTAGTAATCTCTAGGTCTGTCTATGTTGCTGCAAATGGCATTATGCCATTCCTTTTTATGACTGAATAGTATTCCATTGTATATATATACCACCTCTTCTTTATCCATTCATCTGTCGATGGACATTTAGGCTGCTCCCCTGTCTCGGCTATTGTAAATTGTGCTGCTATGAACGTATTCAAATTAGAGTGTTCTCCAGATATATGCCCAGGAGTGGGATTGCTGGATCATTTGGTAACTCAATTTTTAGTTTTTTAACGAATCTCCATACTGTTTTCCGTACTGTTTTCCGGCACCAATTTACATTCCCATTTTTTAACGAATCTCCATACTGTTTTCCATACTGTTTTCCGGCACCAATTTACATTCCCATCAACAGTGTAGGAGGGTTCCCTTTTCTCCACACCCTCACCAGCATTTATCCTTGGCAGACTTTTTAATGATGGCCATTCTGAGTGGTGTGAGGTGATACCTCATTGTAGTTTTGATTTGCATTTCTCTGATAATTAGTGATATTGAGCTTTTAATATACTGCATTATGTTTCTTGAAATCTGAGACAAGCTTGAGAATTATGTTTCACTGTGTGTGTGCCAGTGGGGGGTGGTTTATAGGTTTCTCTCTATATCCTTAAAGTCCCAGGACAACTAGCATATGCCATGCTGTTAATTAATCTTTGTTATTCTGGGAATATGATAAACTTTTCTTAACTGAATATTCAGATTATCTTTTTAATCACTAAATATTGGTTTCTGGTATATCTGGTTTACATCTTTTTTTTTCTGTTTGTTTTCAGGCTTCCATCCTATAAGATTAGTTTCTTCCTTTTATATCCAAGTTAAATAAGAAGTTACATGTACTCTAATGTCTGTTCATTCATCAGTGTATTCTGATCACCTCAAACCTCTTTTTCAAGAGCTTTTCTTCCACTTGGGCTATTTATTTTGTTATTTTCTTCACCACTTAACAGTATGCACTCTTCACTTTCACACACTCCCCTGGGAGACCTCATTCTCAGCCATGACTCTAGAATTATTTTTATACTCATGATTACAAAATCTTTGATTCCAAAATTTATACTGTCACAGTGCTGTCAATGATCTTTCAAAATTCAAGTATTTATTATTCTAAGTTTTAAGATTCCTTAGCTTGGAGAAAAGAGCCCTAAATGACTTAATTCTGACAGTTGCACAGCCTCAAGTGCTGTACGCCCCCTCCATGTACTGTTCATTCCAGTGATGCTGAGCTCTGGGGTCTTGCAGTGCATCATTCTGTCTTGCATTTGTAGAACTGCACACGGTCCTTTCTCTGCCAGGACTCCTCTCCCTCTACTGTGGATTCAACTTAATCCTACTTCTCCTTTAACTTATTTGCCCCCAGATTCTTCAGGAAACCTTTGCTGATCTCACAATCTGAATGAGATGTGCTCAGTCCTTCTGTGAAACATCACAGTTAACTCAGTGTTCTCTATTTGTAACCCCAACTAGACTACAGAACTTTAGATCAAAGATTTTTACCTTATTTACTGTTGTTCCCTTCAGGGCTTGGCATCATATCTGAGTGTGGTAGATTCTCAATAAATACTTTTTGAATGAATGGAGGGAGTAAATGAATGACATCATCCAGTGTTGGAATAAAGAGATTTGGAAAATAGGACAATCAGTTTGGAAGTGCTTGTTATAATGCAGAGTAATTAATGGACTGAATATGTAGCTGGAGAAAACTAAAGAAAAATATGGCTTATGAGGCAAGTAAGAAACTGAGAGAATTTCATTTGTAATTAGGAGATTTAAAGGAGCAGTAAAGAGGACCCTAAAGTTTTGAACAAAGTTCTTGGCACCATGGTTTGTAAGTGGGAGTTAGGAAGAGGAGCCTTCACTAAGTTTTGGGGTATGGATTGCAATTCATTTCTAATTTTTCCCTTTCTACTTGCTGTCCCCCCACCCCCACCCTTGGCCCTTAGTGTTTTCTGTTACTTCTGTCTCAAAACGCAACATCCAAGGTAAAAATGATTTTCTTTCTAAAATTCAAGTGGGATTACATTCCTCCTCTGCTTAAATAAACTCTGTGCTCACCCTAGCTTACACTTGAGAGAATGAATTCTCCTTCTCTTAGCAATTCTTTCAAGATTCTTTTGTGAGACTGTGCATTGGCAGCCTCATTGTCCTCCTGAGAACCTTGAGCTATAACTGCATTGTTCCGTGAGTGTCTGTAAACTGCGAACTTCGAGGTCTTCATCCAGGCTCTTCCTGCTTGCCTTCACTCAGAGTTCCTTCTATCTCGTACCTTTCTTCCACTCCCTTGGAACCCTTGGCTCTTTACATACCTTGTAATGAGCAGCATAAATGGACATTCATTTGTAAAATGCACTCTTGATGCCCTCTCCCCTTTTCTCCTCTGTGCTCCTACAGCTTTTCTGTTTTGATACTGGTTACACAATATTTTTTTATATTAGGTAGATTTTATTATATATTTACGAGTAGAATTTTGTATTAAGTAAGCTTTGAATTTTTTGATGGCAAACACTTGATTCATTTATGTGTGCCAAGAAGATAGCAAAATGTTTGTTGCATGGTGGGTGGTGGATGTTTAATATAAATAAAGACATAAACAAATGGAATTTAGTGAGCTTGGTAAAGAATGATGGTATTTTAAAAATGTGATATGGAATGAAAAGCTCAAGGTATTTTTTTTAAATAATAAGTGAACACTTACAACTTCACTAAATTCTATCTATACAAATCTTTGTTTTTCCCAAACAAAATTCTCTTTCCCATGATTAGTGATCATTTTGTGGTCTCTTCCACTGATGGTGGTTGTATGGCTTACTACTTACTCTCTTTCCTCCAATCAGTTAAAAAAAAAAATGAAAACTGTGATGTCAACTAGTGGTCCTTTTTTTTCCATCACATTTTGCCTCACGTTGAATTCTGTGATATTCTTTTCTCTTCACAGATGTGCTCACAGTCAGGTTTTTCTGAACTCTGTTATAGCCCAGAGCATAACTTAAGAATTTCCTTAAAAATAATACACATTTCCTTCACTTTTCATACCAAGGGAAAATACACAAACACTGGCTTCCTCTCACATTCCCTAGAACTTTTTATTCTTTTGCATTTGGCATTTTTGATCTGGCTGAGTTTTCACAGTTCTGACTCTATATTCTGCCTAGCGTTGGAAACAGTGTTGTTCCGTAGTAAATACGAGGTAGTGACAGTCATACTCATAAACATTTTCAGCCACTTAGAAGGAGATGTTATTTAAAATGTGTGTTCTGAATGACCTTGCCTTTAGATAGAGTGAATTTCACACTCCATTCCTGCTGGGTATGTAACCTCTTGCATTTTCTTTTCTGCTGTGTTTCTCAGTGACTTTGGCAATACTTATCAATTTTGTCATCTGCAGATTTCATTAGCAGACTGACTCCTCTTGCAGATCATTAATAAAAACCTGAAATTCCTTCTCAATTCTCATCTTAATTCCATAAATATGTAGTTTTAAGTGCCAGGGCTTGAATTCAAGTTCATATAAAATGTTATTTCAAGTAAGATCACATCTTTACACCTATGTGGCTCCTTGGTTCCATTATATTTCAGTTTTACTCACTTTGTCATTTGCTCCTTTGCAGTATCCGGTGCTAAGCTTGTCTATTAAAATATATATTACTTCTAAACTCTGGTCAGAGCACGAGTGGTGTCGTCCTCTGGGGACGGAAATGTAATTGGTTTGATTGGATACTCAAGCTCTTCAATTGTTTTATTTTCCTTAGAGAAATAGAACCTTTCTAGCTTTCAGGTCAGTTGGCGTAATGGTTGGATTCAGATGGAATGACACTTCCTCCCCCTTGTAAGTCTCTCGTTCCTCAGAGAAATCCTTGAGAAATCTGTTGACAGCTTGCTGTCATCTCGCCCGTCTAATGGTATAAATGACTTAGACACTGATTCCGAGTAGTGAGAAAGCCTAATGGTACAGTGAAATTTGGAGAAGCTCTCAAGTGCATTATAGATAAGGTAGTTAGGTCATGGCCATGTTTATTTCTTGCAGCTTGTTTTTCAGGTCTTGGTTGTGGTGTTTTTGTTTTTGTTTTTGTTTTGCTAGGGAAAGGAATTTGCAGTTTTACCCTGCTCAGACACAGTAGCAGATGATCACAAATGCCACTATTGGAAGGTATGGAAAAGAAAACGGTTACTATGACATGTGCTTCTGGAGCCTAAGAAAGTGGAAAGCAGATGAGATCCGATTGGCAGGAGAAACCATAGCCCAAAATACACACCGGAGAGAACGCTGCGGCAGAGGAGAGAGCGGAGCTGTGGGTGTTGTAAGCATGGAGGTGACAGACTCCGTGGGCAGGAGGACGTGTGGGTGCGACTGCCAGGACGTGACTTGGCAAACAGCACTTGGAGTGACAGGCTGGGTCAGGCCTCCCACTCCTCCCCATTAGTAGGTGTCAGGCAGTGGGGACACTGACCTCCATTGCGAGCAGAGTGTGGTCTCTAGGCTGGAAGAAGGCCGAGGCAGCCAGGGTGAGAGGGAATCCTTGCCCCAAGGAAACAAGCTGTACTGTTTGCCTGCTCTTGCCCCCCAGGTTTCAGGTCCTAGAGAGTGCATAGAAACATGGCCACAGACAGAACCAACCTACCTCAAAGAGGGGACTCAGATGCAAACAGAATGGGTGAGGGAATAAATCACAGATAGTAGAAAAAAAATTACGGTGAAGTTGTGAAAGAAACATCTCTGAATCAAAAGGGTTTTGTGTTGGTGCTGGGACTGGTGCAGTGAAGTGATGTTAAGCTGGTGTTACACACGTGTGTGTGCACGGGTGGGGGGGGTGAGGAGAGGAGTAAACCAAATAAATCAGAAATATATTGAGAGAAGAGTTATATCCAAAGAATTTAAATGTGATAGCATGATGGGAAGTTATTAAGCGATTATGTTTATATTGCCACTCTGATGTGGCAATATTTAACTGAGATCAGAGCGACAGTACTCAGCTAATCCTCCATCCCTTCATCTCTATGACCTGTACTAGAAAAAAGTCTTGTAAGTCCTAAAACCTCAACCAAATTTGAATATTTAAGCATTAAAATTCAAAGGAGAATTTTAGAAGGTGGAGGTAAACTACTGTCTAATTACACTGAATCGAGTGGGAAGTTATACTAATTGGCAAACAGCCATTGTTACCAGTATTGGGAGATTAACAAAGCACCAGTGAAGTATCCTGAACAGTACGTTTTATATGAAAGACGATGGGTATTACACTGATTTTATTAGACATTATAACCCTAGCAATTCTCCCCCTTTTTCATTGTTTTACCCTTTAATATCCACCTTCATTCCTGATTTGTTCTTTCTAAAAATACACTGAAAGCAGTTGTAAACTTACCATTTTTTTATTTAATAAGTTAGGTCAAATATTTCTCCTCCCATTATTTTTATCCTGGTCCTCACATTTCTGGGACTGTCAGCCTTTGGAGATTTATCAAGGCTTTGCCAAAAAAAAAAAAGAACTATTTCAAATACACCACCAAATTTAGAGGTATTTTTTGATAACCATTGCTTACCTGGGGGAAATGGTTTGGGAAGAACTATGTAAAGAATTTACACACAAAGACGAAATTAATGTTATTTTCAAGAGCACCCCTTGAATCTGGTAACCCAGTAGCTAGTATGCAGTTCTTCAGATGATAATAAAATTATTCATTTATTTTTTCCCAAATTGGTGACATGATCTTAGGCTTTTTTTGTTGCAGAGGGGACAAAAGAAAGGAAACTTGGCTGAATGTTCTACGTTTGACCCATAAATAGCTACTTTTGTTTTTAAGGCTGATAAAATCCTTACCTTAAAAGAATGCCTATTTGTACCATCATTTTTCTGTCTAAACCAAATTAAATGTGTGTGCTTCTCTATTACTGATTGAAGAAAAAACTGCTTAGACAATGACTACCTCACCAGCTTTAGGGCAGAGGGCACCACCTTTAAACAAGGGTCACCGGGAAGCCCTTATTCTCAACTCTAGAATGTCTTTAAAGATAAAGCAATTCACAGCAGATTTCATGATACAGTTCTCTAAAGGAGGTTAAAGAGAGTCACATTTTTCCTTTGGTCAAAATGGCTCTTCTTCATTTAGTTCATGAGGCACATTTTCAATAAATTTTGCTCAGTACTCCTGGAGCTGGAAAAACAAGAAAAGAAATAAAAATGAGAGGACACAGAATGTCTGCAAGATAGGTACTTGTAGAAAAGCATGCATTTCTTTGATGAATGTAAAATTAGTAAATAATCTGTTAGGTGGAATCTGCCACCTTTGTTGAAGCCTTTAGGAGTAAGTCCTGCCTGGTGGAGGTGGGAATTTTATCTCTGATTTGTTTACATGGCAGGACTCCATTTCAACTTACAAATTACTGCTCAGGATCTTGAAGAGGTCAATTGAGTCCTGGCATGGAGTTTAGTTTTTGGATTGTACACAGAAATGATTTCCTATATATCTGTCTACATACGGAGGGCTTGATTGATGACCCTTCTGACTTTGGGTCAGGAGTGAGTCCACATCTTTGTCTTACTCCCTGAAATCCAAGGAATCCAGTGTCTACCATTTTCAGGCATAATTTGACTTAGTTATGTATGCATCTTTGTCATTATAATTTAAAGAGATTTAAAAAACTGGAAAAGATTTGAGGGAAATGTGAGAAAGATGACTTGAAATTCAACACATTGACAGGAAAATAAAAGAATGAGGATTGATCAGTATAAATGAAAGATTTGGAATAACTTTTAAGTATCTTTCTCTTACTTCTTGGGTTTTTTTTTTTTTATTCCTACAACTCACATATTCCCTATCTTCTACTGTTTCTGTCCCTTCCTAATTCCTGTTAATCTTTCAAGTTAATTTAGTTAATCCTTCAGCCCTTAGTTTAGATGAAGCTTCATTTATTTGATGAAGATTCAGTGAGTTCTGAATAGTTCCTAGTTACTCTTCTGGGGATTGAGGAAACCACAGTGAACAAAACAGCAAACGGGAATAAAGCCGAACCTCGTCTTATGGAGCTGAGATTTGAGGCAGGAAAAGGAGACTAAATAAAACAGAAAAAATAAGTAAATATACATATGTTTGGATAAAGAGAAAAGTCTGATGGGAACCGGGCTAGCAAGGATTGGGGGCTAAAGATTTATGGAGGATGTTGGGAGGGGTTTTGCTAAAATGACAGTTAAGGAAATGTCTGAAGGAGATGAGGGAATCGGCCAGGCAGTGTCTGTGGGAGTCATGTCCAGGAGGGGGGATAGAAAATGTAATAGCATTGAGGAAAATAAGTGCCTAAGTGTTTGAGGAGGGCAAGCTAGCTTGATCAGAGAGCCCAGAGGCATAGTGATAAAAGATAAAGCAGAGGTCACGAGGGGACAGGTTGTGTAGGGATCTGTAGAACTTTTACTTAGTGTAAGAACACACTGGAAGACTTCTTGCAAAGGAGTGACATGATCTGCTTTTGTTTTAGCAAGAATCCTTGGGCTGCTGTCTTGAGAATATACCGAAAGGGAATAGACGGAACCAGGGAGCCCAGTTAGGAAGCCACTGCACAAATCTAGGGGGGAGAGAGTAGTAGCTTGGACCAGGGCCAAGAGAGGTGATGCATAGTGAGAGGATTCAGGTTATATTTTGAAAGCAGGGCCTCTGGGTTTGCTGACAGAACGGATGAGAGGCTTGAAGGAGGAACTGGAGGATGTGGGGCTGAGCATCTGGAAGGAGAGAACTGCTCTGCTCCCAGGTGGGGAGGCTGTGGAAGAATCAGGCTTCAGGCATCATTGTTCTGCTTCCGAACATATATGTTTGAATGATCTGATAGACTTCCAAGAAGAGCTGTTGAATAGAAAGATGGATGTAGGGTCTAGATGAGAAGTCTTGAGTTAGAGATCATTAGAGATCATCATTTGGGAGTAATCAACCTAATGATGGTATTTGAAGAATTGAGGTAAGTTAATATTATCAAGGGAGTACATATAAGCAGAAAGGAGAAGAGGTCCGGAGAGAGGACAGAATCCTGGGGGACTTCAGTATTTATAGGTCCAAGAAAAGAAGAGGATCTAGGGAAAGGGACTGAGAAGAATAGCCTGAGGGGTCAGGGGAAAATTGTGAGAGTCTAATGTACTGGTGGTCGAATGACAAAGGTGTTTCGAGGAGGAGAGAAGGATCAGCTCTGTCAAATGCTGCTGATAGTTCAAAGAAGTTGGAAACTGGAAATTTACTATTTGCTTTTAGCCTCATGGAAATCATTGGTGACCATGGTGGGGAAGTTGTGATGATGTGGCAAGCATCGGAACGTTGGAGTGTTAGAGCCTGAGTGGCTGGAGTGCTTTCATAGAGGGAGTAGCCTGGCACAGATGTTAGGACCTGTGTATGATGAAGAGGTATCTTTGGGGTTGTGTATCTCTGCCGTGGCAACTGGATTTTGTTTAAGAGAATTAAATAAGTACATACATTGAGGATAATGGGAGCCAGGCTTCTCCCTTTCAGAGAAGGGAGTTACAAATAGGAAAAGAAAAAACTAGAATGAACCTCATAGTGTTGGATCAGAATTGAAGTTGTTCGTATAATTTAATTTCATATATGTATACATGTGCAAACGTGTGTGTATAAATATACTTACATATATTTATATGTAGACATGGAAATACCAAATTAGTGTGTAGGTGTGTATATCTAATCTTTCTGTCTTCATATTGCCTACCTCTGTCCACTGAGAGGGAGAGGGAGGGACCAGGAATAGTAACATAAATGAGTATACAGCACTGAAATTGCTTCAAACTTTATTTACTGTTATTTTTTATTTTTGTTTTTTAAACAGTTTTTAAAGGTTGCTTTCCATTTACACAGTGTTGGCTCTATCCCCCGAGTTGTACAATACATCCTTGAACCTGTCTTACAGCCAACAGTTTGTACCTCCCCTCCTCCACTACACTGCGCCTCCCCCACTCCCCACTGGTACCCACTAGTTTGTTCTCTATATCTGTGAGTCTACAGCACTGAATCTTTGTTCCTAAATACGATTTATCATTTAAGGAGCCAGAATTCTTTGGAGAAATGGTTGATTGCAGGGCCAGGCCAGGGGAGTACAAAATAAGCCTGGAGTATCTTATGTTAGAAGGCAAGAGAGAAGATACCAAAGATTTATGACAACCCATCAGTATGACACAAATTTCAGCTTTTTGGGACCTTCACTGTGTAAACATTAGATGACCTTAACACTGACATATTGAGAATATTGGATTATATTCCACTGAACAACAAGGATTCATGAGTCTGTACAGGTACAAATACATACCAACAGACAAAGTTTAATGAGGAATAGAATATTTGTACAGAGTATCTGCTCACAGAATGCTTATTAGCTGCAAAGACAAATTTTTAATTTTTATGTAAAGAAGCCTGGCAGATACCACCTTAATCCAAATGATTAATATTAACATCAGTAATGGAACACATAGAAATTATGTAACACATGGTAAATGTAATAAGATGATCTCTGAACACCTGAATCTGGTCAGGAGGAGACATCAGGCGAATTCAGGTTGAGAGGCAATCTGCAAAATAGCTATACTGTAGGCTTCAACAGTGTTGAGATCATGATAGTTGAGGAAAGATTGAAGAACAGTTCTAGCTCATAGGAGACCTAAGCATTGTGGCAGTTAATTCAACATGTGATTCTGAACTGAATTTGTAATCTATAAAGGACATTTTTCAGACAGTTGGCAAAACTTGAGTGATATCTGAGGATAAGATGGTAGGGATGTAGCAGTGTTAATTTCCTGAATTTGATGATTGTGTTATGGTTATGTAGGAGAATGTCTTTTTTTGTTTGTTTTTTGTAGTAAATGCACTTCTGTATTTGGGGATAATGGGTTAATCAGTCAGCAACTTAATCTCAGTGTTTAAAAAAAAAATTGTTCCTGCAACTTTTCTAAATAATTTTAAGATTTTTTAAAGTAATAAAAAGCAAAAACTCATTGAGAGGCAGCACAGGGAATAGGAAGAGAGAAACTGGACATAGCAAGTATAGAGAACTCAGAGGAATAGCACTCTAGCGGGACGGAAAGGGATGGGGAAGTAGTTGGAGGAGAAGAATTCTGAGATTATTTCTCTCTTCCCATCTTTGTTTCCTAAGCACTTTATGCAGACTTATTTTATTGCATTTCCACCTGGCCTTGAAAGTAATTTTATATGCCAGTTTCCATTACAGAATATAAGTTCCTTGAAGAAAAGGTCTTTGTGTTATATGTCCCTTATGTATAGCATAACACCTAGCGTATCATAGTATGTTCATTAAATTTGATTCAAGCAGCAGAAACATTTTCAAAAAAGCTATGGTTTTTAGTGAAGGATATGATAAACATGTTTCTTCCTAAACGTGGAAGACAAAATAAGTTATTTTAAGGAGAGGAAATTGTAGTCATAATAAACAGCTTCCAGATTTGGGGATATACTAATGCTGGAAAGTTTATTAAAGTATTGTTCCATTAATTCTAATAATCTTTTGCAAGTTATCTGTTCTGCATGGATAAAACAGGAAAAAGAACTAATGATACACTGAAATAATTAAGAATATAGAGTATTGTGATCATCTGTGCACCAAAAGCATTCTTAAATGTGGAATTGTGCATGAAATGTTCCCAGATAGTGTCTACAGAAAACAGGCTGGCCCCATTCCCCAAGAAATCAACAATGAATCAAACCACTGGCAGATTTTCCATTACATATATGTATACATTAATAGCCTTTTTTGAAGTAAAGAGAGAAGGAGTAATTTAACAGTTTAGGAAGAAGTAGCCTTGACAGTTTTACATCCACTCAAGATAGGACCAAGAAAACTACTTCTATTCCTCTGTTAAATTTCTAGAGATCAAGCTGGAAGGTTGTTGGTAGAAGGCTGTTGTATACGGAGAGATTTAACAAATATTAAGGGGAGAATAGTAAACCTAAAGCATCATACGTAGGGTGAAAACGTAGTACACTTAGACATGGCTCACTTCAAGGGCCTGGCTTGTCTGAGCTACTCAGAGAGGAAAAAACCAAAGTCTATATAAAGGGGGCAGGGGGCAGGTGGGGGAGGGTGGAGGGATTAGTGGGAGAGAAGAGGATGGGAGAGGAGTGTTGTCAGTGAAACCTGTGAGCTCAGGGAAATGAAAAAGAGAAACAAAAACAAACAGTATCATTGAGGAGTGTATCTGTGTATGAAGGTGTTTCCTTGTAGCATCTTTTATAAAGTCAGAGAAGGAAGTTTGATTTCAAACTTGTAGTGGGAACATATGAACGTTGCAGATATTTGTGAACAATCCATGTGATTTATTTCTACCAAAGTGACCTTCTTTGAATAATTACCTCAACTCTTTTTTCATGCTGTTTGTATACATATAGCTCAATAGAGGATATTTCATAGATTGGAATATTCATAATTATATAACTCTATGAAAACTCATGTTAGTAAACAAGGTCACACTGCAACGGTGAAGGATCTCTGCACAACACCTTTTATCTGTTAGAAAATGGTGCCTTTTCTTTATTGCTTAGAATTGCTACAGAGTGTAGATTGTGTTGGTGGTTTTATTTTTGGAGTATCAATTAGTCAATCAGTCAATTAGTATTTATTGAGCTTCTGCCTGGCATGTAGGGCATGCTCATCAAATTTGCAAATGACACAAATCTTGGAGGATGTTAAATACATTGGATGACAGACATAGCAACCAAAAAGATTTTGACAGCCTGGAGCAATGGGCTGAATCTAACAAGATGAACTCGTAACGGGGATAAATATAAATTCCTGTCCTTAGGTCCACAAAACTAACTGCATATGTAAGGATCGGGTAGATATGCTTTAACAGTAATGTAAGTTAAAAAAAAAAAAAAAGACAGTATTTTAGTGACTAGCTCAATTTATCAGTTTTGTCTGGATGATGTCATTGCAAAAATCTAGAGTGCAATTTTGGATTATATTAAAGCGATAATCTTACTTCGGTTTGTCAAGAGACCACATGTAGAGAATGTAGTATTTCTGGAGCCATATTTTAAGAAGAGAGAGACCCAAGCCACGTCATATTTAGAACACCACAGAAACTAAACACATTTATCCTGAGGAAGATGTAGGAGAAAAGTAGTATCTTTATATCTGAGTGAACAACACTCTCCTAGAAAAGGGATTGGATTTGAGTTTGGTGTGGTCTCAATATTAGATCTGGGACCTATTAATTCAAGTTATTTATAAGGAGATATCTTTGCATTGAATCATTTATAGTAAAAGCTCTTCCAAGATGAAAGGGTCCCCAAAGTCTGCAGAAGCAAAACACTGGGCAGTTAAACCTCAGAGCCCTCATTTTGGGGCTAACAGTATGGCAGCGGGGCAATCTGGGAATTCAGTGAGGTGCTGTAAGTAAAGCCCTCAGCATAGTGCTGGGCAAATGGCAAGTGGTTACATAGCTTGCCCGGATTGTTACCCTTCTTATATGGGAGGTGTTGATGCAAGTTTTGAATCACCAATGTTTTGGGTTAAAGCAGAGAAACTCAGTGGATGGGTCTGATAAACTAGATGGTGGTTACTTCTACACGCGAACTGGGTACAACTGACTAATTCAAATTGGTTAAAAAAGACTCTGGAACCAGTCGATTTTTTATGTGACCTTGAATAATGTAACCTTTTGGTTTTCAATTCTCTTGATTCTGTTTCGTTACCTTTAAAATGGAGATAGTAAAAAACCTGCCTTGGGTTGTTGATAGGATTTTTTTAAATGGAGATATATATATACATACATATATTAGAACAGTGCTTGACATGCTGATTTTTCAATAAATGTGAGCACTTATAATGTTGAAGTAGTTGACAAAGGATTATTGTAGGACACAGAACTTGAGATAATGCTTTGAAAAATACTAAAAACTTAGTTAAGTGAAAGGCAGTAGCAAGGTTATTCCCATATGGAAAGAGCTTAAATAAAACATGGAGATGGAATTAAGCATTGTGTGATCATCAGATAGTGAGGGGACTGCACCAATTAGATGAAGTTGGCTGTTGGTGACTAATTAGAAATAAGATTGGATGGAAGGAGTGAGGAAAAACCTCAGAAGACCTTCAGTTGAAGATGGTAAGCTAAGAGCAGCCCACATGCTTTCAGGTAGGGATGAAACATACATGTGATATTTTAAAGTAACCTTATGAGGTTTTCAGAATAAATTGCCTCCCTTATGCTTAAAAAATTATAGATGGAATAGTTGAATCTTTTATGCAAATCCTTTTTTAACCTCGAAATAGAAATTCTATTTCAGGGCAAGTTCTATTTCAGAAAGTCCAAAACTCTTTTTTTCCTTCATAAAGTTTTCCCTTTGGATTCCTATCACTGTGGTTTTCTTTTTTGTTTGAAATCCTTAGCATTCAAAATGATGCTCTTTACATTTGTATTACCCATCATCATGTTTTGAGAGTGAATTTGAATTCAAGATATGGTGCCAGATCACTTTGTGTTAAGTCTCTGAAAAGGGTGTCATTCAAAATGCTTAAAATGGTTTGACTTTAAAATGAGACCCATCAAATTAATGAAACTGATATTCTTCGGTTGGGGGGAGCTTGTAAGTTGGTTCTGGGAAAACAAGTCCCACAGAGAAGGTCCCCAAATAGGTTATACCACAGCTTACTGGATTAAGGGATAACTTCTCAATGCAACTCATAAAAAAGACAACACTTCATTCACTCCATTAAGATTCAGTACTTAAGTAAAAAAAAAAAAAAAAAAACCATCATCATTTATAGTGTTTCAAACACTATTTAGTATACTGAAATTGTTTTTGTTGTTTTATACATACAAGCTCCTTGAGAAAAAGGATCACAATTTTGTTTTCTTGGTGTAACTCGTAGGGCTGCTGTGGGTCTTGGGTTCATGCTTTATTGAATTAGATTTAAGTTAGGAGGATATAGGCAACAGGAAAATTATAAAACTGTTTCTCCAGTGAGGATGTCAGTGTAGGCACTCTGGCTGTTTATTTCCCTGCCTGAGTCAGCAGTTTTTTTTGTTGTTGTTGCCGGTGGTGGTGGCCCCCAGAAGCAGAAGAGTGGCAGAGGTTGGACATTTCAGAGGAACAGGTGATGGCTGAGAGTCTAGTGGGCTTGGTTGCATTTCCCCCCTTGGTGGCTTCTCAGCTATTGTGTGACTTTCTGGAACTTTGAATTATGCTTCTCATCCCATCTTGTATGAGAATGGTAAGGAATTCTGCTTTTTAATAATCTCACACACTTTGTGTGCTCAAAGGAATAGGTACAGCCTATCCCAGGGACACAGATTTGACCACATTTGAAACCAAGAGAATGAAAGCTGGACAATGACTTGCTCCTCTATATCTTCCTTCCAAAGTGTTTTTTCTTGTCTTATGAGGGAGTTGAAGGCTTTTCTGCTGGTTTTGCCAGTTCATTCCTTCAAGCTATGCCAATGACCATGTACAAACTTCTCTAATCCTCGGAGGGCTGGAGAAAGATTGGGGTTGCGGGGGGCATGGGGAATTCACTTTGGGAGAAGGCTTTCTTTTCACAAATTAGAAATTCCATCATATATATTCCTATTCCCCTAAATAACTGGCAAGGGGATCATCAGGATGAGCTATTGCAAAGAGCTACCACCAGCGTCACAGTTTCAGTGTGATGGGGACCTAGACCTGAATTGCAAAGTAGTTTCGAGAATCTTGGGATATACAACATGGTACAGAACACCAAAGAAGATTTAATCTTATTTGTAGAAAGGTGGGTGGTAGGGGAGGGGGCAGCAGGCGAGAGTGGCTTGGGATCATCATTAATCAGTGTTTTAAGTACCAACAAAGTGAAAACATTCTTCCGGAATTCACTGCAAGTGACACTGAATCCTTCTACTAAGCAAATATGTGATGAGTTGATAAAAAAAAAAAAAAAAAAGGAAGGTCCTGAACTCTTGACTATAGATACAATACAGGGAATACAGAAAATCAAAAACATACTTTCTATCTGACTCAAAATAAAGGTGCACTTAAACTTGTAAAAGACAACATTTTTATTTGAATGATATGACAGACTGTCACAGGAGTGTTACCTGCTATAAAGAAAGCCAAAGAATTATTACCTTTATTAGACCAGTGACACTGAGCTTTAGCCATACATTTCTAACTTCTGTCCCTCTACAGAGACAATTTTCTTTTCTTAAATAAACTGTCATGCTAGTGTTAATATATTGTTGGCTCTCTCATGCTCTGAGAATACTGCTGATATAAAACATGTATATGTTAGATTGGTAATAGTATCTTTAGTGTAGCTGACTAGAACAAATGTGTTTCCCTCATGGCTGTGCTAATGTGATAAAGGAAAATTGGCTGTTCATCAGCTTTTGGCTGGGTAAAGACAGTAGAGATGGAACCACATTCTTTTTTATGCATTAATACCATCGAGAACTTTTCACTAGTTATATTTCATGTGCCTGCATGTTGCGCGAAGATGTTGTAAAACATGAGATAATGCTACAAATAACAAAGTAGAAAAGCCTGTATCTTTTATAATGATAACAGTCAAACACCAAATGACAGTAACAGGCTGTAAAAAATGGGAAGGGGAAAAAATGCAGCAGAGAGGTGTATGTCCAGGTCCATGAGAAGGTTGGGTTTGATTTTAGGTCTTTATGTTAAAGCTTTATTTTACAACTAAGTAAAATAAAGCACTGGTCACTGGATTTAGGAAACAACATGGTTTTTAATGAACCAGGCTGGATAGAAAGGAGAAAATCTATATTGAATAAGTTTTTGAAGAACTGATACTGCCAAGTAATTAGGATGTTAACTTCTAGGTTTGTGTGTGTATGTGCACTTTTTTTTTTCTTTCTTTTTTGAGAGAGGGTGCTTTGAATTTGTTCTTAAGGCAGTCACTTACGTGATTTAAAGATGCTGGAAGGTGATTGTTTATTTTCATCAGTTTTTGCCAGTGTTGTAACAGAATAGCATTTTGAATGCTGTGACTTGATGCTGTTTTAATTAAAATGTTAGCATCTAACCTTTCAACTGTGAGACATTAAATTTCTCTCTCAGTGAAGTAATCTGAATAAAAGTTTGAAATGGTGGCTCAGGGATCACCGCAAACAAAAATTTCATAACTTTTTCGGTGTAATCCAGGGGTGGTCAAACTGCAGCTCACAGGACAAATCTGGCTGGCCACCTGTTATTGTAAAAGTTTTGCTGGAACACATCCACGTCCATTCACACATGTATTGTCTCTGACTGCTTTCCTATTATAGCTCAGTTGAGCAGTTGTGACCTGGACCATTTGGACCACAAAACCAAATCATTTGGCATACAAGTAAAAATACTTACCCTCTGGCTGTTGACAGAAAAGAAGTTTGTTGACCCCTGCTGTAGAGAGTTGTTAGGTTGCCTGATGAGCCTAGAGTATGACTGACAAATTTTTGTTATTCTGAATTGGAGAAAAACAACTGAAAATTAACGACTAGATAACCAACACCTAAGAATATAAATGTTTACAAGGCGTCTTTTGTACTAGCAACCTAAATTGAATTATGTCTATGTGTAATACATTGTTAGTATATCTTGGTTTCAATACTTCTCATTTTGCATTCATTTCTGTTTCTTTCCAACTATGATGGGAACAAATTTAATGAGTATCTAAAGAAACAACGTATCTCAAAAAAAAAACTTAGAAAAGGCGTGGCAATCAGAGCTATTAAATATATGGGACACACAAGTATGCATACCTGTGCATACCCTGGTAGATATTACCTCAGCATAGAACTATAATGTATAGATTTATACCTAGATGTACAAACACAGATTTATCATTGAGCCATTACAATAAATTTTCAGTCTTTACAGCTGAATAAAGTAGAGAAGCAGGAAGTGAACTTGAGAAAGACTGATGAAATGTAGTTATTGTCAAATAAATGTTTATGCAATTAAAATCATAACGGCAGTTATTTCTTACAGGTACATCAGACAAAAATCAGTTTCTTCATCAATGGTTTGGAAGAGGATTATACAGCTTTTGATACAAGAATGCTAAGTGGTTCAGTTATGGATGTTGCCTCTGGTGCTATGCAAATAGGACAGAGTTTAAATGGTAAGGTTCTGACTTCAGAAAATTATATTATCTGATTACATTGTTCCTAAAAATGTGTCAAAAATCACATTTTGAAATACCCAGGTGTATTGGTTTCCTAGGGCTGCCATGTAACAAATTAACACCAACTGGGTGGGTAGCTTAATAAAGCCAATTTCATCTTCCCACTATTCTGGAGGCTAGAAGTCTGAAATTGGGGATTCACGGTATTGGTTTCTTCTGGGTGTTCTTGAGGGAGAATCCATTCCATGCCTGTCTTTCTGGTGGCTTCTGACATTACTTAGCATTCCTTGGCTTGTAGCTGCATAACTTTAATCTTTGCTGCCATCCTCCCCTTCTTTTCTCTTCTCTTTGAAGGACACCTGTGGTCAGATTTAGGGCCCAACCTAATCCAGTATTGTCTAGTCTTAAGACCCTTCATTATACCTGCAAAGAGTCTTTTTCCAAATCAGGTCCCAGTTGCAGGTTCCAGGTGGACTTACCTTTTGGAGGCCATCATTCAACTCACGATACAAGGGAAACTTTCAAATTAGAATGTGTTGATTATGATCAATTTTTAAAGTAAAAACATGAAATAAACTATATTGTCTCTTTTTTTTTTTTCCTTTTGAGATTTTATTATAGGGTTATTGTTAAAGTAGGACTTAAGAGTATTAGAAATTGAAAAATAATATTCAACATGTAATAAACTGGATTTGTGATATTCATGTCTTCCCACCCTTAAAGTGGGCCACATAATTATAAGAAGATAATATGTATCACATTCTGAAAAGAACAGAAGTTGAATTTAGAATTATCTTGGAATAACAAACACAGTCATCTATAAAATTGCCTACATGTTAAAATGGAAATATGAGTTATTTCATATTATTCAATAATAAATTCTCATTATAAAAAAA
Source organism: Camelus dromedarius (assembly GCF_036321535.1). Lineage (NCBI taxonomy): Eukaryota > Metazoa > Chordata > Mammalia > Artiodactyla > Camelidae > Camelus > Camelus dromedarius. The sequence goes on from NC_087456.1 coordinate 27,711,515, forward strand.
TCCACATAACATAGAACTCTATGAAATAGAAAACATTTTACATTTTTCTGCATTCATAGATATAGTTAACTTTTTTATATCCTTCCACAGTTTTTGTACATATAGCTAGAGATGTGGTTATAAATAAAATAATTTTCCAAAAATGAAATTATTATATATGCTTTTTCTGAGCCCTCTTAGAAATAAACACTTCCCCTCCAAATGTTATGAGAAACATGTCTTGTTAATACGCTTTCTCATTTAAAATGGCTGTATTGTGCTCAGTTGTGCAGTGGTAACAAAATCTTTTTAAACAAGATCATATTAATGAACACTTAAATTATTTCTAATAATTCCGTATTAGTAGTTATTGATGGAAAACACTATATTTGTGTTTATATATTATATCTGCCTATCATGCATGTACACACATATATACGCACAACATATACGTGCATTTGGGCAATTGTCTGTGGAGTTCCTTAAGACCCTATACTTTGGGGTCATTTTGCCTGAGTTCAAATCCCATCTCCCTAATTTGCTAGCCACATGACCTGAAACAACGTTTTAATGTCTCTAAACTGTAGTTACCTCCAATGAAAAATGATGATGGTATTAGTGTTCCATTGTGAGGATCAAATGAAGCTATGTCGTAACAAAGACTATTCTTTTTCCAGCATTTTGTACATAGCAGTTGCTCAGTATGTGTTGAATGAACAGATAACCATGCCTTGTGTATACTAAGTCATATTGATACATACTACTATTAATAATAATATCACAATTATTTTCCTAATATAAATTCATAGAAGTTAAGTAGCTAGGTTGAAATATATAGTCATTTTATATTTTAATACATATTAGAATGGTTGCCCTAAAGCCTAACAACAGATTACCTCCAGAAAGGCTGTGAAAAATTACAATCTTATTTAAAAATACAGGTAAATACTTCCTTAAACATGGACCTTACAAATTATCTATTCATTTTTCACTTTTGTCATTCCTTTCATTGAAAACTGTTGTTGGATCCTGCCTTAGAATTATTTGACCATTAGTGATTTTGAGTAGCTTTCCACATATTTCTTGATAATTTGAATTTCATTTGTGAATTCCTTTTTCATGCTGTGTATCCATATTTACACTCTGGAATTTCTTATTTATTTGTAAAAACTCATTAAGGTTAATAATATTATGTTACATGCTTTCTCCAATTTTTTGATAGTCTTATAACTTTGGATTATAAAAATTCTAGATTAATTTAGATTTGTAATACATACAAAACATGCATGCAACATAATGCATAAATATTAAGGGATATAGATTTATGAATTTTTAATATGTATATATACCTGTATAATTCTCATCCAGAAAAAGTTATCAAACATTTCCTGTATTTCAGACTCCTAGTGAATACCACCTCTAAAGGTAAACCCAGATTAGTGTTAGTCTAGACTATTATCAGCATAGATTAATGTTGCCTTTCCTTGTGCAAATTAAATCATGTGCAAATTAAATCATGCAGTAGGTACTCTTGTGTCTGATTCCTTTTCTAAGCACTACGCCTGTAAGAGTCATCTATATTGTGTGTTGCTTTTTCTTTAAGCTTTAAGAAATACTTTTTCAAAGGGGGTGTTCTAACCAACAGTATTTGAGAATTTCAGTTGTTCTGTGTCCTTATCAACACTTAGCCTTGTCGTAGGTTATCGTTCTTTGCCATTTTGGTGGGTGTGTGGTGCATTTCCTGATGATTGATTGTTGAGAACATTTTCACATGCTTATTAGTCTTGTGGCTGTGCTCTTTTGTGAAGCACCTATTTAAGTTTCTGCCAATTTTTAATTGGATAGTTTGTCTTTTAATTATTTATAGGAGTTATTCAGTATTTTGAATATGAGTTCTTTGACAGATTCATGGACTTCATATACTTTGATTTTCCTTCAGTCAATAGAAGTTCTCAATTTTAGTGAAGTCCAATTTACTAATTTTTCTTTTAAACTTAATACTTTTATGTCCTGTTTAAGGTAGCTTTGCAAACCCTGATACATAAAGGTGTCCCCCCAAATGTCATTTTAAAAGTACTATTTTATCTCCCAAATTTAGATCTGTGTTGTATCTGGGATTGATTTTGGGGTATGTTATGAAATTGGAGTCAAGATTCTTTTTCCCACCTGAGTATCTAATTGACCCAGAAACATTTTCGTCACTTCTCCACTACTTTGCAGTAGGAGCTTTGCTACAAATTATGTCTGTTATATAAGGGTGGGTTTGTTCCTGAGCTCACTATTTTGTTTCCAATGATCTGTTTTCCCATACTTGAGTTAAAACATTTAGTTTTCATTATTGTAGCTTCATAAAAGTCTTAATATCTAGAAGTATTTAATTTCTCCAACTTTTTTTCCTTTAAGGTTTTCTTGGCTACTAATTTTAGAAGCACTTTTCAGTTTTCACAAAAATTTTGCTGGAATTTAAATCCTTAGCTCAATTTTGGGAGAAAAGACATCTATAGAACATCAGGTCTTCGAACCCAGGAACATAATCTATTCCTTCATTTCTCCCATGAATGTTTTATTTTCCTGTATAGAGGTCCCATTTATATTTGTAAGACTTAGTCCTATGTATTTGTTGGTCCTTTTATTCATGCAATTATGCTTAATATTGCTTTTGAACTTTAATTTTGTTTCTATTATATAAAAATACCATCAGTTTTTATGTTGACCTTACATCCAATGACCTTGCTAAATTTGAATTCTAATAGTCACACAATCATATCATTTATACATAGTAGGCATTCAGATCTTTTCAGATGTTTGCAATACACGTATACGTGGGCATGGCTTTGGAGTTGTCACATAGGTATTTATAGGTATTGTTATTGATTCTGAAATAATGCAAAAATTTTATTTTCCCCCATGACCTGAGTTATCTAGTTATCTAGTTTAAAGGAACAAAGTATATATTTTTAATATTCAACATACATTAAAAAATGCTGTGGTTAAATTTCCAAGTTCTGGTGCCAAACAAATTTAGGGTTGAATTTAATCCAGTTGTGTACCTTTGATCTAATATGTACCCTTTTGAGTCTCAGGTTTCTAGTCTATTAAATGATGTTTTAATAAATGATAGGAATATTATAAGAATTATATGAGATAGTGTATGTGTAGAATATACTTCTGGTTATAGAGTAAATGCTAGTAAGTGGCACTATTATTAATCTCTTGAGCATCTATTATTTTTTATTGTGAAGCAGATATTAAGAATAACTTTCCATAGAATTGTTGAGAGATCCAAAGAAAAATGTCTATAAATGACTCTATTGTTTTAATTTGTATATGCTTACAGATGCAAATATAACTTGTAGAAATATTACTTCTAAACTTATGTGAAGAAGTAATATTTTAAGAAACCTATATATTTAGAAACTTGGTTTGTCTAATTAGTATATTGAAGAATTTTATAAAGTACTCTGCAGAAATTCTTAATAACACATTAAATCTTGTGAGCTTTATTTCAATATTTAATTCCCATTAGTACTTCTGAAAGTGTTTTACTGCACCAAATGTTGCTCAAAGTGTTGAATAGTGCCATAAATTTGTCTACTATGCACTGTGAGGTTGAAAAGACTTGCTTCTATTTCAGTGTACTAAATGTTAAATTAATGCCTTCAAAGGACAGTGTGGACTGACTATGATATTTGTTTTTAAACTGTGTAAAAATAAATGTAACTTCTGATTAGATATCATTAGAAAAGTGTTTATTTCCAGTGTTAGTTTTTATTACAAATTTTCTCAAGTTCTGAGCATGGGAGAGCTCCAGGAGGAAAGGGTAGTTAAAAATAAGTTTTATCTTTTTTCTATCAATTTATAGGTACAGTTGTACCTACTGTATCTTTTCTCTAATTAGAGATGGCAGATAGACTGGCTCATTACTTCTGCCTAATGAGCCAGGCTCCCTGCCACCTCTCTAATCAGAAAAGAGATAGGTACAGAATGTTCCCATGGACTTATTATAAATCATTTTCTTTCTCTTGCTTGCTCCTTTTTTTTAATCAAAAAATTAAGTCGCTGTCCTCCATACTTTTGTCCACATCCAAGATGGTTTCATTCAGGAGAGGTAATTGTGCACGAGATTACTGCGAGCTGAATTTAAGATGCTCTCATGCAGTGCTGGACCGGCTGTCTCTGCTTTGGAACAGACACTGCCTCAAACACAGGCATATCAAATGAAGGCCTGTAGGGAATCAAGATGCCATTTCTTTCTCTGTTTGGGTTTGTCTCCTTGTTTCTGCACCCTGGAAGCAGCAACTTTTCACATGAATGTTGGCTGCCAGAGAGCCTTTTCTTTGAGTCTCATCCCTGACTAGTAATATGTGGCCAATGACACTGTTCTGTTGCTGTGAGCCTTGTCTTTGCTCCCCTAGAAAACGAATCAGTGGACCAAACAAATGCTTTGTACTGAGCCCTATATACATATTACCGGGATGTATATACGTGTAATGTGTACATATTTGTGGAATAATCTGATTTGCTTGTGCTGAATTTTACATATACAAATAGAAAACACTTAGATCATCCATACCAACCAGTATGTGTCTTTCCCTTTTTAGAGCATTTTTTTCAAGTTGTATGTTTATTTCAATGCCTCCAGTTGGGCATAAAACCTAGAAGAGTCATGGTAACAGACATGTAAATTGTAAGCAGTCTCTAATGTCACTGTGATGATAGACTACCTTAGTTCTCTAATTTTTTTTTAGATTATTACAAGATATTGAATATAGTTCCCTGTGCTATACAGTATATAGAGTAGAACCTTGTTGTTTACCTATTTTTATATAGTATTAAATATCCTCAAATCCTGAACTCCCACTTATCCCATGTCACCCTTGCCCCATCAGTTATTGTAAATTTGTTTACTATGTAAGTCTCTTTCTGTTTTGTAAATAAGTTCATTTGTGTCATTATTTTTTTTTTTAGATTCCACATATAGGTGATCTCATATGGTATTTTTCTTTCTCTTTCTGGCTTACTTCACTTAATATGATAATCTCTAGGTCCATCCATGTTGTGGCAAGTGGCATTATTTCATTCTTTTTAATGGCTGAGTAGTATTCTACTATATATACATATACCACAACTTCTTAATCCAGTCATCTGTCAGTGGACACTTAGGTTGCTTCCCTGTCTTGGCTATTGTAAATAGTGCTGCTGTGAACATTGGGGTGCTTGTATCTTTTCAAATTAGAGTTTTCTTCAGATATATGGCCAGGAGTAGGATTGCTGGATCATAGGGTAACTCTATCTTTAGGTTTTTAAAGACTCTCTCTACTGTTTTCCATAATGGCTGCACTGAACTACATTCCCACCAGCAGTGTAGCAGTGTTTTCTTTTCTCCACACCCTATCCAGCATTTATTGTTAGTGGGCTTTTTGTGATGGTCATTCTCACTGGTGTGAGGTAGCCCTCCAAATTTTGGATTTAAAAATACAAAATCATATGACTCAAAACTATGGGGATTTCTCCATTATGTATTTAAAAGTGTGTAGCACTTTCTTAAGAAGGTAATTGGGCATTAAGAAATCAGTGAACACTTACTATAAGCAGGTACCCAGGGAAGAAAAAGATAATCATCTAAAGCTAGCTCCAACCTCCCTACCATGTTTTTACCATGTATTGTGTCTTAATTCACCTGCTTATTCTTTCTGGATTTGGAATACTAATTTTTTACTTCTAGTAGTGCCCCAAATGTTAACATTTCTAACCTCAGCTAAGTGTAAGAAAATCAGTTTTCCTTTTAGTTTAGCTAAGATTATGCTAAAATTTTTCTGAGAGAACTTTTTTGGAATTAGATAAAAAGAAAAAGAAAAGTATAGAAATTGATGAATTAAGACAGGTAAATGGGATGGAAGAAGATTATTGAACCAAAGTGTATAAATGTATTGAGGGCTTTAATTAAAGTTTGTGTTTCAGAGCATTGCAGAAGAGAGATCTAGCAGTGCTATCAGGGCAGTTGGCCAACTGTGTTACAAAAAAAGATAAGGTAAATGTATACCTTACATCAGACTATATAAAAACTGCAGTTGAATTAAAATTAATGTGAAATACATGATCAGTAGAGGAAAATAAAGGCAAATGTTCCCATAATCCTGGCAGACTGAAGATTTTTATTAGCATGATACCATGGCCAGAAACACTAAAGGTAAATATTGAAACATCTGACTAATAAACAGATTATAAAACTCAAACAATGCTTATCATTTTGTACCAAGTTTGACAATAAGAAAGAGATAATACTAGTATTGGAAAGAGTTTGGGAGAACCTACCAAAGTATGAAAAGTAAAAACATGATATCTATTTCATCAAAGAGTTTCCTTCTAGGATATCTTGCTATTTTGTACTTCTGGGACATATATCTCAAGAATATTATTAAACAAGGCTTTAAATATGTACACAGAGATGTTCACTGTAGAATCACTTAAAGTAGCAAATAATTGGAACCTGTTAAAACTTCAAAAGGGAATGGATTAAATAGATTATAATTTATACCTAGAATGGAAAAGTGTGTACCATTAAGAGAAATGAAATGTCTGTTGGTAGAGACATGGCAATAGCTTCATGATGTTATTACATGTAAAAAAGCATAAGTGTGAAGTATAATATACTCTAACATGGGTTGAGGAACTAACAAATGTGCACTGGATATTTAACTCATTGTAGATAGAAATTATTATTGCTGTAATTAATGCCCAAGAGGCAAGATGTGAAATTTAGAATCAGACAGATTTGGGTTTGAATCATGATTACGCTTCCTAAAAGCCAAGTGACTTTGGCAAAGAATTTAATTTCTCAATCCAATTTTCTAATTTGTTTCCTCATTTGTAGCATGTGTTTTATATATAGTTTTCAGGGCAACTGTAAAGCTTATAAATAGTATATACTTGGTTCAAGTTTGGTACTCAGTGGAATTTTGCTATTATAAATATTAATGTTACCATATTAATTCAGTTATTTGTGAAATTTAAATATTTTCAAATAATGACCATGGACTACATTTTGTTTTTTGGTTCAAAATCAAAATTTTCTTAGGGTGAGAAGAAAAAATAGTTGAGTTTAGAACAATGATGTACTAGATGTTTAAAGCCGCTGCGTTTTGTGTAGGTAAGCCCCATAAATAGTTTCTTTCTTCAGATGTTAGTCCTTTCTGGTAATCTTTATTGTTTCTTGCAAATCCTGAATTCTACTTGGTGTTATTCCTCCTCAGCCTGAAGAATTTCCTTTTCCACTGCTTATAATTCAGTTAGTGGGGGAACACATTCTCTCAGCTTTGGTGAAAATGTTTTCAATTTGTCCTTGCTTTTAAAGGATGTTTTCGCTGGATATAGAGTTCTACATTGCTAATTATTGTTGTTGTTGTTGTTTTTCCAGTACTTGAAAGATTTTCATTTCATTGTCTTCTTGCCTTCATTGTTTCTGGTGAGAAGTCAGCCATCATTCAATACACCTTTGTGTGATATAGGCCATTTTTCCTATTGTTGCTTAAAACTTTTTCTATGATTTTAGTAGTTTGCCTATGTTGTGGCTAGGTGTACTTTCCAAAGTATTTATACTGGTAGAGGTTTATTTAGATTGTTGGATATCTAAGTTGATGTTTTCACTACTTTTGTACACTCTGATAATTATCTCTTTAAACTTTTCTTTCTTTCTTTCTTCTGTTTTTGTTTCATATTCTTTCTCCTCTTACTCTAGGACTTCAGTCACATTTGTGCTAGAGCACTGGATAGTATCCCGCAGATCTTGGGCACATTTTTGATTTGTTTATTTTTGTTTTCACTCTTTTAATTCTTAGTGTTTCTCTTTGGATACTTTCTATTGATGTGTCTTGATGTTCTCTGACTATTTTCTCTTTCATATCTAGGCTGCTGTTAAGCCTATCTAGGAAAGTCTTTATTTTTTTAGTATCATGCTTTTTATTTCCAGCATTTCCATTTAGTTACTTTTTGGCAGATTCCATTTCTTTGCTTATATTTCCCCATCACATATTGTCACCATTTCCACTAAATCTTTTAGATTTTTTTCCATAGGTGTTTCCAAGTCCCTATTTGATAATTCCCACATCATGTCTATTTACTGTCTTCCCTTGTTTTTGTTTAAATAATAAGCTGCATTTACTCTGGCTTTGTAGTAGTGTCTCAAGTCTGGAAAGGTTATGTCTTCAGCTTTATTGTTTTTCCTCAGTATTGCTTTGGCAGTTCTGGGTCTTTTGTGATTCCTTATAAATTTTAGGATAATCCTAGTTCTGTGAAAAATGTCCTGGGTAATTTGATAGGGGTCGCATTAAATCTGTAGATTGCTTTGGGTAGTATGGCTATTTTAATAATATTAATTCTTCCAATGCGAGAGCATGGGATAGGTTTCCATTTCTTTAAATCATCTTCAGTTTCTTTTATCAGTGTTTTATTTTGTAATTCTCAGCATGTCAGTCCTTTACCTCCTTGGTCAGGTTTATTCCTAAGTATCTTATTTTTTTATGTGATTTTTTAAAGGGATTTTTTTTTTCTTATTTCAGTTTTAATATAATTTAGTTCACCACTGGGTTCAGATACTTGACAGAATCAGAGTGGATGCAGATTCCCTCTGTGGCTGATGCTTTTTGGGATTCTAATCTGTCATTGCAGCCAACGAGTGGCTGCTGTCTCCTTACTCTGTAACTGATTCTGCTACCTCTCAACTCTCTGTTAGGGACAAGGGCAGCTATGGGTCTCAACCCTCCTATGAGAGGCTTGTTACTTTATAGGATTTAATTTATTCAGATTCCTGTGACCTCTAGTTTGATGGATTGAAAAAATAATTTTATGGTTTATGTAGCTTATTTTGGTAGTTTGATAGCAAAGTGATGATCTCTTGCAACTTTAACTTGAATCAGAAGTGGAAGTCCAACTACTGTAACACTTGATAGAGCATTTTCTTTTTTTGACCAACTGTATACTTTACCTCTGCAGCTCCCTAGGTTCTCAAATATGGATGGTCTCTGGCATCCTGACCAAGGAAGATTCCTATTACTTGGTCCCAAGGGTTATTTTGGTAGAATTGGGGAATTGACCATATTGTTGCCTCTTCGAATTTTTCCTGGAGATTTCTGGCTTTTGTGAGCCCCAACTTTACCCTTGTTTTTTTTTTTTTAAACTTTGACATCAGTTTTCTTTGGTTTGCCCAAAATCTATTCACTGCCAATAATTAAAACTGAAAATAGTTGAGGGTTCTAAACTTTTGTTGTCACAGTGGATCTCAACTCACTAGTGGTCTCACGACTTATACTGAGCAACAATTTCACTTTTTATTTTAGTGCCTTTTGGAAATTCTCTTTGTCCAGAAGCAGTCTTTGAATTACTTTGTATAGCATATAAATTTCTTGCAGTTCCTTTTTCTATCTGATGCATGCTTGTATTATCAGCTCGTCCCCTCTGGTATCCTGAATCCAGTACACTTTCAGCTCCTCTGGGATCTTCAATCAATTGGTCAAACAACTTTTCACTATTCCTGACTCCCTTGAAATGTATTATTCCCTTCTTACTCAGCTTAAGTTTCATGATCAAATATTATAATCACTTCCTTGCACACACCTTGAGTCTCCTCTCCTGCTTTTTTCCCTCACTTGCTAGTATTACCTTGACAATACCATAGTACTGGTTAAATGTTCCCAGTCAGGATGTCTTGTCTCCCTTAAATTTATGATCATAAACCTCATAGGCTTCATGGACACTACCCTGCAATCATCCCACGTTTCCCTCATTGATTCAGTTGCCCTGTTCTATGACAACTATGTACATATTTTGTTCCCTTCTGAAACTTGAGCCTTGATATTACCTCCTATTTCACTATGAAAATTAAAGCAGATCATAAAGGAGCCTGCTACTGGTTCACACTGTTATATTTACCCTCCTCTGTTGTATACTCTAGATTTTATCAAGGATGTTTTCCCAGCCTTTTCCCCACTTACTCCTATATTATAAAATTTTCTTGTGCAAATGGAACATTTAAAAGACATACAGATAAGTTTTATTCTTCCATTAGAAACATTTTCTTGACCCCCGTTTCTTCGACCTGCCACTGATTCATTTCTTTGCTCCTCTTTTTAAGCAAAATTCCCCCAGACTATCATCAACCACAGTTGTCTTTAATCCCTCTTTTCCAATTCTTCTGACTGCTATCTGGCTTTAGCAGTTTTAAAACATTTCAGCTAAATTTGTCAAATCTCTCTTGACTTTCACATAATAAATCTAATAGTTAATTTCACATCTTTATCTTATGTGACCCATGAACATCATTTAACAGAGTCAGTAACATTCCTTCTTCCCTGATAGACTTTGTTCATTTGGGATCTAAGAGTGCATCATCTCCTGGTTTGCCTCTGAATTTCTAGTTGCTGCTACTTCCCTTGATTTCCTAGTTCTCCTTCATCTACCTGACTTCTAATATTGATATCCCAGGCCTTAAGCCTTGGCTCTGTTTCCACGTCTAGATACACTCACCCTCTTAAAGATCACCTCCAGTCTCATAACGTTAAATATCATCTGAATGACTTGACTTCAAAATTGGAATCCCCTCTCCCCCTCCCCAGGCCTCTTTCCTAAACTCTAGACCGTTACATACATTAGACTATCCAAAATCTCCATTTGAATGCTTAATTTATATCTCAGAATTAAACTTAGTTTTTCCTAAATTGAAATCCTAGAATTTTAGACCTCTCTCTTTGACCTACACAGTTTCTCCTGCTGTCTTCCCCATCTCAAGTGAGGGCAACTTTATTTTTCTACTTACGCAGAGCAAAAAAGTTGGAGTGACCCTTGCCAATTCCATTTATCTCACATTTTAACACCTTATATGCCAGAAAAAAATCCTGTTGATTATATCTTCAAAATGTATCTAGAATTTGATTCCTTCTCATTATCTCTACTAGAATCATTCCAGTCCAAATCATGGTTGCTACTCTTACTGGATTGCTGCAGAGTCTTCTAACTGCTTCCACTCTGGCCCTCCACTTTATTATGAACACAGTAGCCAGAGTTGTTCTGTTAAAAATGAGTCAGATCATATTACCTCTCTGTCTAAAATGCTCTATTATTTCCCTGCCTCACCAGAATAAAAGCTACCATTTTTACAAAAACTATAGGACACTGGTGGATAAAATTGAAGAAGATTCAAACAAATGGAAAGATATTTTGTGTTCATGGATTGTATGAGTTGTAAATGGAAACATATTTCTTGTTCATGGATTGGAGGAATTAATATTCTTAAAATGTCCATACTACCCAACACAATCTATAGACTCAGTGCATTTCCTTTCAAAATTCCAAGGGCATATTTAGCAGAGCTAGAACAAATAACTCCAAAATTTGTAGAAAATCACAAAAGATCTCGAATTGCCAGAACAATCTTGAGAAAAAAGAACAAAGCCAGAAGTACCATTCTCCCTGATTTCAAACTATCCTACAAAGCTATAGTAATCAAAACCACATGGTACTGGCACAAAAACAGACAGACAGATCAATGGGATAAAATTGAGAGCCCAGAAATAAAACCTCACGTATGTGGACAACTAATTTACAACAAAGGAGAAAGACCGTAAAATAGAGAAAGGATAGTCTCTTTCTAGTTGGGAAAAATGGATGGCCACATGTAAAATAATGAAACTAGATGACTATCTTATGTCATACACAAAAATTAACTCAAAATGGACTAGAGACTGAATGTAAGACTGAAACTATAACATTTTCTAGAAGAAAACTTAGGCAATAACGTCACTGACATTGGTCTTAGCAATGTTTTTATTTTGTGGATCTGACTCCAAAGTCAAGGGAAAGAAAATAATAAACAAATGGAGCTACATCAAACTAAGAATTTTCTGCACAGTGAAAGGAACCACCAACAGAATGAAAAGGCAGCCTACTAAATGACAGAAGATATTTGCAAATGATAAACCTGATAAGGAGTTAATATCCAACATACATAAAGGACTCATACAACTCTACAAAAAAGAACAAACAACCCAATTAAAAAATGTGCAGAAGATCTGAATAGAAATTTTTTGAAACAGGCACATTAAAGGATGCTGAACACTAATTATTAGGGAAATGCAAATCCAAGCCACAATGAGATATCACTTCACACATATTAGAATGGCTATTATCAAAAGGATAAGAGGTAACAATTGTTGGAGAGGAGGTAGAGAAAAGGGAACCCTTTTCTGGGTTGGTGAGACTGTAAATTGTGGTGGAGCAACCACTATAGAAAACACTATGAGATTCCTAAAAAAATTAAGAATAGAATGACCAAATAACCCAACTGTTCCACTTCTGGGTATTTGAAGAAAATAAAAGCACTAATTTGGAAAGGTATATGCACTCCTGTGGTTATTGTAGCATTGTTTATAATAGCCAAGATATAAAAACAGTCTATGTACCTGTGTCCATCAATGGATGAATGGATAAAGAAGATGGTGTGTGTGTAAGAGACATTCTTTTTATTAGTCTGTGTATTCAAGAGATGCCCAAATATATATGTATTTATAATGGAATGGTACTCAGTCATGAATAAAATTCTGTCATTTGTGACAGTGTTGATGGACCTTGAATGTATTACACTAAGTGAAATAAGTCAGATGGAGAAAGACAAATGCCATGTAATTTCACTGATACATTGAATCTAAAAAGCCAAATCAAATTAAAAAAAAAACAAAACAAACTCACTGATACAGGAAACATTCAGTGGTTACCAGAGGGGAAGATGGTTGAGAGTGGGCAAAATTGATGATGAGTGTCAGCTTGTATAGCGATGGATGGTCACTAGACTTATGATCACTTTGTAAGGCATGCAGATGTTGAATTATAATGCTGTATACCTGAAACTAATATAATAAAAACAGTTTCATTGCTCTAAAGGAATTTCACTTGAACATTGGTCAGCCATTGCTTGGTAACTGAGAATACCCATATTATGTACATTTATATATTTTACAGGTTTAGAGCAGTTTGTTGGAAGAATGCAAGATTTTCGATTATACCAAGTGGCACTTACAAACAGGTAAGCAGATTGTAAAATTTTATACCTGTAAAACAGGTAGTTGAAGCTCAAGAAGTAGAAGATAAATGATGAACTCATTTAAGTAAGTGTTTGGCAGACATCACTCATTTAATGTTTCTAGTGTTTGCTCTGGCTTAGTCTTTGGTTGGTATTCACTCGTGCTACTCTGTTGGGTAACTTCTCATAGTATAAAATTGATCAAATTCTTTACAAAGGATTTATTGTAAGAAAACTTTATTTTAGAACAGGTTTATTATAGAATTTGGAATACATTTGTTTAGATTTTGTTGTATGTGAAGTAGTTTTTGATACGTAAGAATCTACTTCTTAAAATTGCTATGTTGAATTTATAAGTACCAGAAAATGTAGAACAATGAAAATGATTAATTATTTTGACATGGAAAAATCTCAGGAGACAGGGCTATTAGACTTGGAGACAAGAATAATAAGTAATTTGAAGAATTGATTTATTTCTTATTTCCAATGAACAAATAATTAATGCAAACTTGGACTGTCTTTGTTTTCCCATCTTGAGAACAGGTGGGAATTCTTTCTTAGGCGTTCTTCAGGAGACGTAGGTTTCCATTTTGATCAGACAGTTCAAGTGAAATTCTGCCTGAGATGTCCTCTGAAGTTTGTTTCCTGAGTTACGATTTGATGATATAATAGCAAATTGTTGTATGGATGAGTTCAAAAGAAGAATGTTTATTCACATTTCTTTCAGGGAAATGTAGATTAGTATGGTGAATTTCCAAAATTCAGGACAGGACTAGTTCTTGTAAATTTGAGAAGCATTACTCTCGAGGTTCTGCTGTGATCAGTGGTATGTCCATTAGCAATATAAACATTCTTTTTATTAGTCTGTATAATGAAGAGATGCCTGAATATAAGGTGCTGTAATACTGAAACACGTCACTGGGGAGATTATTGCCACTAGCCTTTTAATCACCTTTGTCTAAAATTCTGAGGAGAACGGCATTGCAGTAATTTAGAGCAAATAAAGTTCTTCCCAAGGTAAAAACTTCACTGAGTTGTCACTTTTGGTCCCATTCAACATGTGATATCAATTGAAAATTTTCAATGAGATTTAAAGAAGAAGGTGTGCTTTTATGTGATTTAGTGAATGAAAAAAACTGCCTGCCTTCTCCATTGCCCTCCCCACTCCCTGGAGTCTGAGAGAAGTTTGGTCTCTTCACTTAGATCTGGGTTACTGGTGTTGACCTACCTGAAACGTCTGGAAAGTTGTTATGTGGAAGAATGCCTGTAAATAGAGTAACCGATTCTGATCTAGATCAGTATATTGCCCTTAATGGAAAAATTCAATATGTCTGCCTGAAGTTGGCATTCTTCTTTGACTGTTGGCAGCAGCCGTGTGATCTGAAGCCATGGAAGCATTTTAGGGTGCCAGAATCTGTACCGATGAGTCACGGGAAGCCACTGACAAATAGTCTTGGCCTGGGTCCCTTCACCTAAAAGGGCAGCAGATAAAATACTTTCTTCCTTCCTGCCCATGGACAAGTGGGAAACCCTGTCTGTAACTCTCATTATTTTAAGTAAATTACTGTTCACTCTGTGGTAAGTCAGGTTAACAACCTAAGGGACTGTTACCTTTTTTTTTTTTAATCACAAATAGACACAGTAGAATATTATGGTATTTTAATAAATATCTTGATAATCAGTTAAGGGCTTGTGCATGCTCCTTGATGTAGAAGGTTAACACTCAGGAATGTACTGGTTTTGATACCCATTTTCTGAGAAGGCGTCTGTTTATTTGGCCAGGAATGACTTTGATTTTATGTTTTGTTTAGGAAATTATTAAAGCATCATGGGTACAAATCAAGACCTTCAAACAGTGGTATTCATTTGTGACACCTCTTAGAAGTTCTGTCACTGTTGAGCTATTTGTCCTTACAATCTGCCTCTTGACTCCCACAGAGAGATTCTGGAAGTTTTCTCTGGACAGCTGCTCAGATTGCACATCCAGTCACATTGCCGCTGCCCTGGGAGCCACCCTCGGCTCCATCCTCTGGAACAGCGATACTGCATTCCTAACGACGCAGAAGACACAACCAGTGACAGGGTATCCCGGCTGAATCCTGAAGCCCATCCTCTGTCTTTTGTCAATGATAACAATATTGCTACTTCGTGGGTTTCACACGTGTTTACCAACATTACCCAGCTTAATCAAGGAGTGACTATTTCCATAGATTTGGAAAATGGACAGTATCAGGTAATTTGAAACAATGGGATGTGTGTGAGTTTGCTGTGGTGGTTTCAAAAAATAACCACAAATTGAATGGCTTTAAACAACAGAAATTTATTCTCTCACAGTTCTGAAGATCAGAAATACGAAATCAAGTTGTTGACAGGGCTGTGCTCCCTCTAACGGCCCTAGGAGAGATCCTTTCCTTGCCTTTTCCAGGTTCTGGTGGCTCCTGGCATTACTTGGTTTATGGCAGCATTACTCTCATCTCTGCCTTCATCTCTCAGGGCTTTCTTGTTTCTGTGTGTGTCAGTTGTTTCTCCTCTTCCTCTCATGAGAACCAGCCTACAGGACTACCTCATCTTCAGACCCTAAATTATATCTGCAAAGACCCTATTTCCAAATAAGGTCACAGTCACAGGTACCAGGAGTTAGTACTTGAACGCATCTGTTTGGGAACACAATTCAGCCTGGTATAAAGTGAAATTGAATTGCACTATTGAATATTAACTCACTAAAGCAGTGTATTATAATGTATGTATGAAATAAAAATGTTTCAAAGCAGATATGCAGGACCTAATTTTTTAGAGATATGTATCAAAATCATATGAAATATTAAAACATTCTTTTCAGTATTAAGTAGCACAGATTAATAAAAACTGAGGTCCTTATTCTAAACAACTGCTTAAGAAGAAATACATAACAGTTACTTCATAGGAGCAATGTTCTTTTTTCATATCGTTATGTCAAACCTAATATTAATTTCACTTTAATTTATAAAATCCTTGAGAAGAGGGACATATATGCAGTTATAGAATGTGTTGCCTTTACTATAAGGCTATGAAATTTCTGGATGTCTAATTGATACTTGGTAGCTGTCATTATGAGGAAGTAAGCCATTATATTTGAATCTCACCATTCCGTGGTTTGGTTTATACTGATGGATCAAACAAAAGTTCAGTGACAGTAATTAACATCCATTTTCAGGTGTTTTATATTATCATCCAGTTCTTTAGTCCACAACCAACAGCAATAAGGATTCAAAGGAAGAAAGAGGACAGCCTTGACTGGGAGGATTGGCAGTATTTTGCTAGAAATTGCAGTGCTTTCGGAATGAAGAACAATGGAGATTTGGAAAATCCTGATTCTGTCAACTGTCTTCAGCTTTCCAAGTATGAATTCTTTTTGAGTGATTACCTTTGAAGGCATTTAGGAGTTCATTTTAACAGACTAATGAGCTCATGGTAACCCACATGTAAGCTAACTCAACTGGTAGACACTTCCTTCTCTCACCAACTTTCTTGAGGCAGATTTTTCCGAGACTCCTCCCTAAATTGAGTTTTAAACAATGTTTAAAATTCTGGTAAACAACTTCAGAGTCTTTCTTGCTTATTGTCTCATTTGTGCGTTAAAATTGATCTTCAGATTGTTTAGAAAGTTTCCTTTATTAATAGAAGTTTACTGTGTCCCCGAGGAGATGTTTTACTACATTTTTATGCAATGCTCCTGTATTGTTTGTGTATGAAATATATGGAATGTTTGTTTTCCCAGAATGAAGAATTTATTACTAATGTTATGCTGTGATTTTTATTTTGTCAAAAATGTGAATATTTTTTCATGATTTCAAATTTCTTTCATCACTAGTTTTACTCCGTATTTCCGTGGTAATGTCACCTTTAGCATCCTGACACCTGGACCACATCATCGTCCTGGATACAATAATTTCTATAATACCCCATCTCTTCAAGAGTTTGTAAAAGCCACACAAGTACGACTTCATTTCCATGGACAGTACCACACAACTGAGACTTCTGTCAGCCCCAGACACAGATACTATGGGGTTAATGAAATCACCGTCACTGGAAGGTAGTGTTCATTACTGTTTCAAGTGTGCTTTTCATTACAAATATTGTTTTCAAGATTTTTGTCATACTTACTTAACAATACATTAACATTTTAGAGCAAGTCAGATACCAATCTTCATGTATTGAAATAGTTTTCTACTCTCAGATTTTGGGGTGAGAGATCTGCCTTTGCTGTACATAATATCACATAAATTTTCAAAAGCTATTGGGTTAGAAGTTAGGATATTCTGAAGCCAACTTAGAAATAATTTACCAAATATTTTGCTTGTTTTTTTTTCTGGAATATGATTTTCAAGTATTCTTGAAATCAAAGAGAAAGAACTAGATTTGGAATTGTAACTGTAGTGCCAGCTGGTTTGTAAGTACTGGGCTGGGTCTCCCTGAGTTCACAATTCACCATTTTATGAGGAATATTTATTTTCCCTTAAAGGAAAGATCTAATATACCCTAAGTATTTTATAAATACCTGACTATAACTGAGAACATGGCTCACAATATTTAAACAAGTGAATAGCTGGAGAACTAACAGGCAGGAACCTCTCTACTATGGAAATGGCACACATACATAGACTATATTTAAAACTGTTTTGTACAAGAATGATACGCCCTATAAATAAAGCACATCTTTAAAAACAGATCAGAATATCAACATATAAGTGTTTCTTGTTAAGTAATAGCACAATGAAAGATAATAGTATTAAATATTCACCATCTAATTTGGGGGAAAAAACCAACAAAATTGAAATTTGTTACCTTTATTCTGTAGTTTATTCTAAACCTTATAGTCTTAGCTGTGTTTTCAGTAGTTTTAGTAAATGCCCTTTCTTGGCAAGCTTGCCACACGGTTGATAATAGGTGTAAACAACCTAGGATGGGCTTGAAAATTACCTTCACAATCAGTGTGGTTTGGATGTTGATGATGATCCTTTCAGTGCTTCAGGATTAATTAAAAACTTTCATGACTATCCACAGGCTTAAAGAGAAACTGACTTTTCTGTTGATTTCCACACTTGTCTCCCTTGTTGGAGCCACATAGTGAATATGTACATAGACCTTTGCATACATTCACAGTGGAGTCGGTGTTTCTGAGTTGTCGGATGCTCACATTCACAGGTGCCAGTGCCATGGTCATGCTGATAACTGTGACACGACAAGCCGACCCTACCGATGCCTCTGCTCTCAGGAAAGCTTCACTGAAGGACTTCAGGTGAGTTCCCTATTAATGATTGGAAATCTCAGAAAAAGAAGGGTGTTGAATATAAATTCTTGAAACTTGATTTGGTCTAACTTCTGGGTTTGAAAAAAATAAATTAGTATGAACTTGAAATGTTAACTATTTCAGAAAACTTTTTTGTAGAGAAAAATAAAAGCCATTAATAAACTCTAAAATTAATTTTAAAAAATTCTCTATGAAAGAAATAACAACTAAAACTAAACCCAGAGATTTTATTTTCCCTTTCTTTTTTCTTCATTTCATCAACATTATCATATTTTATAACAATGTTTAAGGTACCTGAAGAGATGGCACTAAAAAACGGGTCAGGTTACTGTATCTAAAGGGTAAATTTTTGCAAAGGTATCTAGAGAGATCTTTGTTTGCATCAATCAAATTTAACTCATTGTTGATATCAGGAATTTTAAGTAAGTAATTTGAAAATCTACAGTAAGATGACTTACAAGTTATATTATTTTAGCTTGTCTATGATTATTATCCAGGTAAGTTTCACAGTTGAAGTAGAAATCTAGCTACATTTTAGGAATAAGAAGTAAATGAAAAAAAACTTTTTGAGAGAGATTTATTAGACGTATTCAGCTTAAACATCAGTAACAGCTGATATGAAAAAGGGTACAGCAGCAGTAACAGTCACACCAGTAATAAAAGTGTAGTGTGAAGTCTTCAGTCAGTGGTGTTTGAAGCAATCGGCTGCCAGTTTGTAAGAGAATTTAAGATGCGTGGGTTTTTCCTACACTAAGCAATTGAATTCTCTGTGGATGCTAACGGGGTGTCCTACAACTTAATTCAACCCTGACACAACTGGAATTAGCACAGACCCCGTGAGTTTAGGGCTTAGTCTCGTAAGACAGCCCTCATCATTTAGATGCCAACTGCAGGTAGTGGGTCCCCAGGTTAACAACTTGCGTCTGATTCTGCTACAAGTTAGGATTTCCCCTTCGCACTCCTTGTGTTTGATCATATGCTAGAATGGCTCACAAACTCAAGTAAACAGTTTACATACTAGATGACCTTTTATGATGAAAGGCTGCAACTTCAGAACCGCCCAGATGGAAGGGACACAGGGAAGGTGTGGAGGAAGGGGCACAGAGCTTCCATGCCCTCTCTGAGCATATCCTCCCAACACTCTTTGAACCTCTTTAGCTAGAGTTTATATGGAAGGTACGTTAAGCATGAATGATTAAATCATTAGCCATTGGTGACTGCCTGACCTCCAGCCCCTGTCTCTCTCTGGAGGTCCAGAAGTGGGGCTGAAAGTTCCAACCCTCTAATCACATGGTTGGTTCCCCTGGCTGAACCAGCCTCTGCTCTTAGAGGGTTTCCAAAAACCACCTCATTAACATAAAATCAGGTGGGGTTGAAGGGATTTGTTATGAATAAGAAAAAAAATGCTCCTTTCACCTTACTGCTCTGGAGCTATTTTAGAAGGGACTGGGGACAGAAACCAAATATTGTAACAAAATATGCCCCCATCATTCTTAACAGTATAGAAATTACAAGAGTTTTAGGAACTATGTGCCAGAGACTGAATATGTATTTTTTATTATGTCACAATCCCTAATACACAAAGAACACTTAAAGAATAATAAGAAAAATACAACCTAAAAAAGGAGCAAATATATTAACAAAAAATTTACAAAGAAGAATTGATAATTTTCAACAAATGCATGAAAGGTTACCCAACCTCAGTTTTAATTAGGAAAGTGCAGTTTATAACAAAAGATTGTTTTTAACTATCTAATTAGCAGGAAGTTTCAAAATTGATAACATTTAGATTTGTGAGAATATGAACTTTTTATACATCATTGATGGAATTACCAATTGGTACAAAAGTTCTGGAGGATAATTTGGCCATATCTACAATAAAATGAAAAGTTGTAAATACAGTAAATTACATTATGTAATTGTTGTCATTCTAAAAAGCAATTCTTCAATGACAAGAGTATGCGATGGTTGTATTGGTATATTTTGTTACATAAACATGGAATTATGTGTTAGTATATTTGGCTTTGAAAACTCATAGATTCCTTGTGACTTATGAACTTCCCTGCCTTCCAGACCTTGACCTGACTTGTGTTTAGTCCCTTCACTTCTCTGTGCACTTTGTTTTAGGATTTCATGGAATATCTTGTTGTTTTTTTTTTTTTTAAAAAAAGAAAATATCTTAGAGGTTTTGGCAAATACCTTTTCTGTCTTCTGAGATTCTTAATCTAATTTGGTTTCTGTACATTAGTGTATATAATTCAGTGGCAAGAACATTATCTGAAATGCGGCCATCCTCTGGCATTTTTAGGATGCAGTGATGATTCTCAGTTTCAACTCAGGGTCTTTGATTTGGTTCCAGCTGCCTTTCTTTCTTTCTGTGTGCTCGAACCCAAGTTTTCATGTTCTAATTCAGATGTCCCTGTGAACTTACTCTCCAGATCATTGCTTTACACTGCTGATCTTTTTATTTACACATTTAGTCTTTGCCTCTAGCTGATAGTTACTTTGAAAGAAGGAATCTTCTACACTATCTGGATTTCTAACACTGGAGTCTTTGAATTTGATTTGATTAGTATATCATGAGAAAAAACCATCTTTTTAAAAAGCATTGATTTTATTGTTTGGTTGTATGGCTTATATTGTCACAGAAAGGAAATTAATTGGATTAAGTTGATTGATTGACTCTTTATTCAGCCATATATTGTGTTTAAATTTTTGGCAGTTTGATTTGTTCTTGATTTTTACAGTTAAATTGACATTTATTCTATTTTTCTTGGTGTCTTCTTTCAGTCCTTTAAGGTAGACACTTCTTTCCTTTGTAGTCAGTGATTTCTTTCATTAATCTCACCCCTCCTTCCCAAACCCACTAATAACCCAATTAAAAACTGCTCAGGTGTGAAATGAGTAGAGCACTTTGATCTGAGTATACCCATTAAGTGCAAACTGAGGACTGGCTGATACCATCGTATGTTTGGTGTTTTCTGAGCTTCTCTTGCTTTAGTTTGACTAGTTTCTCTTCCCTTCCCCTACCCCCTCTCTTTCTCTTGGTACCTCATCCCATTTCCCCCTCTTTTTTCTCTTCAACTGCTCACAGTTAAGTGACTGATATTTTATGATTCTTGGATGATTTCATGCTTCCTCTTAAAAGTAGAGCCATTAAATGACTCAAGGCTCATGATTGGTTTCAGAAGTCAAGTTGGGATTTTTCAGACTTGGTCTCAGGTGGTGACTGTTGGATTATGAACTAGTGAAATAATTAACTATCATTTAGGTTGAGAATATATTGTAATGCTTCTTATTTTGACATTAAGTGCCCTTTGAAAACAAAAGCTTAAAAGTTGACTTGTCCGTTGCTTTCCTCCTTGACATATTTTGATACTTCATGAATTTAGCCATAAATAAAAAAGCAACAAATACCATTCACTTAGCAAAGTTTGGCAAATGCAACTGAAGGGAAAAAGTCAATAGATTGTGTTAAGTTGAATGATTTCTCAGTCCTGTATTTTCAACAATGTGTTGAAAATGATAAATGATTTTATAAAGCATTTACAAGCATAGCCTTCTCTTTTTTTTATCATTCATAGTATTTCAATACATGTGGGACTTATGTGTCTGAAAAAGTTGTCTTACAATAATTTGAAAATATACTTATTCAAATGCTTTTCACGTTGTTCCACTTTTTAAAATAATATATTTTAATACAAGCCATTCATATCCTGTTTGAACCAATGTTCTTTTTAAAGATCTGGACATAATCCAAAAAGAATATCTTCAATTTCACAGTATTATGCTAGCCATTAATAATATTACTCAATAAACAGGGCTTTTGTGAATTATATTACAGCCATTTGGCAAACAGATGAAAACGTAAGCCTTGAGAATATGCCAGTTCTTGGCAATTGTCAGTCCCATGAGAAAGTGTTTTTAGCGGAAGTGGAAATGAATGAAGCCAGGAGAAAAGAAGAAAATGGTGAATGCAGAAACAAGTTCATACATGAAGCCATTCTAGAGAATTTTCTGTATGAAACAGTCATCAGCTGTGTATAAAGTTGGTGTTACAAACTGGCGGTTGTTGGGCAGAAACAGTGTTTAAAAGGTTTTTATTTAATTTTTCTCTCTCTCTTTAAAATCTCTGGCTTCTGTTAAGTAGAAAGTAGTCCAACACTGTGCCCATGTTCCCCCTTGGCAATAACAGGATAACTCAGGATAGTAATTATCCTCTTTAGAGAATTATTACTTTTCATTTGCTGTCATATTTACTACTGTCCTTAACTTTACATCTGGGTGGCCTCATGTCTGTTAACTACCTGGCCTACGGAGACCTTTAAGCTTCTGAACCCCACAAAGTGAACTGTATTAACAGACTGAGACTTCCCAGAAGCTGGAAGATGTGATTAGTTATTCTGGGCAGAGCAAGATCAACAGTCTATTTCATAGTTCCTGTTTCTTTAGTCCATTCATAAAAATTTAAAAAAAACTAACAAATAATAAAAACCTACTCAATCTATTACCAAAGACCCCACTAATTCTAAGATGATTTAAGGCCCACTTACTTCTTAAGTGTTCAATTATATTTTGTGAAACTTAAGACATGTACCTTGGGGAGGCTCACTGACTCTCCTCAGTGCTACTGGACTAGGAACTTTGACACATTTTGATATTGTATTGGCAATTTTAAGGTTTTCACTTTAATGTATTATGCATGCTGTAAATAATAATGGCATATTTCATTAATAGAGAATAATTTTCTAGTACTTGTCACCCCAAATGACTGACGCAGTGAATAATTAATTTACTGGGTCCATTTTAGGATGAATCTACGGCAAAACAAATCCCAGCAGACTAGATAACTTTTGAACAGAGTTGAATATTTTAAAGTAGGTTTCAAGATTACATGGCATTGAACTTGCATGAATCATAGGATTGTTTGATACTGTTTTTCAATGATTAATTTTATTTGGATAATCATAATTACTGTTACTTGTATATGTATTTTTAATTTTAAGTAATTTTAAAATTTTGATAAAAGTATAAATTCATATATAGGAGTAAGAAATAATACAAAGAGATTTCTTTTTCCCTTTACCAAATTTGAACATCTTGCAAAACTACTCTTTTTTCCTTTTTAAATCAACTTTCTTGAAGTGAATTGAAAAATGTATACTTTGAGGTTTGGCAAATGTATACCCTTGTGTAACAACTACTCTGATGAAGATATAGAATGTTTTCCTCTCCTCAGGTTCACTCTTGTGTTCCTTTGTAGACAATGCATCCCCACAACGACCAATCTCAGGAAACTGCCAATCTGTTCTGTGTCACTATAGCTTAGTTTTGCCTGTTATAAAATTTCATATCATGGAGTTATGCAATGTGTATTATTTGGTAAATTGGCTTTTAAACACCCCCCGCCAATACTCCCTTGTACTTCTTAGATCATTTCCTAACTACTTGTGATAATTAACTTTATTGTAATGAAGTAGCTGGTTCACCCACTTAAGAAATCCATTATAAGTATCAGAAAATGTGTTAAGTTCATTGCTGCGGAATACAACCTGGGAACTGGAAGCTCACGAATGTATATTATATGTCAGTTAAAATGGTAGCCTGGCTACAATATACCTATTACTTCTTTCCTGCCCTTATCTAGTACTTTGTTTACCTGTTCTAAGAGTTCAAGTTTTGATAGAGTCTCGTTTTAAGTAAAGTGCTTTCAGCTGAAGCTTGCATCCTTACGATTTTTCATTTTCTTTTAACAGTTATGTTCACCTTTCAAGGGCTGTAGGCCAAGAATGATGCAATGAGCAGTGCCTCCGCCAAGCACTGGCACTTTGTTGGCTACTTAACTATTCTTTC
This sequence comes from Camelus dromedarius, assembly GCF_036321535.1. Classification (NCBI taxonomy): domain Eukaryota; kingdom Metazoa; phylum Chordata; class Mammalia; order Artiodactyla; family Camelidae; genus Camelus; species Camelus dromedarius. Next base: position 27,735,706 of record NC_087456.1, read on the forward strand.
ATCATTTTGTGACATCATTATCTGCAAGGGTGGCCAAGCATTCACAGAGCAATTTATTAGTAACCATGAATACTTCTCTTATTCTTTGGCTCTGACTTGTGACCCTTTTATAACATTAATCATGGATTTTATGAATTAACTAAACTCAAACTATCAGTACGCATTTTGTTAGTATTATAAATAGCAGAGCCAGCTTAAAACATTTTATATAATAAGCCTTTCTGCCATTCAATAATTTGAGTGGTGCCAACGTCACACTCTACAATGCTTTTTATGTAAATGGATGTTTCCTGTTATTTTTGAGAGTGTATTCCTCTAGAGCACTGAAGTTCAGAGGTATGACTCATCGTGACTAACTTCTGTCATATTTTTATTCCACACTGAGCTTGACCACAACTTTTGTTTCTGTTCGCTCACAGAAACTTTTACTCTGAGTGTATTTCATTTTATTTTACAATTTTTGTAACACTAGTGAATTTACTTTTATGTAACTAGCATTCAGGCAGTTCACATTATAGAATCTACATTAGATGTACATTTAATGAGTCAAAGTCAAGAATTTCATTTCCTATCTGACACATAGATGATATTATTAATCTTTGAAAAAAATACTTAAACTAGTTATTTCCCTGCATAGGTCTGTGCATAAATGCCTTTAAAATGTAAATTAAAAACATGAAAAAGAGGTTGAGGACAAGGGGATAGATTGAGATGGCTTTATAGAAGAAGCAAACAGAGATAATGAAAATATAAAAATAGTAAAATAAGATACTTAAAGGGTAAAGAATTGTCCAGAGTTGAGGAATGACATGGTTCTCCTGAACCCTAAGTAGCCTATGAATTAAAAAAAAATTTATAGCTCAGATATAATGAGTCTGAAAATCACCAGAGACCAAGAGCAGATCCTAAAGGTAGCCAGAGAGAAAAAGACAAATCATTTACAGATATGAATGTATAAGAAATTGTGACATTGGAGATCTCAACCCACAGTAGAAGCCAGAATACAGTGGAACAGTATCTCTGAAGTGCAAAGAGGAAGTAACCAACAAACCTAGAATTGTATCTGTAGCTAGACTATCAATTAACAGCAAGGGAGGAAAAAAATACATTTTCTGTCTAACAAAAATTTATCAACTTTACCAGTAGACTCACTAAAAGAATTCCTAGAAGATATACTTCATAAAGAAATATAGTGATCCCAGAAAAGAGGCATGATGTATAAGAAGGAATTGTGAGCAAATATATCAGCATATATATATTAGCTGTACTAAATAATAATATTATTTAATAATATAGTTAATAAATGTAAACTGTATTAATAATAGCACAACATATTGGGGAGTATAAAAATAGCAAGATGTTGCTAAAGTGGACATTAAAAATACTATCAAAGGAAAGGAAATTACCCAACTCCAGCCCCCCGTGGTCATCCTGTTGCACCTAAGGGGTCAGATGGAGGAACTGACACACACTCATTGAAAGACTGAGACTGTAGAACACTTCCCCACCACTCACAACTTACCACCATGTCACTAAAGGCATATTTTTCTGGAGTTCCTTTTACATCATGTCCAGCTTTTTTAAAAAATTAAAAGGCGTACTAAAGGACAAAAAATATGGTTGAAAGAGAACAAATGTCAGACCCAGGTGCAGATATGGCAGAAATGTTGGACTTATCAGATTTAGAGCTTAAAAAAACTGATTAATATGCTACAGGTTCTCACAGGAAAATGATATAGAATGAAAATGCAAGAACAAATGAATGATGTAAACAGAAAGATGGAAATTCTAAAAAAAAAAAAATGCTAGAGATAAAAGATAATGCCACAGAAATGAAGAATGTCTTTGATAGATTCAGTAGGAGACCAGACATGGATAAAAAAAAAAAAAAATCTCTGAGTTTGAGGATATGTCAATAGAACCTTCCAAATCTGAAAAGCAGAGAGAAAAAAAAGACTTTAAAAATGAGCAAAATATCCAAGAACTGTGGGATAGTTATTAAAAGGCAATACATGCATAATGTAAATACCAGAAACAGAAGCAAAAGAATAGAGAAAAAAAAATATTTGAAGCTGTAATAACTGAGGATTTCCCAAATCAATGTCAGGCACCAAAACCACAATTCCAGGAAGCCAGAGAACACCAAGAGAAATAAACTCCAAGATATTACACCCAGGCATATCAGATTTAAACTGCAAGAAGTCAACGATTAAAAAAGTCTGAAAAGAGACCAGAAAGGAAACAAAAACAAAAACAAAAACAAGCAAAAAAACCCCACCATCACCACCTATCCTATACAGGAACAAAGATAGGAATTAATTCTGATATTTCAGAAACCAGGCAAGCAAGAAAAGCTAAATACCTCAAGTACTGAGAGACACAACCCACCAACCAAGAATTCTGTAAACAGCAAAATCACCCTTCAGAAGTGAAGAAGAAATCAAAACTTTCTCAAAAAAAAATTGAGGAAATTTGTTCCCAGAAATGTTGAAGTTCTTCACAGAGAAGGAAAATGATATAGATCAGAAGCTTGGATCTACTGAAAAAAAGGAAGTGCCTTAGAGAAGAAATAAGTGAAGCTAAAGCAAGAACATTTACTTTTCTTATTTTTAGTTGATCTGAAAGATGACAATTTGTTCATAATAGCACAATATACTTGATGATTATAGCTTATGTATTGGTGGATTGAATGGCAACAATGATACAAGGGACAGGAGGGAGGACCTAGGAGTGCTTCCTTAGTATCAGGTACTTAAACTATCCATAAAGTGGTGTAGTGTTTGAAAATGAACTTAGATTAGTTGTAAATTATTGTAACTTAGTTGTAAATATATATTACAAACTTTAGGGCGTCTAGTTTTTAAAAAAGCAAAAAAGGGATAATTGATATAAGAAAGGAGAGCAAATGGAATCATAGAAGATGATAAATTAAAATAACAAAAGGCAGAAAAAGAGTGGAAGACAAAAATAGAATCAAATAATGAGGGCAATGGATAGAAGATAGTAACAAATACAGTAGACATTACTCCAGACATCAGTAATTACTTTAAACATCAATGGTCTAAACATCAATTAAAAGACAGTGATTGCCAGAGGGTATAAAAAACATGACACGATTGAATGTTTACAAGAAACCCATGTTAAATATAAAGAAACATAGATTAAAGGAATGGAGAAATTTACATCATATTAACACTAATCAAAAGAACACTAGTGTGAACAGTGAAATACTCTTACAGAGCAGAATTAAGACTAGTGAAAATTATCAGTGATAAAAAGAGGCATTACATAACGGTAAAGGGGTCATTTCTACAAGGAGATGTAGCAATCCTTCATGTGTATGTGCCTAACAACCCAACATCAAAATGGAACTGGAAGGAGAAATAAACAAAGCCACTATCATTGAGACTTTAACACCCTTCTCTCAGAAATGGACAGATCCAGTAGGCAGGAAATCAGTAAGGAAAGTTGAATTCAAAATACTTTCAATTAACTCGTTATATTTGAACACCTTAGCCTGCTTTATCCAACAGTGTCAGAATACACATTCTTCTCAAGCTCACATGGAGCACTCACTAGATTAACCACATTTGGGGCAATAAAAGACACCTTAAACTTAAGAGAAGAAAGAATGTCTGCCCTCAGACCACATGGTTCCAAATATGGGCTGATACTTTATTAGTGTATATAGGGATAGACATTTTATTGGGTCTCAGGCTCCAACATGGGTTAGTATGATACTGATGCTAAGATCGTGAGATAGATACTTAAAATACAAGCACACATAAAGTTTAAAAACATAAGAAAGCTGGCTTAAGCTATATTAACATTAGGTAAAATAGACTTTAAAAAGTTTTATTAGGGATAAAGAGGTTCATTGTATAATGATAAAAAGTACAATTCTAAATCTACGTGCATCTCATAGCATAGTTTCAAAATATAGAGCAAAATTTGACAAAACTGGGAGGAGAAATTGACAAATCCACCATCAGTGTAGATAAGTTTAATATGTCTAGTAATTGATCAAATAAGCAACCCGTAAGTAAATAAATAAATAAAAACCTTAGTAATTGAGGATTAAACTAATTCAAAGCTTGAAGTAATAGATTCCTGTTTCCAACAATGAAAAAAACATACATTCTTGTCAAGATACCATGGAAAATGTATGAACATTGATCATGTTCTATTCAATAAACTTGGTCTCAACAAACTATGTAGAATTTGTAATCAGAACACATTGTAGGTATTGAGTAAATAGTTTGTGGTGAATGAATGCATTGAATTATTTCACTGTTATGTAAATTAGTCAGGAAAAATAGAATAAGGGAAAACAACTGCTAACTAAAATTATGAATCTTTTGTTAATCCAATAAAATTTTATTGAAGACTTTTTTTTTACATTTTCTTAAGTGTTGGTGGTAGGAATAGAGGAGTCAAGAGAAATAAATAAGTTAAATATTTGGCATGCTCAGGTTTTTAGCTGAGGGTATAGATCTTTACTTTGAACTCTATCAATGGAAGTAAGGAGGCTAGAAACACAATCAAACAAGGACAGCACAAAAAAATAAAATTTAAATATAATTCTCAATTGTAAACATAAGCCTAAAATTTTTAAAATAATGGCAAATCACATCTGGCTCTTTATAAAAAAGGAATAATACGTGGTAGCCAAATTGAGTTTCTCCCAGGAATGCAAGTGAAATTTAATATTAATAAATCCATTGATACAACTTACCACATTAACTCATGAAGGGAGGAAAAACATCATTTCAATAGATTTGGGGGAAAAAAACAGTTGATAATATTTAACACACATCTAGATACATATTTTCACCACACTCTGAAAAAGACTTCCTTAACCTGATAAAGAACCCATCTACAAATTCTAGAAACAACAGTGCACATACTGGTGCATCCACTAAAGCATTCCTTTTAAAGTCAGGATGAAACAAGATGGTCTGTTATTCAAAATGATAACTGAAGGATCTAGCCAGCTCAATATGATAACAGAAAGAAACACTTAAAGAATGGGAAAGAAGTAATTGAACCATCAACATCTGAAGACAAGATGATTTGGTCATAAAATAAAAAAAAAACCCTACAAATTATTAAATATTAATGATAGTTCAATAAGGTGGCTAGATATAGGATAGATTCATGGAAACTGATTGCGTTTTATATAACACAAAACAGGAAACTTTAAAAGAGATACGAATTATAGTAATATCCAAAGAAAAATCTACCTAGAGATGTGTATGGTAGAAACATTGTTCAAAAATATTTAAAAGACCTAAAGTAATGGGGAGCTACAACATGCTCATGTAGAGGAAGATTTAATATCACAAAAATGTAAGTTCTTCCCAATCATAATAAAAATTCAATCCAATTCCAGTAAAAATATTACAATGTTTTTTTCTGTGGCTTGACATACTGATTCTAATATAAGGATGATCAGAGGAGCAAAAATAATGGAAATAAGTTTGGAGAAGATAGTAGGTGGCAGGGTCTTGTCCTTCCCAATATCAAGGCCTACAAAGATAAATAACATTTTTCCCTTGGAAAATATAGTATGTCTGTATGACTTCTGGAGACATGAATCACAGACTAATAAAGGAAGAAACTGGTATATATAGTATTAAAATTAGAGAGTTCTAATTATTCAAAGTTTAAGAAAAAGAAAAACTTCATACTAGCAGATGATATTAGCAACAAAACACCTTAACAAAGGGTATTTTGAAATGGTACAAATTAACCGAAAAACATATCAAAAGAATTGAACAGATAATTCACAGAAGAGAGCAGAAGTGGCACCTTAAATGGTCAGTACACATATGAAAACACCTGCAACTTTACTGGTTATCAGTAAAGTAATCAAGACTATGAGGTAACGTTTTATACCCATCAGGCTGAGAGATTAAAAAAATCGAAAATTTCAGAAGCTGAGAAGGATGTGAATTATGTAAATGCAGACTCACATGCTACTCATGGGATGATGTCACCACTGGAAAAACAATTTACAAATATTTAAATGAAACACAGTAGTGGATGAATGAGCATAGCTATTGTATCCACATATCCAGACTTCTCAAAACAATTCAGTACACAAAGCTTGTTGTAGAATAATACATGAAGTGTATACCATTTATGTAAAATTTAAAACCATGTGGAACAATACTATGTTACAAGTAATACAAAAAATGTAAAGTGTGAATACCAAGAAACACTTGTGAATGTTATTGGTGGAGTAGAATGTATATGGTGGTTTTTTTTTTTTTTTTTTTTGGTTAGGTGAATAAAAGTGCCTTTGTTTCCTCTTTTATTTATAAATTTTGCATGTCAAATGTTTCAGTGTAATTTCCTAAAATATAATAATTTTATTTATTAATCTGTCAAGCACATACTATCTACATTAAGTATTCATGCTATTGCTAAAGACAGAGTGGAGGTGACTCTTCAGCATGGAATAACTGTTATCAAATTAATGATTATTGTGGACCTTTATTGTTCTAGTGTGAAGGTCGATCATTTGCTATCTTCATTTAACAAATATTTATGAAATACCTTCTGCATGTAGAGCATTATGCTAGAGTACAACCATAACATCTTGATTACAGATGCAAGTATTTGAAAATATAGAAGGACTTTCATTTATGTAATTCAAAAAAGACTCCCTGGCAGACACTAATTACTATAATGAAAATGACTTTAGTATAAACAAATGATTCAGGCTGACAATTTGTAATTAATGAATAATGTAAATACCATTGGCACTTTAAATCTTAAAAGGAAAAATTAAATACAGCTATACTAATGAAAGGGTTTTTAATTTACTAATCTAGTACTCAAGACTAACACTAGATAAAATTCCCAATATGAAATGGCTTTATATACAAAGAGCAACTCAAATGCATTTTTATGTCTACTCATTAAGTTTAGAGGAACCCTAAATACTAAAAGACAGAGCTAGTGGATTATGCTTCTTAACATATGAATCCATGTTTGTATTACATAATTTATTTGGAAGAGTTGCATGAAAAGAATATTTTAGTATAATCCATTTTTTTCACTATGTTTCTTTGTAAAATAAACAGTTTATCCTATACAAATGTATTCTCTATTCCAGGCCATATTTTGTGACATATCAATAGAGTTAAATTATGGATGGCATAAAAAAGAATCACTTTGGTTTGGCTAGTACCCACAAATGATCAAATCTTGAAGTCCTCCTTCTGGACTCTTGAGAGAATATTGTGTTATCTCTCGTGTGTCTTTTCTATTTAGTGCCCTGACCAAGTCACACAGTAAAAAGAGGAAGAGGGAATAAAAAAGGGCATACAAGCCAAGGGAAAAATCAAATATCAAACAATATCAGTGCTCAAAATTAATGAGTAAGACTCCAGGGCCCATCATCTAAGTGCTCCTGTTTGCTTCAACAACTAGTCATAGTTAGAGCATCTGTATTCACAAACCATATAGTCAGGAGCCCTGTTCTTAAAAGTACATAGACTGTCAGTTACATTTATACAGAGACGATGTGTAGAACTGAATCAGTTATCTGAGTAATTGTGCCGATAGTTCATTTTCGCAAGCATAGAGTTTGTTTCACACGTTATTAAAATTTGTTTCATTGGATGGTTTTCTAATCCTCCACTGCACTTTGCCTGTAGAACTACAGACAAGGCATTGCATGAATTAGAAAGTTTCTAAAAGTAGCCGCTACATACTAATAGTTGAATTGCCAGACAGGCTGTGTTGTGAAGTATTCACAATCATTGTATTGCCATCAGTATTGTCCAATGGTGTTGATAGTTGTTTAATTTATGCTGTTAATTTTCAGCTCCAAGAGAGCAGGTTACTACAATTTTTCTGTGGACACTTTAATCATATGAGAATTTGTAACTAGGAGAAAGATAATTGCTGAGAAAGGGATATGTCATTGAAGGATAAATACATGAGCATTTCTGTCTTCTCAATGGTGAAGCATAGTAATTGTTTTAGATTTGCTAATTAAGATTACATAGGAATCCACAGGTAAAATTTTGCAGGTAATATATTAAACCTTTTATGTTACTATTTAATTAAATACTGCATGTATTAAGGTACCATCCTGCAGCATGTCATAAATGCAAACAATCTGTTAGGTCCTTCACCCATGCATTCATGCATTTGTCAAACATATTGATCACTTAACATGTGCCAAGCATTCAGCCCTTTTCTGTCTAGATTCTCTCTGCAGTTGGAAGTTTTATCTCAACTTCCACACCCCCCAACCCAATCTATTATTGATAATAAATTAACAAGTTTGTGTAACAATACCTTTGTGACTGGAGCATTAGAGATACATAGGGAAACTTGTATTGGAAAAACAGTTACATGAGTACACCAAAGTTTTTATGTTTATTAAGATGTTTTCTCTATCTAGTAGACAAAAGAAATTACACTGAAACGGCATCATTTGAATTACAATTACTGCTACATCCAAAGGAAAGAGGAAGCTGTGAATAGAGCCTGAGGACAATTATTATTGTTAGAGATTTAGACTCTTAAAATTTCCAACATAGTGGTCTGGCTTCTATTGATGAGAAAGGAGCAATTTACAGACTTTCCCAAGATCTCTAAATCATTTAGGCCATTGGGGAATAGTTGAACAAATTACTTCTTTTAGCTCAGTAAGTAGGACTATGCTGACTAAGAAGTGAGCGTTTTATAATCTCTCACTCTGAAACAGATTGCCTTCTTCCCCTTCCCAAAGAGCCAGGGGCTGCCCACATACCTCTGGATTTTCTAGCGGGGGGGGGGGGAGGGGTGACTCCTGCTTTGAGTCTCCAGGGCTCTGCCAGCCAGTGGAGACTCTGAGCAGGAGGAGGTAATGATGGACATTCTAGCTGCAGGGAATCCACTCAACACCTCCCTCCCTCAGAGATGATTTTCTCTCCTTGGAGCACATATAGTATGAGGGTCAGGATCAAGGGTGTGTATCTATGGATGTTTGTGTCTATTTTTCTGCCCATCATTTATCTAAATTGAATGCCTGCGATGTGCTAGGCTTCTTCTAGGCTCTGGAAATACAGGGATGAATAAAAAGCAACACACATTGCTGTCCTTAGAAATGCTTACATTCTCGTTTAAGCTAGTTGACATTCTACTGGGTGATTTTAGAAAACTATGAAATTTTTTCCCTGTCTCTTGGTTTTCTCAGTGGTAATAGAGGTGATAGCAACTACTACTTCACAGGTTGCTGGAGAGCTGATGCGCACGGAGCACTTGGGCCTGCCACCCACTGTAGCCCCCTTACCTATTCTTACTACATGGAAAGCATTGCCTGGGTAAAGACATGTGTGGGCACTTTACTGTTGAGGGTAAACAGGGAAATACTTCTGTCTTGATTTCATTTTCTGTGCTGGAGCCAGGAATGAAGAAAATTAACTCACTGATAGAAGTGAGCTCTTGCTGTCCCAGCCGTCCGTTGATTAATTGACTCAGTCATGGATTCGTTTGTTCATTCATTCCTCACCCAGTAAACATTTGCTGAGCAGTTACAATGTTCCAGGCATTATGCTGGGATTCATTAGACCAGTAAAACCTGGTTCCTGCTGGAGGAAGCTCAGATGCTAATAAGGACAACAGATAAGCAAATGTACTATTGTAATATTATATGATAACTGCAGTGATTTAGGAAGTATAGACAAAATGCTTTTTTCTCTATAAATGCTCAAGAAAATAAGGCAGTACCCATAGTTGTCCTTTGTACCTCTGAAATTTTAGCCTGTATGGTATGTGCTAGACTTTAATAAAGGATTATTTCATTTATTTACCATAATTGGGGAATTAACTACTTCTTTATATATATTATATATATATATGAAATATATATGAAATATATATATGTATTTATTGAAGTATAATCATTTTACAATATTGTGTCAATTTCTGGTGCACAGCACAATGCTTCAGTCATACAGGAACATAAATATATTTGTTTTTATTTTCTTTTTCACCATAAGTTACTATAAGATATTGCATGTGGTTCCCTGCGCTATACAGTATAAACTTGTTTATATATTATATGTATACTAGTTAGTATCTGCAAATCTTGAACTCCCAGTTTATCGGTTCCTACCCCCTCCCCCCCCGTAATCGTAAGTTTGTAACTCCTTCTTGTAAGTTTTCCAGATGTGACATTTTAAAATGAACATTAAAACATTTTCAGTTTGTTTTGTGAAATCATTCAAAAACAAATTGTTCACTTCTTTGTTTTCGTAACCTGTAACTATTGAAGACAGGTGGTTTTTAATGATCATCATTATGAACTTGAGCTTCCAGAGGGCACTGAGTCCTTTGGTCTGTTGTGTCTGAACTCTTCTGTGAGTAACTTATAGGAAGATCCCAGCCGAGGTTCCCACTCTCCCATGGCCTCTATGTTTCTTTGGCTAAGAGGACATTTTCTTCCTTCCTTCTTTCAAAGATAATGGGCTTTTAAGACTCCTGAGTAAATGACTGAAGAACTAGGCTGTTGCTCTAGTTACATTTTTAAAAATGCAACTTTATGTACATTTGTACTTTCTGTTTAAATTTGGATCACAGTTGAAATAATGGATCACAATTGAGACTGATGGGCCTAGAGTTGATAAAAATGGTCTTGGACCTGTGGATTATCTTTGGATCTTTGCTGGTCTGTAATAGTAACAAAAGAACAGCATTCCAGTTTACTGTTCCAGAAGAGAGGAGTGTCGTTGTGTCATATTAATATATAATGTAGTAAAAATAAATTTCATCAGTGTCTTCTATAATCAATGATTGTTCTATGATTTTTCTACCAGAACATGTCAAAGTATCTGGCTGCAACTTAGTGAAGCTGATTAGTAGCCTTGAAGAAGCTATCAAAAGGAAAGCAGTTAAATGAATCAGTGATAAAGGTCCTCACCCTGATATAGCCATTGTCTAGTCTTATAATTTGAGCATCCAGGGACATATCAGGGGGAATCCAGTTGTTAAAGAAGAAACTGAAACATAATTGAAAGTGACAAATAATCAGCTGGAGACTGGGAAACATTAAGTAGAAAACCACTTGGTTCAGAAGCTTCAAGAAATATAGGATATACAAATATTATATATTTCTAGATTTTAAATGAAACTTTAAAGGTCACTGACAGAAAAGATAGAGATAATTGTCAGAATTTAAAAATTTTCTCATAATGCACTTAATTGCATTATTTTCTTTGTATTATTTAGTTCAGAGAAACAGAATTATAACATGAAAAATGTTAACAGTTTCATGAAATTTTATAATCAAAGAACAGCCTACAAAGTACCTTTCTCTTTTATCTGTCTTTGTAAACCACACGAAATGGTAGAAACACACTTCATCCTTAAGATCAGAGGCCCAAATATGTGTCACTGTGTCATTTTGTTGTGTATGGTTTAAATCAAATTTTCAAACAAATTTAAGCTGTCATCTCTCAAAATCCTTGCTTCTATATGTTAATCTCATTATTTTGAAAAATTTGTATCTCTTAAAAATCATATTCTGTTTACTGGTGGTTCAGATACTTTCAGCAAACATTATGCTCAGAAAGAGTTATTTTCTCTGTAGTGTCTTACTGATCTGTGTGTCATTTAAAAGGAGAACATTTTAGTTTTCTTACCTTTTCTTAGTGAACTGTTACATGCAAGTGATGTGTGATTTTCTTGTAACCATCCGTGCAGTTGCTTTTCATTTGCCCTCAATTTTTTAATGCATCAGCCATAACTGCACACTGTGGGAAGAAATCATGTTATAAAAAGTAAAAGTCATCTCCCTACCACCCATGGACAACCTTGGCAAATACTCTTGTCTATATCTTTTCAGATTTTTTTTATTATTGTTATTCTAAAATCTACATCATCTATCTCAGTCTTCTTAAAGTTGTATCTCTATATTTATATTTACAGATGAATCTACCTTTATCTAGAAAATAGGATTATACTCTACATATTACTGTGAACTTGGCTTTTAAATGGAACTGTTCTGTCAGTACTTACCTACATGTGTATTTATGAGTGTTCACACTATATTTCTTTGAAGGTGGTTGACATTTTAAAAATAATTTCCTTATCTTTGGGCGTCTATTTTGTATCCTTTACTTTCCTATTTTAAAGGCCATATTATTTAGAAAAAAAGTTTCTCAAATAGTTTTAAAAATGTACATTTCTAAATTCCTGGTGGAACTGTTGGATCCAATGGCACGTGCAGATAGTTGTCTTGATATGTGTGGACAAACTGTTCTCGTAGGGCTAATGTCTGTGCTAGCCCTTTCTACAAACTCTTGCTCCTTAGTATTATAATAATTTTCTCCAAGAAATTCCATTTGAGAGTTGAAAAATGACAGCTACGCTTTTTATAAAGAGATAAAATGTTACCAGTATTTCTGTAGGTTTTTTATTGTCCACGAAAAGAAAGCTGGCCATTTTCAATAACTACTTGATTAGACCCAAACCATTCCATTAGGTTACTGGCAAATTTCTCTTTGTTTTTAAATATTAGGAACCAGAATTATATATTTGGAACATTGATACAGTATTTAGTCCAGTGTAATTTACAAAAAGACTTCTTGGTAGTGGCTTCTAAGTTGACAGTAAGGATAAAATCTCAGATGAATTTTTTTAAGATCATAGTCTAAAGGCATAAACATTGTGTTCATAAGAATATTGAAGGATTGCTTCTGCTGGATTTGCTCCACTAACTCATGTAGGCAACATCCCAAACTCAAACAGCCGGCAGTTGCTTTGTAGAAGACAAACTGCATCTGTAATCAGTGTGACAGGACCACAGGTTGCATATCATCACTTCCACCAAGTTATGCAAGAGAGCATAACTTGAATAATATAACCACTGTCATTGGGAGAGCAAAGTCGTCAATAAGAATAATTTGAAATGAAGTCAAGAAAAAATAGGCTTCAGGCATTGTCTTGCTGCAAAATTTTGCCTTTGGCCAAAGTTTTGTAGCGGGGTAGAGATTTTTAAAAATTGGGAATGAGGTTAATTGCATGGCTAATTGACCTGGGGAAGAAAACTTAGTAACCGTATTTCTTTTCTCCAAAGCCAGGAGGTTGGAAAGCGAGTTTTCATCTATTCTTCCATTTATACAATTAGAATATATTAGGTGCTTTGTCCACTCTGTAGGCTGCATCCTCTAACTCAGATCGTGGACCAGTACATTTATGATTGCGAGGTCCCATATCAACAGTTACAGACAATATATTGCATAGGGACAGTCTTACATACTCTGATGTCACCTGAACTGGAGATCAACACCTTTGTTGGATTTTTACCCTACTTGTCTGCCTGATTCCTCCTCCTCCATCTTGTAACTGTCAGATTTTGAATGTGTAATTTGTGCCAGGCTTTGTACTGGGCATTATTTAAATAATACCACTTATCCTCAGATAACTTTGAGTCAATAATAATGAAGGCATTATGTTACATTGCCTTCCTTTTAGAGATGAAGAAACTGAGATTACAAAGAGGAAAGTAGACTCACAGACTTACTGTTCAATGATATTTTGCATATTACTTAACCTGTTTAATTCCCAGTTGTGAATCTAACAATAAAATAGTGGACAATAGTTACTGAGAGCTTACTATGTGACAGACATTCAGCCATGTCCTTTACAACATCCTGATGAGACAGGAAATAGTACCCCCGTGTTAGATGAGAAAAATAAGGCTTAAAGAGATAGAATTAATTATGCAAGAGCACAGGGCTAGCAAATCAAGGGAGAGAAGTTAGATGTGGGATACTGTATGACCCAAAGCCTAGAAGATTAATGAAATAATTCATTTGAAATGCTTACCATGGTGCTGAGATCCACAAGGTACATAGTTCACGTTCTTCCTCTCCGTTAGCAGCAGCGCCCATAATTGAACAAAGATGTCTGACTTCAGCCTATGCCTGAGCTCTACCTTTTAATTATAGGAAATAAAATTGATTTACAAATGATTATCGCTGATGAGAGAAAACTTAAAAAAGAGGTCAATTTCACCACTTTTAATTTTTTTTTTTTGGTCAGAGGCCCATAGTTGATAACAGTCTAATGATTGCTACATATCTTTTCTTTCACAAAATGAGTTTCTTTTTATATTTATAGGTGGTTTTTTTGCAAATCATCAAATACCATGCAATTGTGAACACTTTACATGAACATTACCCTGTGTATTCATCGTTCCTATTGTACCCCTCTCTAAACTTTTTCAAGAATGACTTTCTTTGGAAATTAATATGATTAGGTAGGAGTTTTCAGTTAACAGTTTAGCAACTGTCTATTAATCTCCTACTGTGAGAATGACACAGGAGTATAAAAATCAGTAACTTGCATTTCCTGAAAGACACATGTAAGCAAACCAGTCATTTGAGTTCAAAGTGATGGGAGCAGGGTCAGGGTATTAACAGAGTCCTGTGGGAGGAGAACAGAGGGGCAGCTGTGTGCCCAAAGGGTTAGAAATCATTCTGGAGAGAAAGACGCTTCATCATCCCAAGACAAATGTGATACTGGTTTTTTTAAATTTACCCAAATATGAGTGCATATTTTATCAATTATTAAACTGTAGCCTTATCTGATGTGAAAATTGTAACTTAATATTCACACTTTCATTCTCTTCTCTTTGTCTTTTTTCTTCTCTCCTCAGCTAGGTAGGGAAACAATGTGCTTTCATGCTAAACATCTCAGAATATCATAAAAACAACAGCACATTGGACAGTTAAATTCTTATATTTTTTTCTTTTCACCTTTAAAAATATTAAGGGAAGAAATTGTTCAACTCTGAACTAGTAGGGCAAAATAAATAGTGGAAAAATGCTTTTGACTACAGTTCTTCCAATAATAATTATGAAATATGTCAAAAGTTCTGAAATATTAGATATTTATTGCAGAGAAAGAATGATCTTTGTCGTCTAAAATATCAAAATAGTTTTTAATGATGTTAATAAAACTGAAGGACCTTTATTAGTAGATAGGGAGATTTTTGACACTTTATTTTACGTGATTGGCTCTTCTGATTCATAATTTAAACAGGTAACTCTAGTGAGTCTTTGCTCTGATAGCTGAAACTTCCTGTATTTGCTTGTCTTTCCAATCCTGGGGGTAGCTGTTTGCCCTGTGTCCCCAGTTGATCTTTCAGTGTGTTCAGTTTATTCTTTGTTATGATGAGGTGGCAACTCCGAGGTCTTTATTTGTGGCACCAGAACACAGAAGTCAAGTTTTGAATGTTTTGACAAAAAAATTGAAGATTGTGGGACAATCATAACTTTTCCCATTGGTGATTAAGATCACTCTACGCGGTTTCAGTTTGCATTGTCACTTTTACAACTTGGCAGCTACCGTGCCTGTAATATGTTAATTTCTGATGTTTAAAACATTTTCCAAAATGAAGTAGTTGTTGGCTTTTTTCTCTTTGATACTAGCTTTCCATCTAGTGAAAGTGCCTGATATGTAAATTTAAAAAATCACAGCTTTTTACCTTTTATTGTTGTGATATTACTTTATTCTAGTGTGATCGCTGCTTGCCTCTTTATAATGACAAGCCTTTCCGCCAAAGTGATCAAGTTCACGCTTTCCATTGTAAACCATGTGAATGCAACAGCCACTCTAGAAGCTGCCACTACAATGTCTCTGTGGACCCATTTCCACTTGAGCACCACAGAGGGGGTGGAGGAGTTTGTGATGACTGCAAGCACAACACTGCAGGTAACTGGCAGTTAACACAAATGTCAAAGGCTGACTTGGCCTTGAAACCCATGTGCATCTATAGATAATGCATATTATTTTAAATTGTTTTACTGTCTTATTTAAGAAAGGGCTTTCATGCCATTAAGTTTGAAAACCCCACTAGTTTACCAAATCTTCATAATTCCAAATAATTAGGAAGTTTTCAGAAATAACACTCTAGTCTTAGACTATCTCTTTTCAGGAAAATTTTTTACAAGTTCACACCATTTGATTAAACCATGAATATATTTTGGATAAATGTATTATTTTGAATATATGTATCCATAAAATAAGTTTCCTTGGTGACCCTCATCTTTCATTACGTCTGGGTTCTCCTGCAGAGATGTTTACATTCATTCAGATTTGTCCTGGACTCTGATAATCTGGGAGTGCTTTTCAAAAAAAAAGTTCATTCATGTAGAAAATAATTATTAACCTTGTTCTAAAACCATCCAGTTTATTAACTAGTCACTGAAAATTACTGTTTTCTGAGAGGCTGATATGTTAAAAGCAGAAATAGACAATGTCTGAATTTGTAAAATACAATGGCCCAAGTCTGATGGGTTTGAAAATGTGCGAAGCATGAATAAATTTATTAGATTATTATTGATAACCTAAAATATAAAAAGACCTTGGCTAGGTGCTGGGAATATAAAGATTAACAAGATAAGAAATTCTCCTCCCTTTGTGTGGATTATTATATGGTGGTAAAGGCACATTATTAAAGGAACAATTACAAAGTTGTCTGATGAGTTCTAAGATAGGGAAGTATAGTAGGAGATAACCAGGCGAAGGAGTAAGGTGGGGAGGGTTGTTAGGGAGATGAGCAAAGTTTTCCAGTAAGAGAAACAATTGAGCAATGGCCTGGAGGAGAGAGAAACATGGCGTCCTTGAAGAACTGACAGAAGTGCAAGTGACTGATGATAAGACAAGGAACTAAGAAGGAAGGCAGGACCCAGATACTAGAGGACCCTATAAACCGTGATAAAGCGATTGGCTTCTAGCCTTAGGTTAATGAGATGTCACTTAAGGGTTTCACATAGGAGAGGGGCATAATAAATATTGTGTTTTTAAAAGACCTGTCTGGTTGTACAATGGAGAATGGATTGGAGACTGTCAAAAGTGGTTTGGAAAACTGATTAGTGGGATATTGCAGTAGTTTAGATGAGAAATAATGCTGGAAGACATTGCAGGTGGTATGGATAGAGGTAAATGGATCCAATAGATAGTTAGGGTGAAAAGTGGCAACATTTCCTGAGCCAGCTATGGGGTGTAGGTAAAGGAAGGAAGAGTCAAGATCTATGTCTGACTTTCCAGTTTGTATGACAGGGTCAACATTGGAGCCAGCCGTTGAGATGGGAAACACAGGAGGGTCATACTTAGGGAGAAGATGGCAAGTTCTGGTTTGCACAAGCTCACTGTATGTTTCCAAGAAACACAGGAGAAATTCTGTTTGCGGCAGTCAGAAACAGAGCTCTGAAGCTCCTTTCTTAAAGAAGCTTTCCGTGGTGCTTTGGAGAAGATCAGTCTAATCTGTATACTTTAGTAGCACCTGATGCTTATCATAGTTTGTAAGTGTGTATTTATTCCTGTAATGACTTAACTAGGACTCATCTTACCTGCTAGGCTGTAAGAGAGCTCTGTGAAAGGGCGCAGTGTGTGTTCTGTTCACTACTGTATTCCTCAGCATTTAGCACGTTGTTTGGAACATGGTAATCACTCAATAAATATTCATTGAGTGATAAATAAAGGAGAGATTTCTAGATTGGAGATATAAATTTGGGAGTCATCAGCATATCTAAATGGAAATACTCTTGAAATATTATAAATCCATTTAATTTTTAATTAGTCCATAGTCAATATCCATAAGAATGTGTTTTTCACTTGATTAAGTTATTTTCATAGCCTTCTAATATTGGACCAATTTGAGCAATATTTGAGCAAGAGTGCATAATGTTTAAAGGGAGAGTTGATAGCTGTGAATTTTATTTCAGCTTATTTCATTGGTCTTAAATGCTACTCACATTTACTTTAGAAACTCCTTGTAGTTTAGATTGTTTTCTTATATAAAATGGAAAGGGGAGTTTTCTGAATAATAAATTGTAAGCACTAGGAATTATCTCACATTTCTAATCTGTCAAGATATTCTAATATTTAATGTGAAATTTATTTAGTATATCCTAATATAATAAATTGCTATTTTAATATTTGAAATGAAAAATAATGACCATAAGCACTAACAGAAACATTTGCTTTTAATCACATTAACTATAATTAACAATAATAATTAATAAATTATATTAAGGGCAGTCTTCTATTTTACAAGATTTAGTTCTGGAAAAATATTTTAATATGATATACCTATTTGCTTCCAACTATATATATCTGTCATCTACCACACATACAGAAATTTCTCATATTTGATTTCAGTTAAGTGCCTGGTCCTAGAAATAAAAAGTTTTAAGTTTAGAAATGAACTCTTTCAAAATGTATGGGCCCTTCCAAAGCACAGCTTTTTAGAAGTGTGGTGTTACATAACAGATGGGAGTGTAATGAAGTAAAGCACAGTTTGTAACAGGTTCATTGTTTCATATGCTCTGGATCACTAAATTGGCAGGTAGAGATGAAAGGTGCATTAAAATGGACGTCCCGAAAATTATAGAATTCCCTCAAAGGAATACAGTCTTTAATTTTGAATTATGCAGCTGATTTTAATGAATTGGAAGTCTCAATGCATAACCTTTCCCTGATGCAGGAAAGAACTGTGAGCTGTGTAAGGATTACTTTTTCCGACAAGTTGGTGCAGATCCTTCAGCCATAGATGTTTGCAAACCCTGTGACTGTGATGAAGTTGGCACTAGAAACAGTAGCCTTCTTTGTGATCAGGTGAGTTCTCACTATTGAAGGTAAAGAATTGCTCTCTTTCCGAAACTAATTTAGGGGATATTCTAGCAGTGAAATTGAGGACTATATCAGAGAGTCCTCTGTGTGTGTTTGCATTTCAAAGCAATGGCTGCTTTAGGGGTGTCCCTGGGCAATTTTTAATATGAACATAAGGTAGTTCTTTGTATATGAGAAAGACTTATTTTATTTTTAATTTTGCAACTGTCAAAAAAGATTGGGAGGTAGGGGGTTCCAAGTAAACAAGGAGGTAAATTAAGTATGTGTCTTGGAATTATTGGTTAATTAATATTAATAAGGAATATTAAGTAAACAAGAACAGTTTTCTTCCCAAATTCTATAGAAGATAGTATATAGCAAAGGTAACTTGCACATAAATCCAAATGAAAATTATGACAGCTTTGTTCTAAGTTTATTTTAACCTTTTGTCTAACAGTAGAATGGATTTTTATAACTTCGTACATTTTCATTACCAACATCACAAATACTGATGTCCAACCTATAAGAACACAGATCCTAACTGTATTAGAAATCAGAGAAAGCACCTCCATGTTTAAATGTGCTGTCCTCAGCTGGAGCTTTTTACCTGGTCTGGTAATACTACCACATGAAAATGGATAAAAAACAAATTTACTTTGAAAAATCAATTCAATGATTGCATTAATTTTTAATAATTACATATTCTCTTGCAAATAATTGAGAATGCAGTGATTGGGAGCATAAGTCACAATCTAGTTAAAGAAAAAAAGGTTACAAGAGGAAGATAATAAGTTCAAGGCAAAATATATTTGTCGTGTAACTTTTAGCATGCATTGAAAACTGCTTTAACAAACAAAAGCCAGATATAAAGTGAGCTAAAGTCTGGGTTTGAAGACCTTCAGATTAACCAGAGTGTGCTAATGAGAGAACATTACATGCTTCAGTGAAAAGCTGAAGAGTAGAAAAATAATTGACAAAGGCAATTTCTACGATTTTTATGTGGTGATATTGAGGAGCTGTTTTCTGAAAGAGCCATACTACAATTTTATGTACGTTGGTTTGAAAAATCTGACTCTGTCTTTACGTGTCTGATCCTTACACATTTGCCCTGAATTTTCACCATGAATGTCTTGTTTGTTGTTCCAGTCTCAACTCAAAGACTAATATATCTCCTCTTTGGAGATCTTGTCACTGCCCACCCAGTTACAGAACATTCTCAAATCATTGTCTTTTACATCATTTCATGTTATTTTCATTACAGCCTTCATTAAACAAATTAAACAAATTCATTTATTTCCTTCTTCGTCTTTTCTCTGTCCAACAAAGAGAACAGTTTCAATCATATCATAAGCACTCCATAAATATTTGTTTAATAAATGTTCAGTGAATAAAGAGAGATTCTGTCTGAGCACTGATCTCATAGTCAGATGGTCATTTAGAGTGGTTATTATAATAATCTGTGCATTATGTAAAGTTTTCACTTAAATACATTTTTTTCCTTGAAGATCTAAGGTCAAGTCATCTTGGTATACAATATTGAAAACTGTGAACTAAAGTTATACCTCCCAATTTTTATTTACATGTTAAAATGTAGCAGATATGTCCCTCAATTTTACAACTTTGGTACGCAAGAAATTAAAATTTAATTTTTCTCAAATTTCTATTTCAAGTCCATTTCATTAGAGTAGGAAATAGTTTTTGTAGTTCTGTGTTTGCAAATATTTAACAACTGGGTATCTCTAGGAAAAAAGCCCTCCAGGGTAAATTTTAAGCTACCAGCGAGAAGTCACTCAACATGGGTTTGGGAGGAGTCGCTTTTATCATCCCGTGGAGCCTGTGCCAGTGCACTGCTGGCTCTGGGCCTCTTTCTCCCCCTCTCATGGGGTAGATCTAACTGTTGGATGGAATGGTAGATGGACATACCCAGGGCAGTGACATTTCAGAAGGTAGGACCCCTCTGACCACTGATGTCATCCACACCTGCAGTTACCCTTTGAGATCTCTTGAAAATGGAAGTGTTTCTCCCCCTGCCAGCTCGGGCAGTATTTTCAGAGTCCTAGTGGAGGGTCAGAACTTCAAGTCTGCCCGGCGGTAAGGAGGAGACTCTCCCCCTGTGTCAAATGTCAAAGTGTCAAATGTCCATTAACTGATAACTGGATAAGCACCGTGTGTAATGTATCCATTCAGTGGAACATTATTCAGCAGTAAGAAGGAAAAAACCACTGACATGTATTACAACACATGCTTGGATCTCAGGAATGAGAATCAGGAGAGGAGAAGGGACAAGAAGCGAGGATACTGTTTTTCAAAAGATGCTTCTGATAGTTTCCATGTGCAAAAATCTAACTTAAAAATGCGTAAAGGGAAAGACATTTTTTAAATGACCATTTTCTTTATTTTAAAAACATTTTTCCTTTTTATTTTTTCTCTGCCTAATTTGCTTGGTTGATCATTTTTATAGCTGGGGAAAAAAAAGAATTTTCATAAAACCTGACATGTAGCCAAAGAGAGCTACATTTAAGAATCTGAACACAGATATAGTAATAGAACCCTTTCGTGAATTTAAAACCGCCACATTCTGTGTCTCTAAGTCACAGTCACATCTTACTTGATTTTTATCTTGTTTTCTCATTCTCCAATTAAAGACACAAAGTATATAGATTGTTACTATATGTGGAAATAACAGTGTCAAGTATGCTTTGCTTAAATAATACAGATTTCTAAAAATGTTGATTGTCATTTTCAGCGGGAGAACAGAATATACACTAAAAAAATCTGTCAACAGTGTCAGAATTAGAAACTGTAAAATTAAATTCAAGGACTTTTTTAAAATTCATGCGGTTGCAATCCTTAATAATATTAGGGCACATACAAGGAAATTAGGCAGTAGTTCAAGTCTCATTTTGTTGTAATAACTTAGGAATCAAGCCAGCCCCAAATGGCCTGAGTCGACTGTGTTGTGTGCTCTGTGTTCTGGAGGGAAACTTTCCCTTTGGCAGTTGTCATTTGAAACTCAATCCAATCTCATAAGATATGGCATGTCTGCCTTATTCTTCCGTAAGAAATGTTGTAATTTCTTCCTCTTGTGAATGCCAAGATCTTGCAAATGGCATGAAGTAATGCTGTGAGTCACTAAATCCTAAAATTACTGATACCAAAGTCAAGACATATAGACCATCTAAAGCACATAATATTAGTAATATTAGGAGAAAATGGAGGAGAGTCATTATTATGGAGGAGTCCTTAATGCAGAGTCCTTGGATCCCGAGGGCTACCGTGGATGCATTTTAGGGCATCCATATATACTTTTAAATTGTATGTGGGGTGTGCCTGTGTATTTTTTGTTTGTTTATGTATCTTTGAGAGGAGAGCTTTCAGTACCGAAAGGTATACCTAAGCCAAAAAAAAAAAAAAAAAAAGAAAAGAAAATTAATTTACTGCACTGGGGAAAATAAGTCCATTTATCTTAAGAGCAGCCTTGGCTCCTAGAATAAATAACATGTAAGTTTCCATGGATGTCACTGCACTTCCTTCTTGTTTCCTTTGAACTCAGTGCCTGAGTTATTATGACATCTGTTTTAAAATGGAGGTTGATCACTCTTTTCCTTTTCCTCATCTAGTGTGACCTACGTCCAGAAGACCCCAGTAGAGCCCCAGGCCTGGATGATGCTCTTAAAAAATATTCTGAGGTGTTTAGGGAAGGGTCTATGAAGGTTATACTTAAAGTACACATATGTGGGGATCCCAGTCTGTTCCTGACCCAAGGTGGGAGTAAAGTGTCTGTCTCCAAACTGCTCCTCCACTGCCCCTGCCCTGCCTGCATCTGCTGGTGTTTCTGGAGTAGCCACCTGCACGGGTGATGCTCATGAGGTGAGGAGATTTGAGAGAAAGTCTCTGGCATGTGGCCCACCTCATGTAGAAGGCATTCAAGAAGTGTTGTCTGAGTGCTTTTCTGCTTGAGATTTTGCCCAACTTTTTTACCTTCTTCCTCCCTTACTTTGCTATGTTCTTGGATCTGGCTGAGGAAACCATGAGAGTTAAGCCACAGCAGACAAGATGTAGGTCAGTCAGAGCAATACTTTTCAAGCTTTTAATGTGCATATGAATATCTTGGATGTCTTTTTCAAAGGCAGATTCTGTTTCAGGAAGTCTTATGGGGGACTGAGAGTCCACATTTGTGACACTTCCCGGGTGACGCCCTGTTGCTGTCTGCAGACCTCTCTTCAATAACCAGGTTGCTAAAACACTGTCTGTCAAAGATGCACAGAGAAAAGATGCAGGAGGTGGATCTGTGTGGGGGAAGGGTAAATGTGGTTGTGTCCTTACGCACACTTGTACACACTTGGTCAGGAGTGGCTTCACTCTGTCCTAGCCTCTAAATTCCATCTTGAAATCAAGTGGTTTTTCTGAGTTTTCCACACCACTGAGCCCCTGGTAGATTACAGTCTAATTGTACCCTAAACTGTGCCCTCAAGATTAGAGGATGTAACCTAAGACATTTTTTAAAAAGTGGAAATAAAAAACAGTAAATAAGGGAGTCTAAAATTTGGCTGAAAACTGAAAATATAATTACATAAAAAGAGAGAAGAACGGCTGTAATGCTCAGTAAGTCATCAGTAGATTACTGTAATAGAGCCAGAAGAGAGAGAAATGATCAAGACATTCAGAAATAAATTAATAAGGCAAGAGACGAGGGGTTGAGATGAATTAGATGAAATGGGAAGGCATCAATGAAGAGAGTATTTCCAGGTCTGACCCATGGAAGATGGAATCCATAAGGAACAAAAATCCTACTCGTGAAAATTGATCTACCAGGGTGAGAATTTTCAAGGAAATACATTTAAGAAAGGAGCAGAATATACTTTCTTTGCATTATGGACCATTTTCTGCAGTTCCTCAATGCTTTCTCCTCTGCTCAGAGCTAGGTATTTTTATTAATTACCACAGTATATCCAAAAGTCACTAGTATGAGTTTTCCAGAAATATATTGCCTTGTATTAAAGACTTAAAGTAGACAATTATAAGTAATGGTTTCTTCAGCCTCATAAGGAGACTGACCCTGAATAGTCCGATGCATGGGTATGTGCTCTAAGCATTAGGATGGTGAAGGATATGAAAGGTGGGGCATCTGCCTGAAGCTTGAAAGAAAGATATGAGGATTGGGGTACAAGTCATGTGGTAACTCATTCACGGGCAACATGTCTCTTGAAACTGGTGTGCTGACTAACAACTGATTGAGAATGTTGATGGCCAGATACAAAGGAAGGAACAAAGGTGCTGGATTGCAAATGGGAACAGGAGAAAATGAATCTGAGCTTGATGGAAAGGCTCATACTGAAGAAGTTATCCCAGAACCAAGGGTGTGGCAACTGAAGGTAAAATAGATGAAGCCGTAACTGAGGTGAGGTTCTCAGCCTCAGCCTAAGTTGATACCACATGTCTGGACATACCTGGCAGCTCTTTGGGAATAACTCATCCCAAGGGCCAGGGTATACAAACTTGGCCACATAATAATACCTCCGCATTTAAGACCAAGTTCAATAGCTGCAAGGATGTTAGGTAGTAACTGGTTGTTGATTTAACTAACAAGTGTGAGATAATAGCAAGGTCCATTGCATTGCTACTGACGGTAGTTAGGATACACTAAACAGATGTAACAAATAGACCCCCAAATGCCTAATGGCCCAAACAATATAGAAGTTTATTTCTTGTTCCTGTAATACCTCCAAATCAGCTGTTCCTTGTCACTTGGTGGCTCTTCTCCATGTGACAGTTCAGGGCAGTTCTGTAGTGACTTGGCCTTTTTCTAGGAAAGGAAAAAGACAATGTGGAGAAGCAGCTCCTACCTTTTGAAAAGCCTTGGTCCCAAAGAGGCACACGTCTTCTGATACCGTCCTGTAGCTGAGAGCAAGTCACATGGCTACAGTTGTTGAATAGGAGTTTGGGAAAACGTAGTCCCTGGCTAGGTAGCCACTTCCCAGCTCGGGTTGTGTCCTAGGGAAGAGTAAAATGGATCTTGATAGGGAACCAGTCATTCCTGCTCAGTGTGCATGTGACAGAAGGGAACTCAACAGGATGTTTTCTTCTGCATGTGGAACAGAGTGGCTTCTGTTGAAGGGGAGCTCTTGAGAATAGAGCACTTCATCCAGCACCATGGGGCTACCAGACTACAAATACTGATGGCAGTGCTGGCCTGGGACTGGACCCTGTGTAGGTGCAGAGGTACCAGTGGAAGGTGGTCTGCTGATCTAATGGTGGTCTGTCAGCACATGTCAGCAAAAGAGAACTGGATGTGGGTGGGAGGAGAACTACCTTGCACGCAGGTGAAGAGACCCATTCATGAGCATGTGTGAGAGAGAGTCCCCAGGGACAAGCAAGTGAGAAAACAATCACTGCCCCTCTAGGAGCTGCCAGATGAGAGGATAAGCATAAAGTGCAAAATTGCATCGAGGATGCTTAGGGATCATAGATCTTGAGGACAATTTCAAAATATAAGTATTTTAAAACTTTTAGCAAGAGTAACCACCATATGATACATATATATGTATAGTTACGTATACATAGGTTGATACATATATACAATGTATATATGTATTGGTAGATAAATATAGGGATTATGATTAAAAAATTATTTAGATATAGATGTAGTAAATATGTTTTAAATATTAGTACCTTGTAATGACCCTTTTTTTGTGTTTTTTGATGTACTGATTTGCTCAGGAACAGAATAATATAGCCAGCCTGCTTCTTGGTGCACCAAACCGACATGCCGATCATTTCCAGAGGGAGGTGTGCTCCCAGGACCAAGGGCAAACCAGAGTCAAGGGCAGCAGACTCTAGTCTCCTGCAGAACTGGGGAGCATCTCAGCTCCTGTGAGGCTGAAGAACTGATCTCTACCTTGATCTACCCACATGAGGTTTTAGTGCCATGCGTGGGAGTGCCACATTTTGAAATGTGTGAGACAGATTGGCAGATGGATGACGTACTGCTAAAAATGCATGAGGACAGAAGCTAGTCTGTACGAATCTTATAGATTTCATTTGATTTCCATTTGCCATGTACAAAGTGTGGTGCCAAGTACTTTTAGTCAGTTAATTCAGTACTTAACAAAGTTGATGAAGTAATTATTAGTTTATCCATTGTATAGTTAAGGATAGTGACCCTCTGAGAAGTTAGGTAGTACCTCCAAGATCACATAAGTGATAACATGGTGGAGAAGAAGTTCAGAACTCATATTACTGGTTTCCAGAGTCCAACTTGAGGTTAGAGACATGGGTCTTACAGAACCTGGCACATAAACCCACCGCCGGTTTCTGAGCTAGCTATTAATTATTAATATACACTCCTCAAAAATCAGAAGGAAACATATCCACTTGTTTTGGGATTATTATTCCAAATCCTTTTAATTTAATCCTAACTATTAAAAAATGCTAAATATTTAGGATATAGCAATGTGTATAATTCAGTGGCAAATTAATTTCTTAGAACCAATGCAATTGTCAAATGGAGATTTCAGTGATATTGAGGAGTTAATGTAGCCCCTTAGTGCTTCCTGTATGCCAAGGATTCAGTTCATTATCATCCTCAGAAACTAATTTGAATATTTTGTAAAGATACTTTTTAAAAGCTTTATTTAGTTTCTTTATCATCTCAGACAAACATCTCTTAATATCCTTGGAATTCACATTTTCACTAGTTCAATAAACTAACACTGTAATACTCAAGCATTCTACTGTGTAAGTTCCCAGCAACATTGATCACTTTTACTAAAATAAAACAAAAGTTGTTAAACCGAATGAGTTAACTTTTCTAAAAGCCTTTTTCTATACAACATTGACGATAGACATGGAGCATGCATTTATTCATGTTGGACATATTTTTGAAAAACGATGATGATATCTTTCATTTTGATAGAGTCAAACGCCGTCTTGTTAATAACTACTATATTAATTTTTGCAGGAAATTACACTAAGACCACACTATTGTTGTGCCATTCAGATGACATTTATAAAATACTCTAATTTAACGTGGTGACTTCTATTGTATGCATCTTTAACAAATTGCAGTTTATAATCTCTGAGTGAAATAGACCTAAACCAGAGGGGGAAAGGCCGATGCAGTGTGGAATTAGACCCCTTTGAGAACTAGGACTGTAGTTATAGTATTTCCTGTTAAGCCATTCAGGGATGTAACCATTGCTCTAGGAGCAACAGTGCGTAGGTAACCTCTTTACACTCTCCGCTGTGAACGCTCAGAAGACTGAGAGAAAGATGTATTCCGTTCCTACTCTCGCTTTATTTGAGCATGCTTCAGAATTTTACCTTTTTTGCACTCTCCTTAGAGATTATGGTGGGGAAGTTTGGAGAGTGCTTTCTTGGAAATGCCTTTTGGAGAGGGAGGGAAGTTATAAAAATACACCAGCCTGACAAATGACAGGCATTGTAGAATGCAGGAGAAGAGACATCTTGGTTTTACACCAGCGTAGGAGCTTTTCTTCTCAAATGAATATTTTCGACAGCTGAGCAAGATGATAAACAGCAGTATCGCAAAACACTTAAATGGAAACAAGTATTATGATGTACATTATTCACCTGGCATTCTTCAATTCGTGACATTTATATGTGGCAGAAACCGCTGCAGATTCATTTATTTATTTTTGAAGTGGAATGAGTACCTTACAAAGGTAGCCTGTTACATCAGTGTGGACTTTTCTTCTCTAGCGAGGCAGAAGCTTAAGGAAAGAAGTCATTTTGTCTATATTGCAAATATGTAGTAATTCTCAGGGTCCACATCCTAGGGCTGAGCGAACTCCTAGCAGGGAGAATACACTATATAAAGAAAGAAAGGGAGAGAGGGAGGGAGGAGGAGAGGGAGAGAGAGAGAGACGGAGGGAAGGGGAGAGGGAGAGAGAGGCAGTGAGGGGGAGAGGGAGGGGAGAAAGAGAGAAAGGGAAGGAAGGAAGGAAGAAGGAAAGGAAGAAAGAAAGAAATGTACGTACACACGTACATACATACATAGAGATATATGCATTTTCCTTAGAAGCACCAGCAGCTGCAAATGATTATTATTTCATAATTTTTTTTAATGCTAAAACTAGTCTACTTCCAAAATTTAAATTCAGATACTTAACAATGTAAATATTAAATCAGTTCAGAAACACTATGTTTCTTTGATGCTCAGCGATGGACTTAATAATTTGGTGAGATATAAGGCTAAGTTAGAAGCAAAAAGAGTAAAAGCAAATCCCTAGGAGTTGATAACAAAGTGAAAAAATGGGTAGCAAGTACTTACAGCACTAGTCCTTAAATGTTAGTGTTCGTAAGAATCACTAACAGAACATTTTGAAAGTGAAGGTTCCTGGGCTTGACCTGCAGGGACTTCTGTTTCTAAAGGTCTGATTGATTTGGTCATAGTCAAAGGACTCAGCTTTGGAATATACTAAACATGTTGGATGTAGATTTGTATATCAAAATTTTTTCAGTATTTAAAAATGGCATATATTCTTAATTGAGACAAATATTTAAAAAAAACTATGAATATATACTTTTTAATATTTAAATTAAGGAGAATTTGGAGTAAATGTATTCTAAGAAACTCTTCTGATAATTACTAAACCTACTGAAATTGAGTAGACATTGTGATTTCTATAGCTCCTATAACATTTGGAATATCTCCCGAGCACATTTCAGTGCTATAAGAATTATTTTTAAACGATTCATTGTTAGTAAACAAATATTTGGGGGATGCTTTTATGTACTAGGTACTGTGCTAATCAAGGTGTACATATATAATGAGTAAAAGAATCACTGAGCAACTAGTAAATTTAATCTTCCTGAAATGTATTGTCTAATATTATTATTTTAAACCAAACTTTGGAAAGATTGAATCTTTTCTTATTGCCAGTGATAAACTCATCCTAACTTGAGAATTTCAATTTTTGAGTATGTTCTTATATTAACAACCTCGTCTGCCCAACCACTCTGTATAGTGTCTTCTCATTGTGGGGCCTTGCTGTGGAAATGTGCCCAGCTCATTTCAGTTCTGAGAGTTCCTGGACTGCCACAGTCCCTTCAGTTCCCACTGAAGATCTCCCGCCATCTCTTCACCCATTCACAAATTGGCATCCTGCACTTGGGGTTCTAGTTTTGAGGTCTTTCAAAATCAGATGTGCTGTGACTTCTGTTTGCTTTATCCAGCACAGGTACTAATACCATACAGGTCTCGTGATGGTTGGTTTGTTCCCACTTGCTTCTCCTTGGGGGTTTCTGGGGAGAGTTTGGTCACCTAGCTTTATTGTAAATATTATCCATGGCTGTGTTGTTTTGGTTTGGTTTGGTTTTGCTTTTTAGTTCTCTTTTTATGTTGGTATTTGGAGAGATTCTGTGGGCCTATAATCATTGTCTCTGATTCCTCTGAAATCACTTTTGATTTTCATTGCCTAACTTAAACTGAATATATAGTATACATGGAAAAAATGTGAGCCTGAGCTCTTTTGTTTTTTGTCTTCCTATGTGATGGCTTCCATTTCTCCTTCTCTGTGGACCTACTTCACCATCACTGCCTGTCCTTTTCTCCACTTTTATCTGTTCATTGCAGTATTTCAACTACAGTCACTCAACTTTTCCTACATCCAACCCAAAATCAGTTATTTTCTGATAGTCTAAGTCTCTTATAAAACTGGTAAGGGAGGAACTAAAGACAAGTGGAGATGAACAACAAAAGTAACTGCATTGGAAAATAACAGCCAGGCATTGAGGAAAGGTGACTGTTTTCTGAGCCAGAGGACAGATGATGGAGAAGAAAAAAAAAGAATGAACTAAACACAAAGTGAGTAGGCAAAAGGGAAAATAGACTGAACATTAGCTAGATAGAGATCAGACAAATAGTGAAAATAAACAAACTCAATAATGTTTTTGGCAAAGATTAATAAAACTGACAAACTGATAAAAGAAAAACACAAGTTGCCAACATCAGAAATAAAAAAGGGATATCACAGCACATTGTACAAACACCTGTATAGGATCATAATAAATATTATGAAAAACTCTCTAATTTGACATCCTAGATGAAATAGAGAAATTAATACAAAACTAACAGAAGATGAAATATAACCTTATTGCATACTTAACATAAGAAGAAATAGAAAATCTAAATAGCTCCCTATGAAGTAAAGATATTGAATTTGTAATTAGAATTCAAATTTCTTTTCAACAAGAAACATTTCAGGCCCAGATGACTTCATTGGTGAATTCTCCAATGACTTAAAGTAATAAATCATATCGGTCCTACATAAACTTCTTTGGAAAACGGAGGAGGAATGTATACTTTCCAACTCATTTTGTGAGGGCTACTTAACCTTGATCCCATAACCTGAGAAAACATTTGAAAACAAATCCATTCGAACAAGTCAAATGTTCCATATGAACATAGATGTAAAATATCTTAATGATATTTCAGCAAATTAAAACCTGAAATATATAACAAAGGCAATGCATCATGACTGGTTGGCATTTATTCTAGGAATGCAAGGTTGGTTTAACATTTGAAAATCAATTAATACGGTAAACAACAAATCTCCTATAATAATCTCAATAAATGTTTAAAAACTTTAAAAAAGTTTTAAAATACTTTCTTGATAAATATTCTCTGTGTACTAGAAACAGAAGAAAACTTCCTCAATCTGAAAAGGGCATCTGCAAAGAAACTTAACTTAGCATCATACTTAACAATAAACATTTTCCCTGTATGATCAGGAATAAAACAAGGATGTTTGTTCTTACAATTTCTATTCAGAATTGTAACAGAGGCTGAAAGTAGTACAAGATGAAAAATATTTAAAAATAATGATTGTCAAAAAGTAAAACTATTATTACTTGCAGAGAACGTGATACTAAATGAACAGTGCAGACAGAAGTGGTTTAGCAGACATCAAGTCCCTCCCCCCAACGTTGTCACTTTTCTCTTCCTACCATTGTCCTCCATAAAGCCATTAAAAATAGTTTATAATCTAAAGACGAATAGTGTGCAGACTATGCAAGTGTAGCTACAAAACAATCCCTGAGCACCAATTCCATCCAGATGGCTGCCAACCAGCCCTTCCACTAGAAACTCTGGGGCCATCACTGGGGTTGGGTAATAATGTTACATGAGACTAGAGAGGTATATTGAAGCCATATCATGGAATTTGGACTTTGTTAGATAGGCAATAGGGAGCTATTGAATATCTTTGAGCATGGAAGTGACACAGTGGTGTACCAGGTGGGGAGGGGCAGTGGAAGCAGTTCACCCCATTGGGAGGAAGCTGTGTGTCACACTCATTGTTTAGAATTGCTAGCACTTGGTGATCATAAAAAGCAAAACAACTTTTACTTGATCTTAATTTTATTTACAGAAAGTGCATCCTTTTATTTTCTACACCTAGAGTGTTCCACTCCCTCCACCTCATCTTCGAAATGCCACAGAAGTATCATAACAGAATTGGAAAGGATGAAAATTTTCTTCCCAAGTTCTCTCTTTTTTGTTGTTGTTGAAGTATAGTTGATTTATAGTGTTACAGGTATACATCAAAGTGATTCAGTTATTTACAGTCATATTTATATATACACACATACAATTTTTCAGATTCTTTTCCTTTACAGGTTATTATAAGGTACTGATTTTAGTTCCCTGTGCTATATATATAGTAGGTCCTTACTGTTTGTCTATTTTATATATAGTAGTTTGTATCTGCTAATACCAAATTCCTAATTTATCCTCCCCTTCCTTCCCCTTTGGTAACCATAAGTTTGTTTTCCATGTCTGTAAGTCTGTTTCTGTTCTGTAAATAAGTTCACTTGTATCATATTTTAGGTTCTACATATATGTGATATATGATATTTGTCTTTGTCTGACTTCCTTAGTATGATAATCTCTAGGCCCATCTATGTTGCTGCAAATGGCATTATTTCATTCTTTTTTATGGCTGACATTGGGATCCATGTATCTTTTTTGAATTAGTGCTCTTGTCTCTCCCAGATATGAGCCCAGGAGTGGGATTCCTGGGTCATATGGCCACTCCATTTTTAGTTATGTAAGGAACCCCCACACTGTTTTCCTTAGTGGCTGTACCAATTTATATTCCCACCAACACTGCAGGAGGGTTCCCTTTGGATGAAAGTTAACTTGATAGTTTATTAAATGGATTGGGGGAGGATTAGATTCACAGAAAACATTCTGCATACAGTTTCTGGATCATGCTGGCAATTCTGAGGGAAGAAATGGTAGAAACTGAGAAGTATCTTTTGCATAATATGACCTCATATGGCTCATAGGGTATATATACTGTGTAATAGTATGTGATCAAACGAACATTTGCTGATGACAACATGAATGAATGAGATCCCAAGCAAGGAAAAATAAAAGTTAAAGAATTTCTGCGTTAAAAAAAAATGTATAGTCATCTCTATTAAAAAAAGGAATATTCTGAAGAATTTACTCATTAAAATTTTTTTACCCTCATTTGTATTTTCTGTTTAAACAAAACCCTGGAAATCTAATTTCCAGGACAGACTTCCTGTTCTTAAATTTTGAGTTTGCTTTTCAAATTCTTAACTTTGTTTGGCAACATCAACATTACCTCATTGGCTTTTAGAGAATTCTCTGAGAAGATGTACTCTATAGAACATTAGATTTTTCTCTACCACCCGCCAAATGAGTGCTTAAGAAGACAGATATTTCTGCTTTTTAAACAGTGTTGCTTTGAATTACTTAAAATATAGTGTCTATTACAGAGAACCTCTGATAAATATTGTCTTACCTAATTTATTAATCTTTAAATCATTCTTCGTATTTTCTCTAATGCTGTTGTTTTTACACACACAATAGAAATCATTTATGGATTATTTGATGCCTCAAGTTCACTCTGATAGAATCCCATCTCAATGTAGAGGATGGATAAGAAAACTGACTTAAGATAATGATTGCAAAGTTGTCACGAATTTTCCTGGCAAATTCATTGTTTTCAATTCTCACACAGTTGACCATGCATATCCACCATTGCTACATAATCTGGGACAGCTAGCTTTTGCAGAATGGTCCAGAGTAGAGAGGTCCTGAGTCTGGTCACTAGGCAGCGTATTGCACCCATTAGCAAACAACAGAGTTATTCACAAAACAGTAACTGGGCTACTTGCCTGATTCTTCCACTGTGTGTCCAGCTCCTCACAGGTATTGCCCACTGCCTTGACCTTCCTTGCGTCTAGCCCTCTTCCCATTGCTATGATTAGATTGTAGCTTATATCAATTCGAGTGAATTTAGCACAGTGGTTATAAGCATGGATGTGGAAGTTTGGCCATTTACTAGCTGTCTGGCCGTTAATAAGTAACTTGATCTGAGATTCAGTTTCTTCTTCTGTAAAATGAAGTCATGCATTTCCCAAATGGTAAAATGACTAAAACCCCTGCTCTTCCGGAGTTTACATTGTAGTATGGTTTAAGGAGAAGAGAGGAAAGGTAGTAGTCAGTAAATGTAAAAATAAGTAAATCTGTTTACTTAGTTAATTGCTATGGAAGAAATTGGACAAGGGAAAAGGTCTCTGGCGTGCCTTTTGAAGGAAGGGAGCTGCAATTTAGATATGTAGTCAAGGGCAGGCTCATTAAGAAGGTGACACTGGGTTTGAGCCCTGAATGTGCTGAGGGAGTTAGTTGTCTCGAAATCTGTAGGAGGGGACCCAGGCAGCCAATGCACATACCCTAAAGTGGGGGTGTCCCTGACATCTTCAAGGAGCAGAGAAGAGGTAATGTGACTGGAGTGAGTAAAAGAGAGGTGAAGGGTCATGCAAAGCCTTCGGGATCCTGCTTGGGATGCAAATGATCGGTGGGTATTTATTGGAAATATGCGCATGGCATTTATTTGAGCATCATCTATGTGTCTGTAGTATGTGTAGGAGATATCACCGAGGGAGTGAACGTAGGTATAGGTAAAGATCCATGAAGAGAGTTCTGGAGCATATCCGCAGGTGGTCAGGGGAGGAGACAGAGAAGGAATAGCAGGGATTTGGGAGGAAAATCAGGTATCCTAACTGCCAGCAGCTTCCTGAGAGTGGGAGTTAAATTTAGAAGGTGTTTCTTACAATAATTTGAAATCATTTTACTCGTAATTTAAAAGGTATCGTATCCAATAATTTGAAAATAATTTTATTCATAATTTAGAAGATATGATACAGTTCTCTAGGTTACAGTAATCTTGCAGAACACTTCAGTGATAATCTGTATTTCTTTTATATATGACTTATTTTTATTGGTCTCTAGAAATTTTTGTGTCTTTTTATTTCTGGTATTTGAATGCTTCATGAGCTTGTGTCTTGATGTCATTTCTTTATTCCCCCATTAGTTTTGCTAGCTCACGGTGAGCCTTTATAAACTGTGTTTTCATGTAAGGAAAAATGTGTATTTTGTATTAATGCTTTGATAATTTCTTTCCTCATTTTTTTCTATTCTTTGTCCTTCTGGAAATTCTTTATATTTTTATTTCATTTTTCTTCTCTCCTTATTGTTCTTTCTGAAGAATTTTCTCAACTTTATCCTACAACCTCTTTTAATGGAAATTTTTATTTTTCCTATTGTGGTTTTAATATTCAACAGTTCTTTCCCTCACAGATTGTTTCTTAAGGCTTTTTCTGTTTCATATTTTTGAAGGGATGCAACTTTTACCTTAACTTTCTGGGGATAATTGTTACACAGATGTTTTTTATGTTGTTGGTTGATGATTTCTTATATTTCTATTCTCTGCATTCCTTCTTTCTCTTCTTTCTAAATTTTTTTTCTTGGTCCCTGTTTTTCGTGTTGGAAATTTTGCTGACTGCTCTTTTCTAAAATAAAATGGGAAAACACTTTCAAACTGGACTTGGCTCTTGTGTGTTTGAGCAGCAAGAGAGCTTTTCTTTGCAGGGGTCAGAGTCTCAAATATCATTTCTTGGGATCTTATCTCTGTGGCTTTTCTCTGCCAGTTTCCTCTTTATGGAAAATAAGTGTGGCTCCTGGCTTTCTAGAAGCAGTGTTGTAGAAGGAGAAAGGTGGCAGGGGGTGACGGTGTCCCTATCTCATTACAAACACTTTCACTTAAATCCTCCAATTTCTGCCCTGTACCTCACCCCCTCCCCAGCTGTTGATGGTCTGATATAGTGGAGCTGGTTAATTTCTTTCTTTTTCCTTTTCCTTTTTTTGATGAAAAGACTGATGTCACCATGGGATAGGAGCCGTGCTTGGCTGTGTAGGATTAAGAGTGGAACTGGAACTCTAAATCCTTGCTATGCAGAACTCTTCTAATGCGCAATTCTCAGCCTCAGCACCATTGGTATTTCTGGCTAGGTAACTCTTTGTTATGGGGAACTGTTCTGTACGTTGTAGGGTGTTTATTAGCATCCCTGCCCTCTAGCCACCAGATGACAGTAGAACCCCTCTCCCAGTTGATACAACCCAAAAGTCTCCAGCCACTGCTAGGTGTCCTCTAGGGAATAAAATTACCCCCAGTGGAGAGCCATTCTTCTGACTTCAGACGTGTACCCTACTTCTTTCTGTGTTTTGTCACCTGTAAATCTTAAGTCTTTCAGAGGCTCTGCAGGAAAAATCACTTTTCTTGTTTTAGAAATACAGCTCATCTGGCACTCATTGTAGCTTCTGACTAGTTGAGAGTATTGTCAATTTCATTTATACTTCTTTTATGTTGTGTCTTTGACAATCTTTGGCAAAATTTATTTGTGAATTGTTTTCTCTACTAAGCTGATTAAAATTATGGGTTATAGTTTTAAAAATTCCTATTATTGTAGTAAAATATCAGGAAAAGAGGAAGTAGGCATGTACTTAATCTTCTGACTTTTTACTTTGAGAGAATTTTCAGGCGAGGGAACAGAGGGAAAACCCAGGTGGAGCTCAGTGGGTTCTGAGCTGTAGAGATGGAGCTGAGCATTAAGGGAGTCAGTCCAAAGTGGTAGAGCTTGCAGAGAGAGTGGCCCAGAGAAAAAACTCCAGAGCTCTATGGCTATCTTCCTTCAGTATTCAGCTGACTATCAGTCATTGTATGTGTGTGAGCCAGGGGAAAGAACAACCTGAAAGGATTAAGTGTAGTGGTGCTTATCACTCAAGCAAGCTGTAAGTAGTGCCTGTTTCCACTAGCCAAACTAGAAAAATCTTGATTCAGAGGACATCAGATAGAGAACACAGCAGTGTCTTGCCTCAGTTGTAGATAATAGTCCTAGACTAATCACTGTTCCAGGACTTCCTAATATATCTCAAGAGCAAGGCCCAAAGAAACTTTCCAAGTAATTTAATTGCATCCCAATACAAAACTGAGGAGTATTTATAGAAACACTTAAATATCTGGCTCTCAGAAAGAAAAAAATCCACAATACCTGGCACCCAATAAAGAAATTGCCAAAATTTCAATATCCCTTTCTCAACAACTAATAAAACAAATTGACAGAAAACCAGTAAGTAAAGAGATTAAAACAACTGTCAACCAACTTGACCTAATTGGTATTTATAGAACACTCGGTAGCAGCAGGATGCACATACGTTTCTAGTCTACACAAAACATCTACCAAAACGGATCAAATTCTGGACCATTAAACAAGTCTCAGTAAATTTAAAAGGATTCAAGTTGTATAAAGTATGTTATCTGGACACACTCATTAAATTGAATTAGAAATCAACAACAGAATAATCGCTGCACTATTCCTAAATACTTGGAAACTAACTAACACACTTCTAAATAACCTAAGGGTCAGACAGGAAAGGAAGGGGAAGTTAGAAAGTATTTTGAACTGAATGAAAAATGAAAAGACAATGTATCAAAACTGTGGGATGCCAGTGTGGCAGTACTTGGTAAAACATCTAGAACACGAATTGTCTGTGTTAGAGAAGGAAAAAAAGATTTCAAAGAAAAATCTTCTCTCTTAAGAAACTAGGAAAAGAGAAGATATGACCCAAGCCAGGCTAATCAGAGGTGTGTTTGAGTTTGACTAGAGCTCATGGGGACATCTCTTTTCCCTTATTGTTCATGTGACCGAAAGGATGCAAGACCAAAACTTATATAACCAATATTGTGTTTTAAGTCTTAAAGAGCTGGAAAATTTCTCTGGCTTAAAGTACAAACATGTGTTTGTCTGTTATCAGAGATAGTAATTGTACCCCATTGTCTGTTTTTCCTTCTGCATTACTGATGGAAATTTCAATATTATTTGGCCATGTGGTTGTAGAGAATAAACTACATTTTTCAGCCTCCCTGGCAGCTAGGTATAGAAATGTAGTTGAAGTTCTGGTCAATGTCATTGTATCTGCTAACTTTTTCTTCTAACTTGGTGGCTTAAAATAGTACAAACCATTTACTTAGTTTAGAATTCTGCAGTTTGGCTTGGCTGTGGTCTGGGTTGACTTGTCTGATCTTGTCTGAGCTCTTTTATTTATCTATGGTTAGCTAGCTTGTCAGCTGGCAGCTAGGCGATCTAGGAAGCCCTCACTCATGTATCCGTGACTGTTAAGCAGAATGTTAGCTGGGAGATATTCGCCAGGTATCTGGTTCTCTGACACTTGTTCTCTAGTCTTCCAACAGGATAGCTTGAGCCTCTTTACGAGGTGGTCTCAGGATTCCAAGCCCAGCTAGAGAGAATAAATTCCAAATCTGTAAGCACTTCAAATCGCTGCTTACATCGTATTTGCTGACATACTATTGGTCAAAGAAAATCAATAGGTCAACCTAGGGTTAGTGTTAGAAGTATTCTCTCAAAGAGTATGGAAACAGAAAAGGGTTGTATCCAACTTTCTGGAATTGTGTTTTTTAAGGGGACTGGTCATACTCTTTTTCTGCTTCTTGGCGGACATGTATTAGTCTTAGAGTATGAATAGATTTATATTCCCTCACGTAAAAGGAAGAGAACCTGTGGTGGTTCGTACAGACATAAACTTGTATTTTCAGGTGAATTTTGAGAAACTGATTAAAAGGAACTAATTCTATGAACTATAGAGTCTTTTATCAGGCACTTTTAAACCACATTTTAAGGTGTGCCTAATACAGAGAAGTTACAAACTATATGTGGTATGCAAACTTTTAGGTTAATAAAATGAGAGTGAAATTGTGTTACCTTATTTGCAGTTTTTTTTTCTCATGGAGATACTTGATTCTATTGAAAATATACTTTCATAACACTGAAGGGTTGCACAAGTCAAGACAATTAAAAATTCTAAAAAAATAAACACTTTCGAGATGATTTATATAAAAGATGACTGAGAGGTGTAAAGAGGAAAAAAACGTGCATTAGGGAAGAGTGAGGAGTACAGAGAGAGAAGGCACAGAAATGGTGACTAACGGGTGCAGAAGACTTTGAAGATGTCTGGTTACAGGGAAGCTAAAGGGATGTTATAAATCGCACTCACTCTTCTTTCACCCAAGTTTTTAGTAAAATTGATTACTTTTTTTTTTTTTTAAATGAGCGCTCCTCTTCTGATATTGATGAATTGAGCAAGTTTCACATCTAGGATGATTCAGGACAGAGCTCTCAGGTGACAAGAAGATTCCAAAACGGAAGAAGCAGAAATGTAGGGTCAGGGTGACCATGAGAATATCAGTACACACAAATTCTTTAAAACTTAAGGAGCACTTTTGTCCTTCAGCAGGAATGGAAGGAGGGTTACAGGAAGTTGTATCTAGATTTCAAGAGGCAAAGAAGCCCCAGAGGATACATGTCTTGCATTTAAATAAGAATATGACAAAATATAGAGATGATAAAGTTTTAGCACAGAATGCACTCTTTCCCTTTTTCACTCTTTCTTACCCTAGATCTTTGAGGAAGTATTCTTGACACGTGGGGACCAAACGTGTTATTCTTTGACAGAAATAGTATGTGCAGTTCCGGAAGGTGCTTGCCATCTGGGGAACAAGACTGATATATGGGAAACGAGTGGAAAAATAAGGGATTCATTATATGGTCATGGACTTGAAGTGTTCTAAGTATGTAATCAAGGGTCTATTAGATTTTCGTGGCTCTATGTAACCCATACCTGCCAATAAATGCCATTTATTTTTGCAGACAAAATCAAATCCTTGTTTTGAATAATAATCTGGTTGCCATGGGGCAGGTAAGAGTTGGGGGTGAGAAACATAGCCAGACACAAGGGGGCAATTCATTGTCCTTGCATATCTTTCTGACCTATTTGTGTCTTTGATATTGACATTCATTGTTATCTACAGCTGTATCTGGCGCATGTATAACCCTTTACTTTTCAGAGTATTAGATATTTTGATTCAATTATTTTATCCTTAAATAATGACACACTGAGTTCCTATTTCTCAGATGAGGTAAAAAAAAATGAGGCTGTGATAGATTTTTAAAAATACTCTTTAATTAAAAAACCCTTCTCTATATGTCTGTAACTGAATCCCAGTTGCATGTGATAGTTTTGAATATCCCTGAGGTTAAAGGTAAATCCAACCATGTCTTTCTACAGGTAGGTTACTTCCCTGTGTGATAACCTTGCCTCCACATGTGGAGAGCTGGATTCAGTCCAAATGGAAGGAAGTTGGGGCGGGGGGGACATGCCAGTGACTTGATAAGCGATTGGATGTCTATATTCACAGCTCTTGTGAAAGTCCTCAGATAGTAGTGAATTTCTCATACTTATTTCACGTTTTATATGTATATGTCCCCTTGTGAAAAGGTTTAGCTCTTTCTTTAACCAACAACATAGTATTATCTATGTATATAGTAAATGAGCATTATACATTTTATGTATTTTCATTCTCAAACAGCAGCTTGAAGAGGAAAAATATTCCTTTTTTTTCAGCTATTATTTTAGTTGACAATGCCCGAAAGCAAGTAAATTTTTTGGCATTTTTTACCACAATGTAAATTAGTTAAATATACTTAATGTGATTAAATCATAATATGAATGAACCATAAATATACTGAAATATTCCAAAGAGCTAAGTTGTGTAAAAAAAATATTATTAGAGTCAGTATCAGTAGGCATAAATGGATGCTATTAAGAACTTTATTTTAAACATCTGAAACCTTGACAAGATGATATTATTATAGAAAGATTCTTCCTTACTTCAGGCATGCGTAAAGCAAGTATGGATCAACGAGGAAATGAAAGAAATGAAACAGAGGCGGAGAGTAAAG
Source organism: Camelus dromedarius (assembly GCF_036321535.1). Lineage (NCBI taxonomy): Eukaryota > Metazoa > Chordata > Mammalia > Artiodactyla > Camelidae > Camelus > Camelus dromedarius. The sequence continues at coordinate 27,775,483 of NC_087456.1, forward strand.
ATGAAATTAACTGCTTGGTCTTTTCTATTTTCAGCCTCCATATGACTGTATTTTGATTTCTTTATGTGATGTTTAATGCGAATTCCACCTCCCTTTCAGTCACATACTGTTGACTTCCATGGGGCTTATTTTCGTTTGGCTCTGTGAATTCACCTTGCCAAAGCTCTTCCGTGTTTTTGTGTCAGGAGGAGAAATACCCTTTTACCTTCTTGTCTGTTTAACATTTAAAGTTTTTTTTTCCTCCCTCCCTTCCTGCCTTGTACCTAATGAGCAACTTACCTAAAAATAGATACGTTCATCATTCTACAAAACATTGTATCTTCTCTAGATCGGAGGCCAGTGTAATTGTAAGAGACATGTGTCTGGCAGACAGTGCAATCAGTGCCAGGATGGATTCTACGGTCTCCAGGAGTGGGATCCTGATGGCTGCCGTCCGTGCGACTGCAGTACCTCTGGGACAGTGGATGGAGATATTACCTGTCACCAAAATTCAGGCCAGTGCAAGTGCAAAGCAAATGTTATTGGTATGTGTAATGCAAAGGTTTACAGTCACAACTCTATTACCATCTGGGATAAAATCCTCTGTTTGATTTCTTAACTGAAGAGCAAAGCAAATTTCCTTGCTCTAGGCAGGCTAGAAAAAAAAAAAAAAACAATTTGGGTGAAATTAACTGTCTAAAAATGATTAGATTAATAATTCTATCAAACTACAGCTTGAAGCTTAGTTTAATCAACCCTTTAGAAGTTTCTTCATTCTGTAACTGCTTTAGTTCATGTGGTCCCATACTAATAAGTCATAGAAAAATATAATTTGCTTACTGCATAGATGTTTCTTTTAGAAAATTAGCACTTTTTCAAAATGTTTTACACTTAATGAGTTCTAAGCAAGTCATTTCCATGCTAGTTTTCTTAATAGACCAAAATAAATGGATTTTTTTCAAAATATTCTGTGCTACAGGGTCCTTTGTGATAAATCTTTCCATTTTTTTCTATTATATTTCTTTGAACTGTTCCTGTGAAATGCAAAATAAGTCAACATAATTCCACAGATCATGTATATTGCTAGGGTTAGTTATAAAGGGCCACATAATTTTAATTTTGTAATTCAGTACCAAGCTGATTATAATAAACAGCTACCTTCGGTGTTATTTATCATTTTTTTATATAAGACGTGCTTTTTTGTTTGTTACTCCCACAGGTATTTTTCAGAAATTAGATTTGATTATAGCAATTTATTACATCCAACATTTTTGAGGGGAGCCACAGCCACATAAGGACAAAATTTATCAAGTGCCCAAAATGCACTATGTACATAATGCACTTTGAAATTTTGATATATGAGAATATTATGAGAGGAAAGTTTCCTGATAAAGTGAGTCTTGTGTTGTAACTGAACACGTCTTGGTTCGTATAGGAAGTTTAAAAAGGACCTTTACCTTTCTATTGTCATTCAAGACACCAAACTTTCCATGGTTTTTCTAACATTGACCTGAACCTTATAATAATATAAACATGCCTGGAAGACAGACAGACACACACACACACACACCCCCCAAAATGCATCCACACACATACGTAAGAACATATCATTCGGAGCAACATTTTCATTTCTGTTATATAACACTAAAGCTAATTCTTTATCTTTTATCTATGTACATAAACATTTATCTTTTTGTACCAGTCAACTAGAGAAGCATTTTATTTTAACTTAATAAAAAAGAATATGAGCTGGCTTTATGATATTACACAAGATTTCTCTAGTTTAAAGAAAGATTACATCAAAATCTTTAACATAACTTGCCCTTACACATTTCAAGCATGCAAAAACTAACTTTTCCGGAAAAAGTTACTTATAAAGAGAAGTACATTTTTGTATGTTATCTCTGATACGGAATGAAAGGTAAGACCTTTGAATTCCACTATATAGCATCCTTTGTTCTTTAAGATAAGATACATTTTAAATTCAAGATGTGAAAACAAAATTTAAAGAAAGGCCTTTAGAGACAGTCAAATGGTTACAGCTCTGTATCAATAAAATCTTTCTTGTGATGGTTAGAGTCCAGAGCTTAAGGAAGAAAAAAAAAAATCAAACTTTAGTATTTACTTAGAATTTGTTATGACCTCCCTGCCATTTACTTATATTATTGTTTGATCCAGGTAGTTTTCTGCAGGAAAATATAAACCTATTTTTTGAAGATGAAATCAGCAGTTTGACATTACTATCTGTAGAGTTATTTCTGTATATGTAGTATTTTTTAATAAAAATACAAACTTGACATGTATATATAGAGATTATTCTTCTCCTAATGAGACTAGCAAATAACCCTATTCAATTTTACCTTGTTAATATGATTAAGAAAACAACAGAAAATACAAATGTATGTTGTATGTGCTTCAGAAAGCAAACTGTTAGATTTAACAAAACTGTTAAATCTTACTAATGATTCTATCACCAGTAAAATACATTAGCACCAATAATTTTATTAAAGTAGGTCATTCATCTAGAATAAAAAGGGAGAAGAATGTGAATTAAATGCCAAGTGCGCTAACTCGCCTGTACTTGTTAACACCGAATGTGATGCCCTGTAGGCCTTCCTGAGTATCGTTAGGAATAGATTACCTGTCAGGAATATGTATGGCATATTCAAATAAGCACTGCGCATATTTTTAAAACTGATATGATATGAATCCATGTAGACCAATTTTAATAGTTCAAAATGAGTCATAATTCTTGTTAACAATACAGTTATTTTTAAAATTTGCAGCAATAGTGGTCCTTTTTTATTTTCCTTATTGAAATTAAATGATATGCCTTAGGTGAGTCATTCATCACTGTTAAAGAACTTGCCTTCCATTGGAGTTCTTGAATTTTTATCCACATACATACATATATATTATGCATTTCTTTCCAGTTTAGGGAATGCTTTTCTGCATATGGGTTCCTGAGTGTGTTTTTGACTGTTACTTTAGGACTAATTTTTTAATGCTGTTATAACTTGAAATAAATGTTTCAATTGATTCAGCCTCACATAGTTATTTAAATTCATGGATGTGTGAGGACTATCTAAAGGAAGTATTTTTTGGCATCTCAGCCTTTCCTGTTCAAATTTCTTTTTTATTCCTTTGCCTTGTAATACTCTTTGAAACCAACCTAAGTTGTCAGATTTCAGTGTAGGTGATAAAATGTTTTTCTCTCTTTGTGAAATGTATGTATGTATATACTCCTTCAAATAGAAGTAATGTAAACCGGAGAATTTACTTAGTGTTTAAAGAGGTATGTTCTGAATCACACAATACGACAAGCAATGTGATTGCTTTATGAGCCAGGGAGAGCATAATTTATATTAATTGAAAATGATAAAATATAGGAGCATATAAAAGCATTGAAATAAAAATTGCTCTGGACAACTTTTATTTACATTAATTATTTAAGTGTGTGATATTCAGAAGTAAGTATATATACTGTTACCACAGAAATAGTTAACATTTTATTAAACATTTTTAGAGGATTCTGATTTCTAGGCATGAACTAATGTGGCAATATATAATTCTTCTGTATGGCTTTGAAAATGTATTTCACTTTCTACCATAGTTTTAAATGAACATGCTTTATTAATATGAAATAACTAAGAATAATAATTTGAATATGGTTCAATAATTTTAAAACAATAGTTCTGATATTTGTTAAATAGGAAAAGAGCTCCAGTGTGTGTAACAGAAGCAACATTTGCATTAAGGATTTTTCTTTCCGTTAAATAATAAATAAAGTTTACAAAGCACATTATGAAAATAAAGTTGTATATGAGTGCCAAATTAAGTATTGCCATCATATTTTGAGTATACAGTTGGCCGTCTCTAGCATTACTGGTGGAAAAACACACAACATTTTGTCAAATGTCAGCAGTAGCGTTATTTGTGCTTCAGCTGTCTTGAAAGCTCGAATGGAATCGTTTTCCCATCTTTACTTTTTTAAACGTATTTTCTCTCTAGGGCTTAGGTGTGATCATTGCAATTTTGGATATAAATTTCTCCAAAGTTTTAATGATGATGGATGTGAGCCCTGCCAGTGTAACCTCCACGGCTCAGTGAACAAACTCTGCAACCCACTTTCTGGGCAGTGTGAGTGCAAGAAAGAAGCCAAAGGACTTCAGTGTGACACCTGCAGAGAGCACTTTTATGGACTGGACTCCGCCGGCTGTAAGGCCTGTGACTGCCACATCGCTGGATCCCTGCCCGGGACCGTCTGTGATGCTCGGACAGGACAGTGCGTCTGTAAGCCCAGTGTTGGAGGGAGACGGTGCAATGAATGCGTGGAGGGGTACTTCTACCTACAGCAAAATCATTCTTTCCTCTGTCTGCCTTGTAACTGTGATAAGACGGGGACAGTCAATGGCTCTCTGCTATGTGACAAATCAACAGGACAATGTCCTTGCAAATTAGGAGTAACAGGTCTTCGCTGTAATCAGTGTGAGCCTCACAGGTACAATTTGACCATTGGCAGATTTCAAGACTGCCAGATGTGTGAGTGTGATGCCTCGGGGACGTTACCTGGGACCATTTGTGACCCAGTCAGTGGCCAGTGCCTGTGTTTGCCTAATCGTCAAGGAAGAAGGTGTAACGAGTGTCAAACAGGTAAGAGAGAAATGTGTTACAGTTTCAGTCCGCAGTGGCTTTCCCTTCATTATCCTGTTTTGGGTGATTCCTCTTTGCTTCTCAGTCAGGACTTCTAAAAAATTAATCTCCAACATCATTGTTGTACTTGTATCATTATCTAATATAGATACAACTGTTTAGTTTACTCAAGATTATGTGGCATATTTGTGTTGCTATATTTGGGGTGACCCTTTAGATGAATGCCAGCCAGGCAGACATTTCATAACTGTGACTTAGATTTAATTTCTCAATTTGAAGTAAATCTCCTTTTAACAACTGAAAAAAAAAAATCTAAGAAAAGCAAGAATACATTTTACGTTCCAGGGAAAGGGAAACTTGAGTTGATTATCTATACAATGCCAAATATTCAGGTGATGAACTTCAGGTGATTTTCTTTTTAAACATTTTTTTATTTTTTATATAACTTTTAAAGGTTATTTTCCATTTACAGTTATTATAAGATATTGGCCATACTCCCCATGTTGTACAAAACGTCCTTGAACTTGTCTTACGCCCAGTAGCTTGTACCTTCCACTTTCCCACCTCCATATTGCCCCTCCCTGCCACTGGTAACCACTGATGTGTTCTCTGTATCTGTGAGTCTGCTTCTTTCATGTTATATTCACTAGTTAGTTGTATTTTTTTAGATTCCACATATAAGAGATATATAGTATTTATCTTTCTCTGTCTGACTTATCTCACTTAGCATAATGCCCCCCCAAGTCATTTATGTTGCTGCAAATGGCAATATTTCATTCTTTTTTATGGCTGAGAAGTATTCCATTCTGTGTGTGTATGTGTATATGTACATATATACACACACACAGACACCACATCTTTCTCCAGTCATCTGTTGATGGATACTTAGGTTGTTTCCATATCTGGGCAATTGTAAATAATGTTGCTGTGAACATTAGGGTGCATGAATCTTTTTGAATTAGTGTGGTTGTTTTGGATGTATACCCAGGAGTGCAACTGCTGGATCACATGGTAGTTCTATTTTTAGTTTTTTGAGAAACCTCCAGTTTTCCACAGTGGCTTCACCAATTTAAATTCCCACCAACATTGTACAAGGGTATTGAACTGATTTTCTAAATAAAAGCTGACCAAGTGTTTTTACCAAGTCAACTATATGTTCTGGCATCATATAGAAACATCTAGAATTATTTTTAAATGTCATCAAATTAATAAAATAGGCTACTTTTTAGTCATATAGTACCCGTCTTTCTATGTTTCCCAACTGGAAGAAGAATAGACCCTATGTATGGCTTTCTCCTTGACTTTATATGATTTAACCAGAACAATATACTTCCCTCATAACTTACCATGATATGTGGTACATGTAAATATGTATCAGTTTAGCAGCTGTACTAGCTGCTGTCCTGTCTAGCAAAATCAGCTCTGAGTTATCTGAGCCCCTGAAAAGGAGTGTGATGCAAATTTAAGAGTGATTTGCCTGCCAGGGAAGGGTAGGACTAAAGTCCTGTTTTACATGACAAGGACTTCAGCTTAGAAGAATTGAACCATACCTCTCCCTTGTCATTGTGTGTCAAGTAAATCCAAAGAGACAGAAAAGAATTGATAAGTAGTTAATTCTCTTTGAGATAAAAGTATCAGAAAAAAAGAAAACTGAGCTAGCTCCAGCATAATTGGGGGCTATGTTGTCACAGGATGTTCCGCAAAACCTGATGTGGATCAATGTAGTCAGGACTCAGAAACCAGAAAGCTCCCACTGATACATATTCATTCATTCATTCATTCATTCATTTCCACCTTTTGTCTCTTTCTGCAGAAGGACCCTCTCTGCCTCGCTCTCCCTCTCTGTGTGGTTGCATGGCCACCCCTGTCCCGAGTTGGCTTACAGTTTTAGTGCCAGCTATGCAGAGAGACGTTAGCAGCTTCTTGGTTATAATTCCAAGAGGGAAGTTCTAATTGGCTCAGTTTTGTTAGGGTGGCCAGGAGTGTCAGGATCACATACAATAAGCATGGCTTCTGAGGACCACTCCTTCGGGTAGGAGCAAGGTGGTAAGTGTCCCAGGAAACAGGAATATCACTGAGAGGTGGACAGATGGCCTACATGACAGCTGCAACCTGCGACTTTCAGCTTTCACATTTATCCTTCCAAACTTGCAATCAATTACTATATTTTTATATCCTAAGATAATATATTTTTTGCTATTCTTAGTATCACTGATTTTGGAAATTAGGTAGATTTCTGCACAAATAACCATGATTTATATATCTTTCTTTCTAAATAAACCAGCAAAAGATAGATCAAATATTTCATCCTCTTGATAATTATCAATTATTACAGTTCATTGAATGTTTCATTCTGACCTAGGATGTAGGTATACAACAGAACTAGAGATCAGGGGCTTAAATCAGAACAGGAGGATAGGGGGTTCATACCCTCCTGTGGATTGATATGTTCAGTGGGAAAAGAAAAAGAAACTGACAGATTTTTTGGATAGAGTTCTATTGGAGAGTTTTGACTTCTAGAAATATCTAAGATTCCTAGAAAACTAAGCAGAGGCATAGTTTTCAGGAAAGGGAATATAATCAAGCATGTTACACCGCATAACTGTGCAACAGCGTTAAGTAGTCATAATAAGATGATCTCTGAGTATTGATTTAACCAACTAAAGAGATTATTGAGGAGGGGGTGTAAACAGCTAAATATTCATTGTCTGCAGTAGGAAGATAATAGGCTAAATTTAAAAAGTTGAGATGGAACAATGCATGTATGTTACTCTGAAAGGGAGAGAGAGAAGCCAGAAGAAACATCTAGAGGAGCTGGAGGTTGGTGCTCCGTGCAGGGAATTCTGGGAGAAGGATGGAGTGAGCAGCAGACTGCCATTTTACATCATGAGCCTTTAAGGTCTGTTTGGTTTTTAAAACTATCTACACATAAATTGTGATAAAAATAAAAATTAACATAAAAAATGAAAAGACTGGTAAATCATGCTCAATCCTCATGATCTCCTGGCACCTTTCTTTTTGGGATTTATCTAGTATAATGTCTTTTTTTTTTTAGGAGCTATTTGCATAAGTACAGATGTTGCACAATTCTCCAAAAGTGTATGGCAAATTGTCCTCTCTTTTAAGGAAGATATAGAATGGGGATCATTGCTATGGATGAAAATAACTATCATATTTAAAGTATCCTTGTATTTTATTTGTGCAGTTGTCTCATTTCCATTGTTTGAGCTTCAATATCTTGAGAGCAAGGGTTATGTTATTCAACTTACATGGCCATGATACTAACATAATTCCTTGTATATTGTGTGCTGTCAGTTAAGTGTTTTGTTTTGTTTTTTTTAATTGAAATGAGAAATAATCAGGAGTTTTAGCAAGAGCCTCTGTATTAGGTAGGGTTCTCCAGGGAAACAGTGCCAATAGGAGATGTGTGTGTGTCTGTGTATATATGTTTGTGTGTGTGTATTTTTTCTGCACTAAATATGTCAGTCCATGGCAGGATCTGAACTCCTGACCCTCCTGTTCTGATTTAAGCCTCTTGATCTGTAGTTCTGAGGTAGCTGTATCCTAGGCCTTTTGCAGCTATACTAAAGATTTCCTTCATGTCGCCTGTGTTGAATCCCCTGTTTCCTTTTTTCTTGGTTTATTTGTGTATTTGGTATAACAAATGGTCTGGTAGCGTCTGAGAAAGAGTACAGGGAGGAAAGTGATGGGGTTGTTTTAGAATTTTGAACATCTAAAATTATCTTTATTCCATACTCAGAGCTATTTGACATTTTGCCATTATATAGAACCATTTTCTCTCATTAACTTTATTTCACCATTATCTTCTAGCAGTACCGACTAAATTCTTCTTTCTTTCTTTTTTTACATTCCAGAAGCTTTACCATTTGTATATCCCTCATTTCAGAAATTTAGGATGATATGCTTTTCGTTAAATAATTATTTTCTGGGAACTCAATGGGGCCTTAAGTCTGTATTAATGTTTTTATATTCTGGGAAAATCTGTAAAACGCCTTCATAGAAACATCTAGATTAGTGTTTGGCCAAACAACTAGACATCGTATCTAGCGAAGTTGACACATAAAATTAACCATCACAGGCAGCTGTTCGTATAACCCCCATGTTACTGTAACACTTCATCCCTGTACCTGTTGAGTACAAACCCTCACTCACTTCTAAAGAGAAAACTGATTGTCTTCTCTCACAAAGTGAGAAGGAAAGCCTTCTGGTTGGGGAAAGTCACACCTGACTTCAGAAGTCCCTGGAACCTTCAATTTCACTTTTTCCCAGAGTTATGCCTGAATCAATTAACTTATTGTTGGTCTGTCCATTTACAAGTGCTCAGCTTTTACTTGTAGACATCTGTCCTTGCCTGCCGTTTCCTCTTATGTTCTTTTAAAACTTTCTTTTATTTCATTTTTTGGGATTTTGGAAGGGAAAAATTGTTCAATCATACTGAACTGAAAATGTTACCCTAGTATTCTCTGGGTTGTGATCTTTTCAGATCAAATCCTTGTAGCCATCCTTGACTCTTTTCCCCACAACTCTTGTCTCTTCTATCAAAATTAATCTTGTTGGTTTTACCTTGAAGTATATCCAGAGTTTGACCACTTCTCACCACTCTCACTTATCCATCTTGGTCCAAGCCATGGTCATTTTTCTCCAGGACTATCAGAACAGCTGCCTAAACTCCCTGTTTCTCCTCTTTATGCTTCTCCAGTCACTTCTCAACATGCAGCCGAAGTGGTGCTGTTCAAACTTCAGATCCTATCACTCCACCCTCCACTGGCTTTCCATCATTGTGAGTAAACAGCAAAGCTGATGGACTTTAATGGGCCACATGATCTGTAATGCCCGTCATCTCCCTGACCTCATTTCCTGATGATTCTTCCTCTCCGGCCTGCAAGTCTCATTGCGTTCCTAGGATTGCCCAGTGCTTGATTCTAGGCACACGGAGCACAGCTCCACTGCAGGGAGATCCACTTACCTTTCCTGAACTATTAAAAAAGGTTTCCTGAATCATTACATTGAAAAATACCTCCGTGTCATTCTCTTTTCTGTGCACGCCAGTGAGTGCGTCTTTAACTACACATAGAGAGGATGTGGTGCTCTACCTTGCAAAGGAGGAAAGAAAACGCTGGCTTAAGGACCTAATGCATTTTTTATTTGAGAAAAGGAGATATTCCGTACGCATATGTATAGCCTGTGGAAAAGTTAAAGTGTGCTTGTGGACTCTTTTTTTTTTTTGGTTCTGTTTTCTTCTGGCTTCAGAAACTACTCTGAGTTTTGTTTTCTTGTTTTCTGGGTTTTATTGTCTCTTCCCATGAAATTTACATTAAGAAAGAGAGAGAGAGAGAAAGAAAGAAAAGAAAGAAAGAAAAGAGAGAGAAAGAAAAGAGAAAGAAAGAAAGGAAGAAAGAAAGGAAGAAAGAAAGAAAGAAAGAAAGAAAGAAAGAAAGAAAGAAAAGAAAAGAAAGAGAAAGAAAGAAAGAAAGAAAGAAAGAAAGAAAGAAAGAAAGAAAAAGAAAGAAAAGAAAGAGAGAGAGAGAGAAAGAGAGAGAGAAAGAGAGAGAGAAAGAAAGAAAGAAACCTGATCCTGAAGTATCTTTATTATAAGCAGATGCTTCACAGTAGCCAGCTCTGCAGTGTGCACATTAAAATGCACTGCTGCAGTCTGAGGCTTGCTTTCTACTTCTTTAAACACATCTGAAAGACCTAGATCGTATACTACAGGGGGGACACCCCGCTGCTGTGCGGTGAGCAGCGGGCGGGGCGCGGAGGGAGCAGCGGCGCGGAGGAGGGGTGAACAGCAAAGCCCGCGGACCTCAGCCCGCCTTTGCACCTGTGATTGTAAATACTACTCACCCATAGTATAGACGCCTGCACATGGACTCTTGTCCCACTTTCTTAAAAAATATTATTAAGGAAGGTGCATGTAATGAAACCTCATGTATTATTAACCTAACCTTACTCTGAATGTACAAGGAATAGGCTTAATTCAACTAAAATTTATAGGCAATTTGTTAAAGCAGCAGTGCACATTAGAAGGTACATTAGAGCCACATTGGTTTTAATATGCCATTCAATAACTTGAACAGAGGTTAAAAATGCTGCTTAACCTCCATTAAGTATTTTAAAAATGCTTTAATTTAAAATTATTTGGAGCGTGTGTACATATATGAATGTACACATAGCCACACTAATAAATACAGCACTAAATACGTTTTCCTGAGTCGTCGTATTCAGGACAGGATGACCTCATAACACTCAGCAGTGGGCACTTAATCAGAGGTCAGGCTGAGAAAGGCAGGGGAGGGCGTCAGAGCATCCTGAGCCTGTGACCCACTGTTGTCCTTGAGAACCAGAGGCGGAGAGGGTTTCTTGAGGACTCTGCAGCTTTGGAATAAAATAAAGGCTAATTTATAATGAAAACAGCTTCATATGACATGTTTGGTGCTAATAGGACAATTCCTCATGCTTCCCTCTGGTATTTACTTTTGATTTTCTTCTATGACGCATACAGACTATTAGAAAGTAAAACAAAGTATCTTATTTCATTAAGAAGCATATCATATTTGTTAAGAAATGAGCTCATAAACCAGAATTGCATGCACGGCCCTGTGGATGGAATTGGAATTAGATGGCTGATTCTCCATTAAAAATCAGTGCCTCAAGTTGAGAGCCGATTATGCCACATGTCCTCATGGTGTTTGGTGAAAGGGCTTTCCAGATTAGCATGATTTCACAGAAAGACCTCAGAATAAGAGCCTTTTCCTTAAGAAACCACCAGGATAGGATCTTGTCATAGGAAATATGAACTGCAATCCTAGGCACATCTGGGGAGAAAAAGGATATTGATAAGTCATTATTTAAACTTTAGGAAAATCCCACTTTTATGGAAAACTGCCTAGTAAAAATTGTGATGATGATAAAAGATAATATTTCCTGAATGTATACTGTTTGCTAGACCCTGGAATAAAGTTTTATCTTAAAAAATCCCACTTAGTATGCACATTTCTATCATGGAAGAAATAGTATTATTTCCTTCTTATAGTAGGGGAAATGGAATCTAATTAAGGACAAGAACTATTTACAAGTCCAGGTCCATCTGGCCCCAGAATCTACACTCTTAAAAAGTAAAGTTGTTTCTGAATAACTCAATGTTTGCCATAAATATTCACTCAATGAATATCTGAGGTTGGGTTAAAATAGGTACTCTTTCAAGTACCATCCCCTCAAACTCATCTCCACCCATGAGTCTGGCACCTGCTCCAGGTCCTGAAATATTTCATTTGTTGTGCTGAATCCGAGTAATAATTACAAAGTAAAAATTAACAGAGTTGTGGGAGGCTGCAGTGATCAAATAATGAAGAGCTGATGGAGGGGTTTGGGAATGCGATTATTCTGTGGACTAAGTTGGAGAACCTTTTGTGACGGTTGCCATGGCATAGGATAGTGACTTTAGGGCATACAGCTGGTAAATACTGAGACTAAAGAAAAAGAGAACAAAGAAAATAAAAGTTTTGCTGTGGTTTATAACTGTATGTATATGCAGGAATCTCTTAAGACATAATCAGGGCTGTCCTTACTTGTCTTCATTGTTGTTTTTGGATTTGATTCTCAGAGAATGTGTTTATGAAGGCTTTTCATAGATATTCACATAAACAGGCAAACCAGGTTTGTTTTTTTTTTTTTTAATAAAAACGGAAGTCCAATAGAATAATTTCCCCTATATGAACAAATAATTACATCATTTTTTCTAAGAACAGGAGACATAGTTTGGGGGTGACATTTTCTTTCTGAAGCTCTGTTTCATCCACTGACTTGGCAAGGATTATATTTTGAATTTATTGTGTCTTATTCATACACATTTCCTGCTATCCTCCCCTGATACCTGACCTACCCTGACCAATCACTCTCATGACTCACAGGTTTGTGTTTACCGTTTTCCTTTCAGTGTTCAGGAGATCATCTGATACGTTAAGGACTAACATATCCATCCATCCATCTGCTTATCCATCCATCCAGCCATCTATCCATTTCACTCATATATCCATTTTATCAATTAACACCAATTGAATAAACTGCTATACACCAGGGCCTGTGCTGCTATAAGATACACAATCATAAATACATTAAAGCATTAAGGCTTAGTAGGGAAAACTGACTCATGTGTAAATATAACGCATTGTGATAAGTGCAGTATCAGAAATGCCAGTATAGAGAAGTAATAAAGTGAAGAGATTAATTCTTAAAGGGTGGGAGACATGAAGAGCTTAGTAGAGAGAGTGTTTCCTGAGCTGGTTTTAAAAATAAATAAGGGAGAGAGTTGGGTGTAGCTCAGTGGTAGAGGGCATGCTTAGTTAGCATGCATGAGGTCCTGGGTTCAATCCCCTGTACCTCCATTAACAAAATAAATAAATAAATAAATAAATAAATAAATAAATAAATAAATAAATAAATAAATAAATAAATAAATAGGAGTTTGTAAGATATTCAAGTAAGGAAAGCAGTCCAAGAAGAAGGACTAGGAGCAGGGCATTTAAAATATGTTTAAACTAATTGAAAATGAGGTTTTAAAATGTTTAAAGAGAAATTATAGCTTGAGATGAATAATAGTTATTGATACATTTGTTAACATTTGGTCAAATCTCTGAATAATAATTTCAGCATTATTTTTATATAAAACCAGTAACTGGAGGAAAATTATTATTATCCTAACTTGAAAATTGGCATCGTCTACTACAGTCTGAAAATACTGATTTGTGACACTGTTACTAAAATGGTCTTCTGTTGCCTGGTGCAGGTGAGCCCCAGATTCCTCCCTGGATTTCTCTTAGTATGGTGTCCATTCTTTGGTTTGAGATGAGAACTGTTTCTTCTAAATGGCTCATAATTAGTGCTTAGCCACCACTCTGCCCTCCTTTTCTGAATAAGGCCTGGAGGTTAAACTTGTTTTCTTTCTCCCATTTCCAGACCCGAGCAAAGCCTAATTGTTGATGGGCCTCTGGAGGGACATTGCCAGGGAATGGGCTCTCCTTTATGCCCAGGACGGGTACTGTGCTGTGCAAATAGCCACAACAGGAGAGAACGCCAGCTGCTGGCTAATAGCTTTGAACTCTCAGGACTCTGTAAGCCTTCTCCTGGATAAAGCAATACTCTTTTATGATACGGGTGACTTTTTGCTTTAGCTCTATAACGCATTGTTTCCCACATGAGACTTGTCTTGTTTGGGACCAAGAGTTAGCTGAAAGGAAACTGGAGAAAAGAATAAACTTGAGTGGGCTGATTTGCGCTTTGTGCTAACTCCAGCACTGCGTAGTGGGAGGTAATACTGTTCTCCTAATGACACTGCTTCAGAATGTGGTCCAGAGTCACTCAGGAAAGAAAGCTCCGAAAGATCAGTTATAATAAAGCAGATATGCAGATATGGAATGTGAAGTGGGGCTAATGGAGAGAGATCAGAGAAATCTATTGAATTAAAAAAAAAGAAAGAAATTAAGGTCAGTTATCTTTCAGCTGCTCTCAGGAGTTGAAATTTAAGTAGGAAAGAAGGGAACATGTTTTCCATAGTTGGAAGTCACAAAAGGAGAGGTAATGGTCTAGAATTAGGCACATTCAGGTAAGGCAAGAAGTAATCGTTGAGCAGGCAGGCACCTGAGTCATCCTAATTAGAGCTGTTTAAAAATAGGACAACTCAAATGATGGTGGGATTAACCTTTATAACCATGCTCTTGAGAGGAGGAGTGGAATTAACCCCAAGACAACTTCCAGTTTAGTCTTTTCCTTGAGGCCCTACCTCCAAGTTGCAGCCTCCCTGGGTGCTTTAATACCTTCCTTCTTGCTCTCTGCTTGTATGTCTGACTTTTCTGTGGCCTTCTTTATTCTCCAAAACTTGGCAACCCATTCTTCTGCACCAAAATCTATGCTCCTGACCTTTACAGATTTATCTAATAAATCATTTCTTATAAAAATCATTCCTAATTGTTCTAGAATTCTCTGTGGCTCGAAGCTATTGCAGTAAGTCCAAATTAATTCTGCTTCTAAGTATCTGTGCTAATGGGTAATTTATCCAAATTGGAGTGCTGTTAGTACATTCACGAGGCCATCATCATGAGTGTAAGGATCTAGGTCCCTTCACAGGAAGGAAAGTGCATAGACTCACAGTTGCAATGGTCTTGAATCCAAAACAGAAGGCTTCTACGTCTGTGATTTTGATCTCATGATGAGTCAGGTAGGAGAATATGGAATAATTGGAATGGCCAAACTCTATTTCTGGAAACACATCTGAAGCAAATTGCTGTCAGTGGATGCAAAGAGCAAATGACATAATCTAGTTGTAAATTACTATTAAAAATGATAATCTTAGGTCTCCCTAATTGAATGGCACAGATTTTGAGCTTTTTCCTTTTCTATTTTACAATTCCTGACACTTTTCAAGAGAGAATATACACCGCCTAGGAGAAGAAAAACAAATTAATTGTTGATGGCTGTGAAAGAATGACTTGTTTTCAGCCAGAGCTTCAAATGAGTCTTACAGTGATCCAATTACTTTTTGTTTCTCCCCTAAAGGATAGATAACACACAGAATGATTCCCTTTGTGTTCATACTCTTTCTCTCTTTCAATATGACTGATGTTTTATATACCTAAATTAGTGATCACGACAATTGTACAGTTTATTTTCATTTGCCAAACTTTATTCATTGTCTCAATAAAATTTCTTGTAACATTATGCATGTGCTTGTATGTGTGTAAATACTGGTATGTACCTATGTATGTATAAATACATATACATGCACAAGCACACATCACATAACATCAAGACCCATTTCTCCCACATGTGCCTGCTCCATCATTCAAATGTCCAATGCATTTCTAATTTCTAAACTGTTGACTTCCACCTTCTGGGTCCAAGAAACTCTAAGTAACTTGAAAATATTTTTGAATCATATTTTTATTTCTCTTCTTTTACTATAAGAAAAAAAATATGGGTCTTATAATTTAAGTTCTGTTTTTTTTCCTAATATAATACTTGTGGGGATCAATGCCTACCTAATAATTTGGTGCAGTCTTTGAATTCAAATGTTGGAGTGCCTATTTTGTGACAAGCACTGTACTGGGTTCTGGGGAGACAATGATGGATTAATCTGATGAGGTTCCTGCCGTCACTGAGGTTACAATCTGCTGGAAATGAGATTAATTACAATTTTTATCAGCACTCTGTAGGAAATAAGGAGGGTGCTTTGAAATTAATAATGTCACTAAACTAGCTTAGAGTAAGTTACTGGAGGAAGCCAAAGGACCTGATGTGCATAGGAGTGAGCTAAGTGGAAAAGGTGGGTCAAAATCATGTCAGCAGACAAAGCTGCCCATGAAAAGGCCTTTAGGCGTCAAGAACAGAAAGTCTGACTGGGGCAGACTGGGGATGAGCACTGAAGTGAAGCTAGAGAGGGAAGGAGGGAAGTGGGACTGGACCGGAGGGTTAGAGGCTATGCTGTGGATTTTTCTTTTTCCTAAAGGGAATAGGAAGTTATCAAATAATTTTAAATAGAAGAATGAGATGTTTAAACTATACTCTGAAAAAGACCAGCTACACTATAAAGAGCAGATTGGACGGGGACAAGAGGGACACCAGTGGCTAAGAAAGTCTCTGAGGTTGTTGAGATGCCTGGGTTGGAATCTGGGTTCTGCTCTGTGTTAACTCTGTCATTTTAGGAGTTAACCTGAAGCCTTCAGTTTTCTAACTTATGTAATGAACATTATATAATGCCTGAGTTACTAGCATTACCATGAGAACTAAATGAGATGATGAATGTAAAGCTTTACCACAGCCTCTGGTACATAATGTTAATTATAAAACCTTGGTAGTGACTTTAACTAGGGAGGAGGCAATGGGAATGGAGAGTAGAGGATGTAAGATTCTTAGAAGACAGTATTCAAAGGACTTAGTAATTAGCTAGACGTAGGGGCAGAAGGAAGTGACAGAATCAAGTGTTGCCAGTGTTAGCAGAATACAGGATGCTCAGTTACATTTGAATTTCAGACAACAATTTTTTTTTATTATAAGCAAGTATAACATGGGACATAGTTTTATTTTTTTTAAATCATTGTTTATCAGGAATTCAAATTTAACTGGGCATTCTGTATTTCATCTGGCTGCCTTAGCAATGGTACCTCAGGGTTCCAGTTTGGGAGCAACTGAATACTACATGGTGATGCTGTTTGCTGAAATGGAGATGATTAGAGGAGGACCAGTCTTTAGTGGAAAGGTCATGAAGGAGGTTTTACGTGCATTGAATTGTCAGTGCCGGGACGACACCCAGGAACAACGTCAGTTATTCACTCAGTCTTTCTTTGGTCGTAATTGACTTACTGGTCAAGAAGAGCTCAGCCACATTCATATGGGGAGTTAAGTGGTGGCGTGAGAGAGCTCTGTTTCTTGGTGTAACCAACATACTATTGTTTGAGAAAAGACTGGATAGAAAGCATAATGGAAACTTTTCATTTCTTTATTTCCAGGTTTTTATATTTCTCCGGGCAATGCCACTGGCTGCCTGCCGTGTTCCTGCCACACAGCTGGTGCAGTTAATCACATCTGCGATAGCTTGACTGGCCAGTGCGTTTGCCAAGATGCCTCCATTGCTGGGCAAGGTTGTGACCATTGTAAGGACCTTTACTTTGGATTTGATCCTCAGACTGGAAGGTAAATATTTATGAAAACCATTTATAATTTTAATAGGTTACATTTGCAGTGACTTTTTGCTTTAACTAACAGTGATTTTTTTGGAAGTATCTTTTGTAAAAAGCAGTATTTCTGCCCTCCTTAGTGTGTTGATGTATTCTTTTATTCTTTGATGTCTGCATTTATTAAACATAATGGTAATCTTTGCATATTTCCTAGAGTTCCACAGTATAGGTTGCCATACATTGATAGATGTGTCCAGTATTAGGGTCTGGGAACATATAACTAAATGAAATTACTTTTTCACAGAGAATTCAAAATTTGGATGTGGAGAAAGACAGGTAAAGAAATACTCAGAGAGGAAAATACACATGCGCACACACACGCACGTGCACGCACAAGGACGATTGGTAGCATATGTGTGTACATATTTTGTTCTACGGGGCCCTTGAATTAACTGCTTTTTTAAATTAATCTACTGATGCATTTATGTTCTCTTTGCCTTTCTAATTTAAGTTTAAAGACTGGCAGATGAGAAACATATCTTTGTATTCAGTGATAAGATTTCTTTCCCAGTGTGTAAAATACATGCTGAAAGTAAATTAACCACTTTTCAAAGTTACACTGTCTTTAATGTCCTACTTCTTATTTCCTTTATATCTGTTGCATTTGCTTTCATGCATTTGTGCTTATTGCTGTATTTCTTAAGCTGTGCTGGGATGCCAATTTCGTGTGTGTGTGTGTGTGTGTGTGTGTGTGTGTGTGTGTGTTTTGGTCTGGTTAGATTATAAATTTGTCTAGGGTTGGGACTATATCCATGAATTATCTGAGGTTCCTATTCCCAAGAAACTAGTGCTGTGTTCTGTGCACACCAGTCAAATTTGTTTCTCAATATGTGTGTATTTATAAATATAAATGCTAATTATTCAAAGGTTTGATATTATCTTTTCAACTCATTGCCCCCCTGCTGCCTGCTTTTTGGCCATTACACTCTTCATTAACACCTTGATTAGAGTGTGGACAGGGTGACAAGGTAAATTATTGAAAAAGAACTCAAACTAGTTCATTTGGTTTTCTACCAAAATTCAACTTGATTAAAAAAAAACTTTAAAATGAGATTTAGAATATTTATGAAAACAATTTTATATTCTTATTGCATATCTTTTTTTTCAAATCCATGCTGATCCACTTCTGTTACCATTGGACTATCATCTTGGTTAGTCTGAGAGTATCACCACTCTTTTCTATAAATACTAAATCACTCGGAGTATAGAAAAACACATGGTACAGTCAATGTTAAATAATAAGTGTTACCAGGGTTTTGATAGTAAAATCAGGGCCAGTTATTGCACATACTACCTCCTCTAGGTACATTTTGTTGAAAGACCGTCTCACATATTCCCCAGTTGGAACTCTGGACTTGGTTTCTTACACTCCTGGCCACCTCTGTCGTTTGAGTTCCTGACTTTTCCGTAGTCTTTCTGACAACACTTAATTACCAAAAGACAAATATCTGCCCCAGTTAGCTGTCGTCTTTGGGCTGCTCATGCCTGTCTATGAAATGCTGTGCCCATCTCAGCCATTTTCCCTCTTGATCTCCCTTGTTCTTCTTGGCAAAACCCCTCTTCAATGACCAAGAGATGTCTAATTGTCTCAACTTTTTCACTTAACTTTCTTTAAGTGAAACCTGATTCCTTTCATTATACCACTTCCTTTCCCCTTCAATACTTTAAGACTCAGGCTGAACTTTACCCCATTCTGCTTTTCCTTCATTTATCTACTCAACCCACTCCCTATCTCAGTCTAATCCTGGACCAAGAATTGTTTACACCTATTGCTCTGCAGTAGAACTGGCTAACACTGGAATCAGTCCCTGGGCTCAAAGCTGGCTTGAAAAGTTAACCTAAATTGATGAGGAATAAGAAGAGCCATAAACTATGTAATAAAAAACAACAACAATGATGACTATAGTATTAGGTTAAAATCAAGAAAGCAGAACTCAATAAAATAAAAGGATTGAGTGTAGGCTAGAGTCTAGGAGATGGAGCTGAAGTTTGAAAAGCTGGGTAGGTTCAACAGAGTAAAAGATCCAGAGTAAATGTGGGTTCAGAGTAAAAAGATTTATGACAATTTTCATATGAATAGAATGATATATCTTTACATATTAGTTGACTCATAATTATATCGAGTCAAATAAGGAAGTACGCACACACCACATTTTGTTTATCCATTCATCCATTGATGGTCACTTAGGTTGTTTCCCTATCTTGGCTATTGTGAATAATGCTACAATGAACATAGGAGTGCAGAGAGCTCTTCAAGATCCTGATTTAATTTCCTTTGGATATATACCCACAAGTGGGATTGCTGGAATCATATGATAGTCCTATTTTTAATTTTTAAAGGAACTTTTACACTGTTTTCCATGTGGCTGTACCAACATACACTCCCACCAACAGTGTGCAAGGGCTCCCTTTTCTCTACCTCCTTACCAACACCTGGCTTTTGTCTTTTTGAGAATAGCTATTCTGACAGGTGTGAGGTGACATGTCACTGTGGTTTTTATTTGCATTTGCCTGATGACTGGTGATGTTGGACACCTTTTAATGGACCTGTTGGCCATTTGCATGTCTTCTTTGGAGAAATGCCTATGCACTTTCTTTACTCACTTTTTAAAATCAGGTTGTTTGTATTTTTGCTATTGAGTTCTAGGAGTTTCTTATATATTTTGGATATTAACCCCTTATCAGATGGAAGGTTTGAAAATATTCTCATTCTGTGGGTTTTCTTTTCACTCTTGATTAATTCCTCTGCCTGTATAAAAGCTTTTTAGTTCATCTTTTTTTTCCCCCACTCTGTTGGTTATTTCCTTTGTTGTTCAAAAGAGTTTTGGTTCACCTTTTTACTTTTTTGCCTGAGCTTTGGTGTCATAACCACAAAATTATTAACCAGACCATTGTTAGGAAGCTTTTTCCTTATGTTTACTTCAGGTCGTTTTAGTTTCTGATGTTACATTTGAGTCTTTAATCCATTTTCAGTTGATTTTTGTATATGGTGATTTAAGGGTCCAATTTTATTCTTCTGCTTGTGAATATTCAGTCTTGCCAGCACCACTGGTGGAAGAGGCTATCCTTTCCTCATTGTATGCTCCTAATACCCTTTTTGAAGATCCATGCACTGATAGGTGTGGATTTTTTACTGGGCTCTCTATTCTGTGCCATTGGTCTAGATATCTGTTTTTATGCCAGTATCATACCATTTTGATTACTATAGCTTTGTAATATATTTGAAATAAAAAAGTTTAATGCCTCCAGTTTTGATCTTGTTGAACCTGTGCTTTGCAATATAAAGTAACTGTAGGACTTTCTATTACCTAAGAAAGTCCAGACAATGCAATTGATTCACTTTATATCCAGATGGCAGATAGGGATATTAGCCCCATAAAAGTAAAATTGATTTATGATTTCTTCTTATGACTCATGATTCTCCAGTGTGCCAACTATTTTATTGTTCTCCCTGTCTCTTAAAATTATCTCTTCCTTTGGCTTCCAAGATTCTCCTTCTCTGATTTGTTTTCTGTCTCTTTTGCTGATTTAGTATGCCTCTTCAACTTGCATATCTGTATCTATGATCTCAACCACTACATGTGTATAAATGCCTCTCAAATATATTATCACTCATTCATATCTCTGTCATAGGCTCTAGGCCTATGGCTTGTTGTCTCTCTGTCTTAAATTTGCATGTCCCTCATGCATCCCATTCTTAATATAGCCAACACAGAAGAAGTTCTCATTTGCTTTACTTTCCTCACCTCCTCCAAAAATAAAAAATAAAAGTCCCATGCCATCATCATCTTAATGAAAGGGATATAAACCTTAAAAAAAAAAAATCTATTTAAGTCCGCACTACCCAGGTGTGAGTAGGGCTCAGATGCTGTCAGATTGGGCAGAGTTGGCTCTGATACTGAGCATAGGCTGCTGCTAGAAATTGAAAGCAAGAGCCACCATATATAATGCAGCTTCTCTGAAACAAAGAGTGAAAATAAAGCCTCCCTTGACCATATAGGGCCCAAGGAGATCAGCAGGACTTGTCTGTTGTTTAATCAGTTGCACGGAATGCCTGTGTCTAGAGTTGACCCTTCTGTTCCACTGATGAATTCTGCTGTCGGGTTTCACTTTAACACTGATGACTGTTAGAGAAGAAATTCTCTAGCACAGAAGGTCATAGAGAAAGATGTTTCAAAATGGGAAAGTGAGACTTGCTTGAGTTTCTACTTTTGCTCATCATTGAGAAGAGATATAAATGGGTTTTATTCTTTTTATGTTTTCCATCCCATTCCTAAGTGATATTGAAATCTCTCTGTTGACTCCTGGTTGTTACTTTGTATATATATACTAACACTGACTATTTGGAAAATGTGTGCAAAGATGGCTCAAATATATGGGATTCTATCAAATATAAGGAATTTTCATTCCCCAAAGGAAAAAAAATCCACTCATGGTCTAAATGTATACACACATACAGTATAGAAAAATAACTATTTGGGCCCTGATATTAAAGTTTTTAAAAAACGAAGAAAATCATCTAAAATCATTCAACTGTACCTTGAATCTCACCCTGTGTGAGGTACTTACAAGTATAAATTTATTACATTAATTTCTAAAATTCTACAAAGATTGTAAGTATTGTTAAGCAAGGAAAAGTATTGTATCTCTTCACTGATTTAGAAAATAAATTAAAATTTCTCATCTGCTTTTTCCATTTATATATTCAGAGGATTTTATTTAACTCCCCTCCATGAAGTTCACACATATCCCCAACCCTACTCCATGTTCTCTTTACCATGCAGAGCGATGTTTGCTATATTTTCCGCTTGGCTTATTTTGTATACTTCTTTTTATACTTCCAAGGTCAAAATAAATAAAATAAAATAGTCCCTGACCCTAAAGTACAGCAACAACAACAAATTGCACCAAACACAACAGGAGCAAGCTGGAAAATCCTTTGCCTCTTTTTATCCAAGTTATTCATTCTTCAGAAGTTGTCTATCACAGAAAGGGGGCATTTATTTTAAAAGCTGATCCAAGTGCAAAATCACTCCATTTACCATGGACACATAAAGCAAACATGATTGAATCAGTATGGAAAACAAAGGAGCAAAAAACTTCTGCCCACTGAAAAATCAATAAAGCAAAAAAAAAAAAAAGTATATCATATCTGTCTAAACCAAAGGCAATGAGACAAAAAAATGGGCCACATTCAGTTTGTCTCAGTGGGTAGTTGAGACCCATGTTTGACACAGTGCACTCTCTGGTCCTGTCCTCAAGTTGACCTGTAACTCCAAGTCCTCCTTCCCGCAGCCTACAAGACTACTCCAGTTCATCTGACATGACATCCACACATCACAATCCACCAAAGGTTTCTTACATAATCACTTCTTTCCTCTATATTCACTAGTTGTATATTGTCTATTTTTTTTAAGCCTTAAGGAGCCAGAAGTATTACTACTTGCCTCTTACTCACGAGCTGACACACCATGAAGTACAGTATCCCTTGGATGGTAGAGAATCGGGATCCAGGCTGGCCAGGGAATCTAAAAGCTCAGACTTCTAAACCATCAAGTAGAAGTCTTCTGTGACCAGATTATTTTTGGTTTCACTGCACCTGTTCTCCATGTGAACACTAAGCTATAGATGTGGTCTGGTCATTTTTTTACATGCATGTTTCCAGTGGATCTCAATTGGTCTTTTCTCTGAGAACCAGATCGACGACTTCAAAGGGAAGCAGATAACTTTCTTGTCCACTTATTTCCTTTCATGATGTAATAGTGGAAGAATGGGGAAGGTGCCTCATCGATGCCTGCTCCTCCAAGACTCTTTGTTGACAGCTGGCTCTTACCTAGGGTGAGGGAGATGAAAGAAAGAAAGCAGAAGGGTTCTGGGACACTGGGGGCCTATGCTTGGAACTGCTACAATGTTACTTTTGCCTTTGTCTGTTGGCCAAACAAGTCACAGGCCAGCCTGTATTCAGGAGAGGGGGAACAGACTCTGCTTTTTGACGAGAGGAATCAGTGTTGTTTGTGAAGGACCTGCAGGAAGAGAACGGTGAAAGAATTGTCATTTTTTTGCAGTCTGCCATGACCACTAAATGATATATCTTCCTTTAATACTTATTCTATGCAAATCCCTAAGAAAAGTCAGATATTGTAAATTAGTAGCATTTATTCAATGCGATGTAATAGAAATAACAAAATGTTGGATATCAAGATATTTAGTTCCAATTATGGCCTTTCTCCTAGACCAGATTTATTAGTTTCCTGTTACTGATACAACTATTTACTACAAACTTAGTGGCATAAAACAACATGAATGTATTATCTTAACCTGTTATCTTACAGTTATGGAAGTCAGAATTCCTAAGTTAGTTTCACTGGGCTGAAATCAAGGTGTCATGGGGCCTATGCTTACTTTGGACACTTGGAGAAAGTCCATTTCCTTGCTTTCTCAGTTCCAGATGCCACCCACATCCCTTAGCTTACAGCTACTTTCTTCACCTTCAAAGCAGCTGAGTAGTGTTTCCTGTCATCTCTTGACTTCTGCTTATGTTCTTACATCTTCTCTAACGCTCACCTTCTTACCTTTCTTCTCTAAGGACCCTTGTGATCACATCAGGCATTCACGTATAATCTCATCATTTCAAATCTGCCAAGTTCCTTTTGCCAAGGAAGGTAACATATTCACAAGGTCTGGAGATTAGGACTTCGGCCTTGTTGAGGGGGAGCGTGCGTAATTCAACCTACTGTACCAAGGTTCAGCAAGCTATGGCCTGCGGACCAGAGCTGACCTGCCACCTGCTTATGGAAATAAAACTTTATTGGAAGATGGTAATAGTCAGTCTTTACGTGCTGTCTGTGGCTGCTCTTACACTAGCTACAGAAGAGTTGAGTTGCAGCAGAGGTCATGGGGACCACAGAGTCTAAAACATTTAGGTAAAGATGCTTTCTTTTTTAGATAAAGATTACTAACTGTATAACCAGATTCACTGTCACCCTGAGCAGGTTATTTAGTCCCACCAAGCATCCAAGAATCAGAGCTTTATAGACTTGTAAAGGAATTTAAAAGTAATTTTTGGTTAAACTGTACCCCTAGACATTTCTCTACCTAAATCACCTTTTCAGAATAAGTGGACATTCAGCTTCTGCTGAAAACATGGGACTAAAAAAAGCTTATTATCTCATGAAGCATTTCATGTACATGCCAAGCAGCTCTCATCTGAGAAAGATAGAAATCTCTTCTTCATATGAAGCAAAAATTTCATTCCTGTTACTTTCTTGCCTAGTCTTTTTTTCTGACTTCTAGGGTCACAGAATTAGTATTGTTGCTTCTCCCTTAGAGCGCTCTATGAATTTGAATCTGCTTTCTGACCTCAAAGTTACTGTGTTAATATAATGGGGAAGCTAAGGAAAGGGACGCTAGAGTTTCTAGATGTAAACATGTGTCATATTTTTACTATAGTGAGTGTTCAGGGATTACTGTTTCTTTTAACTGTTTGGTCTTGGAGACCAGTGTGTTGAACATAGTCTATATTACTGGAGTGCCATCAAAGAAGAAAGTGGCAGATCCTTGCTAAGCAAGCTCTTCAGATGGCAGGAATGTCCCCACCCTGGACTCAGATGGCTCTGTTGCCTGGATTCAAGGACGTCACTGCCCAGGTCCAGTTTTTAGGAGTCCCTTTACTTATGGGACGGCTTCACCAGGGAGAGTGGTGGGTTGGGCACTGTTAAATCCTCCCCTCTTGATGACACAGTACTGCTCACTTCCTCTCCAATAAGCCACGTGAGTATGGTTTTCGGTCCACGCACACAGAATCTCCAAGCCCCAAGTCCCTCTCCTGGAACTGAGATTCCAGTTCCTAGAGAATCTGATGCTGCTGGTGGGCTGTGAAGAAAGGAAAACTAAGAATTTCAGTGAAACTATACTTCACTGTAGAGGGGAAAACCACCCTCCTCTAGAGGGCACTCTAACACTCAAGAGATCCTGCAGCAGAGGACTGAACCTAGAAATCTTCCAGCCTTAGGGAGTCAGAGCAGATGGTCAGCCCTTGAAGAAAAGTGGTCCCTTCCTTGAGTAGAGGTTAGCCAGGGGGACAACTATGCCAATCAGAAAGGGCTCAAAAGAGTTACATTGGTAATTGAGCTGTAGTGTCCTGTTATCAGTCTAAACCTCTCCTAGTGCTTTGTTCATTCAGCTATTCAGCAACATGTATTGAACACTTACTGTGTTTCTAGTCTTTGTGCTGGGGACCGATGGAAGAAAACTCTTCGTCCAATTTCTCCAATTTGTCTTGAAGCCTCTTTCTTTTCTGTTCATTAATAATTGTGAATAACCCCTGTCTAAAATTCCTCAACAACTTAAGGTCTCTTCCTCCTTTATTCTTGGTGTTAAATGATGTCCCCATGATCCACCCATCAGCAAATAAGAACGGTGGGAGTACCTCTATGCCCTTCTCTCCTCTTGGCTTCCCCTTTCACTCTTTTCAACTTGTCCACCCCATCCTATTGATTTTACTTACTAAACATTTTTTAAATCTGTCCCACTCCTTACCACTGCCACAGTTGCACCTAGTCTAGCAATATCTCACCTCTGCTTACCTTTCCAACTTTATCTATCACCACCTCCGTGTTTTGAATTTACATCCCCAAATTTTGAATTGCTTCAAATTTCACATCCTCTCCTGCTGTTTCTTGTCTATTTTCTCCCCTCCCTGACTTGCCTGGTTTATTCCTCTTCATCTTTTAATATTCAGCCCAAACATCTTCAAGATTCCTTCTTAATACTCCTTTCCCTGTCCCCCTCCCTTACTTCCAGACTAAGTAGTTGCCCCTTTTCTGTGCCCCCAGAGAGTCTGCATACATCTTTCTTACTGCTCTTTCCATTTTTTAAAGAACATTTCTCACTGGACTATGAGCTCTTTGAAGACAAGGACAGCTTATCTTTACATCCTCAGTGCCTGTTCCATTCCTGGAGAATAATCGGCCCTCAGTGAATGTTATTTATGTCGATCAATATATTTGAATCAATTTGATGGTACCTGTGAGTTGAGGCCCCAGACAGAAGAGAGGTGTCCAACGAGAAACGTCCATAAAGTTATCTATATCCTGGACCGTATCCCTGGACCTCCCACAGTAGCTCTTCCTCACAGGATGAAGTTTCTGACAGTAAAACTCACTATTGAACCACAGTCCCTTCATTCATAGTGATGTTTCCACAGTAGTAATAAGTAGAATAACCCCCTTCTCTTACTGTTCCCACAACTGGAAGAAGCTCCCTGGAAAGGGAAATATATGAGCATTGTGACTGAAGAGACAGAAGCCAATTAACTTCTTTCCCATTGTATCCAATAAATGCTGAGTTACGTAAGGACCCAAACAGAACTGAAATAGGACGAGGCTGGCAGAGATTAGCAGTGTTTTACTCCTGTTTTGTTTACCATAATGAACTGGTCAATAAACATCACAAATTGTTTATCTGTATAAATCTTGACAGATTACTCTTTATGAAATCCATTTAGCAAGTGAGGTTTTCCCATAAGGATGAAAAATGAAGATTTTAAACAGATTGTGGGAGAAGCTCTAGCCGTGCCAGGAGAGTCAGTGTAATAAAGGTTTCTTTATATTAATATTACAAAACCCATTTATCCTGACAAAATCAATATCACAATTCATCTTAGTTTGGTGTTTCTCTTTCTAAGCTTAAAGTGTCTTTTCCATTATTATGTATAATTTTGTTTTAATAAACGTGAAATATATTTCATTTAGGAGATGCTCTTGAGAAGAGATAACTTGTAAAATGACATCAAACTTGTAGCTTATTTGCTAAAGAGTCTTGGAAATACTTAAAATTATATTCAAGTGGCTGAGTAATTTAAAGGAATCATTTTACTTAAACCTTAATTACAAAATTGTCCCCAGTGTCCTTTAGGCTAAAAACAAACTATAATATCCCAAAAAGTCTCCTATGAACTTCGTTCAGGTAAAAATCTCTCTTACTGAAGTCAAGCAATTATTAGAAGTCAGTGAAGTTGGCTGTAACAGTGGTTGGGATAAGAAACTGTGAAATCAGGAGGAGTCACATTTAATTGCTAAAACACTGCATGCTTTCCTAGGAAAGTGGTTTATTTATTCCACCTGGATTTGGAACTTAATATCCCACAGATATTGACGAAGCTGACTTGGAGTTAAGCGTGTGGCAGTTAGCTTGAAGAAAATAGATCTCCATCAAGGAAAGGAATCATGTTATACACTGGAAACTATTACTCTAAGTGTACTGTATGTAAAATAAATGTGATTGTCTCATGAGTGAATGGTAATAAAAACTGAAATACTCAGGAGACACTTATCCATGAGTGGTGTGGTGATGTATATGTATGCATTGAGAGAAGCTTGCATCTTATCGTTTATGCCTCCCACTATTACATTAAAAGCCTCCAAACAATATACTCTAAGTGATAGCATATAATGAAGTTAGGCACAAATTAAATATTTTGTTGCTTCTATAATTCCATTTTAATTTCCATGCATAATTTTCTTCAGCTCTCATGCTTAACTAGCCTAAACAAAATATCATATGAGATGGAGTTCTGATGCAATGTCTGTATGTAAAAGACACAGTATAGTTGTTGGTAGGGAAAATGTCCTTTTATCATGACATAAAAAGGGCAAACTACAGTATAGTGGTTTTCGAGACAGACTGTACTTTATTTATTCCCAGGGTGATATTAGTCCATAAAACAAATTTGCAGCTTATTTAGCAGCCTTAGCTTTTATCGGCTTTTTTAAGGGTGTTGAATGATTACCCAGGAGATCACACCATAAAAGTTGCAGTGAGATAAAGTAACTCTGTCCATCCAGAATCTTTATTAGAAAATATAGGTGAATCCGTAATGTTGTTTTAAATGTACTGTATGCAAGGTCCCTGTTTAAAGGCGGTGGTCTTCTGACATGTACTGTTTTTGTCTCTCTAGTGCTTCCTGTGGCCAAAATTCCTTATCCTAATCAGTGACATTGGCATGATCTAAGTGTTTGAGTAATTCATTCTGAGAAAACTGGTTTTCGTTTCTGTCACGGCAAAATGCCAAGACAGTGATTTTTACGAGCAATGTTGGGTCCAAGAAATTTAAGTTGAAATGAAGTTCTCTCATTACATTTATATCAGTAGCATCTTTTCATAGATCAGAATAATACTCTATTCGCCAATCATTCTGGGTCAATGAGTTTATGCATAAAATAAAAAAGGAAATGAAACATACTGAGTCATCAACAGTGTTTGAACATGTCTTCCTCAAACTTGGTTTTCTTCATGAAATTTAGTCTTTATAAGACTATATAATTTTGTCTTTATAAAACTATAGAATTGCAAGACTTTTAGGGGGAGCAATAATAATCACACCCAGTTTTCTGTTTCACAGCTTGAAAGACACTTGAAAAGATTATTTTAATTTTATGGATATCTGATCTTAATTTATAGCTGTCAGGAGAACTGCTTTTGTGAGGATGAAAAGTTTATAGTATTCTTAATTGAGCAACTAGTATGCAAAATAATCCGTAAGCTGTGTTGTAGCATATAAAAAAGCAATAAACACTTTTTTTGCTGTTAATTAATTTATAAAGAGAAGGCTTCATAAAAATTTTATTGTGAGTAGCATTTTGATAAAGGTATTTTTCTGTTTTGTTTTATTTCATCTTTGTTTAGCTCAAGAATCCTTTTCAAAATGCTGGCTAAAACAGACTCTCTTATTCCGTGATGTTATTAATAGATGTCACTTACACTATGCATTATTAATCAACACTTACTGTCTTTGATGGTTTATTCCTCTTGTTTTCAGATGTCAGCCTTGCAATTGTCATCTCTCAGGAGCCTTGAATGAAACCTGTCACTTGGTCACAGGCCAGTGTTTCTGTAAACGATTTGTCACTGGCTCAAAGTGTGATACTTGTGTTCCCAGTGCAAGCCATTTGGATATCAACAATCCACTGGGCTGCAGCAAAAGTAAGTGAACTCTGGCCTGATGCTGGTGTGTGAAGCAACATCACGCAGGGCAGAGCGTCTCACTAATTTCTCACTCCATCGAGAACCCATCAGAAGGGCTTAGGTACAATGTGGGAGAATTTAGGTGAGAAATGAAAAAAAAAATACACTAAATGAAATTTTTCTCTTGATTGGGTCATTGAATGTGGTTATATGATTATGTCAGTAGTGGGGAATGTACAGTGGTGTGTTGGAACTGGTATCACGAGTAAGGTGACCAAGGTCCTGGTTTACCCCCCGACTGAGAGTTTTCCTAGAATGTGGGACTTTCAATGCAAAAATTAGGACAGCCTTGGTTAAACCAGAATGATTGGTCAACACACAAGAACATTTCCAGGTAATTGCTATACCACATGGAAGATTAACACTTCTTTATGGTGAGTTCTGTGTCCTTTCAGCCCCCAAATGTTATGGACACTCTGCTGCTGTCAGTTTATTGACACTGTAGCAGTTGTTCTCATTATTGTCACAGCGTATAACTTGCTCCTGTATTTGATATTCCCTTCTTTCTACTCTGAGTTGCATTCGTTGTTTAACCATCTGTCACATTTTTGTTGTAACTCTTGGGAGCCAAATGTTACATGTGTGATATCTTTTCACTTCTCAAGACTATTCTTCAGTGCCTGGAATTGACTTCTCAAGGTCACCTGCACTCCTACAATTTCATAGCATATTGATGATTTCTTTGAATTTACTTCAAGATCATATATCCTTGCCTTTTCCAGAATTCCCAAGAAATGCCTGGTGAGAACATGTGGTCAGGAGCCCTTTGTGATAGATGGTAGACTGAAGATCCTCCTTGAGGTGTCTTTAGACTGTCCTGAGTCACAGTGCAGGGTGTAGCTAATGACTAACAAGACATACTCAGATTTTGTACCTGTGTGTTTGTACCTAAGTGTCCTGTGTTTCTCTGGTGTCTCTGGGTTTTAGTATAAGTAAAACTCTATGTACTTGGGCTACTCTTGGGAAAGGAGTAGCACATAATTGCTTTTGAGTGTAAATACAGTCTAAACAGATATCTGGATTCTCTGAACATTGAATTAATATGTGTTACTCACTTATTAGCTATATAATTGATTGATTTGTGTGCAGCAGAAATATCAGCATATTTCTTTGGATGTCAGTGGTAGATAATCATTGATATTACAATTGTGGCAGCTTTACATACCATGTACGGAATCTTAGCATTTTTTTTGATTGATTCTGCCATGAATTTTGTGTGAATGCGTTGGCATCTGCTCCAACTTTGCTACCTGTTCTTGCACCTGAGACACAGTCTAGGAGATGCACCTCAGGCAAAAGTGGAGCGTCTGGTCACTGGAAACCTGGGCTACATTTCTTAGCAGTTGTGGACATTCACTTTTAAGATGTTTCTTCTCTAGGCCATATATTTTTGGTCTGTCCAAATGCGTCCGACTTTTAATAATATAAAAAACTCATATTTATAATTATTCTTTTCTTGAAATATCCTTTTTGACTTTCTGTGTCTTTAAAATTGTGATCCCTGGTATTGACTACATTCTACCAACTACTTGTGGTAGTGGTTTTGCTGCTGCTGTTCGAGGTTGGTGTTTCACAGTGTTTACAAAGCACTGCGTGAAGTTAGCAGGTCAGCATCAACCGAGGTAATTGATTGTTAAAAATTAGGCAGGATTCCTGCCTTTGAAGGCATTCAAAGCACAGTGCACAAGAGTGATGGGCACAATGGTAATAGAAGGGAGCAAATGAGGGATGCAGGAAAGTGCCAACTGTGGGATGAGTGAATGGAACTGCTTTTTTTCCTGTTCTACCCTGATTTTCACATGGTACTTGCTTTTCATCCCAGCAACAGGCAGAACAACCAGCTCCCCAAAGATATGATGTGATTGAAAGGAATGTAGTGCTGTCTGTTGTTGAAACGATGAATTCCCTTGGACAAGTAGTTTTCTCTGTGACCAACTGATGTCAAGAATGGGTTTTCCTTGGAAATCATAATGTTTGAGGGTGTCGTTCTGTGCAGTTTGGGAACCATGAGATTGTGACTATTGTCTTTTCCACTTCCTTAACCATTGGCAAAAGTTTAGCAATAGCATCTGTGCTTTTTTTTTTTTTTTTTGTGGTTGTTTTGGTGTGTTTTTGTTTTTGGTTTTTTTGGACAAGGAGTGGGGTTGGACCTCCTGGAATATGATTTCCAGAGTGCCGGAGAATTGAATTAAAAGAAAGTAGTTAGACCCTCTCTCCTAATATGTTTCCTTATTATGTGATTTAGTTCTTTCTTATGACTAATTGTTTCATGCTTTGAAAATGATAGTCATTCTCTTCGACATGGAGACATAGAAACAGAACAGATAATTAGAGTTGTGTTTTCTGCATGCTTTCCTACTGAATGACATTCTAGTTTGCCCTAAACTTCTGGCTATGAGCTTAGCTAAATAAGGCTGCTATGAATATATCTCTTCAAGACTTGGCTTTCAGTTTTATTGGGTATATACCCAGAACTGGAATTGCTGGGTCACATGGTAATTCTATTTTTATTTTTTTGAGGAACTGTCATTCCATTTTCCACAGCAGCTTTATCATTTTACATTCTCACCAACAGTGCACAAAGGTTCCGATTTCTCTACATCTTTACCAACATTTGGTTTTTGTCTCTATTTATAGGAGCCCTCCTCTTGTTTGTGAGATGGTATCTCATTGTAGTTTAGATGTGCATTTCCCTAGTGGTTAGTGATTTTGAGCATTTTTTCATGTGCTTATTGGCTATTTGTTTATCTTCTTTGGAGAAATAGAGATTCAAGTCCTTCGCCTGTTTTTTAATTGAATTATTTGTTTGTTGTTGAGTTTTAGGAGTTCCATATATATTCTGGATATCAAACTCCTTACCAGGTAGAATCATCAGAAACATTTCTTTCATTCTATGAGTTTCCTTTTTATTTTAAGCTGTTGATAGTGCTTTTGGTAAACAGATGTTCAAAATGCTGATGGAGTCTAATTTGTCAATTTTTTCTTTTGTTACCTGTGCTAGGATGTCATATTGTGAATGTTCTGAAGCTTTCACCCTGAGTTTTCATCTAAGAATTTTATAGTTTTAGGTCTTACATTCAAAACATTGATCTGTTTTGAGTTAATTTTTGTAAATGGTGTCAGATATGGGTTCAGCTTCATTCTTTCGCATGGGGATATCCAGTTTTCCAAGCACTGTTTGTTGAAAAGACTCTGCTTCCCCTATTGAATGATCATGGCTCCCTTGTCGAAAAACATTTGGTCATGTATGTGAGTGTTTGTTTCTGGATTTTCTGTTCTATCCCTTTGGTCTGTATGTCTGTCTTTATGCCAGTACCACATTATTTTGATTATTTTAGGATTGTAGTATGTTTTGGAATCTGGAAGTGTAAGTCTTCCATCTTTGTTCTTTTTCAAGATTATTTTGGCTATTTGGGGTCCCTTAAAATTGCATATGAATTTTAAGGTATGTTTTTCTATTTATGCAACAAAATGCCATTGAGATTTTGACAAGTATTCCATTAAATATGTAAATTTCTTTGAGTACTATTGACATTTAAAATACGAAATCTTCTAATCCATGAATATGGGATGCGTTTCCATGTGTTTATGTCATCTTTAATTTCTGCCAGGAAAGTTTTAGTTTTCAGTGTAAAGGTCTTTTACTTCCTTGGTTAATTTAAGTCCTAAGTACTCTTTTTGATGCTATTATAAATAGTTATTTTCATAATTTCCTTTCCAGATTGCTCATGGTTAGTATGTAGAAACCCAACTGATTTTTATTTTTTGACTTTGTATCCTGCTGCATTGCTGAATTCATTTATTAGTTCTAACAGTTTTGTGTGTGTGGAATCTTTAGGGTTTTCTGTATATAAGATCATATCTTCTGTGACCAAAGATAATTTTACTTTTTCCTTTTTGATTTGGGTCTCTTTTTTTTTTTTTTTTTTTTTTTAATCTTTCATGCCTAATTGCTCTGGCTACAACTTCCAGTACTATGCTGAATAGAAATGGTGACAGAAGGAATCCTTGCCTTGTTCCTGATCCTAGAGGAAAAAGCTTTCAGTCTTATATCATTGAGTGTGATGTTTGCAATAGGTTTTTAATATATGGATTTTGTTTTTTGGAGGCAGTTTCCTTCTATTCCAGTTCATTTATTTATTTATTTATTTTTGAAAGAGTGTTTACCAAATTGTTTTTCTGCATCAATTAGGATGATCATATGGTTTAATTTTTCTTTATTCTGTTAGTATGGTGTATTGTTTTGATCAATTTACATCTGTTTGTGTTCCAGGAGTAAGCCCCACTTGGTCACGGTGTATAGTCCTTTCAATAATGTTGCTGAATTTGGTTTGCTAGTATGTTGTTGACGATATTTGCATCAGTTCATAAGGGATATTGCTCTGTAGCTTTCTTGTAATGTCTTTGTCTGGCTTGGGTATTGGGATAATGCTGGCCTAGTAGATTGAGTTAGGAAGTATTCCCTCTTCTGATTTTTGGAAAAATCTGAGAAGAATTGATGTGAGTTCTTTTCTAAAGGTTTGATGCAATTCACCAGTTAAACCATCAAGTTTAGGGCTTTTCTTTGTTGTGAGACATTTGATTACTGACTCAGTCTCATTAGTACAGGTACATTCTGATGATCTATTTCTTTGTATTTTAGTCTTGGTAAGTTTTGTCTTTCTGAGAATTTGTCCATTAAATCAAGATTATCAGTTTGTTGGTGCACAACATTATGAAAGTATTTAGTATCACTGAACTGTACACTTTAAATGATTAATTTAAAATGATTAATTTGTTAAATTTCATGTTATATATACTTTTCCATAATAAAATCATTTTAAGAAAAGCTATAAGAGCCTCTCTGGCAAGTAGAAATAAAAAACGTGAATGACAAAAAGCTGGCTAAATAGCCAAGGACAGACATAAAAGTGAGTAGAATGTCAGGAAAATTTAAACACAAATGAGCTATGAATATATGCGTATTCAGGTTCCCCTGCAGGACTCCCTTGAGCATTTCTTGCAGAGCAGGTACCATAGTCACAAACTCCCTCAGCTTTGTTTATCTGGAAATGTCCTGACTCCACCTTCACTCTTGAAGGATAGTTTTGCTGAGAATAGGATTCTTAGTCAGCAGGGTTTTTTGTTTTTTTTTTTTCTTTTAGCACTTTGAATATATCATCCTACTGTTTTTCTTTTCTCCAGAGTTTCTGATGAAAATTCTGCTAAATATCTTAATAAGAATCCATTGAATATAGCAAACCACCTGTCTTGCTTCTTCATTTTTGGCTTTTGAAAGTTTTATTATAATGTGTCTGTGTGTTAGTTTTTTTTTTTATGTGTATATATCTTAATTGGAATTCATTGAGTTTCCTGGATTTTATATGCATATCTTCATTAAATTTGGAAAGTTTTCAGCTGTTATTTTTTTCAAATATTTTCTCTGCCCCTCTCTCTGTCTTTCTTCTCCACAGATTTCATCATTCCTGGTGTTTATCCTACCTTTCTATGATTCAGTTTACACTCTGTATCATTTCCTTTTAGACTGATGGATTGCTTTAGTATTTCTAGTCTATATCTAATATTTCTAGTTTTAGTTGAGCTAGGCTGCTAACAGTGGATTCTCGTAATTTTTTTTTTTTCAGTTTTCATTTTAAAGTTATTTGAGAATACCTTTATTTTACTTTTATTTTTGATGAGTAGTTTTCCTTAGGTATAGAATTCTGGATAACAACTTTTTTTTTTTTTTTTCCTGTTAAAACTTTAAATACGTTATTTGACTCCTTTATGGCCTCTGTTGCTTCTGTAAGCCTTTAACTGTACATTCCTTCAACTGTGTGTGAATTGTTCTGCACTTAGTACTTTCAAAATTTGTCTTTGTCTTTCAGCAGTTTGACTATCCTGTGTCGAGGTCTGAATCACTTTGTGTGTATTCATTATGCATTTTGCAACTGTAGATAAGTGTTTTTCATCGAGTTTTGAGTTTGAGCCAGTATTTCTTCAAATCTTTTTTGTTCTGTTTTTTCTCCCTTTTTGTGGCTCCTGTTTCACACATGTTAGTGCATGGTGCAGCTGACCCTTCCTCACAGGTCTCTGAGGCTCTTTTCACTTTCGTTCAGTCTTTTTTCTCTGTTCTTCAGATTAGATGAATCATATTGCCGTATCTTTAAGTTCTATTCACAGCAAGTGTACTCATTCTATTTTTATTTTAAATCTGCCATCGAGCCCTCTCTAGGGAAGTTTTCATTTCAGTTACTATACTGTTCAGCTCTGGCTTTTGGTGTTTTTATACATTCTGTTTCTCTATTGAAATTCCCTTTTTTATTGAAACATCATTATCATATTTTTCTTTAATTTTTAGAACATATTTATAATAGTTGTTTTGACCCTGAATGGTAGACATTGTCAGCCTCTTACTATAAATGAGGAGAAACACGCAGAGAGCCCAGTTAACATTTGACTGCATTTATACAGTCACCAAAGTTCCTACCTGAGATGTCGTCCCAAGCCAATGGATGTAGTCACAATATACTTTCCTTCCTTAAAAGAGAGTCTGTATAAAAAGGCCATTCTTGGCAACTTTGACTAATGAACATATGACCATTTTCTCAGAATTCTACTTTCAATACATGGAAAGTGGGTTCAAGTTATGCCCAAGATTTCAAAATATTTAAATATTTATTCTTAGAGTGGCACTGAATTATCTAAGCCTTCAGGTCTTTAAAAATCCCCATTTAAATGTCAAACAGGCACTATTCATATATACTGTGAAGTCAGCAAGATTGTGGTTAGAGATGGTTACAAAAAGTAATCAACTTTAAACATCTGAAAGAGCCTGTGTGTGTATGTATGTATGTGATTTGTTGCCAAGGAAATTTTCATGTAATGCAAATAATTTTCTATACTCTTTTACATGGAACTGGAACATTTATCTCTCTTTCGATCATTTCAGCAAAATACCAAAAGTACAAAATAATCAAAAGGTCAATTTTGATTGCTCTGACTCTAAAATCTGTTGTGTTCCTGATAGCATGCAGTTTTTAATGTAATCACTCACTACAAAATACTAAATTGCTGTGGGTTAGCGTTAGGGTTTGAGAATGTGATAGATGAGACATGTGATAAATTGAGAGTGTTTGAGACGAGACATGTGATGAATCTTCGAAGTTCCACCAAAAATAACAGGATTTAGAGTTAATTAAAATTCACTGAAAGATCAAATGTACAATCAGTAGTCTGCCAACCAAAATATGGTAGATCCTTTTATTCAAAAACATAAGGTGCTCTTTGGAAACAATTCTCTTTCCATGTGCCATTTTGAGATTGTTATAGCTCTTGTCCTACATCTAAATAGGCATACAGACAGTTAGAATTTTAACATAAAAATGCAAATCCTCCCCCCC
This sequence comes from Camelus dromedarius, assembly GCF_036321535.1. Classification (NCBI taxonomy): domain Eukaryota; kingdom Metazoa; phylum Chordata; class Mammalia; order Artiodactyla; family Camelidae; genus Camelus; species Camelus dromedarius. Next base: position 27,812,270 of record NC_087456.1, read on the forward strand.
TCGCCCAAAAAAGATATAAAAGGGGGAAGAGTGAGAATGTATCTAGTTTGGATATTTTTCTTTAAAAATATAACATCAGTATTATCTGCCATAGGTTGAAAGACTTTGTCTTTAGGAAGCCTATGCATAATATATGGAATATTATATATTTCAAGCTCAGTGCTCTTAAAATACTTTCTTAAAATGTTATTGTTGGACTATATCATGTCTTTGAAGTGGAGTATATCTCTCATGAATACTGATGAGTTTGTAATAGCTCTGAGTTCAAAGACTTTGCCTGATGTGTAGGCTCACTTCACATTACAGCTCCAGACTTCCCACTCTGTTGGAAGACTCTATGTTCTGAGTTGGCAGGCTCCCTTGCCCTCTGACTTTCAGTTGGCTTCAGCTATGAGTAGGAACTTTCCAGTCACCTGGGGGGCTGGCAGAAAGGGACGTCGGAATATTTAATCCTCAGCTCCCTGTCTCAGTGGAGGGGTGGCCTTGAGTTGAGTTTCCTTCTGTGAGTGGTCATAACTCCTGTCACCTGACGCTCTTCTCTCATCCCTTTCTGTCCCTGAGTGCCATGCCCCTTCAAGATAGGGACAACATATGGAGAAAAGTTAACATAGCAGGACTGAATGCTTATCTTTAAAAAGACCTGCTTACAAAGTTGACTGTTGGCTGGCATCTGGAAACTTGGATTTCGTGGCCATTCCTGACATCCTCAGAATTGTTAAGAGTGTCTCGCTGTCCCTTAAATTTTGTACAAATTATATGGTTTATGTTTAACACCTGCTTTCCTTATGAGAGTCTGCAGTTCCAGGATGTGCCAGACACAGGCTGCCGAGGTGAACAGCCTCCTATACAAACCCTGGGCACTGAGTTTCTAATGAACTTCCCCAGTTGGCAACATTTCACATGTGCTTTCACAACATGTTGCTGGGGGCATTAAGCACACACTGTGTGACTGGGAGCTTGTACCTGGTTTCCCCTGGACTTCAGCCATGTACCTTGTTCCTTTGTTGATTCTACTCTGTAGCCTTTTGCTGCAATAAACCTTAGCCATGAGTAGAATTATATGATGAGTGAACGAATTTCTTAGCTGTGAGTAGGACTATATGGTGAGTGAGTCACTGGTTTGACCCATGATGTCAATAGAGAAAGAACCCTGCTATTCTATTATGATACCTCAGAGTATCTTTCCGTGCCTTTTGATTTCTTTACTCTCTGCCCACCCTTTTGGAAACAGTTTCTTTATTAGCTCTCTATTAAATCACTTGAGCGTGCTTCCTCTTTTTCTTTTGAAAAACTATCACCTAGTGACTGCAGACATTTCATATAAAAATATTGATAATTATTTAATTAACTCATGATTAAAAAAATTTTTTTAACAACAGAAAGATTAATAGTTTAAAAAATAAGTTAACACAGCAACCTGGGCTTTTGATACCTTATTTAGTGAGAAAGCCTGATTAGATTGTGCATCTCTAAATAGGTGGAGGATTATGCATTTGCTTAAACCAGAAGGAGGTAAAGAATCTGGTGGTTGATTGTCCTTAGAAAATTGTTAGGCATTGTTTTCCTCCTTTAACTTTATATAGTTTGGGGGGAAATGTGGGCTTACTCTCTAAAACAGGGAGATGAAGGAAAATGTACAGTGATAAGAATGTGTTCAGGATATATATTTATGTTATAAAAATACCACTGAAATAGTGAGATGAATGCTCTTATGGCCTGATGCAAGCAATCATATTACCTCTAATAATCAGAGCATTTTTAACAGGTGTAATAAGCAATACTAGCACCTCTAACAGGTGCTGGTGTGTTCACATAGCACATTTAAATTGTTTCTTGCTAATATTTAGACTATTTAACATCCATAGCATTCATAGCTATTTGTATTAACAGCTATTATTCTTCCTTTTACACTGTGCTCTGTGAAGCAAGATGAGGCATTGTGCTTAATGGAATGGAAAACTTCCTCTTAAAGATCCAAAAATTATACTGCTTAAATTTCAAGTTTTAACAGAATTTATGTCTGTCAACTTTTAAATTAAGTAGAAAATAAATGCTACGCATCATTGGGTTTCTTAGAAAAAGACGAAGTGAAGAGGAAGACAAATACTGTATATTTTCATTCATATGTGAAATCTTAAAAAACAATGTATGAATATAACAAAACAGAAACAGACTCATAGACACAGAGAACAAACCAGTGGTTGCCAGAGAGGAGGGGTTGAATGGGTGAAACAGATGAAGAGGATTAAGAGGTACAAACTTCCAGTTACAAAATAAATAAGTCAGAGAGATGTAATATACCACACAGGGAATGTAGTCAATAAAATTGTAATAAGTCTGTATGGTGCATAATCTATAAAAGTATCAAGTCACTATGTTATCCACCTGAAGTGAATATAATATTGTAAGTCAACTCTGATGTAATAAAAAAGGGGGAAAAAAGAAGTGCTTATTGTAAACTTTCGTGGTTTTTCCCCAACCATATTTATGTCAGCTGCATTGACCTACAAATTTGTTTTATGCTTGTAGATAAAAAGCTTTGTTTTAGAGAACTCATGAAGCATATCCTTTGTTTATTCATGTCTTGGTAAACCACATGTCTTCTTGATAAAGTAATCCTGAATCAGAAAGACCTCGTTGCTGGGTATCTTACTTGAGTTTACTTGTGTCTTTATTGATTGCCTCTGCTAATAAATGCTCTCTCCATTGTAATTTAGCTCCATCCCAGCAACCTCCACCCAGAGGACAAGTTCAAAGTTCTTCTGCCATCAGTCTTTCCTGGAGTCCACCTGATTCTCCAAATGCCCACTGGCTTACTTACAGTTTATTCAGGGATGATTTTGAAATCTACACAACTGAGGATCAGTACCCATACAGTGAGTTCAAAGATTTGGTGATAGAAAGATAGAATATTCTGAGAATTGATACATTAGTTAAGTTCTTTGACATTAGCAAGAAGTGTTGTGATTTCCCCTGTCTAGCATGCAGTGTTTCAAGCTGAGAGAGAATTACAAATCTCACTAGTAATCAAAGAAATGCAGTAAAAATGAGATGCTTATTATTTGATAAGACCTGAATGCTTATAAAATTCTCAAAGATAAAAAAAATTACCCTTTCCAACATTAATGAGGATGTGGAGAAGCTAGAACTTATATAAACCTCTGGGCTATCTGCATGAGTTCATTGGTATGATTTTTCATGTAGAATAACTTGTTAAAATGTATGAAAAACTCTACTCTTTTACAAACCATTGGACTTAAGCAAACCCACTTTAGAAAATGTGTCTCAAATGAATAGTCATAAATGGACACCAAATCATGAAGTATGTCCAAACCTGCACTATTTATAATAGAAAAATATTGGAAACACTCAAATGTTCAGAAAACTTTCGGTAAATTATGGTACATGGCATAATAGGATCTGGTACGTTGTTAAGTAGATTGTAGAATATGGTTACCTATAAATGCTATATTAGTATACCTATCAATGAATGGAAAATATCCATGAAATATTGTTTAAGATAACTGAAATATATTAAAAATAATCTATGAATTATATTTTAATTCAGAAATATATAAAAATCCTGGAAATCTTACAACTAACTAGTCTATAATTTTCTCTGGGTATAAGGATGATAGAAAATTTATCAAATATTTCTATTAGGAGTTCAACTTTTAAACTCTCGGATTGAGAAGTGGACTTTTTGAAAAGGGAAATCAAAGTATTAAAATTCAAGCAAATAGTGTAATTTTATACATACATTGCCATTTCTATAGATGTAGCGCCCCACAACATGAAATTAAATTGAGAGAAGAAGGGTGTGAATGAACCATGAAGATTATCTTTGTATATATAACTTTTATGAAGATTTTAAAGGAGCTTGTAGAAATCGAACTATTGAGACCCATTGTCTTTAAAATTTTTTTTTACTCAGTTGTTTTAAATACCGTTTCCCTAAAGACATAATGAAAACTTGGAAATTTTTATATCTTCTAGCTCTGTCTTTTCTGTTTACGTTGGTCATGTTTAGCCACAGGCTAGTTTGAGAAATTAGTTTAAGAAACATTGAAAGTGTGATTCCAACTCAAGTTGCCGTCTTGTTCTCTTTAATACCAAATTTTCCAAATTCTAGTATCACCTACTTGATTAGTTAGAAAAGTGTATAATGCTGTGTAGAAACACTGAAGTTCCATAATCTTCCTCAAAGTGATTAGGAAGGTGCCTTGTTTTAACATACTGATTAGCTTTACAAGTTTTCGCACACACAGTTTTATTTTGTACATACTACAGTAGGCTACATTTTGTACCCAGTTCCATATGACTTGGTTATTAGTCCAGCACTTCATGTTAACTCTAAATATCTCTTCAGTACTCCAAGTCTTCTTTGAATTTAATGGAAGCTCTGAACTTCATAATGCAGATTGCAAAGGGAAGCGAACATCTGTCTACATCTGCCATGTTGGCAAAGCATCCCCCAAACCTGCTACTTGAATATTTATTTTCTTCCAAATAGCAGCATGATCCAGGTGTCCTGAAACTTAAGCTTTTGTGACAGGAGAAGAGAGAATTATAAAAATACTGAAATTGATTTTGAAGATGACGTTACCCCTGGTTGAATTATTTCTGAGGTTGTGAATTAGAGTCACTCTATTTTCCATACAGTTTAATTCAGTAGTAAAATTAAACTTCACTTATACCCTTCAGTCCAGAGGCATGTTTTCCAGAGTAACATATTGGGACCTGTTTTATAGAACATTATAAGTGAATACAACACTCTGGCTCTTTTTCATGATTGCACTAATATAGAATCCAAATAACAGTTTCTTACATAATAAATGTGTGCTCATTCACTAATCAGACATTTATATAATCCTATTAAACAAGGTATTATTTCTTAAAACCTTAGTTTTCATTAAAAAATGCCACTTCTGGCATTTCTTGACACTCACTGTAATTAATGATGTGAAAATTATCTGCATGATGGCATTTGAACAGTAAGAACAATTGGTTAATGCTGTCAGAACTTTGTATCATTCTAATAATACCCTCATGTTTATTACTCTGTTTCCAGTGTGTGGTTCCCATGCATAATATGAAGAGGAAACAGTACTTATATTCAGTTGGATGAACACAAATCTTTGGGTTAAATAAAGGCATTTGGAATTATAGGTGGAGAATCATTGAACTTTTCAAAGAAAATTAATAGTGTTGTCTTGCAAGCAAGTTTGACCATTTGGTTGAGACCATTATAGAATTGCTTGTTAGAATAAAACTTTTCTCAGCTGGCCTGATGCACTGTGGGATTCTTCAGGGCCGTAGTTTCCAACCTAAGATCATGACATACTGGTATTTTCATCTTTAGAGCTTGCAAATGATTTGTTCTTAGTAATAGCTGCTGATAATAGTGGAATAATTGTAAAATTTGTAAATAATTAATTTTTAAAAGGAAGTTAAGGTATATTCAGTTGTTTTCCTGAGTACAGTTTCACTCGTTTGCATCCTCATAAGTTTTTAAAAGTCAGAGGAAAGGGTGTGGAGGTAAAGTTAGCACATTGTCGTTTATATCCACTCAGCACCTAATATTACCCGCCCTGAACGCCAATCTGGGTTGCCCACACGTATTTTACATATTATAAATGTGAAGAGAATAGCTATCATAGGAAATGGCACAATTTTAGTAGTATTGAAATTTTAGGGGGTGGTCAGAAAATCATATTATTTTTTCCCACTTGAGTTTGAAACTAAAGGTAAACTAGACATAAGAATCAGGGAGGTGTAAATTACAAATAAAAGTCATCTTCATTAATAATAGAAGCCAGATTGGAGAATATACCTTCTGTTCTGCAGGAAGACAGATAAGAAAAAAAAATCATTGGGCTGATCTGAGCACGCTTTGCTTTTTTTTTTTTTTTCTTTTTCCCAAATTAGCAATTAGTTAAATCTATCCTCATTTGGGATGCCATGAGTGGGAAGATAGTCCTTAAATTTTACTCCAGGAAAATACTTCCACAGGGAAACTAGAGGATGTTTATTTCTACATGTGACCATTGCTTACATCACCTAAGGATAGCACATAGTTCAAGTTGAGTGTTTTAGATACAGTATATCTTAGTGAACTCTGAGAGGTCATTTTTGTCTTTAAGATCATTATCATGTATTATTCCATAGTACATCAAAGGACCAGTGTAGCAGTTACCTCTGAGAAAAATAAACAAAAAGAAACTATGAGGAGGGGATAAGAATGAAAACAGAAGAGAAGATAAAAGTCAGTTGTTTTAATTATAAAGATCTTAATATTATTTCCTGAAAAAATTGATAAGATATATGTCTATGTGTGTGTGTATGTGTATATATATGTGTGTATATATATATATGTGTGTGTGTATACATGTATATAATCACTTATTCGTTAACACTTTGTTCACTGCTTACTGCAGACCAGGAACTGTACCAGCCACTAGAAATACAAGGATGAAAGGAATAGGTCTCATTATTGAGAAGAGAAATAGATAAGTAAATGAAAATTGTTATGTAATATATTAAATGTTGGATCAGAATAGACTGAGAGTATTGAGGAATATTCTAAGGGATATTTCTAAGTATCCTATAAATGGAGGAGGGGAAGAAAATCTATCGTGTCTGTGGGGGCAGAGATAATGATTGGAACCACTGAAAGTTTTGAAATGAGCAGGTGACATGAGCTGAGTTAGCCAGATACTGCGGCAGAGCAAGAAGGATTCTCATGGAAGAAAGGCATGAAGGTGTGTAAGGAAATAAGGTTGATTCAGGAAACCTGTGCAGTTCCTTGTAGCTCTGGTGGGCTGTACGTTAGGGAGAATGCCACACACAGGCGTGAATGGGTATCAGCCAAGACCATGAACCAGTACACCTCTAAGGAGGGATTTCATGATGTTCTTGTGCAATCATTTGTCTAAATAGTGATTTGGAGTTCGGTGTGTATAACTTTTTATAATAAAAGTGGTATATCAAATTAAGAAAACTTAAAAAAATATTAAAGCATCACATTCCAGCATTCTAGTACAAAAACTAATTTCATCTTGGGAAATTTCTGTAATGATATGAATTCCAGTTTATTTTTCATAATAATTCAGTATTATGCACTATTAGATTCTGTATTTTTTTTCATATTGCTGTATGGGCTTCATTACTATCATTTTAAATAACTATATAGCATTAGAATCCTATCAATGTAATATTAGAATAATATAACTCATTAAGAAATTTTTCTTGATTTTAATTAAACGTTTCCTATTTTAAATAACACATCAGTCATTTTATATGCTTCCCAAGGAAATGTGTCCCAAGAATTTGGCTAAAGACCATGCTCTCATAAAATATTTTTAGTGTATACTTCTGCCAGTCATCAGTTTACTGCTTTTTAGTTTCAAATCTCTTCATTGACTGCTTTGTGGTATAGGAGTTGGGACCTGTAAACATGTCTCCTTTCCCATCTGGCATGGTGTGAAACTGTATCAGCAGAGGGTGCTGGGGGTGCCCTGCAGGAGGCAAAGACTTCTCTTCCTGGTTCTGGTGTGCACCAGCTCCCAGGAGAGCCCTTAACAAGTGATGTTCTGTCATACACAGCCTCACCTGTGGGCAGCTTTCCCAAGCCCTGGCCCCGTGAGAATGAGTTCTGCAAGACGCACCCCAGACAGCAGGACATGGCAGCCCCGGTCCAGTCTGCCGATGCCCAGGGGGCACCTTCCCTGGCACTGCAAGTGGCGGCTTCCATCAGTTCCCTGGTGCAGCCTCTCATCATGGGCAGCTTTCCTTGGCATGCTGCCAGTAAGTTTTTTTTTCCCCAGCAAGTTTTATTTTCCAGTAAGTTCTGTGGTAGAGCACCTCATTTCCTAGAAGACAAGTTGCAAGGGAGTTTTGCCTTCGTGTAACCTCAACAAACATCACCATCAAGCGGGCCACCACTGCACCCTCTCCAACAAAGTCTGGTCTCAGCCGCAGGGCATTCTTCCCATTCTATTCCTTCACTGGGTGCCCTGCCTCAGCACTGGGGGTAGGGACTTTTCCCCATCTCTCCTTTTCCTGCATTCTTTAGAGATTTCTGTTTCCCTCAGTGGGTAAAACCTTTTGGTAATCAGTCATTCTTTGTATTCAGCTTTCCTTGTTCAGATGACTGTGTGGTTTCTGTGAGCTGATTGGCCTCTAGTACAATATTCAACGTATTTTCATGAAGACTCTGCAATAACATATGTAGCAGAATGTCACAGTTACCATTCACTCAGGTGTTCACTATCTTTGTCCATTAAGGCTGCTATAACAAAACCCCACAGGATGGGTGGCTTAGAAATAACAGAAATTTATTTGTCAATGTTCTGGGGGCTAGAAGTCCAAGGTCAGGGTGCCAGCATGGTCAGGTTCTGTTTATGACCATCTTCTGGGTTGCAGTCTGCCAACTTCTTGCTGCCTCCTCATGTGGAAGGGACAAGGGGCCTCTCTTATAAAGGCATTAATCCTATTCATGGACTCTACCCTCACAACCTCTTCACTTCTCAAAGGCCTCCACCTCCTAATACCATCACCTTGGGCGTTATGTTTCTAGCATATGAATTTAGGGAAGACATAAACATTCAATCTGTAGAATGTACTCTTGTTCAGTCTTCAGTTATTCCCTTTCCCCAACCATCATGATGACCTTCAGGGGCAAGAATGGTTTCCTGGGGCCTCTCTTATAAAGGCATTAATCCTATTTCCTGAGTTTCCCTCTGGCCCTCTGTTTCTGCAGAAACTTCAGAGGAAGCTGGTTCATTTGAGAGGTGGGGCTGCCCAGACCTCAACCCTTGGGTCTCATAACATCAGCTTCTGATGCATGAAGTTGATGGACATGTGTTCATCCTCATCTTTTAGGTCCTCATGAAAACCTGCCATCTCAGCCTCCCCTAGGCTCTTACTATTGCTGGTAATTCTCATGAGATTTGTTTTCCATGTTCTCCATCCAACATTTGCCCCCCCACAAGACTCGAGGGTCACCTGGTCCCAGTCATGGAAGGTCCCATAGCACACTTGCCAGTTGTCAACACATCATCCTCATCATTCAGGAAACCAAGAAATCCTGTGGGTTAAAACCATACTCCAGATTTTTCTATTTTTCTTCAAGCATTTAAATACCTTGCATCTTCATACTGATAGAGGCCACCCGCTGCGTAAAGGCCCCCCCCCCCCACCATCCCACACACACAGTCCCATGAGCGAGCAGGCAGCAGCCACGCAGGTGCTGGCATTTATACATTCCACAGTCCTACAGAATGCTTTTTGTCCCTTAGAGGATGGGAAATTCCATTCACATGCCTGATCCTGTCCACTAACTCTCTCTCTTTTTTTTTTTTTTTCTTTTAATTCCTTTTTTTTCTATTTCCTTCTCTCTCAACACAATCTTTCATGTCTGGAAGTCCTGCTTACCCAGGACTTCCCTTGTGTGAATTTTCCATTGCTGACAACAAATTGTCTCTACAGCATAGCAGCTTTCAGCAACAATAATCACATATAATTTCACAGTTTCCGAGGGTCAGAGATTCAGGAAAGGTTCCAGTTAAGATGTTGGCTAGGTGACAGATGTGGCATGTGGCACTAGGTTGCTGACCCTCGGTCTAAGTTTGTGTCAGTGTCCAGTAAACAATCCGATTATATATAAGAAACAGTTATTTCTGTTGCAGGGAAATGCAAGGACTGTCTTATACCTTCTATAAAAAGGACACTGTACTATATAAAGAACAAAACGAGCTTAAACTGCAAAATATGCTTCATTGCAAAAGGCATTTTTCTTACATTATCCTGCACAATAAAAGTAATCAGTATTTGCTTTATTTCAATTTTTAAAATATGAACCACACTCTTATTCAAAAAAGCATATTGGTGTCATTTATGTAGTGATGCTATATAATAGAAAAACAATTAGAAATGTGTCCTTACCAATCTGTGGAATGTAACTATTTTCTTCTTTTTTTGTCTTTTAATTATAGATGTTCAGTACTTCTTAGACACAGCCCTGTTTCCGTACACCTCCTATTCCTACTACCTGGAGACCAGCAGTATGCACGGTTCCACAAGGAGTGCGGCTGTCACCTACAGGACGAGTCCCGGGGCCCCAGAAGGAAGCTTGAACTTAAGTTACATCGTTCCTATTAGCTCAGACACTGTGACTCTCACCTGGACTGTTCCGTCAAGTCGCTCTGGTCCTATAGAGAAGTATATTTTGTCCTGTGCTCCTTTAGACGGCGGCCAGCCGTGTGTTTCCTATGAAGGTCATGAAACCACAGCTACCATCTGGAATCTGGTTCCCTTCACCAAATACCATTTTTCTATACAGGCGTGTACCAGTGGAGGCTGTTTACACAGCTCGCCTCTTACGGTGACCACGGCCCAGGCACCCCCCAGAAGACTGGGTCCCCCAGAGGTGCAGACCATCAGTTCCACTGAGCTCCATGTAGCATGGGCTCCACCAATGGAACCAAATGGTAGGAGTCCAAGACCAAGAACGTGTAAAACATGAATGAGAATCTAGGTATTTGAAATCGTGCAATAAGATTCTGGCAATGGTTTTCATTTTTATAACTGCAGGATACAGTAATTGGGAAACGATTTCTACAGCTATAAGATACTATTTGTCCTAGTTAGTAGAACAAGTATATTTCTTTAATCTAATAACAAATTCCATTCATTTAAATTGCCCCCTAAAAGGCTAATATTATCTTTGCTCTTAATGACATCTGCCATAACACAAATGATGTTTCTAATTTGAAACTCACTTATGAAATGCATTATATTTGACTGTGTCACAAATTAGGGCACCCAGAAGCAGTAAATTTTCTTTTAAGCAAGAAAAGGGTATAAAATAATAAAAAAAAATGTATATAGGCTAGCTGACTCCATTAAGTTAATTTTTGTGTTCATATAATTGAACCCTTGGTTATATAGGCCAGACACACATTTATAAATTTTTAGTAGTTAGCATCATGTATGTGAGAAACTTTTTTCTTAGAATCATTAAGTTACTTGATAAAACAAGGTAGAAATGAACTGTAATGTTCTATCTATGCAGACAAGCCTTATGTTAAGCAAATTATCAAATTAAAATCCTGAAATTTGAGAATATGCAAATTGAAGGTACGGTAATCAAATTCCCAAAAAGAAGTAGCCACTCTTAGCAGAAACTATGACCAATCATCCTGAAAAATGTTGAGGTTACCTATCATAAATTACAGTTATTTTGTGTTTGTACACTTTTTCTTTTGGTTTTCATTTTCCATGAATATACTTTTTAGTAATATTTCATACATTTATCTAGCCATCTTTTTTTTAATGTAAGTATCTAAATTGTTCCTTCTAGATTATCAAGGAAATGGCCAGGTAATCGAATCAGAAGAACAATGAAAGCCAGCACTCTTCAAATAACCTAACCCTACCCCACCCCTCAAATAGTCCATTTATCCAATAAGTTATCTCTGTTCACTGTTTCACTTTTCTAGGCATAGTTATAAGATATGAACTATACATGAAAAGACTGGGATCTAATGGAGAAACCAGGTCAGAAGAAAGTCGAGTTTTTCAGAGCAGTGGCTGGCTCAGCCCTCACCCAGCTGCGGAATCAACCAATGAAAATGCGTTAGAACCTCCCCAGACAACCACAGTCATTGCTGGCTTGGAACCATACACCAAGTATGAGTTTAGAGTCTTAGCTGTAAATATGGCTGGGAGTGTGTCTTCTGCCTGGACCACGGGAAGAACGGGAGAATCAGGTGAAAATCAGTGCTTTGAACTCTGCTTTGAAAACTTCTGAATGAAAATAGTACCTTAAATTAAAGTCACAGCATTAAAGTACATTTGAAAAGCAAGTGTTACAAACTTAATTAAGCCAAGGACATATTTAATACCCAGATTGGTTACATCAGTAACTCAGGATCATAAAGTTCTTGCAGTAAGTTTTAGGGACAAAATTAATGTTTTAGCTGTTACTTCAAGGGGTAAAAATGACTTAACTATAGTTACAGTCTTTGGGGAGTATTTGTCAAAAATAGCAGTTGGTTTCCAGTCCTGAAATGGGTTGGCCGTATGTCCCGTCTTGCTCCAAATTCAGCACAGTTTAGTCAGTGAAAGAGATAACTGTTACCAGTTTCACAAATCTGTTTTTGTTTTCATTTCTGTTTCCAAAACAAATGGTTTAGATTGCACCTTAAAACAGAATCCTGGACGTCAAAATCTGTAATTTACAAAAGTGCTTATAAGCAGTTGGCAATATGGTGAGGAAGAATGTTGAAAAATTTTCATTTTCTTAAGATAGCTTCACTCAGGCAAATGAGATATTTTTAATTCTCCATCTTACTACTTATATTAAAAACACTTCAAATTCTATAAGCCCTGGACAAAAAAAAAATACACTTTTGTTACACTTTGAATCCATTGATATCCAAAGAAACTGAAATTCTGATTTCAGTGGGGTCTTTAAGCACCATGGGGGATGAGGGTGGCTTCAGGTTGATGTCCAGGGGAATCATTTCATGAATAAAATGTCCATTGTGCTTGAGGATCTCTTAATGATTTGCAGCATCTTGGACAAATAATGGTGCCATGCTAGCACAAGTGATGAGCCATGGCATTCTGGAAGGGGAAAACCAAGGTCAGAAATGAGAAGTAATGGGTGGAACTGCAGTACTGGACCCTCATAATCTTATGGGTCACTGGCTGATGAAAGTGTGATGAGGTCCTTTGATAATACACCGTTGGTTAGTGCATTTAAAGTCCACATTAAGATCTCAAGGATGATGGGCAGAATGTGTGTACGTCCCTGAGTATTTCAATCAAGATTTATTGAAAACTTTTGAAATTTCTTCAGGGTTATTTAGAACATTTTCAGTTTACCTCTTTTGGAAGAGAAAGTGAAATACTTCTCTATGTGAGATGTCCAGTATGTTGGCTAGGCATTATCCTCAACTGTGTGGACTGGGACACATTCTATTTTCATGACTTATCCTTTCAAATACTTCATAAGGCCTATGGTTTCCTACCCAGTTATCTACCAGTTGTCTTTGTGAACACAAGCGAATTCCTGCTTTTATTTTGTAAATGGAAGATATCTTTGTTCGGAATAGGAAGAGAGAGGGTGTTCTTGCAGATATAAAAAAAAGTGAGTAGCTTTTATACACACCAGTATAATCCTTGATTTTTAAAAATGAGACTATTATATATTATACAGGGATGGGGTACTTCAGAAACTAGGATAAATGTGTGAATTCAGTTTGAAAACCTGTAACTGCAGCATTCTTTTTTCTTTTTTCCTGTTGTCATTGTCATCGTTAACAGAGCCTGTGTTCATGACTCCTCCTTCCGTCTCCCCGCTCTCACCGGACTCTCTCAACGTGTCCTGGGAGATGCCAGCAGATAACGTTACGAGAGGGAACGTCGTGGGGTATAATGTCAGTATGGCTTCTGCGTCACCTCAACAGTCTAGTTCGCTGGTACGTTCATGGGTATTGTTACTTTCAGCTAGTGTCCTTTCAGAATTATGTCTTCATTTTGATATTTTCTGAGTTTGCAGAATTCTGTGACAGAATTTGCCCTTATATAATCCTGAAATGGGGCATCTGTTTCTTAATTTTATAGTATGTATGCAAGGCTCTATATATTTAATATCACCAATTTTTTTTTCAATATAAGCATATATCGAAACAAAGTTGGTATCATTTTGTTTCGTAAAATCTGCTTTTTCCACTTAGCATATACCCTTAACTCTCTTGCAGGAAGCTGACATTCAGTAGCTGTGTACTGTCGTATTATTTGGGTGTTCAGTAATGATTCAGCCAATCCACAATCAGTTGATATTTATCTTGTATTAATTCTTTTGGAAATGTAATTAATGTTGATAAGAACATCTTATACATGCATTTTGCGTATTTCTATTTCCCAAGAAAAATATCTGAGGGATGAAAATTTAACTTAGAACAAAGGTTATGAACATGTTCAATGTTTGGAACATGTAGTGACATACTCCCTTCTGGTATATCATAGTCCAGCCGGCAGTCGGGAGGATAATGATCACAGGTAACAGTTACCGAGGCTTTACTGGGTGCATAGACAAATTCGTTCGATACGTATAACAATCCTGGAGGATGAGAGGCTCTTGTTACCCTCCAGTTCATGGTGTGGTCAGTGTCCATTTTTTTTTCATTAGGGTGGCCAGTGACAAAGACTGGCTAACGTCAAGCTAATACGTCATTCTGCACACTTGGCTGTTTAGCACCTCTTCTGAGGAAGATGCTCTTTGGTGGGTGTTAACATAACATAAAAAGAACTTCACATGTGATGCCTTCTGCCCTGGCCCTATCCACATTCTTCTTCCCCAGACTTCCTGGTCCCTGAGCTTCCAGTCTTTTCCCTTTTGTGGCTGTGACCAATGCAACCAAACCACTGCCATGTAGTTCAGGTGTATTTTATCTTGGGACCCTCTCCTTTCCACACAAAATAACTGACCAGGTGCACTGCCTGAAGCTTTGCCCTTTGAGAGGGTTTCCTTAATTGCTGGTTTTTAGGGCCAGTCCTGAATGGAGCCACAGAGCAGCAAGCACCCATTTTTGACTTGATGAACCACCTACTAAGACAACCCATCTGTGAACCAAACCACATTTTTCAACTCTCTCAGTTCTTGAAGGACCTCCAAGTAGGAGCTGGGATTGAGCCGGCAGTTTAAGAATGGTGGATGGCGTGGGGTCCGGACCACCTCTTACACAACACATATGCCTTCTGTCCCTGTATATGCCCATTCCCGGACATCCAGTTCCATTTTATGACGAATTTCAGTTGGGCCCCCCTGACCATCAGACTTGGCCTGTATGACAGAACCCAGCTCATGAGGAGTAGCTCTGGCTGCAGGGCCAGTGGAGGTGCCATCGTCAGATGCTCTGCTTTTTACCAGGGCCCAATAGTGTGTGAGGAGCTGTCTAGACAATGGTGTCTGATTTCCATTGTGTGATATGCCCTTGCTCCCAATCCTGTGGGTCTGCCTTGTGATTCTCTTACTGAGGTTTGCTGCAAGTGTCTCTCGGCATCTTTCTCCACTATAGTCAGCTCCAGTCCCACAGGATCTGCTAAGCTTTATGTCCCCAAGTTGTTGGTCTACCTGCAAAACAGCCTTGATCTGCTGAAGAGTCCTTTCCTGCTCTGGGGTGCACTCAGAGCTGGCCACATTCCATGGTATTCAATAACTTGATCAGAATAGTATTCCTAAATGTGGAAAACGCTCTCTTCAGAACCTAAGAGGGTCTGCCAGACAGAATGTGTCCTTCTTAGTGGTGAGAAATACAAGATGCAATAGTCTGACTTTTATTTGAATGGGGTGTCCTGGCATGTCTCAGGCTACTGGACCCCTCATAACTTTACTGATGTAGCGGACCCCTTAATCTTCAAAAGCTGATCTCCCACTGTGTGGGGCACATAATTCTTGCCAAGACCTCTATGGACCTGCCATTTCTTGCTTATCTGATTCATTTAATTCGATGTTATTAATATGGGGAACCAGTACTGCCAAGGAAGTTTGCATAGTTTTCCTTGAATTGGTGATTGCCTTAAATTTCCCAGTTTGTTTTAAACTGGTGACCTTTAGATCTTTTGTGCCTCACTTCAGTGCATCACTACTGCCCAGCCGGGGCCATCTGATTCCACAGTCCTTATAATAACCACTTTCTCCAAAGCAGTCTGTACGGTTACCACTTCCACCAAACCGGTGAACTGCCTTCCTCTGGCAATGCACCCCAGCTCACCACTAATGGAAGAATACGCTTGGGGCCAACAGTATTCCACCCTGTACCTGTGCTGAGGTCCTCACTGCCAGCCAGCTGGTGGGTGAACAAGTTCCAAAATACCATTTCAGAGTCTCCTTCCTTGGGTCACCCCTGGTATCACCATCTTAGATCAGGCTCCCTGGGAAATGGATTCATTGCTAGAGGATGGAGTGCAGGAGGCTTGTTGAGGCGTGCTCTCAGAAACAATGTGTGTAAAGTTGTAAGAGATGCAGGATTAAGCAGAATAAGAAGCTGGGCCGTGACATAATAATGAAAAGGACTAAGCTGATCCTGTGAGTAGTTCTGGAGCTGAAATGATCCTTTAAAGTTACCCCAAATAAGTCAAGAGACCAGACCTTTGACTCCAGTGCATTAGTTTCCTTGGGCTGCTGTAGCAAACTGTCACAAACTAAGTGACTTAAAACAACAGAAATTTATTCTCTTATAATTCTGGAGTCCAGAGTCTGAAATCAAAGTGTTGGTAAGGCCACGTTTCCTCCAAAGACTCTGGAGGGGAATCCTCCCTAGGCTCTGGCAGCTCCTGGTAGCTCCTGGCACTCATTGGTTTGTGGCAACATCAGTCACTCCGATCTCTGCCTGTCTTCACACGGCCTTCTTTTCTTTGTCTGTCTTCTCTGTGTGTCCCTCTCATTTCTTTATAAAATCATCAGACACCGGATTTAAGGCTCACCCTAAACCCAGGATGACTTGCCTAATTACATCTGCCAAGACCGATTTCTAAATAAGATCACTTTCTGAGGTTCCGAGCAGACAAAAACTGGAGGAGACACTGTTCAACCCATTACTAAGAGATTTGCCAGCCTTACTGAGCTTTTCAGAGGACCAAGCATATACACAAAACTAGAAGAGTAAGAAGAGCAATAAATAATTCACAGTTCTTTGTCATACTTTTCCGTTAGTCTGGATACAAGTGCCAACTAGTTTGCAGCTGTCTCATGAAATAAAAACACACCTAACATAATGCATATCTTTGAATTTAAACCATATATTCTGTTGTTCTAGCATATTATGTGATTTAAAGTAAAGTTACAGCTGCAACTGCTTTTTGGTCTTTAAATTTAGAAGTTTTTATGTTTTTTTTTTTTTTGCTTTTTTTTTTGCTTTGTGAACTAATCTTCCCTTATAAAACAGTTTCAAAATGACTGTTACTTCTATTACTGTATTCTATTCCAAGAAACTAAAATAAGGAAAAAAAACCCATAGTTTATAAAATACATATCAGAAGTCAACTTGTTTGCTTTTATCCCACTTTTATCAGTTATTAGCCATATCACACATCTCCCGGCTTCAGGTTTTACCCATCTGTAAAATGGGAAAACAATGTCTGTTTATCTATACATTTTTTCTGGAGCTTACAGTGCTTGATAAACATTAGATATTATTACTAGTGATTATTATTAATGGGATATGACTATGTTACATTTTATAGAATAACTATCATTCAGTGGGGCAGGAAAATATTATTTATATTGACAAAATTGAATATATAAATCTTTTCTTATTGTTGTTTGAGTCTTTTCTTTCTGGCTGAATTAAAATACGGATATAGGTATGGCACTTTATTCTCTTTCCTGCACTTTCTCCCACAAATATCCATCTACCTAATCATCTGTTCAAAAAAGTGAAATCAAAAGTGCCAAAGTCAATTTTTTTTACTTTCTCAATAATTAAATTTGTATCCACACTGACCTAAATGTGTCTCATTATAATCTTGGTAAATAAAAATTTCTGGGGAAAGCCTATTGTAAAAATAACTGTTAAAGGATCTTTGTCTTGGAATGTGGCAGAGGACATATTTAGAAGTGAGAATATTATCAGCGTAGGGTTTTAAGCTTCTACAGAGTTCTTTCCACTACTTTAAGGATTAATCCCACCAAAACTTTTCAGTCAGATACATCCTTTAAGGCTTGTTAAGATGATTTTATGTACATGATAAAAGACACAGTTTATCTGAGTGATAATTTTACATGCTCCAAGCTCTAGGATAAATTTTTTTTTAAATATCATGTAATTTATAACAACTATATGCAGAGAAGTAAAAATTCATCAAAATTAGTATCAGCCTACATTTTCCATTTATTACATTTCATTCTGTTTTTGAGACAAGGAATACTGCATTAAAAAATGATTCAGCTCTTTAAATTAAATTAGAAATACCTTAATGTATTTTATTTTAAAAACAATTTCATTTTCTAAAAACCTACAGTAAACCTCTTCATGGTTGTTCTAAATAGGATAAATTTTACAGCAACATTAAGTGAATTTTACTTATTTCAAAATCTTTTCTTAGAAAATTACAAGTCACACTGTACACAAGAGAAAAGTTTGTCTTCAGCACCTAAACAGCCATTTTAGAATTAGAGAATTGATTAATAATTCAGTGTTTTTCTGATTTCTAAATACAGTTGCATGAAACTGGTACCAATGTTTCAATTATTCCTAGACTTTTGAATCTCCAAAATCACCTTTATTCCTGAAAAAAGTGTTATGTGAACAATATAATTTATATTCTAATCACACTGGTTTCTACAGCTACTCAGTTTATGAAATTTTAAAGTCAAAAAAAAAAAAAGGAGAGTGGGTATGGCTCAGTGGTCGAACACCTGCTTAGCATTCATGAAGTCCTGGGTTCACTTCCCAGTACCTCCACTAAAAAAACAATAATAATAATTAATTAAAAAAATAAAAATTAGAGTCAATACCCAGGCACATATTCCAAATAAATTTTGTACTCCTAAAGGGAAAACGAAAATGTAGAAGTTGACTCCGAATGTTACTTATCTTTACAGTTACCTGTGGTATTTATATTTATGGAAGATTATTTGATATGAGGAAAACTTTTGTACTTATGCTTGCTATTATCTGTTTTAATGACATTTTTTCTGAGTATAATTACCAGTAGTCTTTGTGCCTACAGACTACGCAAATCTACATGGTTGCTTTTGATCAATTCTAATTATAATGACAGGACCAGCTCTCAGTGGTGATTGTTTAATTACTTGTTTGTGGACCATGGAGTTCCCCTCAGTCCCCTTTGCTCACATCTGCTATTTTTATTTGAAATGGTGTGATAAAGACATTATTTCAGAAAATGTAACTGTTTGATCAATCTGTGTATGCTTACTTGCCAAAGAAAGATAAGATAATTGAGAATTGACTTCTTGTGGATGCTCAGTCATCTTTTTTTCCCCTTTTCTTCTGTGGCTTTTTTTTTTTTTTTTTAAAGCAAATGATGGGATTGATTTAACACAGTGACATCTCTCTGCACCAGCTCCATCAGCTAGCATGTGGGCATTACTGCACTGGGTTCGTTTTGGCCAAGCCCCATGGTTTTATTTGGACTTTTTCATGATAACAATGACAATGTCACCATCCTTTATCTCCACCATCGGTGACAGTAACCACACTACACGCTGCTTTATGAGGCAATAACTTGGTTTCCTCATTTATCCACTCAGGAACTGGATTATTACCTCATAAAACAGTGTGATTGTGCAATTATCAATTAAATCCTAGCTTGTTGAGGCTCTTCAAAAAAACCCCTTTTCCTAATAGTGGTTGGCAATAATTCCCTCTATTGGAATTTGTGGAACTTTGACTGCCAAGCTTATACGTTTCACACTGATTATCTGTTATCTGACTCTTTTTTGCCTTGTAGGTGTTATATACCGCTCAATCCCAAGAACTGTCTTACATTGTAAAAGGACTGAAACCATATAGGATATACAACTTTACTGTTTCTCTCTGCAATTCAGTGGGTTGTGTAACCAGTGCTCCAGGTACAGGACAGACTTTAGCAGCAGGTAAGCACCTGCTAATGGACATGAAAAATATATTGTGTATTTATAAACAGACACTTGCAAAGCTGAAAGCTGAGTACTTTCTCTAGTTCGGGCTTAATGTTTGTCTTTTCTGCTTTCTTCTGCTCCTTCACTAACCCTGATGTCTACCTACCTTGACATAATTGAACAGAAAGATAAAGTTAAGTTTAAGAGCCCTGAGGATTCCTGAGATGCAGGTGTGTCATAATAAGAAATATAATTACATGTATAATTAAATGCAGAGTGAGTCTGGGGCTCAGCTACCACCCTGGGTCCTAACGGTGTTTGAAACTGGTTAGGAGTGTTTAAGAGGCATCTTATGAGGACTCAGTCTTGACCTTTTGTGTGGCATTGGGTCTACCCACTCCTGCCCTAGGGAGCTAACGGCAGGCATCCAGGAGCTATTGAGTTGCTCTGGTGTTATGTTTGGTTTTATTGAATAGACAGGCGTGTCCCTGTTAATCTGTTTATTATGAATAGGAAGCTCCTAATACATAAAATTAAACTAAAAAACTTGTTATCAGGTATAATCTTAGTAGGAAATGGTTTGAATAATTTTTTGCTTGCTTCACTTAGAACAAATTAGATTCATACAAACTTGATTGCATTTACTATTAACACCTACATAACTCAATTACTTAGCAGTTAGTATATTTTCAAATCAGTTTTCCTTTCAGCACCCAACAACGCTTAGTTTTCTGGTGCCCTTGAAGGGAATGTTCAGATGTGAGGAGGGTCAGAAACAGCATGCGAACATATTTGGCTACAGAAATATTCCTTAGACCTTCCTTACTGTCTCTACGTACAGTTCTACAGTTTGGTTTGGTTTTATTTTGTTTCAGTTCCAGAAGAACTTGTTTGGCTCAAATTATCCCCTCCAAGTAATTTTGTTCCTTCAAATTTTCCATCAATGAGAATGACTCCAAAATTTCAAGAAATTGTGTTTTATTATCTCTATGATGGAATTCTTTGTATTTTTACATATTTAACCTATATATACGTCAGGTGTATACATATATTTACAGGGTACCTAGCTTATACAAAGCACTGATATCTTATAAAACTGTCTATTTATTTTTATGGATTCTATTATTAGAGAGGTGCTGAGTATGGATAACAGAGGAAAACTCCCCATCTTCTTCAGGGGAAAAAAATGTTATAATTCGGGACTAGAGAACAAAAATTAAAAGAGGGATCAGTCCTGTGGGCTGGAGAAAGTGAAAATAGAAGCCATACCAGCTGAAGACTGGCCTGAAGTCTAGTGGAGGAAAAGGGGACCCCGATCACGTGGTGGAGCAGAGCTGACATCACAGCTTCCCGGGGTTGTAAAACATTGAAAAGTCCTCTGGTGTGACTCTCTGGCCAATATTAGTATGTCCTTTGTAACATGCCTTCCAAGTATGTGTGCGACCTGCATTTGATCCTTTAGTGGTAGGGAAGTGACTACCTCTTAGGCAGACCATACCATGTTTAGAGATGTCTTTGAAAAGGTGAGTTCCAAGGTGATGCTGATCTGAAACATCTCCGCTTCTATTCAGCATTCTCAATCTACTCCCTTGGGGGCTATCCTTCTTGTTAATTCATCTTCCTTATAGCATTACTTCCAAGAATGTCTTCAGTCATAACACCTCCACCCAAGTCTTCTCTCCTTCAGCCTGCAGACCAAAGTACCTCCCATCTGCACCTTCCATGCTTTAGTTTCCAGCACTAAGAAGACAGGCACTCTCTAGATGAGACTGACTGTCTTCTCATAGACACAAACAGGCTAACATAGCTGCAGGAGATGTGCTTAGCTCCAGAGACCAGACAGGTCCTGGAGACAGAGAGAAAAGCAGGAAAAATGTCTGTAGAGTGGCATCTTCTCTGTTTACGGCATCGTTGGTCACGTCCCCATGGGTTGCAGCAAGAGTTCCTGTGATGTGGAATTCAACATGCTCTGTGCAGCTCCTGTTGTGGTTACTGGTGAGGAGGCTTTAGGTCACTCCATCCACTGGAATATTAGTGAAGTTATCTAAGTCATCTGATTCCTCTCTCTGCCTTTCTCCCTGAAAAACAGAACTTGGAAACGTCTATATTCTCTGAAAGCCATACGATGTGCAAGTTAATCGACTTTACCAAATAAGACTATTCATATACTTAAGGGGAAAATGATCAGCTGAAATGCCAGGACTTGAATCTGGGCTCTACCATCTACCCGCTTTGTGACCTTGAGTAAATTACATAACCTCTGTGCCTTAGTTTTCCAACTTATAAAAAAGGGAGGGAGGGTATAGCTCAGTGATAGAGTGCCTGCTTTGGATGCACGAGGTCCTGGGTTCAATCCCCAGTACCTCCATTGTGAATAAATGAACCTAATCCCCCCTCGCCCAACTAAAATTTTTAAAAATAATATAAAAAAATTTTTTAAACAGAAGGATAACTTATTTTATAGGGTTCTCCTGAGGAATGAAAAGAGTTAATACATGTTAAGTACTTAAAGCAGTGCCGAGAACAGAGTAAATCCTCAATAGAAATTCTTATTTTTATCAAGATTATTAACATAAGTATCATATAAGACTTTTATCAGTCACAGTGTAAATGTTGTAGAATTTCTAATGCTATCAAAATCCTGAAGTTTATTTTACAAGCTTGTTTCCATAACATCGTTATAATATAAATACAACAATGTTGAGCCCCAAAACTAATTGTGTTGCAAAAGTAAACTGTAGAGAGGCTAACATCGAAAAGCATCATTTTTTTCAGTTCTGTAAGGAGTATGTCATTCAGAATTAAGATGGGCGTTTCCAAATTTTGATCAAAAACTTTTCAAATTTCAAAACAAATTTCAAATTTGTTGTTGGCAATATAGAGTTAATAATCTGCCATAACCGTAGTGTTACTGTGTTTTGTTGTGAATGCTCAATTCAGTAAGCATCTATTAAGGTTAGTGTTTAAAGCACTGTGAGGATTCTACTATAATCCATTCAAAGATAACATAACAGTGTCTGCATTCAAGTGTTGACAGATAACAGGTTGGATTAACCCTTCGGGATCATGTGAGAAGGGATAAAAGAAAGCTATGGGAACAGAGAATATGGGATACATAATTTTGATTTGGGAAATTATCTCAGGTTAAGTGGCATTTGAGATGGACTATACAGAATTGGTAAAGATTTTTTCAGATATTGACTGAACTTATACCACGTGCTTGTCACTGTTTGAGGGACTGGTGCTGTTGCGTCCTGACATGGTGAAGGATTTATGAAGGTTTCTCCATCGGCAGAGTGTAGAATAGAATAGAAGAGATTGTGTAAATAGAGTCTGGTAGACGTCCCAAGGAGGCCATGAGGGATAATTCAGATAAATAGAAAGAAAGACTGAAAGAAGGGAATGGAGTGGATCAAAGAAAAGAAATCCATGGGTTAAGAAGAAGGAAGAATTGAAGATGACAGTAAATATCCTAGACCATGGTAACGCCATTAACTATAATGCAGAAGATGAAGAAAGAACATATGGGGGAAATAAACTCATGAGTTTCAGTTTGATTATTTGATAGGAATATGTCCCTGACAATTATAACCATCCAGCAGCAGAAAATGCAAATCTGGAGCTTAAGAATGATGCATGTTTTCTAATCAACTGCGTATAGAAGGAGCTTAAACTGTGGCTGACAGCGAGTTAGTGAAGGCAGAGAAAATACAGAATAAAAGTTGATATCTCAGTGAATGTTCACATTTTGGGAGCAAGAGGAAAGGAGTCGTCAACAGAGACATGGTCAGAGTTGGGAAAAGAACCTAAAAAGAGCAGCATCCAAAGTCAAGAGGAGAGAGAATTCTGGAAGGAGATTGTTACAGTCACTGGTGTCATAGGCTGTAGGAAAAGCAAGAGAAATGTGAACTATCAGGAACCTTGGGGATCATGAAGACCGTCTGGGCAGGGCTTTGATCAGCATGGTTGGAACAGAAGCTGAAAGGTGAATGATTGAACAGTTGCTGGACAAGATGGAAAGGGATATTTTAAATGTGTCTTTTCTTGTTCTTTGCCAGAATGTTCCTGCTACTCTGTTTCCATTAAAAAATATGTTTACTTTTGTTTCCATGTGAAAACCTTTCTTTTCTGAAGGAAAAAGAATATTTTAGTGTTCTTCTGGGAAAAATGTCTATTTCTTAATCCCTTAATTTATTTTGCCAGAACCCTCTGACACTTTATCTGCCAAGCGGGAAATGAAGTCACTTACATAACAAAAGTATGGACAAGTCATTTTTGCTTGTCACTTGACTTATTATAAAATACAGAATTTCCAGGTGGGTTCAGATCAGGAAGAATGGACTTAAATTTGTTTTTATTGGAATACAAGGAAAAGCCCAGCAGTTACAGATCCAATATCCCTCTTGCCTCCTTTGTTTTCAGCAGATGAATAAGTTTTTTTTCCCCTAAATTTTTCCTGGGATTAAACATCTGGATAGAACTCACAGGTATTAAGTCATAGAAATAAACCATGAGAAAGCCAATCCTCTTGAATGGTCAACAGGTTTGATGTCAGACAGGAGTAAAAGTTGACTTGTCTATGGTTCTCCTTGCTCTGTTACAGTTTGGAGAATACATATTACTCCAGTGAATTCTGATGAATCTGTGGGAAATATAACTCTTAGGTCTAAATGTTGTTCATATGAATTAATTGTCAGGGACAGAAGAAGCCAGTGATCATTAAAAACTTCAGAAAAGGGCACCAAAAATTAGAAGTATTATTCAGCCTTTTTGAAGCACTGAATCATGAAAACATATTTTCTTTCCTTCAAACTCAGTCACAGAAATTAAAAAGATACTTGTAAAGATATATCTATTTGTTTAAAAAGCTCAAGAATGATAATTTCCTGTCTTTTAAGTATTTTTTTTTCAATTAGGTGTATCACTAGAATTGGCATATTTCATCAAGAATATAGATGCTACTCCTTTGGTTTTGGTGCCTGTGACAGAGTCCGAGAACTGTTCTGAGAGAGGGTTTTAGCTCCTGATTCTCCCAGGAGTGGCTGCATCTCCATGGCAAAATCTTCAAGCAGTGTCATGGGTGGCTTTGGAGTTACTTCTGGGTGTATCAGGGTTATGAGCTGATGGTCTGGGCTCTCTAAGCATGCTTCTTAGACGTTTCTTTAAGATTACCTTTTTAAACTAACAACTTTTTGCATTTTCACCCTTTGTGAATTAAGTACAAGTTCAGCCTGTCTTTAGAGAAACTCCTTTTGCAGATCCATTCCCAGGACTAATAACGTCCTATTTCCTTTACCTGTCATAAATTGACCTCTACACCACAAGCTTAGAAGTGCCCATCTCCCATTAAGCAAGTAATTAGTGGTGCATTAAGTTTTTTTTTTCCTCCTGAATTCAAAGTAAAATGTATAGGCTGTTTGCTGCTGGGTTGAAAACACACATTGTTTGGTATGCAAGTACATAAGTCCTTTCATTGTGAATAGGACCCAGAGTGATTAAACAAGCACTCTTAATATGTTAATTTATAATTTTAATTACAACAATCTTGTATTTATAGTCATTAGTGAATACTAATATAAATATTTTTCTATCTTTTTATTCATAATGCATAAACCAATCATCCAGTTACTTCTCTGAGGTTGCCTGTTTTTGTTTCATAATACAATCTTTGTTCTTAGTTATGAATGCATTTTGTTCGTTCCTGTCTTGAATAATCCCTCATTAAGCTAGTCACTTTCTGCTCCATGCTAAAAAGGAAAAATTATCATGCAAATGTGGCATGCCATATTAAAAAGCACATTACCAAACACTTTTGTTGCTGTCCTTCAATTAGTTTCCCTTCTTTGAATTTAATTCCATTTGTTGTTAAACTACTGACTTGATGTATGGACTCATGAATTTCAGGCTGCTGCCAAGAAAAGTGGGGGGAAAAAAAATCAAAGCCTTTTCGAAGAGCTGCAGAGGCAAGCTGAAATGAATCTGCTTCACCTTTGACAAGAACACTTGAACAGCAGTGAAATCCTCTGATGATTCAACTTGGCTAATTATCCAATTATTTATTTCAAGAAGAAAGGCACTGTTTTACAGTTAGAGAAGTGTAAGGCAATCTGAGAAATTTGGTAATGACAGATGACTTAAGTCACTTCTAAGATAAACAGTATCTGTGCAAACTTGTCTCGCCAAGTGTTCTGAGGCAGCAGCTCCTTGGTGTCAGCGTCAGTGAAATCCCGGGGACCCAGAGGGGTTGGTTTTGTTTGTTTGTTTTGCTCTTTCAACAACAGAAGTGATTTTACACTTCTAGCCAACACGTCAAATTTCCATGGCTCTTCAGCAATGTTTAAGTTGTCTTCCTCTTGATTAAAAGCTTTGGGTTCAAAGCAATACTTTTTAATTGCCTAATGATATAAGTCAGTTCTTAGGAAAGAACCGCACATTTAGGAGTTCATTTGCAATATAACTGAAAAATTCATTGCATGGCAGTAAAACAATTTACTGTTAATTACAAGGAGAAGAATTTGCTGTAGCATGCTCACAGATTGCCATGAATCATGCAGCACTCCTAGAGATTTATAACAGATGTGTAAGTGGGATGAATTAGCAGGGTTTAATAACAGAGACACAAATCATGCAGACTTCAAGGAGCTTTAATTGATATACTAGAATGTGACGGGCATGAATCACTCAGCCATTCAACAGCACTGTAACATATGGTCAGCTCAATATGCTGCATCTTAAATCGGTTGGTGAGTCGTTGGTTGTCCCATATGGTGGAAGCAATATATTTTTCATGATTAAAAAAAAATACAACCATTTTTTTAAAGAAATATGATTGCAAAGCATGTTTGTTATTGAACCGTCACTTGAATGCCAAACTGGGTTGTTTTTTTTAATGATTTTTTTTTTTTTTTGATGACATGGGAGCTTCCTAAAATAAATAGCCTCTACTCCTTATAATACCAGATCGTTGGGGGCATTATGAGAACCAAATTGGTGCTGGTTGGCACCCTTGATCCCCAGCAAAGCCTGTAGAAGAGCAACTGATGAGAGCTGTGATTCTCCGGGAAATCCTTCAGACTCGGGCAAGGCAAACAAAATGAAAGGAACGGTGTCACTTTCAGAGACGTTTAGGGATACCCAGATTTGCAAAGAGACTCGGGTTAAATGGGAGCCCCTTACTCAGCAGAGTAGGAAAGTGGCTGTGGTAACACTGTGACCTCACATGTAACATAGGACGTAGCATTTTATATCGACCTCTTAATTAAAGGCTCAGTCCTTCAGCAGCATTCTGGAAATGCTAGAAGAAATCCTGGCAGAGTGGCACGTAGATGGTAGCGCCAGCCCCATGTTATTCCTGAAGGATTATTTTAGTTCATGAAAACAGGTATCCTGGTGCAGACCAGTAACTGGTAGCATGCAGCATCTTTTTATTGAAACTGGGATTCGACAGTTTTCGACAAAGCTTTTGTAGCATTAGTAAATCTGACAGACTTGAAAAAGGAATATTGCAGCCTTAGAACCGTGGCTGCCAGAATTTAATGTCAACAATTAAAATTTATTTTGATCCTTACCTACTGTTTATTACTGTTTGTATACACAACAGACCTTACTAATACAGAGATGCACTATTAGATGGAATTACCATCTGTTCAGAGTGAAATGCTGGCATCTGTCTTAGATGCTAAAACTAAAATGATATTATTTCTAGCAAAACAAAATTAACTGCTTTTTACTCACCAAGTTTAATTTTGAATGTGTCGTTGTGCCCAAGGAATAGTCTTGTTGATAAAATATGTAATGACCTCTGTTACCATGTTTGCACTGAAATACATGACTTTCACGGGGCCTCTGTTGGCCTTTCTGGCATAGCAGAAATTAGACTTTTTAAAACACTTTTAATTTTCTGATGTATTAACCACAGTAAGGCATTAAACAACAATTTTAAATGTGTAAGAATTAGACTGTTGTATGCAAAATATTTTGATAGCTGTGCCTGAAGTAAGTGCAAGAGAAAAGATTAAATAGACAGGAATTCGTCTCAGCAAGGTTGCCATACGCCCACAGTGACACCTTTAGGAAAATATAAACTGTTATCTTCTCTGTTGGACTATTTTTAATTTTCTCCTACTCTGACATCCAGGAAAGATTTATATTCCTCATTCCTTCCTTTTTTTTTTTTAAAGCCTAAGTATCCTATTAAAAAAGATCTCTAGCTTGTTGAAGTTAGAGAATTTGGAGTATCAAGGACAATGGTAGTTTCCATGTTGATGTTGGATCCGTGATGCTACGTTCTGAGGAGCCCAACTTCAATTCTATAGATCACAAAATAATAAATTTTGTCACACCAACATTTAATGCATGTACACAGTGCATTAACTGTAACTGTAGTACATTTATTTGTGCTGGAGGAGACTTGAAATTGATTTAAAAATCAATACTTTGCTGTCAGAGAAGCAAGTGTTACAATGCATTTAAGTAGTTAATTGCATAAGCCCCATAAAAGCTTCAGGTTTGGGTACCAGGGATACCATAATTACAGCCCAAGCAACTCCCTTGTATTAATGGTAGGCTTTAGGGAACAGTGCTTGTTGTCATCATTGCTGCTGGGTGTGTGGTTCAGAAACCGTGGATCCTAGCCTGCCTCACGTGTAGAATGCGAGTTACTTGCAAGTCATTGATGATCCCCAGTGTGACAGCTGTTGGCTAAGGTGATGTTACTTACCAAGGAGGTTGTTCTCCTTAAGTTCCCTAAAAGCAGTGCTTCCTGGACCTCCCCTGGTATCACAGAACACATAGAAAAATCATAATATTTATATGGCGTGCTGGGGCCAAGAACAAAGTGGCTCAGAGCTGAAGCAGATAAGCTGGCTGATGTCCTGGAGGGCTGAGGGGATCCATATTACCAGCGCCCCTGCGTGGTTGAGTACTGAGAAGCACGGCTTGAAAATGTTCAATCAGAATTTTGAAACTGGATGAGATCCTAGCATAATTGGGTCTGTCATGCTCTTCAATAAATGAGGTACTACCCAGCAATTCCACTCCTGGGTGTATTTCCGAAAACAAGCAAGCAAACAAACAAAAGACACTAATCTGAAAAGGTGCCTGCATTGCAATGTCCAGAGCAACGTTATGTACTGTTGCCAAGATATCAAAGCAACCTAAGTGCCCATCAGCAGATAAATGGATAAAGAAGATGTGAGATACACACACACACACACACACACACACACACACACACACACACACACACAGAGGAATACTATTCAGCCATTAAAAAGAATGAAAATTTGCCATTTGCAACAACATGAATTGACTTGGAGGGTGTTATGCTAAGTGAAATAAGACAGAAAGAAAAATACTGTATGATATCACTTATATGTGGAATCTAAATATGACTAGTGAATGTTGGACAAAAAAGAAGCAGACTCGCAGGTACAAAGAACAAACTAGTATTACCAGTGGGAAGAGGGGAGGGGCAGTATAGGGGGAGGGGCTTAAGGGACACAAACCATTATGTATAAAGTAAGCTACAGGATATATATTTATAAATAAATCACTAGGCTGTACATAGAAATTAATGTTGTAAATTGACTATGCCTCAATGAAAATCTACAAGGATATATTGTACAACACAGGAAGTATAGTCAATATCTTACGCTAACCATAAATGGTGTATAAGCTCTAAAAATTTTGAATCACTCTATTATTGTACACCTGTAACTTCTATAATATTGTACATCAACTATACTTCAAATTTTTTTCCAAAAAAAAAAAAAATGAATGAGTGAGGTACTGAAGAACATAGAGACCAAATAATGGATTAGCCAGTGTTCCATAATTAGGGTCCTAAACAGTGAGTCTAGAACCTAAGTTTTCTGCTTTTCAGTTTACATCTTCTCTCTTGAAGGAGACTAGAAAACTGAGAAGGAAATGGCAAAATAGATTTTGTTCTTCTTTCCTTAGTCAGAGAATGGATAGTCAACAAGGCAGCACTGAGAAACTTCTGAGAGTCTAGGGGAGAATCCTTTAGTCTCCTGGACACTGATTGGAGACACGTTGCCAACTGGGAAATCAGGGCTTCACGACCAGTCCTGGATTTCATGCTTAAGTCCTGGTCCCAGTGCCCTTTCACAAGTGTTTGGGCACAACATTGTGTGACAGACCACGTTTCCTGGGACAGTTTGCATCTCTGAGAAACAGTAGAATCATTTTCCACTGACGAGACGCCTGAGGATGTCTTCTGTTAGTCTCGCCTCTCACCCCCGAGATGCGAGAAGGCTGTTCATTCTTAGTTTGCTGTCTTCCCGATAGAAAGTTGATGTTTTAAGATGTTGACACAGCCATGCAGTCTTCACAGACAACAGTCTTCCTTGAAAACACAGATTCGATTTTAAAGACCTGTCATCAGCCAGAGCTTCTGCTCATTTCTTCTATGGTTCTTATCCTAGGATGCTCAAACTCCACACTGCATAAATTTTGCAAGTGTAAATTTATGCATTATGATATGCTATTAATCAGATTATAAAGTAATAAATGCTGCATAAAGAAGAATGTATACTGCAGAGTGTTTTATAAAAGAATGCTTATAAATAGAAGAGCTAGACCAGAAATTGGATTACAGAGCTACTGCAAAAAATACAAGAACATTGTAATTTTATTCCAAGTGGAAAAAGACTTTGCATGTTGTTATTCTTTGAAATGATGGATATTGAAGATCCATGTGATACTTTACATTTATAAGAGGATTTTCTTAGTAAATACAGATAGATTTTGAATGTGGGTGAATTGAGTCATTACATAGTATGTATTTTGAAAGATGTTTTATTGGCTAGTAATAATAGTGCCTTGTATTTGTACAGAAATTTGTTTTGTAAAACCTAAGGCAA
Organism: Camelus dromedarius; assembly: GCF_036321535.1. NCBI lineage: Eukaryota > Metazoa > Chordata > Mammalia > Artiodactyla > Camelidae > Camelus > Camelus dromedarius. The sequence goes on from NC_087456.1 coordinate 27,842,768, forward strand.
TTATGTGTATTGTTTTTAAAAGCAGTTATTGTCAAAGTATTCCACTGAACATTTATCCTTGTGGTGTTGGTGGGAAAACCGAGGCACATAGGTTTGAAGTGATTTATCTAAAAATCATGCAGAAATAGATAAAAAGTGAAAATTACAATCTCTAAAAGTCTGCAGAGACTTTTCCATTGTTTTATGTTGTCTCTTAATTTACTGTTTTCTGATAACAAATTCATACCTGTATTCCCTGTGCTTTTATGTCTGAGCTATGGTCTTCTACCCACCCTGTCTCTTAGTGAGTCTGTGTTTGTGTGCATGTGTTTAACAGTTCAGGAGTACGTATTTTTCGTATCATTTTTGCTTGTGTATGTGTGTGTGAGATCAGTCTAGTTTAATTGATTGAAAATTCCCTTTCTGGTCTTAGGGGAACTCTGAAGATAATGACTAGGTAGGTGCTCACCCTTTGAAGCAGGCTGGGTTGACTCCCCGCAAGTGAAACTATAACCTACCAGCTGCAAAGGTGTTTATTTTTAAGCAAGTGAATAAAAATGTGTATATACATATTTATACAAATACGTGTGTGTGTGTGTGTGTGTGTGTGTGTGTACACACTCTAGTTCCACTCATTCTTTGTACTCGACTTCCTAAGAGCAGTTTAAATGCTTGGTGGAGTAATTCTCCTGTGAACCTAGAAGCTCCACCACTTGTTAAATAGTCAGCATGAATTTTAGTGGATTCTCAATGCACACGTGTCCTCATTGATAATAATCATTTTGCCATATTTAAAAAATTGTGTCCTCTCACTTTTAGTAGATATTAAAACAAACAGAAAAGCAACCTGTCGAGTTGCTGGAATTCCTTTTATTTTGTTTGACTCTGAAATTATATTCCTGCTTAAGAAGTGATTTTGGATTATGTATCAGTGGGGAAAGAACTCTGAATACAGTGGTGGTACAGAGCTTCGTTATCCTCATCCACCTGGGTGACTGGAGTAAAGCAAAAGACTATCAAATGTCAGACAAATGGGACCTTGAGAAAGAAGCAGCTTTTAAGTAAAAATAAAATTCTTCAGTTATTAAGAAGTATAGGAAGCTTATTCATAATTTCACTAAATATTTAGTTAAAATGGAAATTCTGTTCTTAATACATCAAATATGTTTAATTTGTGATTCTCTAAGTCTTTGCTGTACAACATAGTAGCCATGGTAGGTATATATGTGGCTATTTAAATTTAAAATAAAATTAGTAAAATGAAAAATTCCAGTCCTCAGTCTTACTAGCCACATATTAAGTGCTCAGTAGTCATTTGTGGCTAGTACCCACCACATTAGACGGTACAAATCTAGAACATTTCCACTAGAGAAAGTTCTATCGGTTATCACTGGAATAGAGGGTATTTTTCAAACTTAAACGTTCAGGTCCTTGTATCCAGAACACTAGGGAATCTTAAAGGGAAAACAGAAAATGTAACAGAAGAAATCAAAATTCCTCTTTTGTGCTTCTGAGTAGCAAATTTTAGACAATTAAAAAAGATGTAATCAATCCTCCATTGCTTCCCTGAGCCCAATACTCAAAAATTTTGACAGTCCTCCTTCGGCAGTTAAGCTAATAGCCAATAATGGCTTGCTGAACTTTTAATACAAAGACAGAACTCCAAACTCTGAAGATGAGATTAGTGGGAGAAGAAGTTTCTGCATCGCTTAGCTTTTCATTTTGTTTTGGATTATTTTGAAGAGGGATCATAGCTTATAGAAAGAAATCTTTGAGAACCCACCATGTAGCTAATTTTTGGCAAAGAATACTGAAGGAAATCATGCATAAAATTTACAGATCCATATGTGTAAGAGCAAAAATATCACAGGGTTCGCAGCAGCAGCAGAAGAACAAAATTGTTAATTATCTTTCTGAGTTGATGAACTTTTTGCTCAGTGCCCTCTCTCCTTTACTAAACGTGAAAATAGAATCACAGTTAATTGTTTCTCTACGCAAAGCTGGCCAAGCTTTCTAGAGAGTAACACGTGGTCACTGTTCTAAGCTGTTTTAAGGTGAATTTCCTTTCTTGGTTTAAAGATACTAGTTTTTGTATTCACATCATTTTAAATTACATTTACTGAAACAGGCAAAGACTGTGCCTGCATAAGGCTGTGTTAACATATGTGTAAATGAAAAGTCCACAGCCTTCGTTTAGGTCCTTAATAAATAGGCCTGGTGATTACGACGTTTTTTTTCCTTTCTTCACTTTCACCCCTCAAGTCCAGCTGACACACTTAGAGTAGGTATTTATCTCATCCTACAAACTCAGCTGTTTTAAGAAAATAAAAATCAAAACAAGCCTTCATTTTCAACAACTTTGTTATTAATCTGATTCCTTCCCAGTAGGTATTTTTATTTTTATTTTTATTGACGTATAGTCAGTTTACAATGTTGTGTCAGTGGTGTATAGCATGTTTCAGAAATACATATACATACATGTATTTGTTTTCATATTCTTTTTCATTATAGATCATTACAAGGTATTGAATATAGTTCCCTGTGCTATACAGAAAAAAATTTGTTTATCTATTATATATATAGTAGTTAGTATCTGCAGATCTCAAACTCCTCATTTATCCCTTCTTACCCGCTTCCCGCCCTGGTAACCATAAGTTTGTTTTCTATGTCTGTGAGTCTGTTTCTGATTTGTAAATGAGTTCATTTGTGTCTTTTTTTAAGATTCTACATATGAGTGATGTCATACAGTATTTTTTCTTTCTCTTTCTGGCTTTTCACTTAGACTGACCATCTCCAGGTCCATCCATGTTGCTGCAAATGACATTGTTTTATTCTTTTCTATGGTGGAGTGGTATTCCATTGTATAAGTGTACCACAGCTTCTTTGTCCAGTCCTTTGTTGATAGACATTTAGGTTGTTTCCATGTCTTGGCTGTTGTATATAGTGCTGTTGTTAACATTGGGATGCATGTATCTTTTTGAATCCAGTAGGTTTTAAGGAAAGTTTCAAACCTATTACTCCTGGAGCTTCTCTGGAGGCTCCAAAGGATTGCCTGTGTCCCAGGACCACAAAGCATGTCCCCAGCGTGTGTGTAGGCGCTGGGCACTCACTGCCCAAGGCCCAGGCCACTGCTGCTGGTGGTGTGGTCACTCCAAGGCCCACGAAGCTGCCCACAGTCTTTTATGCTGGACAAGACACAGGCTCGTTCTTCCATGTGGATGCTTTGGTTTTTGCTTTCAGAGTGGTTTTTGCTTGCTTATTTTAATTTAGACCAGATGCTAAATTTTAAAAATCAGAAAATTATGTGTAAAATGACTTTTTTTTTTTAAACAAAATATTGGCAGCATTGGGTCATCATTCCTAAATCAAGCGCTGGCTGCCACAACTTAGTTTACCTCCACCCTGTTCTTCTCTGATCCCACAGTTTCTTTGTCTCCCCAAGGAGCCCATTTCAACCATTTCCTTTACCTGCTTGGCTTCTGTGAATTACAGCCCTGACTTGATGCCTCGTTAAGACAAGGGACTCTGTGCTTTGTGATCATTAACCATTGGCTGGTAGTCACTGGTTTCACAAGGTGTAACTCCTGGGAAGGGTAGCTCCCACTCAAGGGATTTCTCTAGAAAACAGAGCAGCCATGAGCCATGAGAGACCAGCGGGCACAGGAGCTGTAGCCCTGAAGCACCTGCTTAGTAAAGGGAATCTGGGTGGGGCACCAACAGAATGTAATGTATAGTATCTGTTAATGGAATAAGAGAAAATAGAGAAATTATTTGTAAGAAAAAAATTTGTTTAATGATAAATGCGTGTTTATTAGTCATTTAAATGTTCTTTAGTCACATTTAAGATGAACTCTATCTCATGTTTTCAGTTCCTAGAACCATATGAATATTCGAGACCATGCTGATTTGATTTTGAGTGTGATGTATGCAGGGACACGTGGACATATGTGTGCATATATGTGTCTGGAGACAGAAATCACATCCTTGAAAGTAACAAGGTTTTTCTAATACTTAGCGCCAGCCCAGCTGCAGCCGCCTCTGGTTGAAGGAATCAACAGCACAGCCGTCCACCTTCGGTGGCTCCCACCTGAAGAACAGAATGGACCCTCCCCTATCTATCAGCTGGAAAGGAGGGAGGCATCTCTGCCAGCTTCGGGGGCCACGATGATGAAAGGAACTCGTTTCGTAGGAAATGGATATTACAAATTTCCTAGCTCCACTCACCCAGTCAATACAGACTTCACTGGTAAGTGCTTGACATTGTTTTAAGAGGCACTGAGCCCTGAGGTGTTTCCAGTTATTTTGATGTCCCTTTACAGTGAATGTTTGCTATGCTTGTTTATAGAGACACTAATGTAGGCCTTTTATAACTTTGGTTCTGTCAACATATGTATCTTTTTAGTATTCTGGGAAAGAATTCAGGTAAGTGGAGGAAAGAAAGGGGGAAAAAAAAGTAGATGTGGAAAGGCAGGCCTATTGGTTCAAAGTATGTGCTGGAAATGACTCTTGGACAGTATTTACCAGACTGTGTTTCTTGGAATATTTTTCAGTTGCTCTATGAAGAGAGTTCTGTGGGCAAATGAGTTTGAGAAATGCCTATCTTATCAGAGAGTCTCAGTACACATCAGGTTATTAAAATCTCTAAAGAGAATTTTAAGAAAGCTATTTAACTTTGTTTAACTAAGTATTCCTAGAGCTTATTTGATGTAACTTTTTTTTTTTTTTAAGTATAACAACTGTTAATACCCCGCGTTCTGTGGAGAGCATTATAGGAAACAGTAATTTCAGGGATAACATACCTTTTCTGGGTCAGGCCTAGTCAAGTGAGGCACAAAATTTCAAGGCACCAAAAATCCAGTAATCAACGTAAATAGTGTTTTAGTACAATAGTTTTAAAATAAAAATCAGTGCAAATAAAGTCCCCAGTAAAATATAAAAATTTTAAATGAACGCAAGATCCACCCCTCACTGTGTGGCCTCATGTGTCTCATTTAATTCCTGGTCTTACTGGTATTACAGTATTTTGGAAGTCCTGTTACCTCTATGAGTTACAGTTTTTAAGTGTTATTTTATTACAGATACAGAAAACTATAATTATGATATATACTTTATTTTCCCATTTAAAGAAATTAAAAGTAAAAATGTATATTCTGTAAACTCATGATGATATTCATTTAATCCATGAGAAAGTCATTGTGGAACATATAGCTAGCCTTTAAAATGTTGAATATGTTGAGGACAATGAAATGGAATTTGAGCTATAAAATGTAGCTCAAGTATCATTTTATTTTTACCTAAAATCGTAAATAGTTTGCTTTTAAGTGAGGATGGCTGCTGATGTATGTTTGTAATGAATCATGATTAAATTCTGGCTGAGATTATATTGAGATTAATGTGTGTTTCACCCCTGGCCCAGTACATCAAACTCCTCACTGAGTTTTGGAAATTCAACTATTGAGCTCCCCTAAAATGCTCAGCTTCTGCTTAGTATTCGTAAAAGTCAAAAAAAAAAAGGAGGGGGGAGAGGGAAGATAGGTATCTGGAGAAGAACCAATGGTTAAAAAGTGAAGGACTTTTTCTCAGATGGAACTAGATACTGCCTTCCTGGTCCAGCATTTGGCTCATGATGTGTTTCTTCGAGGAAACAGCCTTCATTCCCATTCATCTGGGTATCGCGGCAGCGAGCATGTCAGCTTGGATTTGCTGGCTAGCCAGCAGACAGATTTTTGATGGGATCACCTACTGTTGTTGCTGTGAAAGATAGAGTGGCCCGTCCACTGTTAATAAATTTAGTCGTCTGTGCTGTCTCCCTCACCGGCCTTATACTCTGAGGTGCAAGGGCTTGGGGCAGATGCAGTGTCTGGGAAGTTTTCCAAATTCCTCTTTAAAAAAGTTAGGCTGTAAACACCGGCCTCACTAAGCAGCGTCCTTCTGTCTATAACAAAGCCTCCAGCTGCACGGAAAATGTGTTTGGAGCGCACATCATTTGAAGGACAAGGCAGGGAGATCACGGTTTTGGCTTGAACTGCTCCCTGGAGCTTTGGTGATTCCTGGAGAATAGGAGTTCTTCTGCATTCGGGCACGTTCTGGGGCCTTGCTAGCTCCTTTTTATTATAGCTTTGCTAACTTTTAAGGCTCTCTTAACTTTTAAAGGAATGAGGTCACCACCAAATGATTGGTTTGACCCTTTGACTCAGTTGGCAGGTTTGGTTGGAGACTTTTATTGAGCTGGTTTACATTTTTCATTATTTTCATTATGAAAATATTCATTTTTATCATGGTTTAACTAAATTTATCCAATTATGAGCCAGGACTAGTTTACAAAATCAACTCAATGGTTTTCCTTTAACTTGCATCTTCTAGTGTAGAAAGGTGAGTGTATAATTGGCATCGTACATCTGCTTTATCTATATATTCTCTCACCCAATCCCTTGACAACCCTATGTACAAGTTCAAAGGTAAGTACTTTCCTCCACATGGTCCGTGAGAAAATGAGGCTCCAGTAACTGGCTCCCCAGAAAGTGCCACAGCTGCAGAATTTTAGAGGTAAAATGTGCATTGGAGGCTTTTGGTTCAGAAGCTGGTGCTTTGCCGCAGAAGGGGAAGGGGCACCCAAGGACAGTTCTTTGAAAGCTGTGGAATAAGAAGTATCTGAAAGTCATAAATGAGGAAAGGAGATGAAATCATTTCACCCAAATCTGCCTTGCCCAACACTGCTAAACTTTTCAGATTTATCTTTCGTATTTTTGGCTTTTTAGATAATGAACGGTAAATAGTATTGATGTTGTTTATTTGCTTGTGTCCCCAAAGACTTCTGGGGAAAAGATTTTTTCCCCATAGCAGTTAATTCTCGAGTGTTAATAAAGCTTGATGTTTAACACTGAGCAAAATTATTTTCAATGAGCTGAGCTGCTGTGTGTCCAGTAGAACTTTCAGTGCACATACCTGTGTATTTCATGCAGTTTTTCGACTCGGAGGTGTATTTAATGAGCAAATCCTGGAAATCTGTAAGATGATGAATTATATTGAAAAAGTGAATAATTATAAGAAGTAAGATGTCTTATTTTGATTCATTTCAAAATCTCAAACTCTAACTAATATGATTCCTGAAATATGAATAGAGATATCAAATAACTCAAAAACAAATATACAGTGTTGTATATTATTATACATATTTTATATAAGAAAATGAACGTCATATTTCACCCATCAATGATAGGATTTGTAAATACATTCATAACATGTTCCGTGGTCATAGCATTATGTTGAAATCCTCAGTATTATTATTGCAGTTGAAGAAAGGAATCTCTTACATAGCTCACCCTTTTTCCATATTTGCTTTAAATGTTTTTACCGCATATGATAGAATGAAAATAATTCAAACATGTTAATATATGCCTATGTTGCTTACTATTAGAAATTATTAACCTTGTTATTGTAAGGGTGAGCTCTCTCAAAATCTGGGGGTGAAAAATTAACCAAATGAATTTTGGGGGTCGATATCTTTTTGGTCCCCTTTCCTTTCTGATACAAGTGTTCTTTCAAAAATCTGATTTCCAGGAAGGGTATATTATCAGTTGTTTATATCATAGTACAAATAACTCTCCCATTTCTGTATGCTTAAGAATGAGGGCTTTGGGAGTAGGCTAACTAGTAAGTTTCAGATCCAGGTTCCATTATTTATTAGCTAAATGTAATTAGAAAAACCGCTTAATCATTTTTGTGCCTCTGCTTTCCTTTTCTTTAAAATTGGCATAATAATACTAATTATAGTATTGAGATCTAGCTGATAGATAAGGATCACAGGAGATAGCCCACCTTAGCACAGTGCCTGCCACATAGATTGCTTTACAGTCATAAACATTAGCTATTAGCTGTCACTCACTTAACAAATATTTATTAAGTGCCTACTATGAGACAGGAGCTTTCCTAAGAGTCTTCTGCAATTCATTAAGTCAGCATTCTATTAAGTCATCTGCCGCTACATGTACAATATATGTTTGCCTAAATGTTATATCTAGGGTATGAGTAATATGCAATTTCTATATTAAATTGTGATATTGAATTTTGTTTTTGAAAACAGTTAAATTAATCTACCTAGTGTTGAGACATTAGACAAACTGCTTTCCTGTGGGTCTGATCATGCTCATCCATTAAACCAAGGATTGTACTGGATGATCAGTGCCTTAACCTCTAAAATTCCAAGTCAGTAAACACAGGATATTTATGTAGCCTCAAAAATTCAAAATAGAAGTTATTACCAAGGCATCTGAGTTTAAAAACACTTAGCTTTTTAAATAAGTTGTTTTGTTAAAGTTCTTTCATATAATATTGCATTCACAATTTTAAGATTAATGTATTTTTATGCTTTTTTGCTACTATTCTGAAGAATTTATGGGGATAAGTTAACTTCTAGGGATAACTTTAGTGATATGGGGAAAATTACTCAACGTGAAATGAATGTTCAATTTTTGGCTTATATCAGAGGATGTAAAGAAGCAGCAAATTAAACATACTTTCATGATCTTATAACTAGAAAACATCTGAATACTCATAATGAAATATTCCCTTGGTTACATGGGGTTAACAGTGCTTCATCCTTCCAAAACTGCACCCCCCCATCCCCGTCCACAGTTGGAAGGGGGCTATCGTTGTGTCTTCAGAGGGGAAAAAAAGATTTGCTTATTTTTTTTCAGGAATGCAGAGTAAATCCATTTGATTTACACAAAGAACTTAGTCCTTTCCATGTAATGCTAGTAATCCAAATGGAACCTGATAAAAACAGCAAACTAAAATCCTCAGACTGGCGTTCCAAAGGTGACCCTCTCTCTCCTTGTCACTTCTTTTCCTATTAGCGAAAACAGGTCCATGATCATTTGGGGGAAGGTTTGACTATTGTAGTATCCAGATGCCAATCACGCCAGCCTTTTAAACTGCCTTTACTGGTGACCCTGCCCAGAAATCAGGAACTGCCTTTGGGGAGATCTTTGTAGCAACCCACTGGGGAGATGAGCACACGTGTGCACCTGGATGTAATTCCCTTTTATTTGTCTTCATGAAAAATGTGATTACTGATGTTGAATATCTTGCAGATGAGAACTCTGTACACTTTCTTCATAATAATGCCGTTCAAGGACACCAAATGATTGTCTTACGTTTTTGTCGCTTCGTACTTGCCTTCCCCAGCATGGCTGAACAAAAAGGCTTTAATACCCAGAAATACAATTAATTACCAAGCCATGAAGAGAGAAATGCAACCCCCTGAAATCAATATTCTTTAAAAGCATCTATTTTCTATTTTTTTACTCTGTGATATTGATACTTTATTATTTTTTGTATTATTTCTAGTGAACTGAGAGATTTAAACACTGCATTAAAGAAAAGCTGATTATAAGCAGTTACAGTGAAGGTACAAGCAGGACAAACTTCTTCAGATCCACTAATTACCAAAAGCATATTAATTCTGACCCTCAACACCCTTGATGTCCCAGTATTTGTTTTCTTCTGACTGGGAGCAAGTAGTTTTACCGGGAAGTGCTTTAAAAACAAAAAGAAATGAACAACAACAAAAAAAAACCCCAAAATACCTAAATAAAATGCCAAGTCTTTTCAAGGCATATTTAAATCACAACTTAATTTAAACTTTGATGTTAGATTTCGGCTATAGTTACTGAAAACCAAACATATAAATCTACGGCCTAGCAGTTTAGCAAGCAGGCAGCAATGATACAGAAAAACAAAGGCAAGAGTAAGAACACAGAACTTGGGAGCAAAGTAAAGAAGTGGGTCTCGGGTAATGACGAGGCTCTTCTGCGTAGGTGTTTCTGACTGGACAGAATCAGAAGAGATGTGACTGTCTTGTTGGGCTCATCTCTTTGGATGGGGAGGGACAAGGATCCAAATGCCTGTCTTCTTGGAATAACAGAAGTCAGACTAACCCATGATAACTAGGAACATTAAGAAGTGAATATTAAGATAGTTTACTTTTTATTCCCTTTGCTAGAGAGGTACAAGTAAATTCTCAAGAACTTTCAGGTGATGGTGGGAGAGGGCTATGTTTTTCCTCCATTCACCAAGTAGAAGGGAGCTGAGATCAAAGAAATGGGAGAGAAACCAACACAAGTGGATAGTGATGCTTGACAAGTGAAAATACCTCGTAATAGCATCTACTCTGCTCAACATACTGCCCAACATGGCCTCAGGTGGCCAGCAAGCCAAGGTGGCACTGACCATGCCAGTACAATAGAATAACCTGTTCGTTGAAATAAACTTTCTGTTAGCTGCTAACACTCTTCTGAGTGGCTTAAAGCGTCAACTTTTCCCATCTCTTCTATTACCACATAAAGTTGTGTTGTTGCCTGAACATGCGCACTATACGTGTGTTCTCACACACTCATGCCATTCTCTCAAACACAGGCTTTCCGCCCTGTCCTCGAGGTTTTTGATCATCTCAAATATACCAACTTAAATTGTCTAGTGTCTTTTTCTTAACAATATGTTGGCTATTTTGGGATCTTCTTTAAGACTTCATTGTGAAAGTATAATATGTTTCTGTCACTTAATGACCTTCTGCATCAGTATAAGAGATTAATTTTAGTTCTCTTTTCATCCAATTTAAATGGGTAGAAAGAGGAACTTTGAGTAGAAAAAGAATCATACTGATGGCAGTGATAGCAAAACTAGCATCTATGAAGGTGACTGCTTTTGGATTTAGTAAAATGCACTGTTTTGTATATATTTTCTTGGAAAAATTAATTTAAAATATTTAAGTATCTATAGTTACTATTTTGTATCAGGATAAGTATAACATGCCTAAAAGAGTATAGATTAAGATTAACTTCATTTACAGTCGGGTAGAGTTCCAGTAATGTCATTGTCAAAATGCTGGATCTTTCAAAGCCGAGTTCTAGTGGTCTGAAGAAATGTTTTACGAGATCATGCACTAAGCATTCCATTGGAGTGAAGGAAATCCCAGGTAGTCTTATGAAGACCACATTTAAGGTCTGTATATTGAAGGAAGCTCACAGAACAATACCCCTCAGACATTTGGAGATTCAAGAAGGGAAGGTCAGTTACATTCTCTTGACTGAGGCACAGTCTTAGCTGGGGGGTTCTTTGACCTTAAGTGCAACTTCAAAAGAGAGGCAGGAGGAGGAATAAGGAGGAAGAAATACCTTCTTAGTAACTCAGGTCATCGAAGTTATCTCTGGCAGTGGTGGCTGTGTCATCCCCACAAATAAAATGTGTCCTAGGAGAATTTCATAGAGGAAAGACAAGGACTTCTGGGAAGTTGATGAGAGTGAAGAATTTAATGATCTATCTAGCCAGGCAGAAAATGAACAAAGAATGTATATGCCTCTTTCTTGAATTCTCTGTCTCTTCACACGCCCATCCCCCAATCCATTTCTTCTGTGTTTACCAGAGTGAATTATAACTGATTGCTTGAGACAGAAACCTGGAAAATGTCCTTGGATAGTACTTCTCCCTCCCTCCCTCACATTCCATCAGTTGATCCTCTACTGGCCGTTCTTCCTCTGATACATCTCTTGGAACCATCCACTAGTTCTACAGCCACTCGTTGTCCAGGTCTGTGTTGTAGGTCTCTATACCAAAAGTTTCACTCTCTTCTAGGCTGTTTTTCAAAATAATACTATTTCTCATCATCCTCTTGCTCAGAACCTTTCAGAAGTATTCCATCAAGATGCCCTACATGAACCCTTTTCTGTTTACCTGCTTACCATTCAGCCTGATCTCTTCATATACCTCCTGGTTTACTTTCCAGCAGTACAACTGTCTTTCAGTCCCAGCTGCTTGGAGGTACCCCACCCTCTTAGATTCCCAGGTCTTTGAAGATCCTGATGGTTTTGCCTGAAATGCCTTTATTGGCAGGCGCTTCTCTTTCCTTCACCTGGTTAATTCCTGATCATCATTAAAGTGTCAACTGAGCTGTTCCTTTAGCCTCCCAACAGCCTCCCCCAGTCCCATGCCAAATTGAGGTCAGGAGTCTCTCCTGTGTATTACCGCAGAAACCAGAATTCCTCTGTTTTAACCCTATTACATGCCATTAAAATTGTTTGCTTTCTTATCTGTGTCCCAAGTAGACTGAATTTATGACTGTTTTCTTCCGTCATAACATTAATGCCTTGCCCATCGTAGGACCCTTACCAGATGTTCAGTAAGTGTTGAATAAAGAATTAGCTAAGTGAGTTAGTTAGAAAATGAAAAATCCATAAGAAAGTTTGCTTAGCTATAAGATTGGCTTAATAGTGAGACTTGCTATACACTAGGATACATCACATAATTTTGAGAGCTACCTTTCTGGAAGAATTGATAGCTTTGAGCAATAACTCAATTCTTTTAGTCTCTATTGGCCTAAGATGTATAAGAAAGAATGTTTTAAACGATATTGTATTAGTGGCAAAAAGGAATTCTTATTGGTGATCCTTAGTTTCTGGTGAAGCTACTTCTCTCTCAGTTACTACAGCTAGAGTAATTTTCTGCTCCACCATCGCTCTGACATGGTGTAGCTGGAAATGAGATGGTGCACGTCTCTTAGATACAGGATCTCCTTAGGCTTATTAAATTTTGAGTTAATGAACATTTTGACACTTTTACCTATACATATCATTAGGCCTTATTGCAGTAGGTTTCAGATGACAGTCATAATAAACATATGTAGTACAATAAAAAGCACTTTTAATCTTGAAAGTGCTTTATAAACAACAGTGATCAATGCTATGGATGGATTAACAGCATCACATGGATTGAATTCTATTTCAAGGGCAATGGAGATATTGATGTCAGCATTCTTGTTCATAAGGAAGGCAGCAGTGGCCGTAGTAGAAGTGCTGGTTCTGGAGTCAGATTCCCCAAGTTTAAAATCAACTCCTCTGCATGCTGGTGTTCAGTTTTGCATGAGTCACTTCCCTGTTCTCAAACTCAGTTTCTTCATCTCTAAAATGGATTATTGTAAGCTTTCAATGCAGGAATTACCTTAAAGAATTAGCACACGGTATCATAGTGGTCATTATTATTATATGTGCATGTACAATTTTTAAATCAGGATTTTGAATTATATGCTGTTCCATTCATACATATATTGTATGTGCCTAAACTACATAAATCTTGTTGATACTCTTTTATAACCTCTCTCTACTCCGTATCTCTCTGATCATTCATTTTATTCAGTCTATGAAGTTCTGACCTTTGTTATTTTACATTGCCTTCTCTCTCTAGAAGTCTGGATGTTCTGCATCTCACGTCTGCATTTCTAGTGGCTACCTTTATATTTTAATAGGCATGTATCAATGTAACTCTATTTCTGATCTTTTTCCTATTCTCAGTTTTAAAAAATAAGACTCTCATTGTATTCAATTTTTTATCTACCAATCACTCCTCCTTCTGTCACCTGCGGTTTTTCTCCCAATTCTTTATTGTAAATGCTCTCTTCAAGATCATTGATAATTTTCAAAACAAGGGCTCTTTGTTAATCCTCGACCTGTGTGTCCCTAAACAATCATGGTATCATTATGTCCTTTTAAACATGTGAAGAAACTTAATACTTCTCATCAGGCTTCCCCTTCTATTTTTTTTGCAAAAATTTTTCAAGCCTTTGGCTCTGCTTTCTACATCCACCTTTAAATGGAGGAACTCAGTCATTTAGTCAGTGTCTTGTGAATCGTTCTCAATTTCATCCCACTTGCCAGATGCTATGATTGGTGTTTTAGAAAGGTTATTGAGTAAAACAGGTACAGTCCCTAACCTTAGGGAGCTTAAAATCTTGCAGTGATATCAGGCATCAAACAGGTAATTAAATAATTACAAGTGATTTCTGACCCCAGCTACAAGAGACAGAGCTGTCTCCAGCTGTGAAGCATATCAGAAAATCCTCCTGCTCAGAAAAAAATAAAAAGCTGGATAAAATTTCTTTAAAGTATTATAATCTAAAGATATTAGTGAGTAACTAGGACTGCCAGGACTTGTGAGATCAAGATCACAGAAATAAGAAAAACCATGTGGGTGAGCTTTTTAATTTATCTTTGTATTTTCCTTCTCTTTTATGTCCTAATTCCTATATTGCATAGTCTTGGATAGGGGTAGGGAACATGGCTTGAGAGAGAGAGACAAAAAAATTAGAGTCCAGAACCTACCAAGGAGGAAGGATTCTGGTAAGTATGCCAGACTTTCAGTTGAAATCCTAGCAGTGAGAACAAATAAGAAATAGAGCAGTCATCTACTGGTGGGATAAAAATTGTCTCTCTGCCAGAATAATTAAATATTTGCGGCAAGAAAATAACATCAATCAGAGTCTATTTTTTTTTAATACATGATGTTTGTGCCGCAATCCAAAATTGCTAGGAATACCAAAAAATTAAGACCTAATAAATAAAATATAGATTCTCAAGTAATCTAGATATATTGAAAATATATGTGTGTATATATATAATATTGTATCTAGACATAGATTTAAAAATAACTATGATTAATATTATGAAGAAAATAAATGAAAAATGCAAAATTTAAACAGAATTGGAATATATTAAAACAGGAATTCTAGAACTAAAATAATAGCTAAATTAGGATCTCAGTAGAGTTTCAGTTTTATCCCTGATGGATTAAGTGGTATTAGACTAATTTTAAGCTATGAACATTCAAATGCATATATTAGGGAAAAAAAAGTTAGAAATCAATTATCTTAAGCTTATAACTCAAGACAAACCAGAAGCAACATAGCAAATAATCCCCCTAAAATTGAAAGAATGAAGTAATAAAAATAAAAGCAAAAATTAATAAAATAGGGGGGAAAAAAGAAAATAAATAAAACCAAGAATAAAATCTATATGATTCACCACATTAAGCTAATAAAGATGAACTCTTCTAAGTTATCCATATAGATTAAATAATATTTGATAAAACGTCCAGCAAACTAAAAATGAAGCATCCTGGTAAATTTATTTGTATAAGAACCTCCTAATAGCAGAATATTGAATCTTTTCTCCTAGAGGTCTGGAATAGGACAAGGAAGTCCACCATCACCACTTTTAATGAACATTGTACTGGAAGTACTAACCAGAGCAATGTAGCAAAAGAAGAAAAAATATATATATATATAAAGAATGTCAAAGAAGTAAACTGCCTTTATTTGAAGATGTGATGATTGTATGTATATGTATAAATTCAAAATAACATATAAGCTATCCAATTTAGTAAGTGAATTTTGCAAAGATGTCGGGTAAAGATGAATATGCATAAATCAAATGTTTCTATTGAGTAGTAAAAAAAATAAGTGGAAAAAGAAAAAATTTTAAGTACCTCTTATAATAGCATCAAAATGCACAGAATATTTAGAAACAAATCTTGTAAAAAATCATGCAAGACCTCTACACTGTAAACTACAAAGTATTACCATGAGTAATTAAAGACCTAAATAAATGGAGAGGTATCAGTGTTCATGGATTTGAAGACTTAAAGTCATTAAATGGCAAGTCTTTCCAATTTTATCTGTAAAATCCATGTACTTCCTATCAGAATCCCAGGATTTTTGTGGAAATTGACACACTATCTCTAAAATTTATATGGAGAAGAAAAGATTTAGGTAGCCAATGCTATACTGAAGAAGAAAGCTGGAGGATTTACACTACCACATATTAAGACTATCTGTTAAAGCTACAGTGGGTAAGACAGTATGGTACTGGCAGTAAGGATAAACAAACATACTAATGATATACTGCCACATATATATCCAAAAATCAGTACATATGTATGTGTACCAAAAAGCATGTGCAAGGTTGTTGATAGGAACTTTATGTTCCTAATAATGAAAAACACCTAACAAACCAAATTTCCATCGCAATAAAATGGACAATAAATTGTAATGCATTGGTTCAGTAAACTATTTATAGCAGTTAAAACCAAACCAACTCTTGCTTCACACAGCAACATGGATAAATCTCATGACCTACTATTGAGTAAAAGAAGCTAGAAACAAAACAGTCTAGTATTCCATTTATGTATTTCAAGAATAGGAAAATTAATTGGTGGTGGTAGAAGCCAGAAGATGGAGTAATAACTGAAAGAAAGCAAAACGGAGTCTTCTGAGAGCCTGGAATTAGTCTGTATATTAGTCAGAGAGGTGTTAATACGTATGTGTCTGCTTTGTAAATGTCCATCAAAATATATCCTAATACTTTGTGCACCTTGTTTTTATACCTCGGTTTGAAAAGTTACCAAAAAGAAAAAAAGATTTCAAGTATACAAAGTCCAGAAATAAAATGTAGAACATTGTTGTAACAGACAGCAGGATCATTTGAGCCAGTCTAGAGGATTCAAGTCCTCTCAAAGGAAAAGTTTTGTAATCCAAAAAATGCAGTTTTTGTAATCCAAAAAAGCTGGAGGAGTCCCATATGGTCAGAGCACAGAAAGCAAGAAAAATGGTGCTTGATGAGGCTGAAATATAAGAAGGGGCCAAGTCATGCACTTCAAGACCACTACATTAAAGATTTATCTTAATTTTGTCATCTTTATAAGCGGGTCTGCCAAATTAAGTTGATATTTTTAGTAAAACTATCCATATTTTTAATAGATTGACTCATTAAAAGTCATCTATTAGTTTTGACTACAGAATGTCTCACAAAATGTTAGACTTCTTTGTGAGAATCAGCCTGGGTAAATAGTTAAAAAAAAAAAAATAAAAAGAAGCAAATTCTGATTCCTACCACAGATCTGGGGAAATAGCTGGAAAGTTGCATTTTGACAAGATCTCCATGTCTACTCTGTTAAACATATGAATGAGCTATTCCTCTCAGGGTATTTGTCTAAGAGAAAGGAAAGGATTTGTCCGTGCAACAAGCATGAGCATAAATAGTCACAGCACCTACATTGAGCATGGCCAGAAAACTGGAAACAACACAAATATCTGTTCATAGGTGAGTGGGTAAACAAACAGTATATCCATACAGTGTAATACTACTCCACAGCAGAAAGGTATACACTACTGATATGAGCAACCACGTGGATCAAACCTCAACTGATGTGCTGAGTAAAGAAGACAGAGTAATCAATTATAATTCCATTTATATAAAATACTTTAAAATGCAAACTAATCTGTAGTGACAAAAAGAAGATCAGCGATGGCTGGGGCTGAGGAAGACGGGGTGGGGACCCGTTCTGCAGGAATCTCAGTGGCAGTTGCACAGGTGTACGTCTCTTGTGACTTCCTGAACTGTGCTCTTTAAATGAATGCAGTGTATTGCATGTAAATTGTACCTCAGTAAAATGGAAAAAAGTTCTGCAGGTGAGTCTTTAACATTCAAGGATGAGAACCATTGATGCACATTGTGATGGAAAAAATGGCTTTAAGTTCATTTAGAGAAATATCAGTCATTTTTTCTATTATTTAATTTACTGGTTCTGAACTCCTTTAGATAGAAACTTAAGTAACGTATATCCTTTAGATTTAAGCTCAACACTCCAAATTTCCCCTGAAATAAATTTGTATCACTATGTATTATAAAGCATGGGAAAAAAAGAGTTTTACTAAACTACGTTGACAGCAAGAAGCTATAATTTTAACAAAATAACATTTTTTTTTCTTTATGGGCTAGAGTTTCTTTTGAACTCATTCACATTGTGAGAGAATTTTTTTTTTTATAAACAGAAAGGGATGTTGTTTGTTTTTCAGGGTTTTTTTGCAAAAGAATTTAATCAGGAAAAATATGAAATACACATTTAAATATACAGTTGACCAATCCTTGGTTTGACGCTGTTGCCTCTGTAATGTGTTTTTCATAGCTCATATAATTGGTGTTAATATGCTATGCTATTAAGTTTAACTGAGAAAAATAGTTTGCTGAAAACTGATTTTTTCTGCATACTGATAAATTCAGTAGTCAAAAAAAATTAGAGAAATATAATTAAGGGCTGCAAAATCAATTTGTTACTCACTTAAAATGTGTTGAGTGGAGGCAGCAAGCAGCAGTCTACATGTAATGCTGTTCTCTCCTTGTTTACTTCATAAACGGTGCAAATTACAACTTTAATTTACAGAGCTGTTAATGCCTCATTGAAAACTTTCAGCAAGAATCCTATTTTGAATTTTCTTTTTCCCTTGTATCTAATACGCAACATTATCTCTGCTTTGTTGGCATGTGTAAGACAATACATTTAGGAATACTGATCTAAACAACGTGTATGAAAGGAAAGCTTTGCAAACATCACATCCCAGGCAAGGACATGAGCAGTGTCTGGTAGTTGTTTTCCAAAGTGGTTAATTTCTCCATTTCCTTTGTTCCTGCTGCTGCTGCTGTTAGTGTCTGTCATGCGTGGGGCACTCTGTTGGACTGTGACAACATACCTGGAATTCAGTAGGCTTGTTCCCTATGCTCGTAGGCCTTATGAGAAGAGAATCCATAGCTTTGGCTGCTCTTAACCATTATAATAGACTACTGTTTTTTCTGCCTACTAGTGTGTGATCGCCAAAACCAAAAATCAACAGTAAATTTAACAACCCTCAAATACTGGATTAGAAGTTAACCTTTAAAAAAAAGTCTGAAGGATAGACATAGGTTTGGTAACTGTTTTTGACATTCTTTAGGCAGTTGGTCTAGCACGTAACTACTCCGACTTACCACGTGGCTCCTGCCTCCCACAAGGAGGGATGTGTGGCCACATTCTTTGTAACGTGGACCTTCACTCCACTGATCACAGTTAGGACAAGTATGAATGTCGCATCAGAGCAGAACTGATCTCACAGGAATTTGGAATTGAAAACCAGTCAGCCTCTCTTACCTCTTGAATAAAACATATAAATTAATTGAAACATACACATTAATTGAAACATATAAATTAATTAAAACATACAAATTAATTGAGAAGCAGAGAGAGAATACTACTGCAGAGGTGAGAGAAAATAAGAGAGAGAATTAAAGCATAGGAACAGAAAACAACAGCAGAGAGGAGAGAAAGAACATCCCTGAAGGCTTTTCCACTCCCTGTGCGTCCAAGCACTTTCCCTGGGCTGTGTGCCTAGACTTGAGTTCCAGAACATATCATCATCTCTGGATGATAAATTCCTTCCTCTGTTCAAGGTAGCTTTAGTCTGAATATGCAAGCAGAGATTCTTAAAAAGAAGCCACCAGCATGTGGATGGAAGTTGGAGCCATGAGAAAAGGTTAAGTGACTCAGAGTCAAGGATACAGCTTGGGGGTAATAGAAGGCGTTCAGGGCTGGATAGGACAAGACGACTAAGAAGGATTAGCCAGACACGTAGATGAAGAACCTGCCTGAGAGCCCAGGAAATTTTCACAAATTAAGTAACGGTCACCAGGATAAAATGTTGCCCAGCGGTCAAGTGGCTAAAAGCTGAAATTGGTGGTTGGATTTTATCATTTTTATATTTCTATGTCCTGCTACCTAACTGTACTGTTTTTAAAATATATCTTAGAAATTTTAGACCTTTTTTGAAATTTCCAAGGTAATGTAAATTTGCAATAAATACGTGATAACTGGACCATCATAATTTCTTAGGGCTTATGTTCGGAAGATGTGTGTTTATTTTAGCCAATGGCAGTCTTGAAGTTTTGATGAAAGACTTTTGGGTTAGTTTGTCCCTGTATATTTTCACTGAAAAGCCATGCCAAAGATATGTTTGCCAAGTACAAAAAAAAAAAAAAAAAATCTATACAATCTATTCTGCAATGGTTAAAATTCTAGGAGAATCCCTTGCTCTTTCCTTGCTTTCTCCTCCGAAAAGGCTGTATTTGTAAACCATGGGTCATTTCTCATCTGAATAGTGAAGGAAGATTAGCTGCATTGTTACTGATGCACTTGACGTTTTCTCTCTGTGTAACATTGTGCCAACAGATTCTTAGCCAGTCTGATAAGATAAAATGTTCACAATACTTAGAGGATAAAAGGGTATCATTGCTACCCAAGATCCCTTTAGATCCAGTCTCCTGATCTGCATGAGATTACATTTTTCCCTCACATTTACTAGTTCCCCGAAAAGGAAGTCTTGAGATAGCTGCTGGGTTTCTGGCTTGCATTTTGACATTCTAAACAGCAGATAACAATTTTTTTCTGCTCTGCGGATACAAGAGAAGATGAAGGTTTCCTGCACAGTCGTCACTGACTTTGCCAAAATCCTTTCATATTTTTTCTAGATTTGGTCCTGTGAAATCAGCTAGTAAGCAGGTTTGACAGTCCAGTTAAATTCCATACGGTCAGCTACCACCTTACATACAGTCATTGATTTTAGGTTAATTGGTCATTGGTTTCATGGTTTGTATTTCTGGTTTTCTGGTGGAGTTTCCAGAAGCATTCATGTAAATGGAAAGATATTTTATGTAAATAAAATTCAGTAAAATCCTCTTTTACCCGTCTCAATCTAATTTAATCCTGTAGGGGGCAGCGGTAGGTTTTCTACTCTACAGTGTGTTTCTTTTAGTCGTAATTGGAAGAAGGATCATATTTTTCATCAAATCAAAAAAGTTTTAAACATTACCATTTGTAGGTACAGGTTGTATTCATTGACCCACTTCATATTTACTAAGCACCTAATATTTATGGAATGCTTTCCTAGGTAATGTGACTAAAAGAAAAATTAGTACGTTAATTTTACTAATTCTTGCCCTCAGGAGCTCTAATTTATGCTAGTTAACACCTTAGGAAAAGTCAGTAGTGTGATGCTGTTAAGAAGAAAAAAAAAAAAAAAAAGGCAACTGCTACCCTGTGTTGTATTAACAGAATTGTCAAGGATGAAATAAATAAGCTGGTTATTGGACTCCACTTGGCAATCCTTAGCCCCTGATAGAGGTACCATGTTCCATTTGGGATGGCACACTTTTTAAAACATAGACAAATTTGCCAGAGATTTCAAAAGAGAGCAACAAAAAATGATGAAGGGCTTTGAAAATGGGGCCTCTAAGAAAAGGCTGAGAGACCTGAGGATGTTCAATCTTAAGGAGAGAAGACAGAGGGGACGCATGATAACTGTTTACAGATGCATAAAGGGGCATTACAGGGAGGAGAGGGACCCATTCTTCTCATCAGTCAACAAAGACAATTCAGGAAGTAATAGGTTTAAAACACATGGGGAGAAATTCAGGTTAAAGATTAGATTAAATTAGGTAAAATTTAAATATTTAAAATTTTATGATTCCAGCTGCAATTAAGCTGTGGAGACTAAATCAGGTTAGAATTGGCATAGGAACGTGAGCATGAAAATAAATCAGATCTGAGTGCAGGGGGTTAATAATGAAAATAGCTTACATTTGCATAAAATGATAAAGTATTTTAAAATACTTTCACACGTATTGTTTTACTGATCTCAACAATCTCTGGAAATCATCAGGGAGAGAATCAACTACTTTTACAGTTGAGAAAATGTAATTTCAGAGACATAAATGTTGCTTCCCCCTAACCCCACCCCCAACCGCAGACTGGACGAAGCTAGTCAGTGGTCTAGGACCAGACAAGCAGAGCTAGAATGAGGTTCTTCTGGTTCTGTCAGTTTGTTTCCCATCGAATCTTGCTACTTTTTCATTCGTAATATGATTTTCATTGTGAGAGTTTATTGTTGAATCAGTTGAGTTTTTTGTTTCTTGTCGTTTTGGCTTTTAAGGTGCTGAATATGTCTCATGGGTTTCCTGGTTTGTTTTTTTTTTTCCATATTTATTAACTTAGGTAAGAATTGAGTAATACATAAATTAAAGACCAACTAACAATTTTGTTTACATAAAAGGGACAAGAAATATGATGGAACTTTCATCTGTTTTATCTAAATCTATTATTTGTCTTCTGTTTACAGCTGTGGAATAAATTCAACACTTTGGTTTTAAGTTTTGTCAAATCAGTGCCAAACCAAATATAGTGTCTGGAAGTAGTGTGATGTGGTGAGACTCCGCTGTCTACTGTTACCCATTAGAGGAGGCATTTCCATTTCACCCTTTAAGCATGTCACCCTCTTCATCTGTAGAATCAGAACCATAATATCTTCTGGTTTCTTTCAGACTTACAATGAGGATCATATGAGAAAATAGGTGTCAAAGTATCTTGACTTGTTCAAAGAAATAAACTATAAGCTGTAAACTAACATCGACTTTGAGTGGGAGGAAATTTATATTGTTCGGTGTGTTGTGCTTATTTTAATTTGATCTTTTTAATTTATTTTTTAAAATGTTTCTAATTTCAGATTCCTGAGGTCAAAGCAAGTGTCCGATCTAGTATTTAAAATTTACTAGGCTAATATAAATATTCAGTAATTGGTGAGTGGGTGAAGGAAAGAATGGATGAATAAATATTCAGTTGGATGCTAGGAGATGTGAACAAGAGGTTAATATATGTAATAATTTTGATGTGCTCCTTAATGATGTAACCATTTTTTATATATATACACACACACACAGTGTGTATATATATGTATATATGGAATATATTATATAATGTGTATATATAATATAAATAACATTGTATATCAGAGTCAATATGTATATGTAATATAAATAGCATTGTATGTCAGAGTCTCAGATCCTGTGAATACAAGGAACTCAAAAGCCAGTAGGGGAGACAGACTCTCAGACCATTACAATACTTTGTATGAAAAGAATTGTTTTCCCAACAAAGAGGGGTAGCTACACCAAGACTTTCAGAGGAAGGTGATTTCATTGGCTGCCCAGAACTTCACGGAGTCTGAAAAGACTTTTTAGACTCCCTGAAGCATGCAGACAAATTGTGCAGAGAAGTAATCCAGGAGGCAGGCTGAATTGAAAGGCTCTTAGTACGTTTGCTGAGCTTGTGAAGGAATGGAGGAGCTCTAAGGAGCTCTGGAGACTCCTGTGATGCTCAGTAGGGCGCCGATCTTCCCCGCAGAGTCGGGAGTACCCCCCAGCAGCACTCCTACAGGAAGGCTGCAGCAGGATGCTTACTGGGAAGATCCGGGAAAGCTTAATGGCCCCCTGTGCGTAATGTTGAAAGAGGCTCTAATTTTTGTTTTCTTCTGAGATTAACGTGTGTATATTGCAAGTTCAAAATGGTAAGAATCTTAATTAGCTGCAGGAAGTTGCATAATATGCTTCATGTCTTACTTTTTCTGCACACCAAGTATTAGGACCTATTTACCAAATTATGGAGGCTGATGGAGAATGAAAACTGTAATTTGAGTAAATGGGATCTCTGTCCCAACCCCCATTGCGATTTTTTCAAAGCCAACCCCAAAGTTTGAAATGCAAAGAAGTAAATCTCCAGAGGGAGCCATTTTATTTCATCTGTGGAGGAAAGACATATGTTGTTATTGATGAAGTCTCTGTCGTGCAAGTGGAGCAACCCCAGGAGGAGCCTGAAGTAGGCCCTCTGCCCTTGGCATCCCTACAGCCCAGCTCAGCGCTCTCTCTCTCGGGGGCTGGTGGCCATCACATCTACCCAGGGCCACTTGTGCCTCTTCTTGAGGCCTTTTCCCAAGGCCTGCTTTTCAGTCCGATCGCCTTGGGGCAGTCGCCTGCCTCTCTTCAGCGAACGTGTACCTGCCTTGTGCCCCATCCCTTCAGGCCCCTGATCTGGACAGTAGGCTGATCTGACAGATGTCACTTTGATAGCATGTCAGTGGAAGCAGCATGTTTCCAGGCTTCTCTTGTCCCCACCAGGACTCTATGTTCACTCCCTCTGAGGCCTTCTAGGGATAATTACAGAAGTGAACAAAACACATGAGACCAAATTGCAGCTCAGTGGGAGACAGGATTTTGGACTAGCTGGCCTTATTATGGTTCTATTCCTAGCTCTACCCACGTGTGAAAGTGTCATTCTTTTTTGGTGGTGTTGTTGTTGTTTCTAAACAAATTATTTGTTGAACAGCAACAAAGTTCCAGGCGCTGTGCTAAAAGAGCATAAAGATGTCAAAGCAAACAAGCTATAACCCACGACTTAGGAAGGTGAGGCGGTACAGCACTGTATGTAAATATTTCATATAAATCACTCAACCTCCTTCAAAATATTTATTGAGCATCTACTATGTGCCAGGCCCTGCGCTTAGCTCTGGGGAGCAATATGAACAAAATCCCTGCCTTTCTGGAGATGGCATTCTAATGGGGCACAGTAGGTGAGCAGGAGTCCATGTTAATTATTTGTTGATTCACCAAAACGAGAACTGTATTTTCTTAGTTTATTATTGTATGATCCCTTTTAAACCTCATCTTAAGAAATCCAAATTATCCTTGATAACGTTTGATAAGGATTAGAAAAACCTCCCTGTTTCATTTTGAATGCGTTTGGAGCAGCCCTTACTTGAATTGTTTTGAATTTTTCATAAAGTGAGTTAATTGCCTTTTAGTTAATTTTGTGTGTGTGTTGCAAAAAGTTGGGATGAATAAAAAGATAGAGCGTGACTCTGCGGGGCTTTTTTTAAGGTAAAGTATGCAGTCAGATAGATGCTCATGTAAATTAGAACTTGGGAAAAGTACCAACCAGCAGGATCATATTATCAAAAATCTGGCTGATAGGTTTTGAAGTCACTGAACTGGATCTATTTAGGAAGACTAAATAAACTTCGACACTGTGGTCTATTCTAAGACAGATCTCACTTTGTCTGTTTTCCAGGTGATAAAACACTGACTGTTACTAGTGTTATCACCAAGCATATTGAACAGTCTGTAAGTTAACAGCAAGACACAAGCATATAGTCCTAGGACTAGAAGGGAAGAGCATGCATTTTTCTCTCTGTTTCTTTCTATAGAGAGGGGAAAAATTCAACACCTTGATTCAGCTGTGACTCAAGGGTCCATTATAACTTCAAGATTTTTTAAAAGCCTGTGCCTGGGGCCTGGGAGATGAATTTTGTTCCAAAGTGGTGACAGGGGCAAGTGTAAACCTCTGGGAGCAAGTTCAGGCACATTGAGAGTCTGATCTAAGCAAAAATAGACAGAACATGAAGGTAGAATTCCCACACTTGCTTCCTGACCTTGGCTGATATTCCTCGGCAATTGGTGATTAAAGGGAATTCCAAAGCTGAGAATATGAAGAAGGAATAGGAATAAAGAGGGAGAATAATTTGAATCAGAAGAACGTATGTAGATAATAAGACGGCAAACGCAGGAGTGGCCCCACTGACAGAGGGGGCTGCACTTTGTGTTACGGTGGGAGGTGGGTATGGATGCTGTAGCTTTGGTTTAGCAAGAGAAAGAACATTATATATATACATATATATGTATATATATAAATTTAATATATGTGTGTATATATATTTAAGTTTAGTTACATTGAATTTTAACCAGGAAGACTCATCAGCTGTTTTGATTTCCTGCCTGTGTTTCCTGTTGCCTTCCCAACCCTGCGTTGTCTTTCTGAAACCTTTCCTGGCTGACGACTGCACTGTTGCCATGCCCATTCCTCTCATCACAGAAGGCTATTCTGCCCTGAGTCAGAAGCAGGGAGAAAATAAGGTTATATAACATCTGTATGTTATTGCTACAATGGAGTCGAATAAAAATTAAAAGTCCATTAAGTGATCAAGTAGAAGTCAATAAAAAGGTCAATAAAAAGCAGGGATGAGCCAAAGAGAGGACGTGGTGTGCTGGAAAATGCCAGGAAAAATAAAAGACAGAAAAAAAAAAAAAAAAACATTGCGGCAAGACCTGCTCCCAGTGGCCTCAGGGAAGCGCATGATAAAACTAATTGAAGCTCATCACCCATGAAGAAGGGCCACCCTTGGAGCAGTAGCAGCACTGACTGCACAACAGTGGTGGTTCTTCAACTTAAGACAAAGATAAGGGTTTTTGTTACACTTTTGCAAGCTTTGTGACCTGCTGAGCCAAAATTGTTTATTTTTATTTTTGTGCCTTTATTCAATTGAACGATGTGTTTTTGAGCAATACCAAGTGTTGACTGGCTCACTTGAACAACTATCTGTTAAGAGGTTTCCTAAGTATAAACCATTATCCTAACCACCAAGATGCATCATAATGCATCGTATCAGCTTGCAAAACATTTACAGCCTGGTAACAATAGAATATTACATTTTTGTATGATTTGCATATAATAATCTGATTTTTATACAATTACCTCTTCCCTATATCTCACACACAAAACAAGTTCTTTTGGGAAATTGCTTAAAGGAAACTAGAATAAACCTGCAAGGGTGTCATAGATGTTTCATTAGTGGATCTGACTCCCCCATTATATTAAAGCATTCACCTTTTCCCTTTTTAAATCTGAAATATGTTATCTCTAATTGATGTAAACCACCCATGTTAGCACAATTTGTCCGCATGTGAAAACGTAACTGGATGAATACAGTTTCCTCTAGTCAACTGATTGCCATTTGATTATAACCATATAATTTTTTACCCTGAATAAAATGCTATAAGTAAAATGAACTGGGCAAAATAGTCACTTACTATGTAAATTTGGATTAGTAATCTGACCCTCTCATGCCTCCAACTGGTCATAATTTCCCGGTTCAAAAGTTGGCATATTTTACATGCTAACAAAGAATTTTGTAAAAATTGGGTCAGCATTTTAAGAAGTCAAAGTTGTGGGTTCTCAGGTCTCCACACATGATTATTCTCAAGTCCAGTTTTTTCTCACTTCCCAATGGAATCAGTCAAACTATAGACATGCAAGTCATAATGAAAATATATGGTGATTTCTCTCTGGCAAGACCCTGCATTGAATCATCCTTTGTTTTTTTAAACTTTATGCTATGTATGTGTATCATATGGCATGTGATATACATACATGTGCATAAACTTTATGCATATGTCTTTATGCATATGTGTATCACGTGCTGTAGGACATACATAGATCTCAAAATTGTTAGCATTCTAGATTAAAAAATAATTTATCATGCAAAACATAAATGTGATATCTTATGGCACTTGTGGCAATACCTGATACAACTTAGTATTTTTTTTCCCCAAATAACAAAGCTGTGTTTATTTGGTACCCATGGCAGGCTCAATAGCTAAGCAATGGTAATGCCAGCTATAGCTCATATATAACTCAAATTTCTATGATTTTATCAGTCAGTTATATGTAGGACACAGCTTGGTATTTATTCTTATAATTATTACTGTATCCGTTTGCCAGGGCTCCTGTAACAAAGCACTACAAACTGGATGGTTCAAATAACAGAAATGTATCGTTGCACAGTTCTGGAGGTTACAAGTCCAAGCCCACGATGTTGGAATGATTGGTCTCCTCTGCGGGCTGTGAGGGAGAATCTTCCAGGCCTCTCCCCCAGCTTCTGGTGCTTGGCTAGCCATCTTTAGCATCCCTTCGCCTCTGATACATCACCCTGACCCGTCTTCACCTTCACCCGATGTTCTTCCCACGTGCGTGTTTCTCTCTCCATATGGCATTCTTTTTACAAGGACACCAGTCATATTGCAGTAAGGACCCATTCTACTTCCAATATGAGTTCATCTTAACTAATTACAGCTCTAAAGACCTAATTTCCAAATTAGGCCATTTTTCTGATGTTGTACTAGGGGTTAGGCTTCAACATACTAAATGTTGGGGGATACAGTTCAACCCTTAACAATTACTCTGCATAATTGATGAGAAAGGGAAGAGTTGATTCGGTGCAGGCAGAGATAACTTACTCTTTTATATCTAAAGAGAGATTAAACAACCCCTCCACACACAATTCCTCACATTTAATTTATTTAATAGCAAATTATGAATTTGCAAACAATGCAGCATGGTATGATAAATAGAGCAACTGAATGACCTATTCGAAACTCTAATAATTAAAATTTTATCAGAGATGTTGTGTTTTTACTTAAAATTTATCCTGGAAAATGCAGCATGATTAATTAGACAGTTCATTTTAGCATGAGATTTCTCTTATTCGTAGAGATGGCATAGCAATCTTGTTTTAAGTTTCCCTCAGAATGCTTGGGTTCAGTTGAGACCTTACAAGCATGGAGATAATGGTTTTATTATCAGCTCCAGCTGATTTTAGTACATTCATAGCAACAACCAAATTCACCAACTTGAGCTCTAGTTCAGCATTCTTCTGTGTGACTTTACGATTGTACTGATGTGTGAGTGCGTTGTTTGATACTAATCAGAGATACAGTCGTCATCACAGCTATTACACTGTGATAATTACTTAAATACATAGAATGCCGGACCTTATGTGTATTCTTTTTTCATGGATATCTTAAAGGCTAAGCATTAGTAGTATCCTTGACAGAAACTCATTGTTCAATACTTAAACGAAGATCAATTGTGGACTATAAATGCTGAATCTCAGTAAACAAAAATTCTAATCATTTATTTTTATCCTATTTACTGTGCTTATATTGATAAGACTTTAACATATTGAGATGCACAAATGATGTAATCTTCCTAAAAGACCAGTAAGTACCTCATTAAACACGTGCCAGTCTTGTTGAGTTCTTTTCATACGTGTGCAAGCCCAGTGGAAAAGCCCTTCATTGACAGTAGTCATTTTCTTATGTGATACATTTTCTAACTGTACAATGTGAGAGTTACAGTAAGGAATCCCTAGGATTCCTCTTCAGGTCTAAGGTCTACAATGTTTTTTGTTGATGATGATAATTGGTGACTATTTAGTCAGCATAGGTTTATTGTAACTGGGATCAGAAGTCGTGGTCAAAGTGTAATTGAATATGTATAGAGAAAAGGGTAGAGTTAATATGGGAGCAAGTCACTGGACCTTGACTACAGTTTCTTGATCATTGAAATCTTATGCTAAATATGACAGCTTAGTTTCCTTCTCAGCACTCTTCTAAGTGACTCACTTGTACTTTCTTTAGTTCTTCTGCTCTTCAGATAAATAGGATAGGTTCAGAGAAGATAAGGAACGTGCCCAACGTCATACAGGTAGTACATTTTAGAAGGGACATTTAAATCTCAGGCTGCAAGGTGTATAGTCAAAGTAGACTCCCTTTGTTATGTAACTAGAGCAATGGTGTACAACTACTGTTTTCATCTTCTCAGTACTCTATTTCTTTGTTATTTAATTTTGATTGGATCTCTTTAATCCCCCCAAAATTAAAGAGTTCCCCAAATGATAAGTTCCCCCCACAAAATAGAAGTCCCACAGCTTCAACAGCGAAAGCTGCCCTGGTTTCTTTAAGGCACAGTGACTGAAGAACCTCAGATGAACCCAGTGTGTAGAGCAACTTGGCATCTTGGGTACAAATGTTTGATAAATTCAGTTTACCACATGACGTGATTTTTCTGGCTACCGGAGAAATTTTGTCACTCTGCTTACAAATTGTCTTAAGTTGAGTGTATTCCCTGAAATTAAGGTTTTCCCCCATCATATAATCAGTGTTTTAAAAATAATACCAGACTTTTGTGTTTGTGTGGTTTGGGGAGTGGGAACATATGAGGCATGTTTTCCTAATTATGAAACTGCTGTCAAACGGGTCCGTCAAGCAGATGCACTTTGCAAACTAGAGGTTGAATCCAAGGATTCTATGGCTCTGAAATGGCTCCTCTTTTGGCCACCACTGCAGCCTTTTTTTGAATCAGCTAC
This sequence comes from Camelus dromedarius, assembly GCF_036321535.1. Taxonomy (NCBI): domain Eukaryota; kingdom Metazoa; phylum Chordata; class Mammalia; order Artiodactyla; family Camelidae; genus Camelus; species Camelus dromedarius. The sequence continues at coordinate 27,872,244 of NC_087456.1, forward strand.
AGCTATCCTGATGGCTAGATTGTGACCCACCAGTTTGAGAATACAACTCTTACTGGGCGGAGAACGAGAGCTAAGCCAAGTCATTTAAAAGTCGATGCCTCTGTGCTACCACCCTTCACTCCCACCTTGCTTTAGCATGCTTCCTTACTTGCCATCCATTCTTGACACCCCCATTTCAGAATTGTTACAGACACAGTGTCTGCTTAATTACAGTGAAGTCAGGCAGTGATTTGTGAACATGTTTGGTTATTTCTGAAGGTAATAGAATCCATTTTATGGACAAAATGTTGCATTTTAGCCACAAATACTGACACTGAATTGTATTCAGTGTTGATAAAAAGAAGTACACAATGAAAAATTTGTCTGTTAGGTGGACAATTTTTATCTGGTTTTTATTTCTCCTTCAAAGATAGACTTTGAATTGGATTGTCAGAACTGGTTTTATAGGAACCCAAATGCACTATGTTTATAATCTTTGAATGCAAGTTGCCATGAAATCCTTTTATCAAACTAATACAGTTAACTCAATTGGAATTTCAGGGTTTTCTGTTTTATTTCTTTAAAGTGAATATTCCTTGCTCTGTCCTGCTCCCTGAGACACTGCTCGCCTCTCCATGTTAATTAATTGATATTGTTTCCTAAATTTATCTCTTCTCTTCTTTCGCCTTTGTCTATTAGAATATAGTTTTAAAGGTTTTTGCATGTGAAATCACTCTTGCTTCAAACATGGGCAACTTCCCTTCGTTTTTATAAAGGATAGAAAAACATGAGAGGAATTTTCAAAACTTTTATATTCTACATATTTTGGTTTAGAAATTAATCTCTCTCTGTATTGGGTCTTATACCTTAAGACTTGAAAGAGTTGTTTTCACAAAGCACAGAAAACAGGTTTTGTTTTTAATTATTTATAGCTCTCGGTGTTTCTGAGTCAAAACAATTCTGCATCAGTGTTCACAGGCAAGACAGAGTACAATACAGAGCAGACATCCTTTCAGCAATGTGATAGATCCAGTCATCTGATTCATTATAATACAAATATTGTAATCAATCATAATATTCAGTGTTCCATAAATCCACAATTCTGTGAAAAGGATAGGAAAAAAAGGAATTAAGCTATCAGTGAGTTTACTGAAAAAGGAAAAGAGATTTCCTGATTATCATCATTCAGAATTAGTCAGACATATACATGGTAATCATTCATATTTTAAGCAATAATATGAAAATCAACATACATCCCTGAAAGGAGTAACTTTTTTTTTTCCCTAAGATGTGAAAAAAAAATAGACCTATGTGCTAATTTAATTCCCTTGTAAGTTAATGATCTAATGGCTTTCTGGAGCATTAAATAGGAATGAATATTACAGTATCGTTTTTATGCCTGAGCCCTAGCAGAAGAGCTTACAGTTAATATTGCCTCTTACTTCCTTCCCTCAGCCCAGACTTTCTGCTCCCCCAGCTCCTGGTTGCTTGGCTGAGGGAAGTGATCATCAGTCCACAGTCACAATCAGGAGCCGTGTCCCTTGTACTCTTGTTTTCTGAGCCCTGAAACCCTTTTGCTTCATACAGCTTCTCCATCTTGAGTCCTGTCAGAAACCCCCATCTCTGGTGACTTCCACTTGTGTTTTTTTGGTCTAAATTCTCCAAGTTCAGGTACCCCTCTAAGTAGATAGGCTTTGAGACTTCCCAGCTGGGCGTGATTTGAGTAGGTAACAGAGCTGGTTCTCTTGACACAAACGATCTAGCCCATAGAGTATATTTGATTTTTCCCAAACTGCTTTTCCATGGAACAGTAGCCTGAATGCAAAATATATTTAATATGTCAAAATAAATTTAGAAAACATTGTGTGGCATCAAATTAGCCCACTTTTTTTGTTATTGTCATTTTTGTTAATACTGTTGCATGATTTCTTACGTTATTTAATATGCAAGTAAATAGTCAACTGTGAATTTAAAAGAGTGAGCATTTTCTACATTGCATTGACCTTGAAACTTTTTCTTCCCACACCCCTACCACTGCATGTATCTTAACGTTCCATTTAGCAGGGTTCCATATATAAATATTTTGGAAATTTGAGGATGGAGATATGTTCTTTTTCCCGTTAAAATTGAATTCTCAGCCCACTGGGAGAGAAAGCACACTAAGCTTTTATCAGTCTTTAACATTTTAACATGGATTAGACATTTTACTCTTTCTGGATTATAAGCAGTTGAGAGTAGGCTTTCATTAAGGGGAGAAGAGATGGTCTGAAGTGCCGTGTATCCCTCAGGAATTTCCAAGTGGAATACCATCATGCGTGTTCCCAGGCCAGCAGAGGACAGCATGGTGCAGTACAGGGGTGTAGCAGGGCTGCTGACATTAATTATGTCGGAAAGTATGTTTGCTTCAGTTTCTTCTGTGAGAACAGAAGAAATCGACTGGGTGGTGGCGATCATCTACCTTTTGGCTCTAATATTGCAGTGAATCTGGTCACCGTGATAGCCAAAGGTGGGGACTGAGAGTCGTGAAAAATGGAGGCCAGAAAAAGCAGGGTTGGAAGTGAATGGTGCATTGGTGATGGTTGTCCTGTGCTGGCTCTGCAGGAGTTTGTGATCGTCATCTCCCAAAGCCCTGGTTTCACAAAAAGCTATGGAGAGTTTGTCAGACCTCACTGCCGCAGAGACCACAAATATTCGTAAGGTAGATACAACATGTGTATGACATACGTCCATCCTTTTTTTTTTCCTGAGTCTAAGCAAAGGAGTTGGAAATAAGATAAAGCCACTGGATGAATGATTGTAAGAAAGCAAAATGTCCTAAGTATGAGAGTTAAGATTTAAATGTATTTCTTCTTATTTTTGAAAGGTCAGTCTTCCAAGTCAAATGACTGGAAAGACATGTAAGATAATGCCCCTTCTCTCAAAATTTAGGATAAGAGAAGTAAGTAATATATAAACACAGAAAATAAAATGTATGATATCACACAGTCAAAGGAATGAGTAGTGGTAGGTAGAGTGGTTGCAGACCTGGGTTGTAGAGTTTCTGGTCCAGATTCCTGGATTAAACTCCCTGGGTTCAGATTCCATCATTAACACCTTACTAAGTCCTTGTAACTCTCTTATCCTCTCTTACACTTCGATTCTGTCATGTATAAAATAGTGGTGATGATAGTAAATGCCATGCCTGTCTGATAGAGCCATTGTGACAAGAAAGAAATTAATGTGTAAAGCATCTAGGAGAGTGCCTGACATGTGATAACACACATAGTGTTCACTGCTGTTAACAGCAAATTATATCCAGTTCGAATTATCAAAGGAGGCTTTGGAAAGAAGGTGGCAGTGAGATAATCTTTAAACAGGTGAATTTTTACAGATACAAGTGGACTGAGCATGGTATTCCTGGGAGAGGGTCAATTGTGGATAAAGGCATCAAGATGAGAAATGAAAGGGCAAGTTTGAGAAATAGCAACCCTCTCAGTTTGGATATGGCATGACCCTTGACTGATCATTTTGCCTATTTTGTGGGAAAATAGTAGGACATGATTCTTGGGAAGATAGAGTTTGTAAGTTTTTGAAAGATAGAAAGAGGGGTTTCCATCTTAACTTGGTTTCAAATGGGGTTTGGTCAATGTTGGCTCAAGAGTGTGATATGAAAGACACTGTAACTTTGCAAATTTAATCTCAGAATAGTTTTCTATGCTATATTATTTTAGATAGTCAATTATCTTACAGTGAAAAAAAAATCCTTAGACTTGAGTCAGAAAAAATGGATTCATATCTATCCTTTATACCTTTAAAATTAAACACTCAATGCCTCAGCATCTTAATCTTTCATGTAGGGAAAGCAGTGTCTAAATCACAATTGTTTTTTAGGATTGAATAAATTAGGTGAAAAAGCACCTAATGCAGTGCTGGGCTTATGTAGATATTTAATCAGTTTTTAGCTATATGATATTATCTCATCAAAACAAGTGGAGAACAATCTTTTACTGTAAGATCCTCATAAAATCCACCTACAGTCCTCTCATGATAGTCAATTCATCAGACTGTTCAATGTGCTGTTCAAATTTTTGGACCCAAAGTTGTCAACATTAAACATCCCATCCCATTTCTAGGTTATGGTGAAGTTCCACAAAGTTCCCAGAGTCCCTGAGGTTATCCATCTTAAGTTGCGTCTTCTGGGTTGACAACTACAGAAAATTTAAAAATACGCTGACTTCTGAATTGGCCTCTTTCTCTTAGCATATAGGTAGCAAATGTGGTTGACAGTTGTCTTCCAACCATTCTTCGGCCATGCTGATGCTCTGTGGTGGCTCCAAGGAAAGGACCAGAAACCATCCCACAAATAAAAGGAAAACTAATAAAAGAATGCAGAGTAACTGACAGTTTTGCTACAACAGCGTTTAGTTTGCATTATTTGATGCTTATTCTTCCCTCATTGATTTTTAGGTACGCTGAGTCTTTGTTTGAATTTTTAGTTTTAGATTGAGAAGTGATGTATCATGTGGGTACTCTTCCAGAATCACCTCTGTTATTTTGTCAGTGGCGTGCGGCACAGATGGATATTAGGAGGTCTCTGTATTAATGCCAGCAGTAGAGGTGGTAATGCTGTCCTGAGTGCTTTTTCATGAAACAAATCAGATAAAGAAGAGAAAGCATTGCCAAGGCTGGCCGGGACGGATGAAGTGGATCCAATAATATACGTCTTGATGGATACATATGGATGATTCAGTATCGTGTGACCTTTCCTTGCAAACTAACTCACAGGAAACATACTCTAACGGGGTGCCGAGAAGATCGTTCTCCACTCCCCACTCACTTCCTTGGAAGGAAACAGTATTCTCTGCATCTCAGTCGTCCAATAAATACTTTGTAAAAAGAATTTGGCCAGTGTCAGGAATAAAGAATTTTAATTCTATTACCATTAAAAAAGGTTCACCTCTAGCCTAAATCTTCCCTCCTTTTACTCTGACCCATTTATTTCTCTTGAAATATACTGTTCATACAAAAAAAAAAATACTGTGACTGCCAGTGCGTCTCAAAAAGTTAACAGTAACAATTAGAACTGTTCAGAGACCCAAGCACTTTAAATATTTCTTAATTCAAATTGCCTCTATGGTGACACACATCCACAGCTAAGATAGTTGCATCTGAAAACTGTTAAGCTTACTTTTCTGCAGTTCCACTGCATTGGCGTGGTAAGAGCTATAAATTTATGGATTCAGTTATTTCAAACATTCATTGTAGAATCAGAACTTATTCCAGCCAATCACATGATTGTGAAATGTATTTCCTATATGACTTTGGATCATTATAATAGAAACAGTAGTTTCTAAATAACTGTCCACACAGATTAGCCAAATGAAATACTGCCTGGAATAAAGGTTTCAACTCTAAGTAAAATTGTTTCATCAAATTTGGTAAGATGATCAGGGATGAGATGTACTGTGAGTGTGACGTGGCATTATTTTTTTGTAGCAATAGGGAACCCCATGTTTTTGTAGGCTAGCTAAAAAAATAACTTGTTTCAGTTAGACATAATCTCTTGGCCTCAATATTCTTTTACATTAAATGGGGTAAAATAATTATTATAAAAATTAATGATTCAGTACATATACTAAGAATCATGTCTGACACATAGCAGTGGCGCAACAGGTGGTACTGGGGGAAAGGAGACCTTTACAGCTGTTGCATGCGCGTTCGGTGAAAGACTCTTTTGTCAGTGTCAGCAGAACTCCCAGAGGAACTTCTCCAAAAAACAGGTATGTGTGTTCATCCTTATATTGCATTTTTAATTGGACAAGGGAAAAGACTCCAAGACACATTTTTAAATGTATATTTCCAAAGTGGCCAACATTAACGCAACATACTTCCTTTTTGAATTGGCTGAACTGGCAGCTGTCTGTGATGAAAGACCTAAGCCACGCTCAGATGATGTCAACCCGATGCCAAACAGCTAATCGAATTAAGCCCTGTGGGAGAGACCAGCTATTCCCACCCCGCTTTCTCAGATGAGGAAACAGAGGCCAGGACATGTACAGTGATGTGTTTCCATCAGGGCAGGGTCTGATTGATGATCGTAGCTTCCAGCCTAGTGATTTTTTCTGTCGCATCTCTTTGGCTAGAAATTTGGTTTCCCATGGCTACAGGATTGAAGAGGTAAAACCATCAGTAAAACATCACTGATAATTTAACAACGTGCTTATCCAGAGACTACTTTTTACTGCAAGTTAGGCCACTTGGAATATGGTTAAAAATGTGGTTTGGGGCCAAAAGGCCACTGGACAATCAAAGTAGATATTTGAAACTAACCTGCTAAAACTTATACAATATTCAGTGTAATCTTCAGTCATTTTGCTCTTAACCGTTTCCCTAGTTTTCTCTATGTGTACCCCATTTCCTCTTACTTTAGAGAAAATTCTGACATCTTGTTTCTAGGAACATGGCAGACGAGAAGCTCAGGGCACCAAGGGTAGGGAGAAAGGAGCTAATCAGGGCTTTCCCGATAGGAGATGGGAAATGGATATTGCTTAAGAACAAGATGACATTTAGTGATCTTTCTGGCTAACCCAATCTGTGAGTTTTGTTTTTTGGTTTAAATAAAACCTGATTCAATGATAACAAATCCTCAAAAAACATAGATATCCTATTTAATTCTTACATGTCTAGAGCCATTTTAATATTAAGGCTCAAGACATCCTAGTAATACCATTTTGATCCAAGACAGTATAAAAATGGTTGTCTGTATGTTAGCATATCAAACCACAGAAAGATTAAAGTATGTTCACCATATTCTAGAAAACAGGAAAAGATGCGATACATTTTATAGAATTTTTATTACAAGAGTTACAGTAATTTTTGTTTTTAAAACAATGAACTCCTGCTAACTGGAAACCTAGGCGTGCAGAATGCCTTGTACGCTGATGATGCCAGATAAATGAGGTCTTACTATCCACCATCTCTCAGTAGAGACAAGAAAAACCCTTCTCTCCACTGGTCACCCTTAATTAAACTGAGGTTTTGTGTGTCTCTTCAAGAGAAGGTCACCATGTCGAGAATAATGAGGGGAAACAGCATTGTGAACATTACTGGGTGAGGTGTGGTATATTTCTTACTTTAATTATTGTCTCCTTGTTTGAATCATTAGCATTTGGCAGATTTGTTGCTGACTTTGTTGTTCTGATTTAAAACTTGTTGTTAGGTTGAATATGTTCTTATCTTGATCTTATATTTCTGCCATGACTTGCATTTCTTGCTGAGTTTCTAACTTGAATTGCTTTTTTTTTTTTTTTTTTTTTTCTGAGCTGTGCTTTGTCTGGTTGTGCTTGCATTTCTATCTGGAGGTAGTTTTCCCCTTCTTATTCTTCTTGCTTAATTTCTAGTTTGGTCTATTGTATTCCTCTGGGCTGTTCATTAGCTTTTTTTTTTTTTTAAGTTATTCCCGTTTATTATACACAATCCCTAATCAATATGCTTCCTGGCTTGTTGCAGGAATTCCAAGTTACTGTCTTCTGTCGGCCTTGCTCCTGCCTGAGAGGGGTTTCTGTGCTTTGGCTAATGTGCTGTTGTCTAAATTTGCAGTGTTTCAGCTCATTACACTGACTTTAATTTTGATGTATTTGTATTTTATCCAGTTCAAGTCATGTTTCTTTCCTCTATCAATTTAATTAGTTTCTGTCCAGGCAGCATTGTGTTTATACAATTGCTGCTAAAGCGACAAAAGGTTTCTATTTAAATTACCAACCAAAACATCAGCAGTTCAGCCTGAAAGATACGCTGAACACCTCTGATTGACGTCTTCTTACCTTTGTGTGGGAAAGGAAATCCAGAATCTTGAGGAGGTCTCCTTTAGAGAACCTAGTCAAGCCTGGTTTATAGCTGTGGAGTCATCGATGGAGGAATGAGTTTAGGGCTGTGGGGGTCACTGTCCTTCTCTGTAAGAAAAGAATATATGACCAGTTTCTCTCCCGTACAACTCATGTATCTACAGCAGGAAAGAAAATGTTACTTAGGTGTTTAATTTATATTTAACTTGACTACCCAAGCTCCACCTTTCATCTTCCTGTGTAGGTATAGATGTGATCTGTCAGTTCCTGGGTTTGAATCTTGGTCCTTCTCTAATAGTTTTGCATTTGACTTTGTAAGTCAGCAACATTGATTGCATTTCCGTTGTGTGCACGGTGATACAGCAACTGATGTTAAAAACAAATGATTGGGGAATCAGGGGAGCTCTTCCTGTTTTTGAAAGTTTCCAATAAAAGGAAAACAGGGCAAAGTGTATGAGAAGTACATCTTTGAAAAGAGAAACAGTGAAACAGGGCAATAAATCCATGGTCGGTTATTTCTAGGGTTTAGTCTGCACACCTCTTACAGGCAAAACAATTGCAGTAGTGCTTGGAAATGCTCAGGAGACAGAGGCTTAGCAGGTGCCCTGAACATGTGTCATGGATAAATGGTCCATGAATTTGTTCAGCCAGTGCACTCTCACCTCCGTTGCCTGGTTCTGCTTTACATGTACATGTAAAGTACATGTACTTAACGTGCACACACAGGAACTTACTCTTTACCTACCCTGTTTATAACATCCTGCGTTTCCCTCCATGACCAGTTGAGTCCCTCTGCTCGTCAATACGGTGCTATTTACTAAGGAGAAGGAAAAAAAAAAAGATTTTTTTTTTTAAACGATGTCAGCACTTAACTTTTGGTAGGTGCATTTTCTCTAGTGCTGGATAATTTCTCTGAGCCTCCAGGTTCTCATCTGTATAATAGGGATAAATGTGAGACAGAAACAAAGTAACACTTCCAAAGTATTCAGCTTAGAACGTGTCACAAGGTGAGGGCCTTGTCAGGGCAAGTGATTTTCCTTTTGCTCTCGTCCGTGGTAGTCATCTTGCTCCATCAAAGAAAACTAAATTTCGGGCCTATTTCATAGCTGAGATTACTAGGACATATGACCTGAGCACATGTGACCTTGACAGGAAACGGTTTTCCATAGCCTGTCGCATCGCGGGAGACTGGCAGCGGCTCTGATTCCTGGGCTCTGTGCCCTCCTCTTGCCAGGGCTGGAGCCGCTTCACCTTTCCCTCAAGGCTCATCCTACCCCAGCCCCTGCGGCCAGTGCTAAAGTCACCCGCACGGTGCAGACCCTTGCTTTAAGATTCTCAGGACATCAGTCTTGCTGAAGAAGCTGGCCGTGACTTTGTGCACACTTTTGACAAAGAGCCTCCCAGCACCTTCCCAAGACCTGTCCCTGCCCCTCCATCCCCTTTCTCTGTGCTGTAATCCACTCCCACAGTGTTCTTGGAACCTGCCCTCTACCCTAGAGCATGTGAGGCTATCCGGCTCCTGCCAGGACGCCCTCTGAGATTTAAGTCTGCTGTGCACTCTTCCTGGGGCTCTGAATTCCTACTGCATGCACAGCCTGGTGCCGAATTGTGCTGGCTTGTCTGGCCTTCCAAGTTCCCCCTCTTCGTATATGAGCAGTTGTGCTTGTCTGTCCAGACCTCTCTACGTCAGTGCCATCTTTTCTTCCTTTCTTGAGCCAGTGCCCCTCTGATCTGTCCCTGGCATGATATGAGCACCAGCTTATTGCTCTGCCCTGCCCATGCAATTAGAAACCATCCTTTTCCCCAGAGCTTCTAGCTGGGCGTTCAGACTACCTTCCCACCCACGTAAATACGTGTACGTGGAGCTTGGCCTTCTATTCCGGATCTGATCTGCTATGCTGGATGGCTTTGCTCCGTGACCGCATGCAGGCTTCACGCCGGTTAACAAAGCATTATGGCTGCGCTCCGTGACAACCTACATCTTCTTTATGTTTGTGTTTGTGGTCCTTTTTGTGACAGTTCCTTTTAGATCAAGATGCTTTTTCACGTTGCCCTCTGGGCACCATAGATCATCACTGGAGTGGATTCAGTGTGAACTTACCTTATCCCAAATGATGTTCAATATTGAACAACATTGTGGCCAACAGTCAGGACAGGAGACAGCTAAAGGGTGCCGGATTTTTATGAACTATAAAGCAGTGAACACTCTTATAATGAAGCACCTACATAAAACTGTACAACACGTGAGTTTCTTATTCCTCAAATAGTCTAATTGATTGTTCATTGGGCTCACTCAGCCAAAAGTAGAGAGAAACTTTGTACAGACATCGTTAGTTTTTCTCCATTTAGAGATTAATCATGAAGAGCTCTGGCTCTTTAATTCTGTAATTTGTATATTTAATGGGCTGCTACAGAATCTATGACAGTAATTAGCATAGCCTGAAAACTCATTAATACGCAACAACATGATTAATGCAGCATTAATGCAAACATGACTGAAGTTATTTGGGTTATGTAGTAAGAAGATTAAAGCTAAAATGTCCTGTTTGTTTTACCAGTGGCGAGTATAATAGGGTGGCAAAATAAAATAAAATAAAAACAGGTATCAAATTAGTTGTTTTAAAACAGGTGAAAAAACCAGCAAAATTTAAATCAAGGTGACTTCCTTTTTCACTCAGCTCTAAAATTTAGGGCATAAGATATTCTATATTCTTCTACTTATTCATAAATTTTTCATGGGGGGAGGGTACAGATCAGTGGTAGAATACATGCTTTGCATGATTGAGGTCCTGGGTTCAAGACCCAGTATCTCCATTAAAAAAAATAATAATACATGAGTAAATAAATCTAATTACTTCCTCCCCCCCAAAAAAAATCTTAAAAAAAATACATTTATCATTACTAGAGGTTAAGTTCCTTCAACCTTTTGGTTTAACCTAATTAATCTTTTAACAGATTTAACATCATATTATTTCTTACAACAAAAAATCTTCAAATTATACCAATCTTTGGCCAGTACATTGGACACTTGTTTGGAAACTAATGTACACGACTGGCTTTGACAAATAATTAAAAGATCTGTTGCTAATTATGTGAAAGTTGCATACTGTGCCCTCTTCTCACAGTTAGCATCTTAAGTCGATGTTCAATACTTTATAAGAGACTATCTTTTTAATTCTATATATTTTAACAAAACTATGTATTTGTCATATATTATATGTTAAATAATGAAATATTCAGTAGCGTTTTGGGAGGTGAAACTGTAGAAGTCTTGCTCACTGTTCTTGCTCTCGCATGTACTCGTGTTGAAAACCTTTTTCTTCTATTTAATATAATCTGCAATATTAGCCACCCTAAGCTTTAAATGACTCATTTCTCAATCTTGTAGTCAAATGTCAAGAGTCATTTATATAGTATCTGACGCAAAACTTGCATTTTCAGATCAAGCAATCTTGAAAGACTAAAAAAAAATGTATATCAGGTTTCTTGTGCTTGTTTTCTTCTAAATCTATAATAAGAAAATGTGATTTTTTTTTTTTTCAGTAAAAAATCAAGTGAATATATACTAGGTCCTGGGCTCTTGGCCGGGCCTTGAGGAGGCAGAGTGAATCCGTCATGCACTTGACAATAACCATGTTGTAGAGGAGAAGCTCCTTTCCACCTAAGGATTTCAACAGATGAGAATAAAACTGCACTATATGAAAAAAGCAAATCAGCAAAAAAGCAAATACTGCTACCAACAGATGGTGCTACTAGTGGCTTGAATCATGACTATTTGTGGAACCAATGGGTTTGCTAACAGACTTTCAAAGGGTGGTAGTCTTATAAGGAGAGAGGACTCTGTAAATGCAATAAAGTGGTCCACATGCTCAGTTTTCTTTAACTGGGAGTCTCATCAAAGTCTCTGTAAAATGTCTTGAAGATCCTGTGTATAGACTATTCACTTAACTCAAATATATCTTTCACACAAATTCACATGTGTGAAATTAAATTGTAGCAGAAATTTAAAGCAACACATTTAGAGGAAAACTGGTCTGTATATATAATCTGTACAATATTATATTTGGCTAGCCAACTGATACTTATAAAACTTAGCAAGTAAAAAACTTAGCAAGCAAATTCTACCAAAATACACCAGCTTTCTACTTACTTTTAAAAGGGAGGACCTAGAAACAGAGAGAAAATGCATCATTGGGTAAAATCATTTGCCTCTAATGTTTTATTTCACCTCTATGGTTTTTAGTGTACTAGGGGAACTATTTAATCAGACCATTACCAAATTGAATAAATGGCTACTTAGAGATTACTGGACTATTTAGCGATGGAGTTTTGGAGAGCTTCTTTTTATAAATAAGCTTTCTTTCAATAGTTTGTATAAAACCATCTGAATAAATGATATGGAACAGAATCTATCTGCTGCACAATGTTCTCAGTCGTTTCTTTATTTCTGTATAGTGATGAAACGACCAACTTTTCTAGACTGTAGCCAGTCCTTTTTTAAAAAAAAAAAACTGTGCAGACTTGTGTATCCTATGTTTATACCACCATTAACAGTGTTTCCAATCACTGGTTCAGAAAAATGGAACTATGAGACACTTTTTTTTTTTTGTCCTGAATTGAACACAGCCAAGACTTTAATACTTGTAGAGAATTTTTTTTTTTTTTTTTGTCTGTAGATATACTCCAGGGGCCCATTGTTGAGGTCTTTAAAAGGTGATAAAAGGATGAATTGATGCATTCATTATTGAAGAGTGGTGTCATAGTTAGCCAAGGAATGTCCCAGGAGAACTTGGAGATCAGGAATGGTTTTTGGCCTGGATCTTGGGAAAGCCAGGAGGAAATATGTCGACTAAAGATGAAAACAAAAAACAAACATCCTCTCTAAACTCTCAGTCCTTAAGGGTTCGTCAGTTGCCACATCTTTTCTGTATTATTATCCCCCACGATGTGAGCCGTCTGTAGGAGACACTCAGTATCCATTTCCTCAATAGAGTAAGAACTTACTGTAATTTTATACAGAAATGCAACTGTGTACAGTAAAGGACTGTGCGCCTGTGAGAAGTTGGGCTGTGAGAAGGTTGTGTAGTGAGGACGCTGAGGCTTTTGTTCTCACACAGAGACCCTGAGATCGCTCAGTGGAAGGGCCCCTTTCCTTCTCGGAGTTGTACAGGGATTTAAGGTGTGTCTAGTTATAAGCTTCATGTTTTATAAAGTGGAAAATAGGGTATGATATAGCCCTCTGCTGTTAATACCAAATCAAGGGCCTCTGAAAGCAAGCAAAATCAATGGACTTTAATAATAAATAATAGCTAATACTTACCCAGGGCCAAATGGTTTTAAGTGCTTTATACATGTTAACTCCGTATTCCATCCTCCCAAGAACCTTGTGAAAGAAGAAACTGTCATCATCCCCATTTACACATGAAGAAATTAGGTACAGAAAGGTTAAGTAATTTGTCCAAGGACACACATAAATTAAGTTCTAGAGCTGGTATTGGAATCCAGGCAGTGTGGTTCTAGCATTTTTTTTAATTTAATTTAATTTTTTATTGAAGTATTCATTGGTTTACAGTGTTGTATTAATTTCTGATGTACCGCATAGTGATTCAGTCATACATGTATACGTGTATATTCCTTTTCATATTCTTTACCATTATATGTTATTACAAGCTATTGAATAGAGTTCCCTGTGCTGTGCAGTAGGACCTTGCTGGTTATCTATTTTATATCTAGTAGTCTGTGTCTTCTAGCATCTGTTTTTAATCACTAGGCCACAAGTTCCTTCTTTGGAATTACACTAAAGAAATGTCTTAACAAAATGGTATAGGTCTTTTGGAAGGAAAAAAAAAAAGAAGAGATTGAACTCTTTCAGTGCTGTAAGCTGGGAAACAGAGGGAGGGCTGGCCAGGCCGCTGCCTCCAATTTAGCCAGCTAGAGGATAGTCCTGTCCTGGGCCCTTTTCAGTATCTCGTAGACGCCCTCAGTTCCTTTCTATGCTCTAATTTTCTCGATACTTTCTCCAAAAGAGGTTAATATATTTTAAACAGTTTAATTGAGAAGCTATGCAATTATATTACCTAATTAAAACATTAAGAAGTTCACTCACAAGTAGTTTGGTCTGCATGTAGGCAAACATGTCTCTGATTTTTAAAATAGGTTTGACTTTTCTTTTTTTTTTTTTTCTGAATTGAATTTCCCTAATATTTTACTATCATGATGATAAAAGTCTTAGAAATGAATTAATAATCAAATCCAAATATATGCATTGTTACCAGGCAGATCAATTGCTCTCAATTCCCATAATAGTGTGAACTAAAGAAAATGAAATGTTGTAGCGAGAGTGGACTCAGTTATGAATAAGGATTCGCTTCATGACTCCAGTAACAGTGATGATACAATGACACGGGCTGCTAAAAGGATCATGGGGCTTCACTCTCTCTTTGACATGCAACTGTAGGAATTCTAGTGTTTTCAAAACACATTTTCGGAGATAATAAATATTGCAGTCTGATCACATTTGTAGCTTAGATATTCCTTGGCCTGGAAGGAGCAGACTGGTCCCTTTTAGTAAAATACCCTTCCTCTCTGGAGAGTCCCCCAAAATGCCATGGTAGTAAAACACTTGTTCCTTAAACACACCATGGTTGCCCAAACTGTAGATGACCAAAGTCAAGGTGTGATTCTAGGCAGCCAACAGAGCTCTCCCTTTGCCCTGCTTCTGACAAGCGAGATAAAGTCAGGTACGACAAGGAAGGACTGGCCATGGGTTGCTTGGTTATGCTAAATCGGCTTCCATGAATCTTCAGGCGTATCCCCTTTCTTCCCATTCTTGATGTATATGAGAGGTGGTATGAAGTGATCATGCCAAAATTAGGTGTGTGTTGAAGTGTTGATCTACAGGAGGCCCCTAAGCCCTTGGATTGCTCTTTGTCTTTGTTTTTCATTTGTCACAATTTTAGAAGTAATAACTCCTTTCTCTTGGATTCCCTTACTCTTAAAAGCGGGATTCTCCTATATAAGAACTACGATGTGATTATAGCATTATCTTCAAAATATTGTCAGAATCAGAAGTGGACATTTTCAGTTCATTCTGAACTAACAATGTGTTATTTGAAAGTGCAACAAGAAAAAAAGTTTTATTTTATTACATTTCTGGGATTCTACTTTGCTCCAGAGGGGTCTGAAATGTTTTAATATTGGTCCAGTTGCTTGGGTCAACTGAGACTGTTAGTAAAGAGGCTTTGGTGTAGAACTTCCAAAGCAGGTTTCTTTAATGCAGCATGGGGTCGTTGAACACTTTCAGCCATTAGACTTGACATGAAAGACACTAAATCATTTCAAGGTCAAGGTCAGTCAGAAATTGTACTAATGCTGCAAGTGAGTGGAATTTAATTGTTTTTCCACAACGCTTGTTTTATAAGATAAAACATAGCATGTTTTAGTATATTTTGTATATTTAGTATATTTAAAATAAACTTTTGAAGTCCCTTTTATTTGACATGAATTAGTATAAATTTAATTCTATAAAACACATATGCATATATGTATATATATGTCTGCAGCTGTATATATGAATTATATATGTATATGCATGCACCTAGATTTTTTTATGAGGTATAAAGCATAAAAGTAGAACTGACGTGCTTTATAAATATATGCCCAAAAGTTTATTTTTTCAATTGTATAGGAACAAAAACTAAATAATGATAGATTCATTTTATTAAAGAATATTTTCATAACTACATTTTTCTTTAGCCTAAGTTTAAACACTTTATTTGATAGAGCCAGCTATTAAAATACCAACCATTTTATAAGATGTCAAGGTAAAACCAAAATAAATGCTGAATTTTCTATATTTTTGCTCTATAAAATGATTGAGTATTGTGTATAGATTCCAGTTCACAATCCAATTCTCATTAAATGGATTTCAGTTCATATTTTAGATTATCATGACTTTCATCCAATATACCACAGTTTTCTAAAATGTATTTATATAGTAGATGAAATATAACTGTTAAGGTGATTGTAATTGAATATATATAATATGTATAAAAACAAAGGATGGCAATTTACAATTATTGATTATTTGTAGAAGTGTTTTTGAGTAAGAATAGTATCTTCCTCATAATACACTTGTCTTTCCTGTGAAATTCTGATTTTGTATTAATGATTGCATAAATATTTTGGTGTGCAAGCTGCAATTGGAGGAATAATATAAAGGTGGACAGATGGAGAAATAGATACAACTGTGGGCAGATTTATGTAAATAGGTTGATCTATTTACATGTGTGTGTAGGTAAAAATGTTTACCTAACACTTCATGCAATATAGGCCTATATTTTTAATTAAGATAAAAGCTACTCAGAAGAGGAAATAATCTGAGATGTTCTTTGGTGATACTGATTACATTTTATTTATATCATTTGACTTGTTGATTGCTTTTGGTAATAGAGTATTCATACTT
Organism: Camelus dromedarius; assembly: GCF_036321535.1. Lineage (NCBI taxonomy): Eukaryota > Metazoa > Chordata > Mammalia > Artiodactyla > Camelidae > Camelus > Camelus dromedarius. The sequence goes on from NC_087456.1 coordinate 27,888,510, forward strand.
TGGTGGTTCTTTCTATGGGGAATTCTATTTTTCTGTAGTTTACTAGTCACCTAAATATTTGACTGCTCTTTCTCACTCTTATCCTGAAGTTCCCTCAATATTTGAGATGCATCATAGTCATGTTTAGCTCTGTCTACATTCCACAGAATAGCAACTCAGGAGATATATTTTGAGAGAAGGAATTATAGTGTTTTAAAAATCAGTGAGAAGCATACTTATCTAACACAATAGATAATAATTGGACAGACTAATAGTCACCATTCTCCTTAGTGGTTAAAAAACTGTATTAATTCGTATTAACTCAGGAACAATAAATAATGCTTATCATCTTTACTTTTATTTAATATTATTCTGAAAAATACAACCCATGTGTTAAGATACAAGTAAAAGGTGGGACTGCTGGAAAAGTGCAGGTAAAATTACTAGTTTTCTTTTCCAGAAAATATAAGTGTATATCTAAAAAAAAAAAAAGGAGAGAACACAAAAACCATTATAAATAATATAGTTAATTAAAAATAAATGTACTAAAATATTTTTCTATGTTCAGTAATAACAAATCTAAAAATGATCTTATGTGTAATGGCAATAGAATATATAAAATCTTGTATAAACTTAAAAAGACGTGTGCAGGATCAGTTTAAGGAAAACAGAAACTTATGATTCTAATGTTAATATAAAAAGTGAATAAATTGAGAATAGTTAAAAAACAGAAAAGAAGGATACTGAGAGGAAGAATAAATTGTTAGATATTAAAAATATTATCAGATAATATTAATGGTATTCTACTGCTACAAAAAAATGTATCAGTGGAATTAAATAGAAAGTGCAGAGACTGGCTTAAGAGAATATACTGTAATATGCTAAAGGTGGGATTGCAATCTAAACATTTATTCAGCAAATTTTTTTGAGCTTCTGTTATATGTCAGCCATTGTTCAAGGTGTTGGAAATGCAGAAATGAATAACAGAAAGTTCCTGCCTCATGAAATGCATTATTCAGTAAATTTTTTAATGTCTAGGAAAAAAAACTAGGCTATACCCCTATCTCACACTATGTGTTAAAATAGATTCAAATGGAATAAAATGCTAAATATAAAAATATAGAGAATGAACAGGAAATATATAAATAAGTAACAAAGTTTTAATTGGGAAACCTAATTATAAAAGCAGAGGAAATGAGATACCATTATTAGAAAAAATATATTTTAAAACATAAAAATTGTATAATTTTTATGTTTAAAATAACATCTTTAAAAAAAAAGGAAAGTAAATAGCTATAACATATGTGACAGTGAAATAATACCCTTCTTAGGGAAGAGAACTTACAAATCAATGATTAAGACAAAGAACTAAACAAAAAAAAGTAAGTAAAGAATTTTGGAAATACCCAAATGAAGAACTGTGATAAAATTTCAACTGCAGGGTTCATCCTAGAAATACAAATTTAAACAAGGGTAAGATTCCAGTTTTTGTCTACCTTGTGCTGGCTGTTGTCCTCCAGATATGCCAGGCCAGACCTCCTCCTAATAGTGGAAATATTTTGCCTGGCAATGGTTACATACTGTGTGTATGATATGAAAAGTAAATTAAACAACTTGAGAAGTCTCTTGCAATGAAGTCAGAAAGGAAAACACAGGTAGAGGAAAATTCTAGTTTGTTAATGTATAAAATTTCACACGACTACAGGATTTTAGAGATCATCTAATCCAGTACCTCCATTTACAGAGGAAGGACCTTAGTCCTGTTCTGTGCAGGAAGCGAGTCCTGGCATATGTATGTTTCAGGAAGTATCTGGTGATACTGCTTCCTTGTCTCTTTATCATTTGGAGATTGAAAGCATCATTGGTCCGCATAACAGGTGACATTCAGGTGGTCACAGGATTTAATTGTTCATAGGTAAACATGGAATATTTTAAAAGATGACAGAGAGCCTTCTTTGTTTTATAAAGATTAGGATTAACTACTGTTTCCCAAAACTTCCTACACAGTAAAATTCTTTATTCTTATTTTTTCTCTCTAGCACCCCATGTATTTTATCCTAATCTTCATTTCCAACGTAATTTTTAGAATGCTGATCTAATATTTCCCAAGTTCTTTAGAAGTAAACAGCTGAAAAGCAGTTTAATTTAAAAAAATAATAAATGACATGTTTAAATAAATAGCAAATTTGGTATTCTAAAAAGAATTAGCCATTTAGGGGATTAATTCCAGGCCATTTTTGATATTCACAAATTAGTTTTCAATTGTTATTTTGTCAACTATATTCAATGAAGATTTTGTTATTCATGTATTTGTAGGGCTGGTTAGCCATAAATATTTTATGACTGGAGACATTTTTAGCACCACCTAATGGCAGTCAAGTAAAAAGAAAAAAACTTTTTCCAATTCAGAACTTATTTACATAATTCAAATTAAGCTATACAGCTAGAGTTGCTTCTATGTGAAACTGAACTTTTACATTCCCTGATGCACCAAACAGGCAACTAGAAATCAAATCTCCAAGCAATTTGGTTTGAGTGGGGATGAAACAGAAGGGATATTTGATAACGAAGCCAAGGGATTTCTGCTTTCTTTATGAGAGCAAAGATAAGAAAATACCTATGTAATAGAATACATTAATTTTATGTGAAGAGTTTTATTTTAATTTTAGAAGCTCATGCATCAAGGCTCCATTCTCCACACCCCAGTAAATTTCCTGACAAAATGTACCTTGACTATTACATTAACATATTTAATTTGTATTATTTTACATCAGTTGTTTATAAATCTCTGACCAATTTAATATACTTGTCTAATAAGGCATCTTTAATCTCTGATAGTTTTTTTAAAACTGAGTCACATCTTTCTGTTTATTCTATTAATATTTTCTGTTGAATGTGATATGAACAATGTGGTTACATCAGGGATAAGTAACTCTTACCCTAGGCTTTACCTATTTATTTCGTATGGTTCCCAGAAGGATTTGAAAAATGTGTTAACTGTCATATCCTTAGCATTGGGATCAATGGATTTGTTTGTGTGATTCATGAGGAGAGGTTAGTGATAACACCAGATTCTAATACCTTTCATCTTCATCTCAGCACTGGTTTGATGTTTCCCTCTGCAATACACAGAAGGGACATCAAGCAGATTGGAGAAGCTAAATTCCAGCAAATAGTTTAAAAAATCAACAAGAAAGAGAGATACCGGTGGTGGTAGTAGTTTAAACAAATCTTCTGGAAAATGCCTGTCTTCTGCTCCAGTGTCTTCTTTCTTAGGAACATTTATCTACATCCATCACTTGGCTTTAGAAGCTCTATGTGCTCTTTATATCATTGTCCATTAGCTGAAATATAATTCATCGTTCATAATCCAGATCAGTCATCACAGCTTCTGTGAACTTTCCCGTATACTACTCTGCCCTTATTTTAACAGTCACATTTTGCTAACTAACATCTGTGAATTGTATATCCTTTTTTTTTAAAGTGTGTCCTTTACAGGGCTTTGTATTCATTTGGCTCATCTACTGTGGGACAAATTCCATGTGAGATGAGTATGATGCCTTATCTTTATTTCTCAGAAAAAAAATGTATTTTGGTGACAGCAAAGGCAAATTAATAGAACTAAGTTATGTTTAAATTATTGTCTGTTGTTTGATGTTCTCTATTTTTATAAGTAACAATATTTTAAAATAAGTTACTTTTTTCATATTTCTTTAATTTCTGCTGAAAGTAATCTAATGTTAAGTGGTTTTGGGTTTTTTAACTTAATGTAATACTTGATTGACTTTTCTCAGCCAGTGGATCAATATCTATTTCTAAAGGGAAAAACAATGTTTACCCCTGTTATTGAAGGTTAAAAAAATAAATGTCTGACTTAAAGGCTGTTCTAAGTTTTTGAAGGATTCTTATGTGGGAACCATAATCATCTGTACAAAGGATAGATTTAGGAAATACAGGCATACTTTTAAATAAGAGAGATTCAGGATATGCCTCAAGAAGGAATTCTGAATATAAAGATGGTTCAACAACTGAATAATTAAGTGGATAAATATATCAATCTTTAGAAAATATAGTAATAGCATTTAAAAGGTGTGCAACTGTTGTCACATATCACTGTTCTACAGATCTTATCAATACAGTAAAAGGCAGGAATTATAAAACTTGGAGTTGTATTAATCAAATAATCATTATTTTCCAATAATATTATCTCCTATAAAATCCAATACAATTTATTTAAAATATGTAACTAATAGAACAGTCTACAAATGACTGGGTTTAAGAGAAATATTTTTAAATCAGTTGCTTTTCTGTTCCCACAGAATCACTTGTAAAATTAATTGAAACTTTTAATTTTGATGTAGACCGTGGTAACATCAAGAAAAACCTGGGCTAAATACATATCGTATTTTTCTGTGAACCTAGCAAAGAGCAGGTAATGTAGAAAAGCCTTGATAAAAGGAATTTTAGGAAGAAATAGGTGCTTCATGGTTGATCAGAGAGCTGTAGAAAGTTCTGTAGCTGAGGGGGACACTTGATCCCAGTGGTGTAAGTCTGATACATGTATAGGGAAAATTTTCTAAGTCAAGAAGAAATCAGCTGACTTAGACAACGGTCAGTGTGCCCTAGTGAGATGAAATGAGACCTAGAAGAGGTCCAAATGCCAAAACAAACAGCTTTGTTCCCAAATCCTAATATTTTCTCTACTCACATTTTGCCAAGAAACTATCTGTTGAAGAGGGCCTAGAAACGGGCTCTTATAAATTCTTCCAGTGATTGGGTTCCCGAGTTATGAAAGGAGTTAATCCAAATGCAAACCAAAAATATCTATAATCTCAACCCAATCTCCTGCCAGTTTAAATAGGAATAAAATCAAAACAGTGACATCACCAGTATTGGGAGTTGGGCTAATCACAAGTGAACTCAATGTAATTAAAACCCAATTTCAATTCAACACACTCATTAGAGACATATTCCCAGATGACCAAACTATTGCAATTAGAATGCAAAAATAATTATAGGAAATATAAATATTTTAAGGTATTTAAAGGTAAAAATGCATATAATAGTTAAGGAGATAGAGTATTTTAGAATAGAATGATTGCTCTAGAAGGAGTAAAATAAAATAAGTAAAAATATACTTCAAAATCTTTACTGGATGAGCTTAACAGCAGATGGACAGTGTGAAACAAAAGCTTAATGAATTTGAACATAGATACTTATGAAATGACCATTGTATAACAAAGAGAAAAGACTGAAAAAATAAATAAGTAACTTGGGGAATAATACCAGGAGTTCGAACTTACACAGAGACAAAGACACCAGGAATAAGGAAAAGGAAAAAATAGCCAGGAGAAAATATTTAAGAAAATAAACTGTTGATAAATCTTCATATTTTGTGATGAAAGAACAGCCTATAGATCAGATAAGCTCAATGAATTCCAAATGGATAAATACAATGAAAACCGTATCTTAGGTATAGAATTAATGAAAACAAAACATAAAGAGAAAGAAAAAAAATCATCTAGGAGCAAAAAAGATACGTACAGAGGAATAATGAAAAGAATGGTGGCTAACATTTCATCAGAAATAATGGAAGCCAGAAGCTGACAGAACATCTTTTAAAACCTTACCAAAAAAAAAAAAAAAAGGTCAACCTGAATCTGTACGCATTGAAAATATTCAAAAATGAAGTTGAAAGACATTTTCAGATAAACAGAAACTAGTGAAGACATTGTGAATAGTCCTGAATTATGATAAATGCTAAAGAATGTTTTTCAGGCTGAAGGAAAATAATACCAGGTAGAAAAAAAAATCTTATGAAAGAATGGAGGGAAGTTAAAACAAGAAGCTGTGAATAAAGAGAAAAATTTTTCATAATTTATAAAAAGACATTTGACTGGCAAAAGCAAAAAATATAGTCTATAGTTATGAAAATAAAATTTATGACAAAAATAGCACAAAGTGATTGGAGGATGGTCAATGGAAGAATTTTGCTATAGGAATCTTATATCTAAAGTGGTATAATATTGATTTCTGGTAGACTACTATAAGTTAACAATGCATATGATGATCCATAAAATAATCACTTTGAAAAGTTTAGGTAAAGAGAGGACATAAATAAAATGGAATGTTTAAATAGCTCTACAAGTTCAAAACAAGATAGGATAGACACAATAAAAGAAGCAAGAACAAATGCAAAAAGAAAAGGACAAAAACAAATAGTAAGATGGTAAATATAAATATAACCATATCAATAATTACATTAAATATAAATCTACAAACACACCATCCAAAAGGCAAGATTATCAGCCTGGCTAAAAGGACAAGACACAAATATATACCGTTTAAGTGTATAAAACAGGTGGATTGAAAGTAAAAGGATAGAAGAAATAAACCATGAAACACTTTACATAACAAAATGGCAGTGGCAATATTCATATCAAAGTAGACTTCAAGACCAGTAATATTACCAGAAATAAAGACATTTCACCACAGTGAACAGCCAATTCTTCAAGAAGAAAATATCCTAAATATGTTAGTATATAACAGTAGAGTTTCAAAATATATGAAACAAAATTTATAAACTAAGGAGAAAATAGACAAATTCACTACTGTATTTGAAGATTTTTTAAAACAACTATCTAAATTATTGATAAAAGAAGTAGCTAAAGAATCTATAAGAATATAGTAAAAGCAAACAGCAGTACCCATGAATTTAAATAATATTTATTCAACACTATATCCAAAACTGGAAATACTCATTCTTTCTAATGTACTTGGGAAGTATATACTGGGCCATAAAAAGTCTCAGTGAAATTCAGAGGGTTGAAGTCATAGAGCTTATTCTCTGACCACATGTTAAAATGCAGGTAAAGTAGTGTTAGAAAGTAATGTTTATGTTAAATTATTACCTTAGAAGAAAAAGATCCAAGCTTTTCTGTTTCTTATTAAAAGTGCTAACGAGAAAATAAATTAAACTCCAAATGATAAGAAGTAGAAAATAATTAAGATAAGATAAAATATCAATGAAATAGAAACATATCCAAGCCCAAAGTTCACTTGCAAGAATAGTTATGTGTGGGGAGGATGAGGTTGGAGGGAAGATTTTGATTTAATTTTAAAAAATCAATATGATTCACCACATCAATAGAAGAATTGAAGCAAAATATATTTTCTCAATAGATCTGGAAAACACTTGGCAACATTTAACACCTACTCATAATGAAAACTTTCAGCAAACTAGGAGTAGAGAGGGTCTTCCTCAAATAAAGGACCTCTAGAAACATCCTACAGCTAACATACTCAATAGTGAAGTAGTATGTGCTTTGCTTCTAAGATTAGGATCAGGTCAGTGTTCAAATTTTACTGGTGGTCCTGGCCTCTGCGATAAAGTAATAAATAAATAAAAAGCATCAATATTGGAAAGGAAAAGGAAAACTATTTTTATTTGTAGTTGATGTGATTATGAATGTATGTTCAATATCCAAATAAGTACTAGAACTAATAAGATGAATTCAGAAAGGTTGTGAATACAAAGTTAACAAAAATAAAATTAATCAAATATACTAGTAATAAACAGTTGAATAAAATGTAAAAGTAGCATTTAAAAGAGCATCCAAAACCTAGCATTTAAATTTAACAAAATAAGTGAAAAAATTCTATACCCAAAATTATAAAACAAGTTAAGAAAATTAAACTCAAATAAATGAGATTTGCCATGATTGTGGTTGAAAAACAGAATGTTAAAATAGTCATTCCCCTCAAGTCAATCTATGGCTTTAATGTAATTTCAATGAAAATTACAGTGAGCTTTTTGGAAGAAATTCTCAAGTTGATTCTACAAGTTAAAAGGAAATGTAAAAGGTCTTCCAAAACAAAACTGAATAAAGTCTAATGAATTTGTCAGACTTATGCTGTGTGATTTTGCAACTTAACGCTATGAAAATCAAGACTTTGTATTATTTGTGGATGTACTGGCAAACAGATTAGAATAGGCCCTGATTTCCATTGTCAATTAAATTTGGTGAACTTAAGGCAATTTAATGTGAGAAGCACAATCTTTTCAACAATATTGCATTGTTTGGAGTAGTCAGGAAAAAAATGAAGCTTGACCTCTACCTCACATCATACATAGAAAATAATTTGAGATGGAGTCATAGACCTAAAATTAAAAGCTAAAAATATAAAGCTATTAGGAGAAAAATTAGAGAATTATATATTCTTTCTGGTGACCTTTGTGTTGATAAAGACTTCTTAGGATACAAGAAGCACTATCCATTAAAAAATGATAAATTCAATTTTTTTAGAAGATGCTAAGAAAATGAAAAGGCAAGCCACAGAATGAGTCATAGGCTAGGTATATGTTTAATTTAGGAAATACCAAGCATTTTTTAAATGGTTTTTCCATCTTACATTTACACACAGTAGAATTTAGTGTTTTTAATTTTAGCCATTCTAGTGAATATAGCATGGTATCTTACGTATTTTTAATTTGTAGGTCCCTGATGGTTGATGAAACCAAGCTTCTTTCTTGTGAACCTTGATTAGTCATATATCAGGGGGTTTTGGCCATCATTGTTCAAACTTTTACCCATGTTTTATGGGGTGGTTTGGCTTTTTTTTTTTTTTTGGTAATAATTTTTAAAAATTTTTGTATTGTTTTTAAAGGTTATGCTCCATTTACAGTTATTACAAAATATTAGCTATATTCCCTGTGTTGTACAGTACATCTGTATAGCCTGTTTTACACCCAATGGTTTGTACACCCACTCCTCACCCCATATTGCCCCCTCCACTGATAATCACTAGTTTGTACTCTATTTCTGTCAGTCTGCTTCTTTTTGGTTATAGTCACTAGTTTGTTGTATTTTTTAGATTCCACATATAAGTGGTATCATACAGTATTTGCCTTTCTCTCCCTGACTTATTTCCTTTAGCATAATGCCTTCCAAGTCCATCCATGTTGCTGCAAATGGCAAAATTTCATTCTTTTCTTTAATGAGTGAGTAGTTTTCCATTGTGTGTATAGTACCTGTTCTTTATCCATTCATCTGCTGATGAACACTTAGTTGTTTTCCGTACATTGTCTATTGTAAATAATGCTGCTCTGAACATTGGGGTGCAGGTATCTTTTTGAATTACTGGTTTTGGGGAGGTTTTTTTGATATTTACCCAGGAGTAGAATTGTTGAGTCATACGGTAGTTCTATTTTCAGTTTTTTGAGAAATCTCCATACTGTTTTCCACATTGGATGTACTAAATTACATTCCCACTGACAGTATACAAGGGTTCCCTTTTCTCCACATCCTCACCAACATTTGTTATTTGTGCTCTTTTTGACAGTAACCATTCTGACAGGTATGAGGTGGTATCTTGTCGTGATTTTGATTTGCATTTCCCTGATGATTAGCAATGTTGAACATCTTTTCATGTGCCTGGTGGCCATCTGCATTTCAATCTCTTTGGAAAAATGGTGTGAGTTGTAGGATTTCTTTATATATTCTATATTTCCATGTCAGTTATGATAATTTGAAATTCTGATTCAAGATTTTTTTTCATACCTGTAAATGCTTTTTAGCAACTCTGTCATTCATACTGGGGAGCTGAATTACAGTTTTCTTTAATTACAGTTTCTGTGTTTGAATTTTGGAGGGAAGAATTTTCTTCAGCCGAAAAGCTTTGGTTCGCAATTTCATTTTGTTGCTACAGTAGCTGTATAAGGATATTATCTGATAATTTCCCATCGTTTTGAAATGTCTTGCCTTTTCCTGGATTTGCAATAAAAAGGGTATGTCAGCTCGGATGAAGGCTTTGGGTGGCTTGCTGGTTTTTTTGGTCCCAGAGAGACACATCCTGTTGTTTCAGTGAAAGGTGGTTTCTTTTATAGTGTTCTCTGTGGACAGTCTGTGTGTTTTCTGATTTTATGATTCTTTTGTTAATTTAGAATTCTTAATTTCCTGTTTGCTTCCTTCTCTGACTTTAAGAGATGTGGCTCCTTCTTGTGTGCCCTCCCTCCCCACTGAAAGCAGCGCCTTCCACAGATTGCCCTTTCTTTCCCCAGACCCTTTCAAGCTTCTTTCTTTGAATGTCCCAGTAGCCAGTGTTTTGTCCCAGAATACTTAAGTCCTCTTTTTTTTTTTTTTAACTCAGGGAGGAACTGACTTTCAGGGGGTGATATGATCTGATTTCTGCCATGGCTGGGTCTTTGCTGCTGTCTCCCCTTTTCTTTTCATTCTCTATTTCACTCTCAAGTCATGTGAACTCTGGTGCTGGCTTTTCTGGTTTAGGATGTTTATCTCTACTTCATCATATATTGAAGTTTTTAGTATTCTCTGTCTCCTAATGACTCTGTAGGCTTGGGTTATGTGTTCCTCTGTGGATTTTTTTTTTTTTTTTTGCCTTAAAGGAAATCTTTATTAATCATGTATGGTTCACAGATGTTCTTAAAAAAAAAACAAAAACCCAAAACAACTTTCTGGAGAAGCACAGTCCTCATGAGTGGCTTCAGCTTTCCAACATGAGTCTTGTTTTTAAGGGAAAATCAAAGTGGTCCAGTTTGTTTACAGTATGATACTTTCTAAAGTACCTTTTAAAAAAAAGGTCTGGTCTTTCTTAAGTGTTATAGCAAAACAGATATAAAATAGACAATAAATTATAGTTTATATTTACCAAAAAAAGATGTCAGTACAGTTAGAGATCACAAATGTATCGTTTAATCAGTTTAGTTTTTGTTTGTTGTATTTGTTCTTCTTGATCAGAGTGGTTTTTAGAGGAAATGCAGACGGATTAGGCTGCCATCATTATGCAGTGGGACACTGAATCATCTTGTATTTTTGATTCCATTTTAGCCATTTTGGTGGGTGTTCATTGGTATTGTGCCATTTTATTTTGCATTTCTCTGATGACTACCAACACTGAGCGTCTTTTTCATATGTTTATTGATCATTTTGACATCATCTTTTTTGAAAGCCATTTTCCCCCATTCTTCTAATGGGTCATTTGTCTTTTTTATTAATTTGTAGGAATATATTTTTTTCTGGATATGTATCTGTTATCAGAAATATACATTACAGATATCTTCTCCTGCTGTGTTACTTACCTTTTCACTCTTATTTGTGCCTTTTGTTAAACAAAAGTTCTTAATCCTTACAGTTAATTCACCATCTCTCTTTCTATTATATTTTTACCTGTATAGTTTAAGAACCCTGTCTATTCCATGACCCTGTCATTGTATTGTCTTGATGATTATATTTTTTAAGTTTCAAACATATTTACATGAAAGTTAAATATTTCCGTTCAGATCTTGGATTTTCAGATTTTTTCTAAAAATGTGAGGCCATGAATACATGTCTTTTTATGCATCTGTGTATCCCAATAGCCTAGAAAGGTGGCTGCTCAAAGTATGTCTCCCTAAAAATACTTCTTGAATGAATGAGTAAATTCTTCTATTGAGATACAAGAATGCTCTATCATTTCCCCAAACACTTGAAACAAAAAAAAAAAAAAAAAAATTGAACTTTAGGATATCTTCTCTCTGTTAATCAAAATCTATATTTTAGTAAGTGAGGAATGTATATTTTTCACTTTTCTGCCCATTTTAGCCAGCACTGCTCTTTAACACAAACCTTAAAAATGAAAACTACTACGGTATTTCTCTGCTCTGATCCACTTGCCTTCTTATTCTTGGGCCCAGGATGAAAGCACATTCATGAAGCACAAGAGAAAATTAGCATCAAGCTCAATCACACACCTGTACTGAAAGCTTCTACTCTAACGTGGTACTTCGTGTCTGCTTCCCTTTCTTTAATGGGACTGGGACACCCTAATAATTAGTTTCCATGTCTCCCATTTCTTTCTTTACCAGATTTTTCTCGTGAGAGCTCTATACCCACTTCCTCCTCATCCATTCCATCAGTCCTCATCACCCACCTGTTTGGACTTGGATTGTTCTACTCAATTGAAAAATACAGTAATTACCAGCTCTGGAAGCTTTTCTTCGGTTCTCACTTTTCTGGACCTGTAGCAAGTGTTTACCTGGTTAACTAACATTGTCTTCCTCAAGTCTTCTCCTACCTGAGTTTCCATTTCACAAAATTATCCTGATCATTCTGACTTTATTATTGTCCCTATTCTTCCCTTCTCTTAATCGGGGCTATTTCCCACAGTAGCTCTTTTTCTGTCTCTACATTCTGTCTCCCAAAGACATGAATCCTTAGCAGGTGATTGCCAATTTGTCTTTCTAGCCCGATTTTCTTTTCTGATATTTAGTTTCTCATTTTCAATTAATGGATAGTTTTTTTTCACCATTATGTAAACTCAATGTGCCCAGAAATCGAGATTATATACTCAACCCCGTATTTTCTTCTTTACCTGACTTTCCTATTTCTGTTAGTAATGCCACTTCTCCCTCAGTATTTGGTGAAAAGAATTGACCATCTCACCCCACCCCATCATCACCTCATATCAACTTGTCTTGATGATTCTCTTCTGAACTATATCAAGTCCATTATTACAGTCCACTTACTTACATGTTGGTCCTTAATTAAAATCCTTACAATGTTATTCACCCCGAATACAGTCATATCCTACCTGGTTTCTCTGTAGTTAAATTATCTGTATCCTCCAGACAGTCCACCATTAGCTTGGTTGCCTTAATCCTGACTTTGAGCAGCCTCTTCCCTTCCTTCACCCAATTTTTAGAGCCTTCCTTCAGCATATAGGATAAATTCCAATCTGGCAGTTCAACTTTTTCAGTCCACTTAGTAGGAGAGATAAGAATAATAAAGCTATAAGAGGGGTTCAAGTGAGTTTGAATACTGAGAAGTGGTGCATTGGGACAAACCATCTTATTCTAGGGTGAGAGAGGTGCCAGGCTGGACCAGGTACTGAGTCTTAACAGCAAGAAGGTAATATCCTAACAGGCAGGAGGAAGAGAATGAGGGAGTGTGAGGCAATGAAATGTCAAAATGAGCAGGATAGGTATGTTTGAAAAGGGCCAAAAGCATAAAATCTGGAAGATAGAGATTCAGAAGCCAGGAAGGCCAGGAAAAGTTTGAGTTGCCTCTTTGGGAAGTCCGAAGCCCACATCCCAGGCTTGCCTTTGCTGATATTAGAAAATTTCACTCTAAAGATACTTATAACCCAGTCGTTCTTTCCATCTTTGTCTTCTCTTTACACTTTTCAAGCTGTAACTTGACTGTAGACGGGCTGAGATTTGCTCTTGCCTATTTCTCCAGATTCAGCCATTAACTCCCTCTTTCATACCAGCTTTCCTTAATATTTTCCATGCCTCTAAGGCTTTATAGAGTTTCCCCCAAAGTCCTCATGTTCGCTGAAGACAAGCTCAAGCATCATACTCTTTGTGAAACCTTCCTTAATCCCTTTGAATCAAATTTTGTCTTGTAAATAACTCTTTATCACTTACCACACCTCATTTCAGTTTCTTAAAAAAAATCTTTTTCATCAACTAGAATTTAATGTCAGGCACTGGTTTATTAGCAGTTTTGCTTCTTTACTGTGTAGCAGAGAACTCAGCAAATGTTAATGTTCTGTAGATGCATATTTAAAAAATGACGATTGGATGCTCAAAAAATGACTCTGCCCTCTTGCCTCCACACCTATGTTAAAACATCTCCCTTGCCACGAATAAACCTTTCACCTCGATAGCCCTCATCCAGACTCTCAAAATATTTACTAAGTAATGTAGGCACCATGTGATGCCCTGGGGTAGAAGGATGAATCAGACATGGTTCCCAATTGCAGGAACCAGTTGCATTCTACTGAACCCAGGTTAAATCCCCCCAGCTGTGTAGGAACTTTGGTTACCAGCCCAGCCTAAAGGGAGCCCTGTCCGCCTCCAACGTTCATAATTCTGGTTGAGTGTATTACTATTACTAATCAAATCAATAGCCATTAATTATTTAATATGGTACTCTTGAGCTGGTACTTGATTTTCATGTATGTTCTTGAGCTATTATTTGATTCTCCCTGTATGATGTGTCTGTTAAGACACATACATTTCATATCTCCAACTAAACTGGAAACTCTTCGAGAACAAAGATTGTTTTTCTTAAATTTTGCCAGTTTCAATACATTAAGCAAAATGTCTCACACACAGGATGATCTCTATAGTACACATTGAGTTATTGGGATACCTGGTAGCATGAAGGCTGGGCCAGGTGGTGGTGGTGGGAGAACGTCTTACAGAACCATCATAAGTTTCCTCTGCTTCCTGAGCTGGAGAAATTTCTGCGAGACAAGAGCACTGTGTGTCTGGGGCAGTGCTGTTAGGTGATCTGAAGGGCGAGTGGAAACCTTGGAACTCTGAAGGCTACAGGATGTTGTTTTAGAAAATTGACTCTGTGGGCTACTTTATAGCAGATCTGTCCAGTTTCTAGCTTCCATTACTGGTCTAAGCCTTTAAACTTAAGAAGTATTTTAAACAAAGCCCCTTGTGTTTCTTTCACTCATGTCAAAAACCCATTCACTTTTATGGCTCTGATAATATCATCACATTGATCCCCTAGTATCCAATTTTGGGTTGACAACATTATCTTTTTATGTTAAAGCATTTTGCATAAACTTAAAATTCACTGTATATTGATTAGTGGGAGTACAGGCTTGAGTTTCCAAGTATGGGTTGGCATTCACGATGGGATACATTTAAAACCAAGTGGCTGGGACCATCCCAAGACATTGCTGTGTATAATTCCCTGACTGCACTCACTGCATCATAAATAATAATGGAAGTAAATGTACGTTTATCAGAAAGAGTCAACAAACCCTGCGCGCTGATTTGCTGATTGCACTTGTCTCCCCAGGCGTCAAGGCCAGCTTTCGAACCACGGTGCCTGAAGGTCTGATCGTCTTTGCGGCATCACCTGGCAGTCAGGAAGAGTACTTCGCCCTCCAGCTGAAGAACGGCCGTCCTTATTTTCTTTTTGATCCTCAGGTAAATAAGTAATCATAAGAGCCATGAGAGTTGATATTGTAAAGAGTTTACCGGGTACCAAGTGCTTATGTTTTCACGGTGGATCCTCACCAGGAACTTAGAGGTAAGTAGCTCTTATTACCCCCACCGGACCAAGAAGGAAAATGAAACTTACAAAAGTGATGAGACTTGCCCGAAGCTAAGATAACAGAGCTTTAAACCGCAGGGTCTGACTGAGAATCGTCGTGCTTGACAACCATCTGCTACCTCATAATGAGGATTCGAACTTATAAACACATTTGAATAGATCTGTTTTTATTTTCCTTGAGCGCAAAATTGTTTTTATCTTCCCTCTTTTCCCTTTTTCCTTCCTTGCTTCCTTCCTTTCCCTACTTTCCTTCCTCCCTCCCTCCTTTGTTTCTTTTTTCTTTATTTCCTTCCTTCCTTCTTTACCCCACCCTCTTTCTTTCTTTTTCTTTCTTCCCCAGCAAATATTTAAATGCCTATCAAGTGCTATTGTGTTGGATATTGCAGACTACAATAATTTTAAAATTAAATATGACCGTACCCTTGTGAAACAATGTGGGTAAGATACAGTAAAAAATACTAATAATAATAATTTAAAATAGTCATGAATGTTACAAAGAGAAGTACAAGATGGTGTATATTATGAGAGAAGAAACTAAAGGGCCTTTCTTTCCTGAGTTGTCTCTCTTCTCTGAAAATGTGATATTTAACTGAGATACACAACAAGGAGGAAAAGTTGGCCAGGACAAGGCTGTTTGTCCACACAGGAAGACATGTATCTGAAGTGGGGCAGGCCAGAGGAAACACGGACGGGAGATGAGGGAAGGGGCTGTAATAAAATTCTCAGGCAGAGCAAATGGCACATGTTAAGTGCCTGTGTTAGACAAGAATGTGGACTATTCACTACATTAAGAGGCTTCTAATATGGCCATAGAATAGAGGACAAAGAAAACAATGGTGGGTTGAAAAGCTGGGTAGAGGCTAAGTAATTTAGGGCCTTATAAGCAAATGTGAGAATTTACATTTTCATCTAAGGACAATGGGAAGCTGTTGAATAGTTGTCTTCACTTCAGCTAAGTGAATATCAGTATGCATTTGACGTTAGGCACTGCCTTGGGCCTCTGAGTATTTGACGAGTAAGACTATGTAAAAGATTTTTCTCAGGTTTTCAATTTAAAACTGCTGATCTAAGACATGAATCATGTTTGCCAAATAAATGTTTTACATTATACCGGTAAAGCAGGCACAGCGTTCCCTGGCTAGATCTAAGGGCTCATGGGCCGGAGCTTCACATACCCTGGAGATCCACTCACCTTAGGGAGGAAAGGCGGGGCCTGCTGGACCAAGTGTGTCTGAGCATCGTCCCAGGCTCCCTGCAGAAGACCTCAAGGGGGCAGACTGAGTCCTTCCTGTTTCAGGAAGCTAGTAGAGCCAAGAGTTGGCAACTGGGGAGACCAGGGTAAGAGAGGTTTACTTCTGGTGTTTTGACAGTAGCCTGAGAACCCCCCAGCCTGTAGGTCCTCAGGCACAAGGACTCCTGTGTGTCCTCTAAAATGGCAACTTCTTAAGGGATGCCAATAGTTGGGCAGTGAGTAAGCAGAAAAGAAATAGCATCAAACCTGAGAGATCCAGCATCCAGAGAGAAAGGAATAAGGAGCAGCTGCTTCAGAAAGCAAGGCAGATGGTATCTGGAAAGCAACAACAAAAACAGCACACTGGCGTTGATTCAGTTACAGAACTGAAAATAGTATTTTTCATTTGAATCCTTTAAGTAGATTAGAGGAGAGACTGTTGAGCCTCAGGTTAGAAGGTCAAAATAAAAAAAAAATATGAAAAGATAAAAATGAAAGCGGCTACTAATAGTATTAAGAAATCCAAAAGGGAATAAAAAATATGCACAAGAAAAGTAAGGATGAGAGAAAAGAATGGAATATAAAATAGGAGAGAATATCTGATTTAAGAAAGAATCAATTATAAATTTATTAAAAGGACTCTTCCAATTCCAGGAAAAATTAAGCAAAATTAGTGCTTCTACAAGACCTCTGTGTGACAGCCATTACTCTGTGTTCTCTATACATAAACAGACACACACGAACTCACTTAAATATCACAACTCTATAGGTAGGTTATCATTATTCCCATTTTTCAGGTGAAAATCTGAGTCAAGATTAAATTAATTTTCCCAGAGTCATCCTGCTGATCTGTGACCAAGCTTTCCAACATGAAAGAACAATGCCTGTTGCTACCCAGAGGCTAGGTTAACATACCATCCAGGCACCATGTTGGAAGCTTTCAGCAAGGCTTCTAAGCAAAAGCAAAAAGTAAAGAACCTGAAATATGAAGGAGAAGCAGTGGTGAATAATAAACAGAGAGATATTAAATTCAACCTAAGTATTTAATGCCAGAGTGACTAGAAATGTGTTCAACAGGGCGAGAGAATCTTTGACGTGGAAGAGACATACAGCAAAGGAAAATAAACTAATCATTGGTGCTGTTACTGAGTTGAAAGAAGGGGAAAAATCAGTGACTTAAAAGTTTCTAAAGGTATCAGTTTAGTGGAGAAGGCAATAAGGTCATACTGGTGTCTTTTTCATAAATTAGACAAAAATGTTTGATTTTAAATGTTATGACTAAAGAAATTAATTACTAATAGAAAGAAAATATTCCAAGAACAATGAACAAGGTGGAAAAAAAGACTAAATGCTAAATTGTAAGTATTGCAAAAAAAAAAAAAAAAAAAAAAGAAAAGGAAACAGTCCAGTAAAATAGAAGAATGACAATGAGAAAAAATTTCTAATCTGGTTTGGCTTTTCCCACTTCAGCCTGTTACTGTTTGGGTAGATGGAGACAAATCTTGATCATATAACCATTTATTCATAGAACTTCAGCAGTATACAAAGTGGGTCCTTGTGGATTATCTCATTTTGCTCTTGAAGTATCCATTCTTCCCTGCTTTGGCCAAAGTGGCTTAACTAGGGGGACACAGTGACTGAGTAAGAGAATTGGCACTGAATTTAGTTTATTTGTATACTAATATGATTATTTTTAAATTACTGTTCCTGAATCCATTCTAAGTAATTAAATTTTGAGTTGTAGAAAGAGCATTTTGTAGGAATTTAAAGTTACTGTCTATCTAACACATAGTTTCAAAATACCTAAGGTCATCGTTTACTTTATTCTTTTTAAAATATTTTAATAAACTTGACTAATGAGTTAACTTACATAACAGTGTAATCCTACATAGAGGCTAGAGGGCTAAGAATTTACTTGGCTTTCCTTCCAACTATCCAATTCATCCTATGCAAAAATACTTGGGGGAAGCGGAAAGATTCTTTATAACATTTAAAATTGGATATATGTTTGCATATTATAAACTGAACACTCGGAATCATCAAGAGTCAGTGAAGAAAAGTTACTCCACTTTTTAACTGCTGTATTTTTTGGTAAGTCTCTAATAATTAGCTGTAGTCTTCCCATTCTTTCATAGATTAATTTCAATTTGGATATGCTTGATCAGATGATACTTTATTGATCGGTAATGACTTGTGGTTATCATTTAAATGTTTTATGTTCAGTGACATTAACAAGGAATCCACATAACATTCTGATTTCACTTAGGAAACTGTGTAGGTACAAGCTATCAAAAAATTCTGAATAATATCTGTTTAACATGTCTGAAAATACAAACTGCATCAGATGACAACAGAATTGATCACAGAATTATTCTTTCAACATCGGTGGAGAAAAATAATCTTAAAATGATCATCAAAGGATAATATGCTAAGTTCCTCTGAGTATGAAGGAAATTTGGCATGCTGACACTGTATATTATGTTCTTGAATTTGTCTCCAGTAAATGCGATTTCTGATGTAGAGAACTATTAATGCTTCAGATTGTTGCCAAACATAATATGAAGAACCACTTACTCAGACACCTGATCTTTAGAATGCAGCATCGTTTGTAACAATTTTAACGCTAACTAAGTACACTTTGATGAGACAGCATTTAATAAAATGCTCATTAATTTCATCATTAGCAAGGGTATGCTAAGAAGTAAGCCAGTTTCTTATGTCACGCCCAATTAGCATCCCATGCTAGTAATCCCATTAGTATTGTTGAATTCACTAATGGAAAAACTAATGGGCATGCTACCAGGGCACATTAATTGGGCACGACACCAGTTCTGGTTTTAATTATTAAACTACGATAATGAAATGTGTGTTTGTAAAATATTAAAATGTTCAAATAGGGTTGAAGAAAATAAAAGAATGTGTAGAAAGATGAGATATAAGGAAAGTCAACCTACAAAGATTCAAGAACCAGAAAATGGACTTGCCAGAATGATCATCTTTCTAGCTGATCAAGCCATCTATGAAAGTTGAGATATTGTCCACGTGCGAAGCAACCCACTCATACTCATGGGAAATTAAAAGCTGGTTTTTGGTAGTATGAAATTCTGTATGTCATACAGGTTGTCATGCTCTGTGTGAGGCCTGACAGAAGACAAGTGCATAGAATGGACATAATATATTGCCGAAGCTATTTTAGAGAAATATAAACAGAAATGTTTTATTAAAGATGGTATGATTAACATTGCACTTTTTGTGATATAAATATTCAACATGTTACATCAGATAATTATCTTTTTTTTTTCCTTTTTAGAAACCAGTATACCCAAATTAGCAGAGTTTGGTGAGACTTTGCCAGTAACTCAAAAACATACTTCAGAATATTTTATCCAATCTTATTTTTGATTTTTTAAAATTTTGATCGGTACTGGAGTAACTTATGACTAAGGAAATCAACTTTATTAACAAAGAAAGAGAAAAATTATTTTCATTTGGAAGATTTATAGTAATTTTTCTGGTTGTTTTTCTTTATTTGTGGGAGTAAACAATGGTGGTGACAAAGTTGAAATATCTTTTACTTAGTCTTAACTGGCTCACTAACATTAAAAAGAGTGTCGTTGTGCTAACCATAATATACTGGGCTGTAAAGTGTTAAGATGAAAGGTTTCTCTTTTACTTGTCTTTCTCTGTTTCCTTACCCTCACCTCCTTCTGGCTAATTAACCTCGATTTTTCAGATCTGCCATTTCCTAGTCTTATCAATTTAGTAACCCATTTTTAAACTATGGTATTATCACCTTAGGTTTTAGATTACAAACCAATGAGTACTAAGTTTAACTGCAACACTTACGTTCAATGCATTCATAACTGACTGATTTTTTTTTAATATGAATCTTATTCCTTCTTCCTATTAGTAGTGTGGTGAAGTTAAGAGAAAAACTAACTTGCCAGCCATTTCCCTATGTTTGGAACAATATTGTTTGAATAGTATATTACCAGTTTTAATTCTCTTTATTTATGTTTCTGCCCAAAAATGCAAAAACTAAAATGTTAGAATAGAAAATGTATTACCTTTCTGATGAGTTGTTACTCAAAATCCAAGTGTGCTTGTAAGAGATTCTCATTCCAGAGAGAAGTTCTTTTCTGATTTGAGCACTGTGTTGTTCACAGAAGGATGTCACAGAAACGCCAGAATGATGTCAGACATCAACTTTTTTGTGTTCTGTTTGAAACGTGGGCGTGCTTGCATCAGGATTGTGTTGACATTTGTAAATTGGTTTTTAACAAATATACAAATATATATGTATGTGTGTGTAGATGTATATATTCATCACTGATTTTTTTCCCCACTTATTCTTTTCCTTAAGGAGTCTGCAGTGGAAATTACCACTGCTGACGACGATGGCAGACAATACAGTGATGGCAAGTGGCATGAGATAATTGCATTCAGGCATCAGGCTTCCGGCCAGATCACGCTCGACGGGCAGTACACAGGTAGGGTCTTCCTAGATGTATGTGAATGGCTCTGTTGCTATGCTGGTATTGCCATACTTCTCTGTTGTTTATATTTCTTCATCTTTTCTTTCACCTTTATCTCCATTCAGCTTCATCTAAATTGCTGTTCAATTTGCCCTTGGGGTGCTTCTAAAATGATGATGTCTTGGCAACTGTTTTCCCATCTCTGCAGGGAATAAAACAAAAATGAGAGCAAAGTCATCAGTAGCGATTTTGTAGCTTTTTCAGGTCTTTACATCCTGCGAATGTTTTTACTTGTGTTTTACTTGTGCTGTGCTTATGTTCTCTCTTATGTTCTTCTATTATGACCTCAGTTATATGCGTTTTAGAGATGAGGAAACTGAGGATCCAAAAAGGTAAGCAAATTTACACAGTTGGTAGGCAGCATTCTGGGCGCATATCCTTTCTTTGCGATTCTAAGTTTAGTGTTTTCATCCAACCCTGTCTGCCATTCTTATGTGATTGTAAAAATTACAGTACTTGTATGATGATGCTGTTTTTATTAATTCATTCAGAAAAATGTGGAATTTTAATGAGCACCTACTACATGCCAGGTATTGCTCTAGGAACTCTAGAAACAAAAGGGAAACTTTACACTTTAGGTGGGAGAGGAGTAGGAGACAATAAATAAATATTGAACAAGTATCAGTTAGTGGTCTATTCTGAGAATGATAAAGCAAGGTAAGAGGGAAAGGAGTGTGTGTTTGTGTGTTTGTGTGTTGGGGAGATGCTTTGACTTTATAAAAGACTGTTAGAGAAGGCCTCTCCCATATAGTGACATCTGAGCGTAGATCTAAAGGGGGAAAGAGGGCAAACCAGGCAAATATCCAACAGAATGTTTCAAGCCAGGGGAACAGTAGGTGCCTGGGCCCTGAGGTGGGAGCATACCATATGTGGCATGTCAAGGACCAGGAAAGCCAGTGTGGGAAAGAGGGGTTGGAGGGGCTGGTGTTACACTGTGAAACCAGAGAGGCCACTAGAGCTGCATTACATAGGGCCTTGTGTGCTTTTACTTGAAAAGAGGGAAACCATTGGAGAATTTTGAGGGAGGGGTGATATGATAAGGCTTCTTTCTTTAAAAAGAACACTCTGGCTGCTCTTGTGGGGATACATTTTTAAAGGGAACAAGGATGGAAGTGTTGACCTTAAACAAATACACTGCCAGTTGTTCCTCCATCCAAGATGGGTTTATTTGGGATCAGCAGAGAATTGCAATTTGAGGTCTGCAGCCATGATGAGACACATGCTAGTTCCCACACAGCAAGAAAAAGATAACTCTGAGGGGAAAAGGAAGTTGGGAGGGCTGTAGTAGACAGAGAGCCCATGGCTTTTCATTGGCTGAGTCCTTGCCAGTAAAGAGGAGGAGTCTTTCTTCCTGTTGGGCTCTGCCATCATTGTGGGTTGTGAGAGCTCCTCCTGCTGGTCTCCCAAATCTATTTCAGTTGAAGTTTCTGTTTATTAATTTTTTACATTTCCCCCTTTTGATCAAGATCTTTCTCTAAAAGCATCACTAATCAAGAGTCAGATTCTCTGGTTTCAATGGTTTTCTTGTCCCTCAATGCCAGGAAGGACCTTTCCTGGGTGTAGTGTCTCACGTTGGAGGGGAAGTGCACAGATTGGAAACCTATTGAGATCACATTTGAGTAACAAGGAGAGGTAGGAGGGAGCAGTCTCAGACACTTTTATCTAAAGTCCATATGTTATCAAGATCATAGACACTGGAGATCATCTGAAGCATTATGTCATTGTCAAAGGTTTGTCAGTAAACTTCCTACAGACCTGATCGAAATGTCTTCAGAAATCTGCCTCATCAGGTGTGGTCTGCTTAAATTCTGGGAAATTTTTTCTTTCAGATCCCCAGATTTTGTGAGGTCCCCTCAAATTTGGTACTTTCTTTAGGTATGTCATGTGAATCCAAGAATCTATTCCTTGGATTTTGGCAGCACAAGGGTTGGTTAGCAATACCTGGGGCCTCTTTAATGAGGCTGTAGAAAGCTCTTCTGGAGGTGTTTTTTCCAGTAGATAAAATCTCCAGTTTGTAAGGCATGATGCTTCAGGTCCTCATCTCCTGAGAGTGCACTATGAAAAAACTATTCTACCAAAACATGGTTATTTTTAATAGGGGCAGTTTGGCCTTTGCAACATTGGAGTATCCCCCTCCCCCCTTTTTTCCCCACAGTTGTAGTTCAAAAAAAGCAGGATCCAAGTGTGTTGCGTGTCCTGTGACTATTTTAAAGGGTGAGGATTTTTGAGTTCAAAAAAGTGTGAATCTGAGATTTAGGTGGACCAAAGCAATGTTTTGGTCCCAAGTATTCATAGGGGCTCTAGAAATTTTGGCAACTGAGTCTTAGTAATGCCATTACTGTGATAGACTTAAGCCAGAGGATGGAGGGTGGTAAACACAGTGGAAGTGTTGTGAAACTGGCCAGATAGCACAGACTTGCTGAAGTACCTGGCCAGTAGAATAGGTTCCTCAGTCACTGTGAAGTCTACCTGGATTTACGAGTAGCCCTTGTTCTGATATCAGATGCCCTAAATATCAAACCTGGTATGGGGCAAACTGCAATTTTTCTTGGGCAACCTTATGTCCCTTTAAGGCTAAAAGCTTTAGCAAGTCAGTGCTGTCTTCCTGTGAGGAGGCTTGAGGAGGAGATCAAAGAAGCAGATCACTCACATATGTAACAAAGTAGACCCCCTGGGAACTTTATATCATCCAGATCAACCGTCAGGATTTACAAGAACTAAGAAGAACTCTCAGTTAAGCCCTGAGGCATTACTGTCCAGGTGGATTTTCTTCCCAAGCGAAGGGAAAAAGGTGGTGGCTAGCTTCGTCGGCTGGAATACTAAAGAATGCATAACTCAGTTGCAGTAAAGATGTTAGAACGTATGAGTGTTAGGAACAACAGAGTACCAAGGGATAATGATGTTTTTTTATTTAGGGGTCCTGGACAAACCTCCACCCTCAGCCCTTAGGTTTTCTCACAGGTAAAACAGCATCATTACAGGAACTGGCACAAAGGGTGATGAGGCCTTGAGCCTTGTAATCTTGTATTATGGGCTTTAGATCTTGAAGGACTTCTTATAAGGAATTGATTAATTCTGAGAAGAGGTTTTGAAGGATCTGCTTGAATCTTGATGAGGGGGGTACACTGAATTTTGCCAATATTGGTTAGAGAGTTTGCCCATAAGGAAGGTGGTAACTAATTCAATACAAACAAATGATCAGTGTTTACAAAACCAGCTCTAGGTCTATCAGAGACAGAACAAATGAAAGATGGGTCATTTATCTCACCTGGCGGTCATTTTTCTGGCTACTGTCAAATTCTAGAATTATTTCCCTCTTTTGGGAGAAAGAAATTCTGGCATGATACTTCTCTAAGAAGTCTTTAAGAAGCATAGGGGCAGAGGAACTAAGGAGAAAAAGGAGTGTCTGTCTCCAAGGGCCTAAAGGAAAGGGAATAGGTTCAGAGATAGAAACCTCTTGAGGTTCATTAGAGATCCCACTATTTGAACCGTTTTAGTACTCAGAGGCCCGGGCTGCTTTATAGTAGTGGGGTGGAGCACTGAGTGCGTGACTCTGGTGTCAGTTAGGACTGGAAGAGATTCAGTGCCAGTCTGGAGAAATGTTTCTACGAGATGATTAAGACGGGGGTTGGGAAAGGCCCCTGTAGGTCCTCAGAGACCTGTCACTGAGTAGTGGGAGGATGTTAGAAAGGTTAGAGGGCTGAAGACGCCAAAAGCCCTTAAATTTGTAACAGTCTCTTTTCCAGTATCCTGGTTATTTGCAATAATAGCAGAAACTAGGAGGATTTCAGTTTCGTTTAGGAGGCTTCATTTGCTGGAATTGAAGTTAAAGAATTGTGGTGGTCTTCCTTCTAGGTGGCTCATCTAGAGTGTGAGAGAGCAGTTTTGACAGTGTAACCAAATCTGGAGTGCACAGAGTTTTCCATTCCATCATGATCCTTTTTACTAGAAACAAAAGGTCCCAGTTCAGCCCATTAATAAGCATGGAATTAAGAGCTACTCAGGTGGAATCAACATCTGAAGGAAGGTCGGAATTTTCTTTAAAAATAGTCTGAAATCATTTGTAATAGTAATCAGTAGGTTCATCAGATTTTTGTGTGCAAGTCTGAATTCTGTTCCAAGCAGCAGGCTTTGGAAAAGCCCTAGGAATTGCTCATGGAATTCCCCTAGTGCTTGCTCAAGCCTGATCATGTGACAGGCTAGAGGGCTGATCTGGCTGTTATTCTAGAGACTTTTTAGGATTTTTCCAATTAGCTGTTCTCATCCACTGCTGACCTTTACCAATAAGGGTATGAACTAAGTCAGAGAAATCAAGTTGATAAGTTTGAGTGACTATATTAAATTCCTCAGCAAATCTGTAAGGATCATCAGTTACTTTGGGAAAATCCTTCTCTGTGGCTCACAGTTCAGCTTTAGTACAGAGAATATAAGAAATTAAGGGTTTAGCTTCTGAATCCTTAGAAGGCTTAAATTTTGAAGGGACAGGTACTGATAAGTTCAGAGGGCAACAGCAGGGGGAGGGAGAGACTGAGAAAAGGAGAAGTTTGCTGAGAGAATTAGTGTGGGGGAACTGTGGGTGTAGAGGAGGCAGAAGCATGTAAAAGTGTTACAGGAGAGTAGGTTCTTGTGTCAGTGCAGAAAGAATTCAGAGAGGAGACCCAGCAGTCAAGAAAGTACAGTGAGGACTTACTAAGTTACAGATAGTAACACTGTCAGTGCGAGAGTGAGCAGACCCAGGTGAGTGGCTGCCGAGTTTCTTTGGGAAGCTGGTTCCGTTACGTAGAGTGTAAAAAGGAGTAAGAGGAATTTTCATTGGGGAGGGAGGAGCTTGGGGGGCGTATTCTCTGATTTTCATCCCGGCTCCACTTTCCTGGGGGAGGAGGGATTTCCATCCTTATTTAGTCTGGATTGGAAGTGTCATGCCATCAGTGCATGATGGGTGCTTCTAATCTGCAAGGCTAATTGTATTATAATGAGGGCATAATGAGCAAAAGGTTACATTCAGACACCAGAGATTCCTGCCTTTTCCCACCTTTCTTTGTCTCCAGGACACTTGTCACCCCAAAATGGGTGATTTCTTACCAGTCCTGAGGTTCCTGTTTTCCTCTGTCTGCCCAAGGACCCCTGTTGTTCACAAGTGTGTGGTTTCCTGCCATTTGGCTTGTGCCCCCCTTTCTCTGCTTATATCTAACTATCTGCCTGCTCTAAAAGAAGGACGGGCAGAAGATGGGGCCAGAGGAGTCTGGCCATGAGGAGCTGAGAGAGAGAGAGACAAGGTGGTACCAGAGGTGGAGCCTGAGACAAAGAAGGAGAGCCCAAGGCACTGGGAGCCTCTTTGTCTTTTTAATGATATGTTTGCCTTAGTTAACCTTAAAATCTTATCTTGCAGAGGGGCAATTTTAGGCTCCTGATAGCATTTGGAAGCCTCAAAATGCTAAACAAAATAGGCATACCATCCAGACTGGGTAAGTTTTGAGCCATTGTAGTCCAGTTTAGTTTTAAGGAAATTAAATTTGGGGATTCCAAATATTCTCCATAATGGCCTTTGATATTCTTAATTGCCTTAGGTTGAGTTGATCTGTTTAGTTAGAAATGCGTATTAGGAAGGACTGAAATTTTTAAGCGTAAAATCGGCCAGAGTCCTGGTGGTGGGGGCAGGGGGGAAAGTGGGGTCCCTCAAAATACTTAGATAACTGGGGTCCCATCCCAAATCCCAAAGGTCTGTCTACAGAGTAAAAGAATAGTTTTTAAACAGCTCCAATAGTTCAATTCAAGCAGCTTGTAATGCAAACAGCCTTTCAACTAATATCAGCCAGGTCCAAGGAAACAGCTTGGTCCTGGGGGAGCCAGGACCAAAGGCTTTTCAGTCAGTTTCCAGAGAACAACCTGTATTCCAAAGGATGGGCTGAAGGCTGAAAACCTGGCACTGTTTCAGTCAAGCAGCCTGTATTCCTGAAGAAATGGACCAGTGGCTTCTCAGCCAGTCTTGGTTGAAACAGTCTGATCTCAAAACCAGAATGAAATGCCCAGTACATAATGCCCAGGTGCAGAACCAGGCCTTACCCAGAAAGACAAAACCCATAAGCAGACTTTGAATGAAGCCTGGAGAGCTTCAAATGCAAAGAGGATGTGAGCTCAGATCCAGGAGAAAGATGTATCTTCAAGCACCAGGGTTGATAAGAAAAGCAGCGAGCACGTGGGCTCAGTTGTGAGGACTGCTCCTGTTTGCTCACTAGCCATGGGGCATTCAGGGGTCTTCTCTGGTCCCCGAGGTCTCCACCAAAATGTTGACCTAAAACAGACTGTCAGATGTTTGCCCAGTAAAGATAGGTTGACTTGGGGTCAGCAGAGAATCACAATTCAGGGTCTATAACTGTGGCAAGCCAAATGCAAGTCCCGCATGGCAAGGAAAGGAGGTCTGTAGATAACAGACTGTCCACGGCTTTTCATTAGCTGAGTCCTTGTCAGGAGGGAAGAGTCTTCCTTCTTCGTGTTGGGTTTGCCTTCATCACAGGGTGTGAGAGTTCCCCCTTCTGGTGTCCCAACTCCATTTAACTGAGATTTCTGTTTATTAATTTGTTACAGAAGCATGGAGAACAGCTAATAAGCTTCTGCAATAATTCTAAAATATTCCAAACAAGAAATGTTGGTTTCTTGAACCAGGAAAGTAATTGTGGATATGACGAGAGATCTGAATGTGTTGTAAATGTTAAATGAAAAGGATTTGATTGAGGTAGAGCAGAAGTAGGTGAACTCACCCCTGCTGGCCAAATGTAGCTCATGCTTGTTTTTACAAAGTTGTATTGGAGACAACTACACCCGTTTGTTATGTATTTTCAATGGCTGTTTGAGGTGATATGGTTTATCTACAAAGCCAGAAATACACATTACTTGGCTCTTTGTAGAAGAGTTGAGCATGACTGCTAGATTTGGGGCCTGAGTGCCTGAGGAACGTAACTGCATAACTAAGATGGGCAAGATAGTAGGAAAAGCAGATTCAGGGAGAGATGTCCAGGGTTCAGTTTGAACATGTGAAGTCTTAGACATCTATGAGGCATCCAAGTGGGAATATCAAGCAGACACCTGGACACAAGTCTGAGTTCAGGGAAGAGTTCCAGACTAGGGATAGAAATTGGGAGTCACCAGCCAAGGATGGAATTTAAAGCCAAGGGACCAGATGTAAGTAGGGCTAATTACAGTGGTTGAAAAAAAAATGCCCCTCCTCTCAAAGAGTGGTGGAGTTAGATAGAAATTTTAACAGGAGATTTGCATCGTGTTGCCACACAGAGACCCAGGCTCCCTCTGATCTTCGGCCATACTGGTTTGCACAGATGCCCAGCTCTCTCTTCATCCTGCCAGAGGATGCAGGGTGTCTGTGTAGGTGGAGAGAGGATCTGAGGATGGAGGAAGTCTGGGTCATTCCAGTATCAAGCGACTGAGGAAGAACCAGTGAAAAAAAGTAACCAATAAGAGGTGTCCAGTGAAGGGCTTAATCACTTGTTAAATTAGTAGAAATAGATTATCCTGCTGAAGTTGGAATTCTCATCTCCTTTTCTCTCCATAGGTTCCTGGGCCACCCCGAATGGTAGTACTGTTATTGGAGAGAACACGGGAGTGTTTGTAGGAGGGCTGCCGCAGGGCTATACCATCCTCAGGAAGGATTCTGGTGAGTTTGAGCAAGGTACAGAATGTATACGTTGTCATCAACATTCAGAGGATATTCAAGGTACATTATTTTAAACTATGGATAATAATATTCTTTTCTATCACATGCTGTATTTCCTTTATCAGTATGTCAACAATTTCCTTTAGGTCTCTTCTGAAGGAACCACATCTGACTTGCATTTATGTTCTTAGTGCTCCGTTCTTGATACATAAAAGGAGTTCATTAAACTTTTGCTAAAATAAATTATACTAATTTCAAGTATGTTATTTGGGGATCAAAAGAAATAAACATTTTTTGGTGAATTTCGAAGAGGGATATATTTAAATCCTTAAGACTGATTATAGTTACCTTGTCAGA
Organism: Camelus dromedarius; assembly: GCF_036321535.1. Lineage (NCBI taxonomy): Eukaryota > Metazoa > Chordata > Mammalia > Artiodactyla > Camelidae > Camelus > Camelus dromedarius. The sequence goes on from NC_087456.1 coordinate 27,917,355, forward strand.
AATACCCATAGAGAAGATAGGGTTTTCATTCAGCTGCTTTAGGCTGGTGGATTAATCCCTTAAAAACACACACACACATACACACACACACACGGGGTGGGGGTGAGATTGAAAGAGAGAAAGCCTTTGTCCTAGTTTTTGTCCATCAAGCACACTTCTTGGCTTGGGTACATCCAAATATCAGGAGGAAAATATCAAGTACACCTCCTGTAGAGGCCATCTCCCCATTATAAATATATAGGTTGACACTGTGCATATAAATTGACCTTGTAAAAATTTGATTGCGGGTGAATACCTTTCCTAAAATCAAGCCATGAACTCCAGAACTGAGAACCAAGCTTTGTACTGGCCTGTAAGGACATTGTTGTATGAAATGTGACCTCAGCCCACTTGGCTTCTCTCTCTCTGTCTCCCCTTCCCTCCCTCCCTCTCTCTCCTTTTATCTTGCTCTCTAATTCTCTCATTTTCTCACTTTCTCTCTTTCCCAACCCTCTAAGACCACCCTATTTGCTATGTTCATAGTCCCCATACCTGGTCTGGGAAATTCAGAAACTAATATTACATTAATTCCTAAAAAATGAAGGTAAATTATTGATTTACTTCTATAACAGGCTGGTTCATAATGATGAAGGAACTAAATTATCAACTGTAGATTTCATAGCTACACTTCCTTCAAATTGTACTTTGAAAACTTATAATTGCACTTTTATTTTTAAGACTGGTGGAAGCTGAAATCCCTCTGTTAGTTCAAAAGACAATATTCTTGGTAGTCCTGTAAAGCCACGATTTTTGCATAAACATCTGTTATTACCGGTACAATGAGTGTGAACCAGGGCTGAACATGACAGTTGTTACCACCGACCACAGCTGATGACGTAGTGCTTACATGAGTTATTAAGAGGTTTGTAGTAAATAGGCAGTGAGAGCTATTACCTGTTTCTTTGATTTTAATGGCACATTAAATTAATGGCTTGAAAAGAATTTCTCAAAATACGTATTTCTTGATATCTCTCAATTCCTACAGACATAGTCCAAAAGGGTTTTGTGGGCTGTCTCAAGGATGTGTATTTTATGAAGAATTATAATCCCTCTGCTACTTGGGAGCCTCTGGTTTGGCAGAGTTCTGAAGAGCAAATCAATGTGTATAACGACTGGGAGGGGTGCCCCACTTCATTACAAGAGGGAGCCCAGTTCCTAGGAGCAGGTAAGGTTCTGAAATAGACCTTGGACATTGCTTAACTTGTATGCTGTGTCCTTGGCATAATTTCATCTCCCCTGGTCTAATTATTTTGACCTCATGTGAACCTACTATCACAGAAATACCTCGTTACGCCAAGATGCCCATAAATATATTCTCAGTGTCTGAACAGATAATATAAATAGTAATACTCAGAGATGTATATTCATGGGTAAGATCTCTGGCAGTTTTTGGTTTACCTGTGTTAGTTTCATTCATGTCCATTTTATTTAGAATGCAGCTTTACTTAGATGTTTCAAAGAGCTTTTTTTGCCAGGTTAATCTACACAATATCTGTTTACTCCATTGTATAGACCGACAGTGTTCCTAAGAGTAAAATTTCAGCTAAGTAACAGGGTAAGTAGGTAACTAAGGAAAAGCTAGAGAATAAAACCGCCGTCATTGTCGAAGCTCCAAAGGAAGCAGCCTCCCGGGCATAGCCCCCAGCTACCGTCTCTAGCAGCCAGCCAGGGTGAAGGGTGGAAGGGAATGTGGCAGCTTGGCCAACATGACTTGTTTTTCAAATAAAAGCCCATATTTTCCTCCTACATTGAAATAAGTTGCTTAGATACTAAGTTGGTTAAACTACCTTCAGAACAGAAAGCTAAACGTTATCATACTCTGTATACTTTTTCTTTGCTCTTTTCTCATCACTGTCATTATTCAGTTTCTTTGAAGTCAGTGCAACTGCTTATTATTAATACTTGCATAAAACAGTAATAGTATTAATCATATCCATGATTTAGAGAGCAAATTGCTTCCTCTTAAAAGGCATGTCAAGTTCATTCTGCCACTTCTGTACGATTGCAGGGTGGATTTATTAACATTGATCTGCATGGTCTTTTGTGAGAGATAACCTCAACAACGGAACACATCCTGAGGTTGTCTGAGAACACGTTTACAAGGCTGGTGTTTTTGCTTTGCACATGCTAACATGTACATGTTCTTTTCTATAAAGGGTTCCTGGAACTTTATCCATACACGTTTCGTGGTGGAATGGACTTTGAGATTTCCCTTAAGTTCAGAACTGACCAATTGAATGGATTGCTTCTTTTCGTTTACAACAAGGATGGACCTGATTTTCTTGCTGTATGTTAATTAATTTACTTAAATTTACTTAAAATGTTAGATCCAACTTTCAAATCAACAACCCATGTGTTAACATTATACCAAATTAGGGTTTCTTTCCAAATTCACTTTTGCTTTTTTTTCTCCCTCAAGTCACTTCTTTTACTTGCCTTTAATCGTGCAGTCAGATATCGTTGTCAAAAATAAATATGGTATTAAAATGTTAATTTTTTTAAAGTTATTTTAAAGAACTTATGTAGCGACAAGTGAAAATGATGACCATCTTCACCTCATTGTTCATATGTAAGCAAACAGGTGATCGAACACATGTCTCTGATTTTAGGCTTCTAAGATATTTTCAAATCAATGATTTTGTGCATTCCTAGATCATATAACATTAATTTTGTTGATTAGGTAAATGGAAATATATCCTTGATAGGATTGATTAAAATTTCAGCTTATTTAAAGTATTTATTTTTCCTCTTGTTTACTGTTGGCCTCCCCCACTGGAATGCAATCTCTGTGAACACAGGGACCTTGGCTGTCTTCTTTACAGTGCTAGTCTCAGTGCCTAATTCTTGGCACTTATTAAAGTACTTAGTAAATATTATTGGATGAATGAATGAATGAATGAATGAGTGAACATGTAAATGAATGCATGTTGTAGTGACCGTCACTAAGCATTCCTTAATCAGCTGCATGCCTCAGGTCTGTGGTGAACACAAAGCAGGTGTCATGTGGCCCTCCTTTTTAAGCAGCACATGCCTCTACTGGAGACTCATGCATCTTGGCTATGCCCCCTCCAGCCCTCCATCTCCCTCCATTCATTGCCTTTGGAAATGCAATAAATTTCCACTGTGCTAAGTAATAATGTTAACTTGAAGTAAGTAAGCATTGATAAAATACATCTTAAAGAATCAAAACATTTAGACAAATATATATTGACTGTCTGCTGTGTGCTGAGCTTTCTTTTAGCTTCCAACACAACTGTAAAGGAAACAGATGGACCTTTGTAGAACTTACATTCTAGTCTTTCATGTCAAGGCCTTAGGTTTCTCCCAGGTTATCCTGTTAGCTTCAACATAAATAGCTGTCTCCTGGAACTTGACTGACTCAGAATCTTTCCCTGCTAAAATCCTGAATCTCAAAATACAACCCCACATCCTTCCAGCTCTTTCATTCTCTCTCATTGAGTTCACTAATGCATTGATACCATTGGCTACTAGCCCACTTTCTGTCTAACTTATTGCTCCCTACCTTGGACACCATAATACAGCTTGTCAACCTTTTTTTTTTCTCTCTCTCTCTCTCTTTTTTTTTTTTTTTTTTTTTTTTGGCAAATACCTGACTTGTGTCTTCAATTCCACAGTCTTAGATCAATCAGTTTAGTCACCTGGCTTTTCAGTCTCAATTACTGAACATCACAGGAGAATGAATATAGGAATGAAGACTAGTGATGCTCTGAGTTTTGAGATCTCTAATTCCTTTATTCAACAGTATTTACTGTTTACAGGATCTGCTTAAAGTTTAGACATGGAGAGTGAAAGAAAAAGAGTTTCTCCACCTGGAAAACATCATCACTTGAATGTCTTCAGATAGTCTCTCACTTTCATGATGAAAATAAACATAATCTCTTCAACTTCCAAATTTTCTACTTACAAACTTTGTTTTCTATGAGCCAAGTGTGGTTTCATTCTCTCCAGTTCAGGGGAATAGAGATATAATTACCATGCTTCCAGCCAAATTCAGTAGTTCTACCTTTGCTCCAGATTCTGTCCCTGTCCTGAAGGAGCTTGTGCTGCAAATGATCCCGTCTTCTGAGGTCAAGCGTTCCCTCTCCATCGGGTCTTCTCTCTCAATGTATAAAATGGTTGAGCTTCATTCATCTTCATTTATTTTTCCTTTTGACTTTGAAACCTTCTCTGCTGTACCTCCCTTCCCTTCATAGTCAATTGCATTGAAAATAATTCCTCTGGTTATTTCTTTTTCCTCGTCACACTGAGTCCTTCATCTACTGCACACATGGCTCACACCCCTACCACATTCTACTGAAGAACAATTTTCTAAAGTTGCCAATGACCCCCACATTTTCAATCCTTATCTTACGTGATATTTCTCTGTTATCCTCTTTTTTTCCTTAAAATATTCTTCCCTACTGACTTTCCAAAATACTAGTTTCTCTTGATTTTCATTAAATCCTTCTGGCTTCTCCAGGTAGATCATTGTCACCCTCAAGAACTATGTCTGCTTTACCTTCCCTTTAAAACGTTGATCTTGATGAAGGCTATATTCTCTTCCATTTCCTTTTTTATTCTTTTTGTACTGAGTAACCTTATTTATCTCGTCATGAACTTTGTCCATTTTACTGATCTATCTTTATGTTCAGCTGCCTCATGACAAGTTTCTTCTGGATATTTTACAGAGATTTCAAACTTAATATGTTTAAAATTGAATTTACCCCTCCTCCCCAACGACGACAACTTTTTTCTTTCTAATGCTTTCCACCTCGTGATGGGGGTAAAACATTCAAGCCAGAAGGAGGGTGGGGGTCCTAGACTTACTTTTCATCTGTCTGACACATTCACCTGTTTCCCTTTCTGCTGCGTTGCTTTTAAAAATACCTCTTAGATTGAGTTTTCACTGTCATTGTCATTGTCATCTTTATTGTAATGGCTCTCCTCATTTTTTTTTTTTTCACAATTGTACTGATTCTTTAGTAGGTTTCTCTATTTCCAGTCCAGCTTTTAATTTCTGGGATGTATCTAGGACCAGAAGGGTGAACTTTTAGTGCAAGATATTGGTGAAAAGAATACGGGCTTTGGCATCAGACAAACAAGAGAAAGATGACCTTTTTTTGCATATCACTCAAAACCCTCCAAAATTTTGCTTCTACATACCTGGCAGAACACTTTCTCTTTCCTCCATATGTATCCTTTTACCTAATTTCGTCCTTTTTTCTAAACATAATGTGCTTGTATATGTCCCGATGTCACTGAATGTGTTGATCTCCCTACTGGAGATTCTCCATGAATCTTACGTAGTTCACAAACCTTACTTCAAACCTTTCCCAATTCCCAGTGAACAAAGGGTACATCCTTTCTTTGTTCACATGGTACCTCATCCCCATCTTGTTTGTAATATTACCCCATATGTTTGTCTCTGCTATTAAGACTGTGATTCTTGATAACAGCTTATCATAATTATAGCAGCAGGTTCATGAAACATAGTAAGGGACTCTATTGAATGAAAGGATTTTAAAAAATTACTGTTTACCTGATATACTTCACAAAGATGATCTTTACATAGAAAAGTAATCATTTTTATCTGGCATTACCTAATTTGTTTCATTGACATGATCTTAAATTTTTAAGTATTCCTATGGCCACCAATTTGACTTGTAACAAAATAAGAACAGAGTAGGTAAAATAGTGATTTAGTAGAGTTTTGAAGAAAACCATATGGAGGCATTTCCTTGACCATGAAAATGTGGGTAAAATATGTTCATATTAGAAAAGAATCTGAAAGAATAGACATAGAAGCGGTTATGTGAGTTAGAGATTTACAAAAATAAAACTGAAATATTGAATCAAAACACATCTTACAAATTTGAAATTGAGTTCACCAACCAGTTAAAATAAGCTTAATCAGGCTTGACATTTCATTTTCCTATTGTCTTGTCATATTTTTCCCCCAGATTAAATTGATATATGAAGTAGTATTTTCTCATTTTCTAAAAATTCAAATAAAAATAGAGTCATAGTTTAAACTGTTCTGTTCTCTTCTCGTTCAGTCACTTACGCTAGGGTTTAATCTTTTACCTATCTTGCATCAAAAAGAAAAAAAAAGTTTTTGCCTGTATAATATTGCATTACATTGTATAATCGTTACTGGGTATAAATTTGTTTGACTCAATACAACATTCTTGATGTCAATTATAAGCTTACAAAGTACTTCATTATATGTTACTCCACGTCTGCTTAGAATAAAGTGGGACATTTTTATAGAGTGCTTTCAGGGAAATTTCTTGCTTTTCTTCAAGAAGTTGACCTTCTGCTCTCTCTCAAACTGCCATTCTGCAGTCTTTTTATATACCTATTTTCTTTTTAATATGAAATACAGATGGAACTGAAGAGTGGAATATTGAGCATCCGGTTAAATACCAGTCTTACCTTTGCACAAGTGCATCTGTGGCTGGGGCTGTCCTATTGTGATGGAAAGTGGAACAAAGTGATGATTAAAAGAAAAGGTTCTGTCATATCAGCGAGCATGAATGAGCTGATGGAGCATGTGTTAGAGCCCAGAGCCCTGCCACTGATGGTGAATTCCCCGGTTTATGTGGGAGGAACCCCACAGGAGCTGCAGGACTTTTACCAACACCTGCATCTGGAAGAAGGTAAACTCCATCCAGAGGAATTCCCAAATCAGTGCAACCCTGGTCCTACCAGGTTTTGGTGGTTCTGTGTGTCAAGACAAAGCAGTAGAATCCGGCTGAAATCAACACCTACCTGCCCCTTTTGGGGGGAAGAATTTTAAGCTCTAAAAAAAAGTCACAAATCACTTCTTCAAATAGTTTTATATGTTGCTTGAAGAATATTCTCTCATATCTATTTATAATCAGCATTTATTCTAACATTCTTCAAGTATAATTGAAATATATACATATGTAAACATACACACATACATAAATGTCTTTCTATGTTTTTCTCGAAAACACATGGTTCTGATTCTTTTAAATGCTGATCATTATCTGTACGTACAGATTAAAAAATAAATTAGGTTGGTGTGCACAACCAGGAAAAATGGGCTTAAATTCCATGGGTTTTTTCCCTGATGTAAATGATAATTGTCTCCATGCCTGTCAGTGCAGCTCTCATGCAGCAAAGCACATGAAAGGGTGGGTTTACTTGAATTTCAAACATACTTGTGAAAAACCTGTACGTCATTTATTATGTATTAATAACCAACAAGGAAAGGAAAAGGGCATGAGTATATGACTTACAACTAAAGCGAGCCTTTAACACATTTAGTGAGTTTGAACACAATCAGAGCAATAATTTTAAAAGGCTAACAATGAGTGCATACTGTGTGACAGGCATGGTTCTGAGAGCCTAACGTGAGAATAAGTGGATCAGTTCTTCATAACAAGCCCAGGAGGTAGGTATTATTATCAATATCCCCATTTTACAGATGAGGAAACCGGAGAGCAGGGAGGAACATAACTTGCCCAAGGTCAGTGGCTGGTAAGGAGATAACCAGCCTACCTGTCCCAGGCGGCCTGGTGTCAGCCCTCTCCCAGTTATAGTCAAGGGTTCTCTCTCACGGACGCTGGTTGGTGTCCCTTCTATATAAAGTGGGGAAAGCACAGAAACTTCTCGCTTGTGACCAAGCAGCTCCTGTGTAGAAAATGTTCTCTATATATTTCAAAGTCTGTGCACCCTGAATGGTTAAAATTTCCACGAAGCAGTCTTTGCCTATTTGGTAAGTACATAAAGATTTAAATGCCTTTGAATGGAAAATATATGGCAAGCTCTAAGAAGACTTTTAGAAGGGTACTAGTAAGGAGTTAATGAATATCTGGGGTGTAAGACAGTAATGACATTTTCAAGGCACTTAAGATGTAACAGCAGCTGAAAATATTGCATTCATATAAGGGCTGCTTCTGATTTTCAGGTTTCTGAGGTTAGAAAGAACTTGAAAAACTATATGAGTAAAATTACTTGATTCTGTTTACGTTTAGGAAAAATCTCCTGCATGTTGAGCATTATACTTTCAAAATACACCAAAACCCATTAATTTGATGGTCCTAGAGACATGGCTAAAATTGGAATTGTAAGATGAAAATGATAGAAGTTTAAAACATCAACATATACCCTAGGGGAATAACTTAATCTACACTATGACTAAGCCTATGATACTGGAAGATATTTTATTTATAGATAGTATTAAATTTTTATCATTGCAGTATCATCAATATCAATGGTTCTCAAACCACTGATAAAATATTGAAGTATAGTAGCTGGAACATAATAAGAGCTCAATAAAATTAGCATTATTATTATTACTATTCAGAATACACTGGAATTGCCTGGAAAGGCCATTAAAAATGCAGATTTTATGGCTTTATCTCCTAAGATTCTGACTCAGTTGCTTTGAGTAGTACTGCTTTATACAAGTAACTGCATGTTTTATGCAGTGATCAGGAGAATATTCAAATACAGAGGCGCTGGATGCCTATAGTAAATGGAAACTAAAATTAATCATGTTCACTTACTGTAATTTTTTCAGTCACCTATCACCAATCATAAAAATCTTTCTTTGCTTCTCAATGAGCACCTTTTTCCAAAGGCTCTATTTTGTGGTCATATTAGTGCTGTTTTTAATATCCATTATTTTTATAATCTCCCTTTAAATCAAATGCAGATTAATTTGCCTCTGTGTTTTGGAGACGCTGGGCATCTCCAAATTGGCTGAAGATGTAGCACCCTCCGATCGTGGGCATTTATCTTAGAACTAACACTTGGGACGGTTACTCACCTCTAGGTTGGGAGTGAGTGGGCCATGGCATATGGTATCCCAGGCTGTGTTCTGTCCAGAGCCCTAAGCAGAGAGGTCAGGAGTGGGGCTGAAATCCAGCCCCTTGTGAGCCCAAGTGCCCCTGTGTTGAACTGCTTCCCTGAGAAGGGCTACTGCCTCTCTGATTTGCCAACACAGAGTCTAGACCACCTGCTGTCCTTCAGAGGCCTGGGGTAGGACAGACATGGGGAGTCTCTTGATTCTCACGAAGACAGGGAAGCAAGGACAGGAGGCATCTCCCTCTTCCCACAGACGGCCTTTCCCCTCTTCTTATCCTCGCACCCATCCATCAGAGGTAGTTGGGGAGTATTTCCTGTGAGTTTGAATGTTGGGAAGTATTTCCAGTAGGAGTGTTTCTGGCGGTGCAGAGTTGGAAGAATGGTGCAGACTTTATTTGACAAAACCCTCTGACCCCCCTAAGGCTAGCGCAGTGAGAGTCCCACCCTGGAGCCCAGGCATCTGCACCCTGAGGCCCGAGGCCCGAGGCCCGAGGCCCTCTTCCTAAGAAGAGTTACTGCTCTGACCTCTCATCCTATAACTCTCTGGATCTTTTCTCTATCTCTAGAGTGAAGGAAGGCTGCCCCTGTGGCCTTTCCCCAATTCCATCTTGTGAATTTATTTTTAAAACATTTCTTTTAAAAAAATTGTTGTAACATTTTTAATTGTAGTGAAACATACATAATGTATAATTTACCATCTTGACCACTTTTAAGTGTACAGTTCAGGCATGTGGTACAGTCACATTTTTGGAGCAACCATCACCACCATCTGTCTCTAGAACTCTTCTCATCCTGCGAAACTGAAATTCTGTGCCCCTTAAACAATAACAGGGCATTTCTTATTACGGCCCAGAGATGTTTGCCAAAGCTGCCTTTCCACTGTTCATGTTTTATTGGGAGGGAAACTAGGGGACAGAGAAGTTAGGTGACTCAGCTGTGTCTGCCATCAGAAAATTACTACTGGTAAAGAAATCAGAATTCTTAGCTTCTGAATTTTCAAGCAGATGCCTTTATATTGAGCTTCATTGCCTCCAGTTCAATTCACCCAAATTATTGAGTGTCTACTGTGTGTTGAAGATAGACTAACAGTATTGATCAGCTGAGCCTAAAGGAACTTGAATAATAGCAAAGGCATTTAAAAGGAAATAGGCTGCAACTCAATGTGTTAGAAGACATAATAACACATCATATAAATGCTGAAGAGAACAATACGGTCATTGTTACTATTAACTTAGTTTACTGTTAAGCATTGCATTATATTTTATTTCCATTTCCTGCTGAAGTGCTTTAATCTTGAAAAGAACTAATCGTGTGTTTGGAGCTTTTCAAACTCGACCATATTTTGTTTAAGAAAGAGAGTGCATGTGCTCCAGCAATCTCAAACTCCGTTGTCTGTTTGTCTCTTCTTTTACAATTTTGTACAGTGTTCTGAGCAGAGTACTGCCAAACCTCGCTGAACTGATCTCTGTGTACACAAAAGAGCGTGTCATTCAAAGCCAAAGCCACGGTAGTTCCCTGACAGAAGACCAGTGCATTCTCCGAATCTGTCTCCTCCACATTCTCTGTTAAACCCCGCAGAACCGAATGCACAGTGGTCATTCTAAAGCCAACTGAGCAGAATACATATTCCATGAAACCTCCCACGTTGCTATGGCCAAAGCTGAACTTAGTCCCCATCACATGAATGTGGACCTAAAACTGGTGACCGTTTTGCATAGTCTCCGTGAAAATGGTAGCTCGCAGTGTTAGGTCCTCGGCACCCTGATTGAACTGGGACTTTGTTCTGTATCTCTGCAATGATTATTATGACTTTTATTGAAATATCTCAGGATTCTAGTACATTTGGAACTGTATTCTCCCTTCTGCTATTCTGCATAATGACCTCAAAGTGTATTTCTTTTTCCCCAATGAGCTTGTTGAATAATCATGCCAATTCAAAAATTATTTTTTTGGTACTTTACTGCTGACTTTCACAAGTGACTTAATTTTCCAGGAATGAGGAACATGTGGGTTCTTGCTTACCCTAATGTGTAATTGCCAAAATTTTAATTCATGAAAAGAAACTGAATGAAAAACAGGTGTCATTAAAGAGGTATAATAAATACTTTTCCATTGAATCTAGTTCAGTTGAATTATAATTATCAGCCTGTATATTTTTTCAAAATAACATAAAAACAAATATTTCCTGTGACAACTTAGCCTGATAAGAAGCAGGGGGAGGCATGAAGGATTTCCCAGACAAGACTTGAAAGTTTAAACACTGTCTGAAGCACCCCCACCCCCTACAACTTCATCAGAACGTAGGACTGCAGAGGACAAAAATGATTGGTAATTAATGACTCAAGCCCTTTATGTGATACTAATCCCTTACTATTTGCTAGGTTTCGGTGGTTGCATGAAGGATGTTAAATTTGCACGGGGCGCTGTCGTTAACTTGGCATCTATGTCCAGCAGTGCTGTCAGAGTCAATCTGGATGGATGCCTATCAACTGACAGCGCTGTTAACTGCAGGGGAAATGACTCCATCCTGGTTTACCGGGGAAAAGAGCGGAATGTCGACGAGAGTGGCCTCCAGCCTTTCACAGGTAATGTGAAGGTGCTCTATGTTAAATGTTCCATGTCCCCTACCCATCCCCCTTCCCTCCCTGCCACTCCGCTAGTCTACAGGAGTCATATTTTAACCTGCCCACTTCTTATTTCCATTGAAGAATACCTGTATCGAGTAATAGCCTCGCACGAAGGAGGTTCAGTGTCTAGTGACTGGCGTCGGGGACGGACAGCAGCAGCAGGTAAATAGTATTCATCTTAAAATATGTGTGTGCGTGCACAAATGCATGTGCTTGTGCATGTGCAGAAAAGGAAAGACTGCTACCCTGGAGCAAGGAGTAGGTTTTTAATCTTGTGACAGAGCATGCCTGGGTTTGCAAAGGCATCTGTCATTGGTGAAAATGCTTTTGATTTTTCAAGTATTTAGGAAGTATCTGTTCAGGCTTGATTCTGTCCTCTTCAGATACAATAGGAATTTAGTTCAGGTTGTCTTAAAGATGCAATAGGCCCATATCTGCTGTAATTTATCTAAGGGTAGGAAGCCTTTACTGACTTCCTAGACTCCCAGAAGCTGAAGTCAGGATTGCCCTTAGGTGGGGGTGGCAGCCTCTTGCCTCTCTGGTGAGAGTGCATCTGAAACCTGCACTCCAGTTGGAAGCAGCTGTGTCTTTTATCACTTCATGACAGATGTTTGCCATGGTGTGAACTATTAGGATCTTAGAATGACTCTCCCAGGATAGAAATTGCTGAGTGGTCTAATTTTCTTTTTTTCTTGAATGGGAGGGGAGACAGCTAGGAAACAGACTACATCAGATCAGATAACGGATTTGTAAGTGCTTTGTACTTCTGACAGAGACCACAGAATCTCTCCACGTAGTACCATCACGCAGAGGCATTCATTATGAAAAGTTTTGCGAACCAGTAGCCTTCCACCATTTGGGATCAGCCATTTGTCAGCAAGACAAATGCATTTCCATATGGTTGACACTCACACCTCCTGAAGACAGTTCATCTTTAGCAAGTCGCAGTTTGTCTAAAGCTGTGTTTTTTTTTTTTACCAAGATATTTTCTCATTCTAATTATCAACAGTGGGTTACTAACCTAGGCATATTTGAGGAATCTTTTTTAATCTAAAAGATAATTAAACACTGAGATGGACTACTACTAATAATTTTCAAAGCTCTCTGTCTACAGATTTTCCAGAAGAGGACAACTTGACAGTTTTCTAGGATGATTTAAATCATCATCTATTTATAGGCAAGACAATGAACTGAGTGATCCTGTAAAATCCTTTTCAACTTTAGAACTTGGAAAAAGCTCTGATGTAAAATACTCCTTTGTTACTAGCATGTCTTCTGCCCCTGTTTCTTACTTTTCTACTTTATTATCAGATATACTATAAAGCCTGCTTCCAGGCTAACTCAGCAACATAAATAGATGAAATGGATCACTTACCTAGCTTGATTGCCCCCTTTTTTTTTTTAAACCAAGGGGATTTATTTAGTTTATTTAACTATACAGTTTATTTTTAGGGGGGGAAGTTAGGCTTATTGATGTATTTATTGATGTATTTATTTTTAATGGAGACACTGGGGATTGAACCCAGGATCTCATGCATGGTAAGCATGCACTGTAACCCTGAGCTATTCCCACCCCAGGTTGCCCCCATTTTGAGTACCACTGAGAAAGTATGCAAATAGAGCTCTGAATTTATAGCAATGCTCTGACCACAAATTCTCCTGCCATAAATTCATATTTATAATCTGACCACAACACTGAGCAGCTACATGCTCCCAAGGGTTGGAGAATAATTGCACTATTTAATTATTTTTGAGTCAGTTTTGCTCTGTCCCTTATGAGAAGACCATCTGTTAGACAGTACTGTCCTCTGCCCTGCACCACATTTCAGAACTAATAAAATCAGCATCACTCCCGATGTCCCATTACTTGCAACTTGATTGTGTGGCCGGTGTGTTTCGTATCGGTGCCCGTGGTGTTTTACCTGCTCAGACAGTGGTTCTCCACCTCTGTGCTTCCTCCCATCCTTTATGTTCACTTTGTTTCCCTTGAAGCTGTCCTGTTTTATTGGCCTGAGCAGTAAAGTCAGAGCAAGAGGATATTTGATGGGGGAAAACCAGAGTGACCCTCCATCGACAAGGCTCAGGAGTCCAGGAGCAGTCAGAGCCCACCTCTCATCCATCATCCTGCCAGGGAGTTCCCTGAGCTTTTTCTCAGTATCTCCAGCGCAGTCAGCTGTGATGAAGTTGTTACTGATCAGAACCATAGAAGTAGCTAATAAATAATTAGAGGTTATGGATTTCCAAAATTAGGGGACTCGGCTTACAAGTGAGGTTTTGCATTCCCTTTAAACTTCCTCATTTTGTGTTCTTACTATGTGATATTCCAAAGAAAATGTCTCTGAAAATGATTTTGTAGAATCTCAAGGGCACCAGCTCCTCTACCCGGCAAAACACAATTAGGGATGTATCCTGTATATCATATCTGGTAGAACTTTGCTTTTTTAAAAAATTAATTTGAGAAACAATTGAATTTGGAAAATGGGATCAGACCTTCATGTGCAGTGCAATCACATTTGTGATATTTTTTGGCTAATACATTGAAGATATAAAAGTGTCAAACCGCTATGTATAATAACAGTCTAATTATCTTGCTTCCAAGGGGTACATCATTAGGTTGTTTGAACTTGTTATCTGCCCACCATCCACCTCCTTCTTTATGAGTGATGTTTAAAACATGTCGGATACATTAAATGTTTTTGGAAAACCTGGACTAGACCTGAAAGAACGTTATGTCGATGGAGTTTTGATGGCTTTGAAATATCGCTTAAACTGAATGGCTCAAGATGTGCAGTCATATTAAATCAATGCTGGAAAGTTACAACTCTAATAAATTGTATTTATGCTAATGGTTGAGTCTGATTTACTGCGGCTGTTAAAAGTGAGAAATAGGGGCAGGAGTCTTCTCAGAACTGCCATTTTCCCTGTTTCTCTTTTATTCTTTCACAGCCCCACAAAGTGTGCCAACTCCCTCAAGAGTCCGCAGCATAAACGGATATAGCATCGAGGTGACCTGGGATGAACCTGCCACGGCCAGAGGTGTCATTGAGAAGTACGTTCTGAGAGCCTACAGCGAGGAGGATCCCCGGGAGCCCCGCGTGCCTTCCGCCAGCTCCGAGTCTGCCAATCCCAGCACCTTCACAGGTAACGGTGATGCCTTAAGGGAGCAGAACTTAGTAATTTTCTTTTTGTTTTTGACTTGAAATAAAAACACTCTTCAAAGCTTTTTCCCCAATATAATAAACATTCCTATATGTTGCCTGATTAAAGAACAAGAGCTGTCTCTAATCATACGGACGCCTCCGTCCACCTAGGATGAAAAAGAGAATTCTTTGTTTATGGGCTCTTATGGAGAGTTTTATTATGGGGATGATATTCTCTCCGCCCCCAAAAGAGCAGGTCACAGGGGGCTCTCATCCTTAATTGGATCCTCATACATACAGATACACCTTTTAGAGATCCTGTGTGTACATACAGGCCTCCTATTTCACCATGCAAAAATGTACTCTTTGGGACTAGCCCAGGTTCACAGCACCATTATTTATTGTAAAATTGTTGATTAAACCTGATTATGTCAAGGTAGAGGAGGATTAAAGTGCCAGCAGTCTGACTGGCAAACCAGGGAATCAATTTCGCACAGTGCAGCACGCATGCTGGGCAGAACCGTGTGGGATACACTCACGCACAGGTCCTGTTCTTGACTTTGTGCACGTGTAGCAAGACAGCGGTTTTCAGCCTCATGAAATGTTAAAGCCCATTTAAATGGAAAGTCAAGTTTAAGCCTTTGGCCAAAAAAAGTATAATGCATCAACACATTTAATAGAAAAAAATTTTTTTCCTCCGTCAGAGACTTTTATAACTTGAAAAATCATATGGATTTTAGAGCAGCCTTAATTGTCTTTCCAACACCTCTATTGTCAACCCCCTCAGCTTTTACTTCCTTTTTTAGATTCCTTAGAATCTACAGCCCAAAGATACAACCAGTTTAAAAAAAAAACAAACCCTGATATGTTTCACGTCCTTCATTCCCTATTTTACCCACACAATATAAACCCAATCTGATTTCCCCAGGACGCACATGGCAGCTAAGTGGGCTGGAAAACACTAAGCAGTTTGTCACTAAAAATTCTCCCCATTTTCAGATGGACACTCAGTAATGACACCAGTTCTACCATGTTTCTGTAGTAAGTTCCTTCTCCCTTTCTCCTCATTAAATATTTTTTATTTTTCCAAACTATCTAAAGTCTAACCTGCTGTCCTTATTCTACTCAGCTGATGGTCCTCTATATTAGATCATCTCAGACACCAAAACAAGCAAACAAAACCTCCAGAATCTATCATAGAGAATTTCTGTCACTTTCTTACTACCAAATATATGCATTAATTGCATTTTTTTAACCGATAGAGTTGTTTTTAGGGGTTAAGTGAATTAATGAATACTAAAATATTTTAAAATGTTTTTGGCATGTAATAGGCATTTGCCATGGTTCTTATTTTCATTTCTGTTTTTCACTTTTCTCTCCTTTTCTTCCTGTTTTTACAGAGCTTCCCTTATCCTATCAAAAATAAAATCTTTAAAAGTCCTCTGGATCCCGACTCTTCCTGTCTTTTCAGAGATGTTACTGGTGGTCTCTCTTCCTCTCACTTAACATTTTTCACTTCTGTCTCCCCGAGTAGTTCATGAAGTGTGGGTCCTAGGACCTGCATCCACAGCCTCACCTGGGACCTCCTAATTAATGCAGATTCTCCAGCCCGCCCTCCCTGCTGAATCAGAAGCTGTGGGGGCGGAGCTCCGTCATCCCTGTTTTAACAAGCCCTCTTCATGTGATGCTGGTGCCTACCCAAATTTAAGAGCCACTGCCCAGCTGGATTCTGCCCAAAATCACTCAAACTCTGTCAAGTGCCACTGTTAAACACGAACAAACCCAAGCCAATTATAACAATCTTTTTTTGTCTAACATTCTTTCCAGCTGTTGCTTCCTCTCTCCCCTTCCCAGGCTTATTTCTACCAAGAAGCACCTATGGTGTTGTCCCCCTTTCTTCATTGGGTCTGACTTCTGCTCTCATGCCTTGCCGAGAACACCAGCATCCATGTTTAAGTATCCAAAGAGCACTTTGTAATCCTGGTGTCCCTGCTCGAAAGCAGTGGGGTTCCTCACCATTTCTCAGTATATTTTACTTCTGACTCTTCTGGTTCTCGCTCCTCTTTTCTGTGTCCTTTGCCCGCTCCTTCTGAAGCTTGACTGCCTTTCGGAGAACCTTAGGGTCTAGACCCAGGACCTTTTGCCTCTTTCTTTTTTCCTGCAGCCTTGCTCCAGAAAGCTCATCAGTTCCCACCACATTCAGTACCATGCACACACTGTTGACTCCTAAATACACATCCTGCCCAGACTTGCAAATGTGTGTATCCAACAGGAATTTGGAAAAGTTGACATTTCTAGTACACCAATAGACATCAAATAACCTCTCAACTTAACCATTTTCAAACCTGAACTCCTGCCCCTCCTGCCTTCCTACTGTCAATAAATGACACCTCCAGCCACTCAGTTAATCAAGTATAAGATTTTTTTCTCACCTTTTCATATCTTCAAACCTCATATATCCATGTTTATTCATCCATTTTCCAAACTACGTGTTAAATTCGTCTCTCTCTTCCCTTATCTACTGTTCAAGATGAACCACTGCTGTCTTCCCTGGACAGCTGTGACACTCTTCTTTTTCATTACCCCCATCATGAATCCATCCCACAGAGCAATTAGAGGGTCTCCAACTTTTGCTCTTACAATCAGTAGGATTTTTTTAAGTCTGCATGTAAATCTTTGGAGGAAGGCCTGACAGTGATAGTAGGATAAATCCCTTGAAATGGATCAGCTAGGTCAAAGTCTTTTAAAGTCATTATACAGTCTTGGACTTTGAAGTCAAGTAGACATGGATACATACCTCTGCTACCAACCTTCCGTGTGCCTTTGGGGAAATTATGTATCCTCCTGGATCTTTCGTTAGTGTCTTCATCTTTAAAATAGGAGAATAATAGTTACTTCAGAAGAATATTAGAAATATTAAGTGAGATGATATTCTAATACTTTTCAGCTGGGTAACCTTGGACAAATTAATTAACATCTCTGTGCCTCTGATTCCCTATAAATAAAATGAGAATGAAATAACTACCCATCTCATAGGATAGCTGTGAGGATAAAATGAATCCATGTGTATGTAGAGCAGCAGTTGACTCATGGATTGCACTGTATAAATGTTAGCTATGAGATGTTTTGAAAGCATGAAGCACAATGCTTAACATACGGTAATTTCTCAACAAACTATAGTTATTTTTATGGTGCCAAATACATGCCCAAAAGGCTGTACAAAATGTAATCCCACTAGCAAGCAGAATGCAAGATTGCATATTTCATTTCATCCTAGTGACAAGTTTTACATTTAAAAGAAACTTTGTAAATTTTTGAAGTATATCAGTATATTGCTTTAATTTGGTTTATTTGAGTACTGGAGACATTAGGTATTCTCATTGTTTACTGGTAATTTGTACGTCTTTTATGACATACCTAGCATGTTTCATCATCAGTTTTTTTACTGGAAGATTCACATTTTTTTCTCATTGATTTAAAATACCTCTTTACATATGAAGAATATTATACTTATATTAGACTAATGTGCTGCAACGTCCTGGTTTCTCACTTGTCTTTTATTCTGATTTGCATTTTATGTGCAGATTTTAAAGAATATTTTCTGTTGTTAATATAACATCTTAAAAAAATTTGTTCGTTTTCTGTGGGTAATTTGGGGGAAAAAAAGCATACTCTCCATTCAGGGTAGACTAAGACTTGCTTATATTAGACATACCATATTGATAATATATATAATGCACATTCTCTGAATTAGTAATTTGAAATTTGGGGTATAATCAAACCAGAAACTGGGGTGCAGAGAGGCTTTTCAACTTACACCAGCTTTGCCCAAGACTTGGAAGGATATCTTGCTTAGAAGAGATTGAAAGTCAGTACAGTAAAGTATTGGATATTACTAGAGGTTATTTCAAGCATGTGGGTGGTGTACAGAGAGAAGAAAATTAGAGAACCACTGACCAATTGTTATTTATTTTTATGTACCCAATCTGTTAAAAAAAAATAAGGGAAATTCTCAATTATTGCAATTTTGTCAATTTCTTGGATTTGTCAGTTGTCAGTTTCTTTGGAAATTGCTTTTTTGTTTGTATTTTTCTTACTCATTTTACATTCATTATATTTTAACCTTCACAGTCACATTGCTTTAAGCGTATCTCTGTAAATAGAATCTAGTTTGATTTGGTTTTATATTCAATTTAAAAATCTCTATATTTTAGTAGGGGCCTTAACTCACTCACATTTGCTTATATAATCTATACAGTTGTGCTTATTTCTGCGATCATATTTCATGCTTTCCAGTTTGTTCTTTTTTTTTTTTTGCTATTCTTTTATTTCTCTTCTTGCCTGCATGGACTATGAATTCTTTAACTTTCTTTCCCTCATGGGATTTTAAAGATGTATCTGCTGCTCACAGTTGTGAACTGAACAGACAAGGACATACGTAGGAGAGAATCTTTAAGATTATGGAGAACTCTGGCATTGCCAGGTGGACTGTTATTGTGCAGAATCAAGATTTTGAGAGAGAGGAGTATGACTCGAGAGACACCAAACCCAGGCTGAATAGTCAAAGTCAGAGAATTTCACAGTAAAGATTAAAGAGTATTAGGAAGTAAGGGATGGGGAGGAGGGTGGGGGGAGGTGAAAGTAGAGAACCAGGAACCTGGATCTGGTGGGGATGTTAGAATGTGGAAATGGGTTGCTGGCAGCTGCTTTGCCAGTGTGTTGAGATAACAAGTTACCGACAGAGAGGAAAATAGGTAAAGTAAATTGTGAGTAGTTTTGCTGTTGATCTTGAAAGTAATCCCCCGTTAGCATTTCTGAGGTGACCTTTGTTGAGATTTTAATGTTAAATTTTTTGGTTGTTAAGAGTGGCATTTATTTGAGTAAAACAATGCTGATACTGGATGCACACGGCGATTTAGCTTTATTGGTTCACACAGGGTCCTTAACAATTAAGTTATCATAAAATGTGTTGGTTTCCTTTCATAACTTTTATTGCTGTTACATAGCAAGCTCTTTTTTCCTTCAGATTTGGGGTCTTTCTTTGGCTTAGAAAGTTTGCTAATGTATATATTCTCATTTCTTCTGGTAGCAGTTTTCAGTATTGTTTATTATCCCAGTTATGTCACCTGTTAGCTGTATGATCTCAGGCAAATTTAAAAACATATCACTGTATCGGAGATTTCTTGTATATAAACTGGGGTAGAAACCTTCTTTGTGTTATAAAACTGTTGCAAATATAAAAAAAGAATGACCTACATAGAATATTTTGCTCATAAATAGGCACATAGTAAATGGTCAGTGAATTCATTGTTATCTTTATACTGTTCACTCTCTGAAGTCTAGATTATTTCTTCATAAAATGTTTCCTTTTTCATTTTCTGATTTTTGCACTATTGATTCCGCTCTTTGAATCTTCTGAGATGATTTTTTTGTTCTTTTTCAGTCTTTTATATGATTTGCATTTCTTCCTTATCCAGCTTACCTTGATTTCTGCCTGCCTCTCAAGATTATCTATTTTCATCTCTGTTGTTGACCACTCACCTTCTGTCTCTTGTTCAATGGATTCCAAGTTCTTTTTGATCTTATTAATAGCGTGAAACTGATGATGTTTAAGCTGTAGGGGTTTCCTGAATTAAATCCTCCCCAGAGCATGATCATCTTCTGTAATTTGAATTCTATGTTCTTTGTTCCTTTTGAGTATGAGATATTTTTCCTGTTGATTAAATGCATCCCCTACCCACCTACCCTCACTTCCACAGTTTACTTGCCCTGTCCCTAAATTTATCTTCAGACTGGGTGTTTACTCAAGAAAATTAAATCCTTTTACTGGGCACTTACTAGGTGTTCATAAAAACAATCACAGGGCTTAGGATGGGGTCAATTAAGGTAGATTGCATTAGCTTCATAGCAATCTCTTTTTTTAAAATATTGATTTGTTTTAATACTCTTTTTCATTAAAGGTTATTACAAGATATTAAATATAGTTCCCTGTACTATATAGAAGAAACTTATTTTTAATCTATTTTTGTATATAGTGGCTAACATTTGCAAATCTTTAATTTCCAAATTTATCCTTTCCCACCCCCTTTCCCTGGGTAACCATAAAATTATTTACCATGTCTGAGAGTCTGTTTCTGTTTTGTAGATGAGTTCATAGTGTCTTTCCCCCACCCCCTTTTTTTTAGATTCCCCATATGAGTGATATCATATGGTATTTTTCTTTCTCTTTCTGGCTTACTTCACTTAGAATGACGATCTCTAGGTCCATCCCTGTTGCTGCAAATGGCATTATTTTATTATTTTTTATGGCTGAAAAGCAATCTCTCAAAGTCAGCACCTTTCTTTTTTCTTTATTTAGATTCCACATAAGTGTGATATCATACGGTATTTTTCTAAAAAATAGGTAAAAAACAAATTTCTTCTGTATAGCCCAGGAAACTATATTTGATATCTTGTAATAACCTCTCATGAAAAGAATATGAAAATGAATATATGTATATATATATATATATATATATATATGCATGACTGGGACATTATACTGTACACCAGAGATTGACACACTGTAACTGACTATACGTCAATTAAAAAAAAATACTGATGCCCAGGTCTCACCTGCAGAGAGTCTGACTTTTTGGTTTAGAATGTAGCCTGAGCATTGGAATTTTTTAAGTGTCTGCAGGTACTTCTGTTGTAAAGTCAGCATTGGGAAACACTGTTCAATGAAGGAGTCTGACATCAGTGGTGAAGTCTCAGTTTTAGCCAGAAATTCTTCTACCTCCTGACTGCAAGTTGCAAATGTAGGGGGGGGAAAAGATAAATGGCTGTATAAAAATGATGAACTATTAAAAGTAGGTAGATTAAATTAGCTAAGGAAAATCATAGGACTACAAAAATCAAGTGAAATGATCATTGGAAAGAAATGGGAAATTGTGGTCAGACTTACAAAATGCAGAAGGCCAAAGGAAAAAGAAATGAATATTAACCAAGAGAACGGGAGAGCAGGGCAGAATATTTACCATTCATGAATTTGGCTACCAGAGGATTAAATGAGATAAATCCCAGCGGCGTGGAGAGTCCAAGGGTCAACAGCCCCACTCAGGTACAAATGGGCCCCTTTGGGCCCACAGTCTGGATTCTCTGCCCTCTGAAGGCCAGGGTTCAGAGCAGGGAGTTCTTGCGAGTTCATTTTCTCAGCTGGAGCCTGAGGGTAGAAAGCCCTGCAGTTAACACTCCAGTGTATCTTCAGACTTGTTGCAAAGGGCTCCAATTAACTCTGCGTAGCATTTGCTGATTTTCCCTCCAGCCCCGTTAACTTGCGAAACTGCTGCCCAGAGAGACAGGTCTGGCATTTCTCTTCAAATCCAGGGCTGCTCAGAAAGACCCTTCACAATTTGATTTGAAATTATGTCAAGAGTGAGCAGATTCAAGACTGTGCCCATGTACAGTTTTTCTCTTTCCTTAAGATGCTTCAACATGTAAACTTAATGATCAGCATAATTAATATAGCACCTGGCATAGTGTAGAAATGTAATTGGTACACAGAAGCTATTTTCTCAGTTTTGTTATTGCATTAGATTGTCCTAAACTCTAGGAGTTATATTCCTTTTTCAGATAATAATAATTAATCATATTTATTACTTACTACAGTTTAGCTGATGAACCAAATACTGATAATCTTTCACATGACTCAAATCTAAATTTGTAAAAAAATAAAAAAGAAAGATGCTTGAATTTATAATGCAATTGATAATATAGCTTTTACTACAAAAACTGTTTCAGTCCTCATATACGGTGGACATTAATCTTCTTGTGTCTGAAAAAAAAAAGAGTTCCATACTGGGAATCTCTCATTTGTCTGTCTCTTCCACAGCTAGTAGTAATAACTAGTGATTCTCAATTCTATGGGTCATATGGTGATCTCTGGATTGCTTATAAAAGATAAATTCTTGGGGTCCATGCTTAAGAGCCTATATATGGGGGCTAGGGTTAAGAAATCTGCCTTTACCAAGTGTTCCAGTGGGTTCTCTTACAGACATCCATGGACCACATATTGAAAACCACTGGGGTGAGAGGAGTGGCCAGGTGAGATGGGATGGTTTTCATCTGCAGGGCTTGAATTTATGCCTGCTTTGTTTGGTCTTGCCCCTTGTTCCAACTACATTAGCTTTGTGGGCAGAACAGCACAAGGGCAGCTGAAGAAACAGAGGCAATGTAAGGCGGGCCTCTGACCTTTAGGGGCAGCGCTTCTGAAAATTGCCAGTAAAAGAATGTGAGAATTACATAGGATCTTGGTAAACTGTAGATTTCTGATTCAGTAGGTCTGAGAAGATGGTGAGATTCTGCATTTCTAACCAGCCCTGCTGTCCCTCTCATCCCCTAGGCCATGATACCCACTAGAAAGGCAGAGAGTTCACCGTTTATATATGAAATACAAAATGCCTGTTAAGTTCAGAGAAGAAAGAGACCAGTGCAATTCAACATGTGAAATATAATTGTCATCTCATACTGGAGTCTCATCTCTGTGTATTTAAGTTACATACATTTAATCACACAATTTAGAAGTGAGGAAGGCATGAAAAAAGAGTGGAAAAATCTTTGAAAATAATCTCACTGGCAAAGAATGCAGTCCAGTCCTGAAACTCTCAATATCCGTTAGAAGGAAAGAATGTGTGAATAATTTTAGGGTTTCCCAACAATCGACAAAAAAGGTGAAACATTGTGGGGATGCCTATAAAAAAGAATGAAGAACTCAGAACCTTAGAGAACCATTTATTAGTGAAGAGTTAGAGGTATACACAGAATCAAATGTACAGCACTTTATGGGCCATATAAGGAGTTGTCAAGGGGACTTGGTAAATCATAAGTGATTTTTACCTTATGCCTGACTTTGGAACTTAAACCCAGCCATCAGTCCTTCTGTAAATCTGTAAATAACACGCTACTCTTTATGTATATGTGTGTGTATACGCACATATATACACATATATTATGTATATGTTATATATAATTATTATACGTACCTGAGAAGCCTTTAGATAGATGCTCTTAATAAAAACCTTAATACCATGCAATTTTTTTTTTCTATTCAACTGAGAAATCTTACTCTACAGTTGCTGAAACTACCTGTGAACGCTCTTTGTGCCTCATGCTATTACTGCAATAGACATTAAGCTCCCAGAGGGTGAGTGTCATGTTTTATATTTATTCTAAGTCTTGTTCAGTAACTTGGCACAAGGTAGGCAATCAGTACACTTTTTTTTTAAGGAATGAAGGAATGCAGGAATGGATAAAAAAACCAATGCAGCTTTTTGCTACTAACTCTGGAGTTCACATAGTGTTACTATTGTTTTATCCTGCTGGATTGAGTTTTGAACTACTGCTTCTGATGAGTCTTAGCAGGGCTAATTTTATGAACTAATGTGTAGAACTACCACAACTTATATATATATATTTGAAACTTAATATACATATTCCCAATGGGAGAAAATGTCGTTAAGATAAATAGAATCTAAAGATTAGTTCCAGAACTTAAGACTTCATAATGGAACTCAAGCACTATATATTTGCAATCAAAAATAATGGAAGCCAATACTGCTGCAAAGCTGATAATGTCACAGAGCAGAAAATATTCATTTATTAAAAACAAAAACATGGTCTACTGTGTTCCAGGCTAGTGCTAGATCCTACCTTGGCAATTTGCTTTTTTTCCCCCTAATTTTTAAAATGATAGTAAAATATATATAACAGGCAGCACTTTGTCTAAAGTATAATATTATGTCAAAAAAATGAATGTTTATGGGAAAAAAAAAAGTAGAGATGAGTTTTTCATTTTTAATTAATTTTTCTCCAAAGACAGAGAACCCAAAATAACAGTGACTAGTGAAATTACCTTTTTCTCTCTCTGGCTTGAGGTTCACCATTGGTCAATGTAGGAGTGGATAGTCTCAGTTTCAGGGACCCACACACTTCACCTTTTTGTTATGCTGTCAGTACTTCTCCCTCATGTCCCAGAATGGCTGCTTGAGCACCAGCCATCCAGTCTGCTTTCCATCCAGCAGGAAGGAGGAATGGTTGAAGAAGAATGTGGACTTTCATATTCATGACATATTTTGGAAGTTATTCCTTCACCTTTGGTTACATTCTATGATTAGAACTTAGCCACATGGCTATACCTATCTATAGGAAATGCTGGAAAATGTTGTCCTTATTCAAAGTGACCATGTGCCAAGCTAAAAATATCTTGTTATTTTACTGTAGAAGAAGAGACTATACAATGAGAAGGTATTTAGTGGTCTTTGTCACAATAGGCAAACATTAGAAGTAAATTTTAAAAATTCATTTAGATGGTATTAAAAGATGAATTTTGAGCAAATCGTTGCCATTGTTTATAGTACTTCATAAATTAATATTCCATATTTGTAGTTTATTACAAACTATTTCTTTAAATGTAAATCTTGAAAGAAATTTGTCTGAAAAAATTCACGAGGCAAAAATATGGCCCATGACTTAAATAGTAAAAATAGAAATGATGTAATGTTCCTGCTTAGCTAATGTAAAAGAATTTCATCAGGTAATGCAGTGTTGATGAGTTAATAGCTTTGTCTAACTCTCCTGAATACATAATGAACTCCTTGTACATTGTGAAAGCTTCAGATAGGGATTTTTACAAGTTAACTCATTTTATTTTATGCAGTAAGAATTTGCAGCGCAGGATTTGGATTTCTTTTTGGTAACATTATGTATGATGGTTAAAAATGGTGGTAATATATCAATTTTGCTGAACAGCAATAATCAATTAGGCATGTCAGCAATGCTGTAGTACTGGATATAAATACTTCAAGGTTACCAATCAGATTTGGTAAAGAAATGGAACAGTCACCTCAAGTTTTCTGTTTTCTAACTTTCATGATCATTTTATATTTGTATTGTGTTTGGAACTAATCATAATTTTATATATATATATATATATACACACACACACACACACACACACACACATATACATATACACACACACATATGTAGTGTTGTAGCCAATAACACACATAAACACATATACACTGATAAAGACTCTTATGAATCAGTTGTTTATATAAGGGAATATTATGGACATATATACTCGCTTATTTTGGGGGATAATGATTATACTTTGTATGCAGTAGGTTTTAGTAATAACTTTGACCCTATTAACACATTTTAAAAATATATTTACATTAAGTATTTGCTATAAGTGTACTATTATTCTTAGTAATATTTCTTCAACACATCTTTTTTCTTCTGCCAGAACTGGAGCTTAGGTCTAATGAGAAGAGCAGTGATCTTGGACCCAGGTCCAACCTCAGCTCTGCTGCTGGACTTGCATGACTTTTGCACTCTGCCCAAGAGCAGCGCCCTCTGTACGATGGGACTGCACTATCGGAGGCTTTTCGCAGGGGATGTAGGACACTGATTAATAAGGAATGACTTTCATTTCTCACTTTATTCTTTTTCCTCCGGTCTCCTTGCCTGCCTCCCTGCTGAGTCAAGTCCGATGTTTTCTTGGAGAGTTCTGATGGTTTCAGTGTCAGCTCTTTATGTTAGATAAAGAGTTAACACAGGTGGATGTGGCTTCAGACCAACTATAGAATTAGAATGAAAATTGCAGAGACTATGTGGTTCTTTCCATGAAGGCACTGATTAAAAATTTGACATTAGATATAAGCCTACTGAGAGACTCTTAGCTGGGTAATGCTTTGAGATCAGTTAAAATCACTATTTAAACCATTCTCTAAGACTGGGATTAGACCCTGTATTTAATTTTTAAAATTTTTAAAAAACTGCTTTTCCTATTTGTAAGCGTCAAAATCTGTTTAGTCTTTGATCTGAGATGCTTCCTTATAGAAGTTTTAAACAAGGTCAGAAAGTCTATTTCACAGGAAATTAAAGTAAAATGTTAGCGTTAGAGTTTCCAAAGGATTACGTTATGTTTGGGGTATGAGCATTTTCTGTTCCACCTTTTGGTTAAAATGAAAATTGACTTTCATTTTATAAATCTTATAAATCCTTATTGTTATTTAAAATATGACCCAAACACAACAACAATAAATGCCACCTTTGGCGGTTACTAACAACCAAAGGAGAAGCATCCTGGGTGTGTTCCCCAATCTCTGTGAGACCATTAAATTTTCATGCATATTTAACAAATGTCATTATTCAGTTTCATGAGGTCACCATGTCAAAATGTCTGTGTTAGAACTTTATTTTCCAAGGTTCCTTTAAGTGGACAGAAAGCACGGCATACTGGACCGATTTACTCTCTTCCATCCATCCACTGGGTTGGTTTGCCACTCAGAACTCATCCTGGGATGTAGGACACTTAAAAATTGCATTTCTCACCACTGTAACAGAATCTTGAGCCAGAAAAGTCCCCTTCTCTTCTGTGCTCCTTCCCTTGGCTGATTTTCTTTTAAAAGTGGGTTCTTCCCCTGTGTCTCCAGGTAGCAGCCTCCGCTCTGCCTGTGTGGAATCCCATACCAGATGGCTCTCTTAATAAATGCCTTGCTTTTGCCCACCCTCACCTTCTTGATCCAAATGTGAAATGCCAGGAAATAAATAAGAGCATTGTACTCTGATGAGTTCTCTGGAGCTAGAGGAAAGCCCTGGGGAGGGGAAGCCAGAAACTGCTTTTCTTTTTGCTGGATGGCCCCTAATTACTGGCCAGTAAGTAGAAGACACCGTTTAGACAATATAGAATTTAAAAGTAAAAAAAAAGAGAGGGACAACAAATTCTCTGTATTATTCGGAATGCCTTTGCTAACATGAAAAGACACTTGGATTGCTGGAGTTCGTTTGAAATATTATGCGTGATCTTTGCACGGGGACCACAGACTCTGGACTCAGGGTAGGCGATGGCTGTGTGCAGATTTCACCGCCAGACTCAAAAGTGCAGTGGAAATGAGTGGGTAATGAGAACAGAGCAGCC
This sequence comes from Camelus dromedarius, assembly GCF_036321535.1. Lineage (NCBI taxonomy): Eukaryota > Metazoa > Chordata > Mammalia > Artiodactyla > Camelidae > Camelus > Camelus dromedarius. The sequence continues at coordinate 27,944,963 of NC_087456.1, forward strand.
AGTTCTTTAATTGAATTAAAAGCTGGGTGACATCAATGCAGACACCTGTCCAATTACAGACAGGCCAAGGTGTTTACCATTGCTGTACAAGTGATTCAAAGATGACAGAAATCTTTCCGCCCACAGATTAACATAATGAAGGAGAACAGATTACAGTGGATGCCAGCCAAACACCTTGGTTGGCAGCTGGGGGTGGGGTGGAGGAGTCTGCTCAAGGATGTAAATAGAAACAGAGTCCCTTTTTCTTCTCCAAAATGTGTTGGGCTTTGAAAAGGATGCCATTTTGCCCCATGTCTCAGGCTTGGTTTCCAGGCCGAGCATTTATACTTGTCTACGTTTCATCGGAGGAGTTCATCATAAAATTTCAACATCAAAGCCCTTCTTTTCCTGCTTCTCAGCAGACAGTTTTATTAGAGGCACAAAAGCTTGCACAGCTGGTGTCAACCCCACAATGATTTTCTCTTAGGTTGTTGAGCTTCCTCCAATTATTAATATTTCTCTTCAGCCCCTTTGAAACTTTGAGGTTAGAGCACAGAAAAGAAGGGGTTGGAAATCATCTGTTGGTCAAAAGAAACCATGTCTGTTGCTTTGCTGGCTCCCTGGCAAGGGTGGGGCTGTTACTGAGTCCAGATTCGTTCTGCTTGCCTCCTAAAGGCTAGTAAATCGGGAGACTAGGTGTTAGGGCAAGGAATAACAACTTAATTCAGAAAACCAGCAGACTAAGAAGATGGAAAACTAATATCCCAGAGAACCATTTTCCCCATGTCAGAATTGAGGCTCCTTTTATACTAAAAAGGGGAGAGGGTGTGGTTGGTTGTTGTAAAGTTCTTGGTGTCAGAATGCTTTGTTCTTGCAGCTCTCCAGGTAGTGGGGTCATGATGTGCCTGTAAACTTCCAGCAAAACAAGAGTTATTTTCTACTCTGCAATTGTTTATCTTTATATGAATGGGAAAAGTGTTACACCCTTAAAGGTCAGAGCCTTGAGGATGGGTTATTCTGCATATTTCAGGCTCCAGGCAACATTCTTTTGTAAAAGGTGCAGAACCTGCATGACTAAGCGCAGAGAACGGAGCACAGGGTTAGAGCCAAAGGAACAGATCTAACGTGGAGTCAGATTTCTTCTTCCCTACTATAAGGTGGGAGTGGGCTTCTTTTACAGGGGGGAAGACAGTCTGGTGGACCCAAGAGGATGAAAAGTCTTTATTTTTTGGTCAAACATCTAGTGTCCACCTTTGGTAAACCATTGTAATGACTGCTGGAAAATAGGACAAGTGAAGAGGTTAAAGGACACACCCTCTGCATTCCAGGAGTTCCTCAAATCACTGTGAGGGACTTTTAAAATTGCCAGTCTCCAGGATAAGGCTCTTCCCCTGGGCTGGGTGGAAATCCTCAGAGCACACAGTTTGGAACCATATGCCCCCGGGCCCTTAAACTTCCTCCTGTGATGTGCTGCCTTTCCTTAAATCAGGTTCTTGCTTGGCTCTTCCAGCCTGGGCTTTCTGCACCCGCCAGGGTCCACAGGGCTGCAATTCAAAGGGAATGCACTGACTTGACTTTAAACTCCCTTGGTGTGGCACGTCAGGGTTTCTCAATGTTAAGCATTAATGCAAAATGCATTATCGCTTAGCATGTGAGAGCTCTGGTCCTGCTGGTGCCAATGATTTTAATCCAGATACTAAGGCTCCTGTGTTTCATGGGATACTAACACTTTTAAGACATCAATAATGCTTGCTTTATGCTTATTGAATGTTTTTTCAGCTCACCCTCTTCCATTATCAAAAGAGACTGGCAGGTTTCCTGACATGGTTGGGACCATTTTCTGATTTCACAGAGTTTTGTGGCCAAAAGGGAATTGGAGAGAGGTCATCTGGCCTGAGCAGAGGTAGGAACAGTCTCAAATTCAAAGAGAAAAAAGACTCCTCTGTGATGTCTCCCAGAGAAGGAGGTTTATACCCAAACCAGTCTTAAAAGTTTGCACTGTCAGGAGATACCTCTTTATCTTAAACACCCCAGGTAGCATCAAGGAGACTGCCCCACCCCTCTTACTCCTCTTACTGGGGTTTCTGTGGATACAGAATGTGTGCTTTATTGTTCTCTCTGGGATTCCTTTAGAACTATGTCAGTCGGTATATTTTTCAGTATTCTTTTTAATATGATGCTAAAATGCACTTTCAATGGTCATCCTTTTTTTCCCCTTTGTCTTTAATTAAATGTAGATGTCCTATCTTCTTGCACGGAGAGGTCCGGATCTTATCAATGCCCTGGTCCACCGGGCCTGTAGGCAGGCAGTCGGCTGTATGTATTAACCTGTGTGTTATTGTTGTTAGGGTCCGTCTAGCGCTAATCTTCTCTTAAATCAGAAACTTTGTAAAGATCAGTTCTATTCTGTAGCCCCTTTCACAGAAGCATATAGAAGGAAAGCTGATAAAAAAAACTTCTTGATGATATGTTGTCATAGTCGTACTCCTTTTTTTTTTTCTCTCTGGAGAGTATATAATCTAAGTGTGACTCAGACACTTACAGTGAGGCCATCTGGCCAAGCACTCAATGGTCTAGCGATACAGCCAAGAAAGGCCACCTTGCCTCGTCTTGGAGAGAATATAGTTATTCTTTGGTAATAGCAGAACTTTTTATAAGCATCAACTTTAATCCATCCTGGTAAACCCTCCATACTGTGAAACAAAAGGGATCAACCATGTGTCCCAGATAATGGGATGGCTTTGACAGTCTTCTGATTTAGTGGAGGCCACGTGGTTGACCACCCTCTTCCCCTCCCCCACGCTAATTGTCACCTGACAAGAGGAGAGAGAATGTGAAATCATCCCAGGGCTCTTTTTTTTTTTTTTTTTTTTAATCAGTTAAAGCCATCTTTGTTTTGGTAGGAGGATACTAAAAATCAGACATTTTCCTCTGGATTGTTCTGACCAAAATGAAATTTCCCCTGACCTATTGTGTATTTTAAATCAAAATATACTTACTATCTGACTCTTAAAAAAAAAAGGGTTAATTCTGTTTCAGTTTTCCTTTGTAGTGGAGTGGGGTGGATGACAACATATATTGTCTGACCATTGAAATAGCTTTCCTTTTTACACCTGAGGTTAAGTAAATATGACGATTACTTTAAGAAATTTTCTGTACCGACATATGTTTCAAAGAGATTATTTGAGATGAGCTAAGGTAGTTATTCTCTATTTTTTACCTTTGTATATATGGTTTTATTGAAGTCCAGTCAGTTTACAATGTTGTGTCAATTTCTGGTTTACAGCATAATGCTTCAATCATACATGTACATACATATATTCATTTTCATGTTCTCTTTCACCGTAAGTTACTACAAGATATTAAATATAGTTCCCTGTGCTATACAGTATAAACTTCTTGTTTATCTATTTTATATATAGTAATTAGTATCTGCAAATCTCAAACTCCCAATTTGTCCCTTACCACCCTGGTAAGCATAGGTTTGTTTTCTATGTCTGTGAGTCTGTTTCTGTTTTGTAAATAAGTTCATTGGTCTTTTTTCTTAAGATTCCACATATAAGTGATATCATATGGTATTTTTCTTTCTTTTTCTGGCTTATTTCATTTAGAATGACATTCTCCAGGTCCATCCATGTTGCTGCAAATGGCATTATTTTCACTGCTCTTCTTACTGAAGGAGATAATACCAACCTGTATTTAGGGAAAATTATCCTGATGGTTTGACAAACTTGCTCATAATGCTGTGTCTCTGAGACACAGCATTATGAGCAAGATCTCCACTGGAAATAGGAAAGAGATGCAACCTCAGCTCAGAAAGTACAGCATATTTTTTAGAAGTGTGATTTGCAAGCCATCCAAAGCTTTCTACCTGCGATTCAACATTGGTGAGAGCCAAACATCAGCTTTCTTCTTCTATTTTCTGTTTTCTGTTTTGCCGCTCTCCTTTCTCAGTGTTGATTATTGTTTCACCTGCCTGGAGATGGAAAATGTGAGCACTTTGATAAATAGCCTGAAAGGTGATCTCGTTTCTCTCCAGCATCTTTCTTTAAGAATCTGAGGAGTTTTCTGTGAAACACAATTTGGTTAACTTCTCTACCAAAGCACAAAGCTGAAGAATCTAAGTGTGATGAGAGAAGTATTGCCTGTTTTTCACAGGGGAAGAAATTAGCAAAGGAACTTCATGATACACATAGACACACAAAGTAACTCCTTGAGTGAAGGCGAAAGAGGTTAAATAAGACACCAGAGACCATTCAGTGAATGTGAACTCAGTCTCTGGTTTGACATGATCCTTCCTAAAGTCTCCGTTAATATATTTCTTGTTAAGTAGACAGAACAGTCGCAATTACAACACTTACTTCAGCTATGATTTGGAAATCGTGTCTCAGGATAAGATATTTTGCAAAATAATGGAAAGATTTTTATGTTTCCCAAAGATAATATTATCTGGATATATCACACATCTTCATACTAAAGATCTCAGCACCAACGTGTCTCCAACCCGTGTGTCTTTTTGGACATAATATTCCTGTGCCCCAGCTAGGTCAGGCCAGCCTAGGAGAGGCAGTGCCACCTAGGTTAGGTGATAAACAAAGGAAACTAATCTCATGCCCCAACACATTTTTCTTGCTCCCTCTAGGATTAAAAGTTTCGTTTTCTGGGGGCTGACTCATTTCTTGTTAGTATGGCATTATGCGAGTTAATACATGTGACTCATCTTATTTAGACTTACAGTAGATTTGAGTTTGGCAACGGGAGAGACGTGACAGATGCCAAAGATTTTCAAAGGATAAAATGGCTAGAACCTATCTCAAAAGGATATGTTGGCTTTGAACCTGGAATTTAGTGATCATGACGGAGGCATTAAAACATAAGAAAATGAAGCTTACAAAACAGTTTAGGCTGTCGGGTCTGGATGGGGGCGTGTTGAGAGTGAAATGCTTGTTGAACCTCTGGGTGGGGCACGTGGCCTGCGGTGGAAATGCAGAACCAGAGTGTGGGGGAGAGATGCGAGGTCCGCAGACACAGATGAAAGATGAGGCTTGATGAACTAACAAGGGCAAGTGTTTAGAGGAAGAAAGAAGCCTGAGGACCCAACCTTGTAAAAAAAAAAAAAAAGAAAGAAAGAAAGGAAGGGAGGGAGGGTGAGAGAGAGAAAGAGAGAAAGGAAGGAAGGAAGGAAAGAATTGAAAAAAAAGAAAAGAAAGAAAAAGTAAGGAAGAAGAAGGAGGGAAGGAAGAAAAGAAAGAAAGAAAGCAAAGCAAAGCTATTTAAGGGACTGTGAAAGGAAGAAGAGTCGGTCAAGAAGAGAAAGGAGGACTCAGGAAAATTCAGTGGCAGAAGGAAGCCGAGGGAGGGAGTCCGGTAGGTAGAGGAGGATAAGGGTTGAGGAAGGGTTACTTGGTCTGCTATGTAAGGGATCACTAGTGATCTTTCAGAGATAAAAATCAATATTTAATAGCATAGCACAGGCAGAAGCTAGGTTGTGATAGTATAATACATCCGAGGCTGCCATGGCGCATGCTAGAGCTCTCTCCTTACACGGCTCTGTGTTGAGTATGTTATATTCCCAAACTCATTTACACTTTGAGGTGAATACTAAAATATCCCCAGAATACTGTATTATCCCTTTGAGACCTCTCGTGCAAGACAGGTACTATGATTATCTGTTTACAAGTGAGGAAACTAAGGCACAGAGGTCTGGGCAGTTGCCCAAACCCATATGACATATCAGCGGTAGAACTGGCCTTTGAACCCAGGCAGTCTGGCCTGAGCATCTTTACCCTCGAGCACTACACCACCCCATGGTGAGGATGCCTACGTGATGCTGTGAGCGTTCCTTTAAGACGTTTAGTGCTGAGAAGAATGAGCTCAGAATGTGGGTCATGGTCTGAGAGAGTCAAGAGGAAATGACCATCACAGCAGCAGGAGTGAGGGTGAAGCAGAAAGTTACAACGTGGAGGGGTTTTGATATCAGTAAGAAATGAATTTGGCACAAGGTGGTTACACATGTACGTGTCTTAGTTCATTGACTTGCTGTCGTCTTTGGCCACGAGCTCAGATGATGGTGCCAAGTGCAGTGGAGAAGGTTTGGTAGCCCAGGGGGATGCCTGGGGAGCTGCTAGAATGAAGACTTGCAGGCAGCGCTGGGGACAGACGGCAAGTGGGACACGCCAGAACAGACAGTGGCTGTGGTCTTTGCTTCGTCCTCATCTTTGCTCTCGTAATTTTTTTATTCTTTCTCTTGGGGAAAGGGAATGGGCAAACATATATTAAAATTTGTTCTTGAATGATGCAAGTTGTCACCCACATGAGCACGTTAAAACCATCAAGGCTTCCTCAATAAAGGGATACTGTGAGTAGGACCATCTTTTTATATCAATGATGACAATCTATGTGATTAGGGATAAAAAAACAGCTCAGAAAACTTCTGCAGTGAAAATCAGTGGTAAGCAAAGACACAAATTATGTTTTTGATACGTCTTTAATTCACAGGATTAACTAAATAAAGAGCTGCCCTGATTATAAACACCAGTAAACAAAATGGGTTTTCATGTCTGCAGGCACTTTTAATTGCTGAACAAATCTTACATATCCACAACCAAGTCAGGTGAATTCAACACTTCTTTTGGAATGTTGGAATGCTTCTGTTTTAAGACAGGTGTCTTAATTAAATAAACTAATAATTTTGCGAGTAGAAGTTCAAAAACGTAATTATCCAGTTTGCTAATTGTTCAGCTATGTTGCTTTGCATCTTTGTTAGCTGCAACATGAACAAATAGTCCATAGACGTGTATCCTACCGTTAAAATAATGAAGTCACTCTTGGGAGTAACATTTCCTCGTGTGTGTTAATAGATGTCGCGTAAAAGGGACTCTCTGGTTAAATACGGTTGAGAAATGTGAGGTAAAAGAAAATTAAATGGTTTGGTTTCTGCGGGAGGTCTAGGATACTGGAAGAGGGTGATGTGTGTTTTTACCATCAGATATGCTGTGCTCTGCTTTTCGAACTGTAGGGGGAACCCCCATTTTTATAGGGGAATCAGTGTCCTGGAAGTGCATGTGGGAAAATGCTGCTTGCAGTGGTCTTAACAATAAGTGGGTCTCACAGTTTTTCCTCCCTAGTCACTCTGCTCTGCAGTCAGCACACAGGCAGGAAAATGAAATAAAGAGGCATATGTTACTGTGTTCTCTGTCTCTGCCTCCCTCTCTTACACACACACGCACACACAAAATACTTTTTCTAGCTTCTTGTGGTAAACATGCAAACCTCTTTTGTCCCCCTTTCTTATAGGCATATTGACGGGCCTGCTGCCCTCCAAATGCTACTCAGTCACCCTCGCTGCTTGCACTCTGACTGGCTGTACTGAGAGCTCACAGGCGCTGAACATCTCTACTCCCCAAGAAGGTAAAGTAATTTCAAAGGTCTTGACTTCCACATTGCAGTCATGAATAATAAAATAGGAGAAGAGCTAAATGCTGCAAGGCCATTTGCTAGAAAACCCCAACCTAATTTGATGACAAAGTGCATTGCCAGGCCATAACTGCTCCATTTTTTGGGGAGGGGGGTTGTGCGAAAATGAATCAAACTCCATACCCTTTAATGACATGCATCTTTAATAGCTGTAATGCAGATTAATGGGCTTTTTAATTGCTGTTACATTGTTCATGCAAGAGCCTTGTCATTAATACGAAGCATCTGAAAGATTAATGAAAGCTTCCTCATTTTACTGTGGCTCAGAAGTAAATCTAGAGACAGTCTGACTAAAAAGAATTGATTGTATGGCACAGTATGAAATTGAGAATCAAACGGCTGATTTCCATGGTCTCTTTTAACTGCTAAACACCCACACGGGCAACGATTACTTCCATACGATGGAACCTCCAGATGCCAGTGGAAGCATTATTAACCACCACCCGGTTCCTTCTGACTCAAGTCTCACTTTGTTGTACTTCGAACTTACAAACTGTGGGCATAAATTAATGTTTCTGAAAGCATACGTTAGGAAGGCAGCGAGAAAGAGAACATATCTCAGGGCTCCGAAGCGAAAGCTTTGCTTGAGTGTCAGAACGCATCACTTGGAGAAATAACAGCTCTCAAAACATTTGAAACATCGTGACTTCGCATTCCTCTCTCCTGGATGAGAGGAATTACACGTTCCTTCTACTGCCTCGTTGTAAAGTTATGGAGGAGACTTAAGAGCTTGATCTTTAGGAAAAAAAAAGAGTCTGCCAGTCTCTCTTTTTCAGGATCTGTCCTTCCGCCCTTTCCCAGGTGCTCTTCTCTGCCCCCCCCCTTTGAAATCCTTAAAGCAAGTACCACTTGCACAGAAGATGTGTAAGAGCAGCACAATGGCCCATCTGATGAAACCATGACAGAACAGAGGAGTCCGTAAAACCCTTTCTGTGGCCCTTTGTCCTGTATGCCTTGCACTTGACCTAACCAGATCACGCTCACCTGGATTACACCATCCTTCAGTGGCCCATCTTTGGCATTTTCTCAACGTTCTCTCCATCCAGACTACCGAGACTAGTGGTGTTTTTCTTAGAGGTCTTTGCTTCTGCGGAGGCACGTGTCACCAGCCCCTTTTACAGTTACTTCCACCAACTTCAATACAGTACAAGTCATCCTACATCTCACACATCCTTTGTTCAGGTTTTGCCTGGTACCCTTCAAACCTACTTCCTCGCTATACCCCAGAGGGATTCCTCCTCATCCAGTTCACCGTTTCCTTTCTATTATTTAAGGAATCCCCAATTTCTAGTTTTTCCTTAAGGGTATTACCAGTTTACCAAACGATGGGTATGTTTAGTGTCAATTTCTAAAAGCTTTTTTAGTTCCTGTGACTCCAATTGACTAACCATTATAGGAAATGAACAGGCCCCCTTTATTTAAAAAAAAAAACTCATATACAATGTAGTTTTCATATGTAATTAATTAATTCTGTATTTTCTGGCTATTTCTATGGTTGCGTATGCATTTTTTTATATCGATTATGAACCACTCTCACTGGCATTGCTCATCTTAGATCAAAAGCTCCTCAAGGGTAGGGATTCTGTCTAATTTGCTGTAATAAGCACAGCCCCGAGTAGAGATTATGGGTTAATAATACTTTTGATGAAGTAACGCAAGCATCAGTCAAATGAACTGGTGTTAAATACTCCCCATCCATCACTGATGCAAATTCTCATAAATTCGGGACAGTTATTTAGCACTGTTCCTAAAGCAATTACTGACAAGCTGCCCACGAATCAGGAACATTTCCATGCATGAGATTTCAGGTTTATTCCATGATTTATTGGTTTGGGTCTGAAAAGTTTGAATTAGAAAAGTAAACTAAAATTAGACTCTATAAATCTTTTTTTTCTCCTCCCCCACAGCCCCACAAGAGGTTCAGCCACCAGTAGCTAAATCCTTTCCCAATTCTTTGTTACTCTCCTGGAATCCACCCAAGAAAGCAAATGGTATTATAACTCAGTACTCTTTATATATGGATGGGATGCTAATCTATTCAGGGGATGCAGAGAACTACACAGTCACAGGTAAGACTTCTGTCGGTGTTGGTAAATAGTTATAGTCTATATAAAAATATATGTAATTACAAATTAATATGTGTATTTCAGATAACTGTAGCATTGTCTGAGAAAGCAGTTTTAAAAGTTGGGTTAGTTATTTTTGCTTCCTGTTACATCACTAAAATTCCATGATCTTTATGGTTACGTTATGCTCACAGTGAAGCCAAAGCTGGAAAAATGGAAAAGGGCTCATGTTGCCTCCCTTCCCCACCCCGCTTCTCCCAAGGCTGTCTCACTGCGTGTTCTCTACCGTTGCTCCCGCCAGTCTTGCCTGAACCCTTCTACTGATACACCTTTGCTCCGGTGCAGAGGGGGCTTTGGGAAGTATTGATACACAGAGCTCAGCATGTGACTCCTCTGCCTCTGACTGATCACAGGATCAAAGCTGGGGCCTGGTGTGGTCCAGCCAGGCTCACCGTGACTGGTTGAGTCATTGATGCCATTTCATACACACACCACTGGCACATGAGTTAACTTTACAGTCTTCACGAATGTGGAATAATCTTAAGACTCAGCAGTGTGACTCAGTGTGATCTCAGTTGTAGACCATTTGAGAAAAACATAGTAGATCTGCCTAGATCATATTATAAAGTGTGATGACACTTCAGTAAAGTGAATGGGTGGAAGCCTTGTGAAACACAGGAGACCTACCTGTATTAGATACGTTGTCCAGTTTTGAATTGTGTTTATATTTGTATCATAATTGTAGTGGTTATATATTTTGTAATAGTTTATATACTATATGTGACTATTAGGTGAGATATAATTAATCAAATATTAATTGATGAAAAACTGAGGCCTCAGAGAGATTAAATTCTTCATAAAAGATCACAACAGGTTAGAGTCAGAGGCAGGATTAATTGTTTATATATTCACTCCTTCACATTAATGCCAGGTGCTCAGGTGGTAGCAGAGAATCAGCCAGACACAGTGCTCATGACTTTACGGCAACACATATGGATGCAGGAATAGGGCGTTTGGGGGCAGGGCCATGGCATTCATCTAATTCTCAGAGTTTACATTTTTTGTGTCCTCTCTAGTAGAAAAGGCTTCAGAACACAAGAACTATTACTTTTGTATCTTATTCATCATGGTTGGATAAAATTCTGTAATACTTATTCTCTGAGGTCAGTATTATCATTCACTCTATTTTGCGAATGAGGAAATTGAGGCACAGAAAGGTTAAGCAACTTTCTCAGCATCGCACAGCCTGGGAGTGCTAAACTTTGACACAATCTCGAACATTCTGGCTGTGATGAAGAGAATGTGCTCTTAACAACAGCCACCTAACTTCTCAGACTTAGTTTCTGAAACTGTAAAATGGAAGTAACTGCAATTTTCAGGATTTTTGAAGGGGACTCATTTTGAAAAACACCTAGAATGTTCTTAGTAAAGAACACTTAATAAAGAGAACTTAACTGAAAAATAAATACTAAAAATAAGTAGATTACACTTGCCTAGGAGCATCTGATGGCATTATTTTAACTAAAAGTTATTGGCCACGGAAATTATTTCAGATGAAATGGAAACACATCCTGGAATAGACTTTACCCATGTGTTACAATTATTACACAAAGGACTTTCATGGGGCCAAACGTATCATCATCATGTGTCATGGCGAAGACACGTTTTAGGCTTATTCTAGACATTGCCTCTGTGAAGCCTTCTCTGACGCCCCCTGCATGCTCGCTGAAAGCTTTCATTTGCCTTGTGTTTTGGTTTGCGTTGTCTTGAATGAGTCTGACTGTGTACCGGTCAGTTTGCCCCACTAAACCATGAGCGTCACAGGGACGCGGCCGGGCCTGTCTCGTTCATGACCGCGTCTCCAGGACTGAGCACAGAGTGGGCAGAGAAGAAGCAGTGCTGAGTAAACGAGTGAGTGAAATCAGCTACCTGATGGGAACAAGGAAGGAAGATCGCAGAGTGGAGTGGGGTGGGAAAGAAAAAGCAATAGGGAAAAGATGTGGAGGAAAAGGGTGAAACCAGAGACAAAGAAACTAGGATCCCATCCCTGCGCTCCGGTCGAGAGGGAAGTGGTGTGGCTGATCGTCGGTCTCAACGTGTGGGCCTTGAAGATTTCCAGAATGTGCAGAATACCATGTGAGGTGACACTGTGCAGAGCCAGAAAAAAGGACAGTGTGAGGAGGAGAGGAGGCCAGAATTCACAGTGGTTTCTCATACCACCTCAGAAATGATACCAAATCTGCCTTATATTGGGGTGAATCATTAACAGACCCGTAAGACTGTAGTATCTGCATTAAAAGATCATTGCAAATGTTGCCATAGTATAATAGATGCCCCAAATATAATATAAAGAAAGTGGAATATTTTTATAGTGTCCATAACCATCTTTTCCAACTGGAGTGATAATGGGTTCTTCACCGGTTTGATAACACGCATGACATTTTTGGCTGCATCCTCCTTGGTGTCTCACAAGCAAATGTATTTCTTGTTGTCTTTATCTCCAAATGGCAGAGGATACAAAGCCCAGTAGGGATGCAGTGTTGGTCACTAGGGTAAGGAACTAAGCCAAAAACTTGATGGTGAGGTTCAGAGTTGTACCTGATGATTCTGACATAATAGCCCAGAAAACGGGCCCAGAGACATCAAGAAATCCTAGTCAGTAATTGAAAGAACAGATTCAAATCTGGGTCCGTCTGGCCTCAAAAGCCCATGCTTTTCACCTCTACACATTTTACATATTGAACACATTTTATTATTTCTTACAACAGCTCTGAAAGGGAGATGGAAGCCCGATTACAAACCCCAGAGCATCTGAAATGAGTCTAGGGCTGCTCTCACACAATGCCACAGGCTGGATGGCTTACACAACAGGAATTTATTTCTCACAGTTCTGGAGGCTAGACATCCAAGATCAAGGTGTTGGCAGGTTTGGTTTCTCTCGAAGCCTCTCTCCTTGGCTGGCAGACAGCCTCCCACTCCCAGTGTCCTCACGTGGCCCTTCTTCTTTGTGCTCCTCTGGGGTCTCTTCCTCTTCCTGTGAAGACACCAGTCGTGCTGGATTAGGGCCCTATCCTTATAACCTCATTTCACCTTCGTCACCTCTTTCAAAGCGCTCTCTGCAAATATAGTCACATTGTGGGTGAAGGCTTCAATGTGTACATTCTGGAGAACACAGTTCAGTTCGTAACAGCATCCTAAAGTGTCTTCTCTATTAGCCCAGGCAGACCGTTCACTTGTCTCGAGATTCTCAAATTGCATGCCAGCTGAATAAATGGCCTTTAAGATCTCTCTGAACTGTAAGGTTTTATACCTGTGATGTGCACAGAATTTAGGTCCTTTGTGTCTTCAAGGCTTACCTTTCCACTAGGAATCACAGAGAAAGCAGAATGGGAAAGGGAATCTGGCTGCTTGAAGTCAGCCAGGAGAAAACTGATGGAGAAATCCGCTCTGGCCACTGGGTCTCCCTTTAACCTTTATAGCTAATTTAAATCTATGCCGCATTTCATCATAATATGTATCTCAGCTGCTGTTGGTACTCATTGCTCATCTTTGTGTCAGGATATTTGTGACTTAATGTCCTTTCCATGCGGAGTGGTTTGTGGAGGGGACTTCTATTCATGAGAGCTGGTGCTGTCAGTAGTAGCCAGAGTTTAGGGTCGCTAAAATAGATCTGTGCAGTGCTGAAATGTCAGTTCATAGGCTGCGAAATGGAAGATGCCATCTACTAGAGAAGAGAAATAGTTGATAATAACTTTCAGGTAAAAGAGTAACACGCTTACTGAAGTTCAGACATGCAGATACTTGATACCTGGTAGTCCCGCCATGCAGATAAAAGCTCTTCATGTTTGATGTAATTCCTTCTAGCATTTCATTCATTTTAGCAAAATTGACCTATGATGTATAATTTTGAATCCTTGCATATTCCCTAATTATGAATATATCCCATATCATTAAGGATTTTTCTAAAAATATTTTGAAATATTTTAATAATGTCACAGTCCATCTAACGAACGTACACTAATATATTTAAGTGCTTGAAACATTCAAAAGTTTCTGACTTAACCTCTGCTTTAAATATTTTGTGGCAAATATTGTTGTACATAAATCTTTGCTCGAGCTCTAAAAGGGGAACGGCTAAGTCATAGGTAGCAAACATTTACAGAATATTTGATACACATTTTCACATTGTTTTCCAGAAAAGTTCATCAGCAATGAATGTTATATTCTTAAATCTTTGATAATTTTACAAGTTGAAATTTTTTTTATTTCTATTTACACGTTTGACTACTGGTTTTACTGCACACTTTTTGTGTGATTATTAGTCATTTGTATTTTACTTTGATTCTGCTGATGAGCAAAGATTTAATAGGGGTGAGGATTAATTCTAGAACTTCTTTGAGAGCTATGTTTCATACCCTGTTTTGTTTGGTTACAGTCCTCTCCACTTCTGAAAGTTCTTTGCCTTCCACACCATCAAAAATGTCCTTAATAACTTGGCTTGCTGTCCCCTCCCAAATATGCAAAGTGTTGACCTTTTATTTTTTTTTCTCACTCCTGCTCCATTTCTGTGTAGCTTCTTTTCAAGTTTCCACATAGAACTAACATTCTTCCATTATGGGTTAAAAAAAAAAAAATGGATCCAGCCGCCATGGTGGATTCGGGTAAAAGTAAATGCATTTCAATTCAAAAGCCAGTTAGCGTCAAGGTGGCTGGAATGTTTTTCTTCTTTCTCTTAAATATGAAGCATTAAAAGTCAAAGGCATTGCTGCACCTTGAGTTAGTACAAAATATATTTAAAAATGCATACAGTTCAAATTTTTTGCCTTGCATAGGCCATAAGCTAGTAGTATGGTGGGTCAGTTGTGACACTGAAAAATGAATCCAGTTAGAGAGGCTCCCGAAGGCTGTTGATGTCTGCTATAATAAATAGCACACACTTTAAGTCAAACTTTTTCATTCTGTATTCAAAGGTAATGGATTTTTCGTAACCATAGTAACCTTGGTGTATTTCTGGATAAATACATGAGGTATATACATTCTAGTTTTATTTTTGAATATAAACTACCACATTATGTATTACTAATAATATGAAAAATAGGTTGTAGGTTAGTATAATGACAGCTTAAACTAGTATGCATTTTTCTTCCACAAAAAATAAATATTTATCAAAAGTATCAGTTCAATTAATTTTTCCCCTAGTTTTGTGGTGTTCTGGTAGTGCCATTTATCTTTTTTTTTTTTTGCAAGATCTCCATTAATCTCTTATTTCTGTCTCATAACAGATTTTTAAGAATTTCAAGGTAAAAACAGTTGTGCTTTAAAGCTTATGATTAAAAACATTATCGAAAGATTGAAGGACCTAACTTGATATCACCAGCAGAGCTATTGCAGGCCACTTAATATGTGTGAGTACTGTATGTTCATAAAGAGGTAGAAAAAAGGAACCTTTTGTGAGACTGTTCAACATCCTGGGATTGTTTCAAAGTTCAGGCTGATAGCATCCTGATTGATGAGGACTCTCCAAACTGTAGCCAACCAGATCATCCTCATTTTAAATGAGCACCCTACCAGAAACTGGCAATCTTGAAGAAGTTTGCAAGATGGTTCAGAGAAGCCTCCAAAGTTTTGGGAAACAAGGATAGCAAGATGGTAGTAATTGGGAGACGTAAACCCCCAGCATGGCGAGGTTTACGTGAGTTGTGATGACCGGGAAGGAAAGAATGGTCATCCCTCTGGACAGTTCTTTTCTTACTCCGTGAACTGTCCTTAGTTAACCCAACCTCAGCCATTGCTGCCTGTAAACACTAGAATGTCAAAGGAGGGGGAAAGGTCTAAGGGACTCCATAAAAAAATGATACCTGACACCAAACCTTAAAACACGAATATTTGCAAGTATATTGTCTCATATTATGTAGTAGTGCTGTGATACATCAAATTGGCTGATTTTTAGCAGCATGGATGGCATCTTCCCACTGATGCGCCCTGAGGACCAGAGCTTCTTGATCAGTAAGACTGAGTTAGTAAAACAAGGAAGACAGCAGTTAGAGAGAGACACAGAGCAGAGAAAGACAGAAGAGAAGAGGGGGAGGAAAAGCAGGTGAATTTCTGGTAAAGTCAGGTAGACAATAAGTGTTAAACCTTTAGTCACTAAAAGTGCTAAAACTTTTTTTTTTTTTTGGTCTTATTTGCCAAGGTCAAAAAGAACCATGTATAAACAGCAAAATAGAAATGTTCATCTTAAACTTTCCAAACACTTAAGTCTTACAATGAGAAATTTATGGTAGAAGAAGCTGTATTGCTTGCGGCACGATAAAAAGCATTTAAAGGTTAGGTGCTTCTAACCAAGCGTTGTAAGGAACCTTATCAACACACTACAAATTGAGCTAAATTATATTCATTCGCACTGAGGAAGATACTAAAGATCTTCTCTTAGCAAAATAAAACTTCACTTTAACCTTGATATTTTCTTTCATTTTGCATTTAAAAAAATCAAGTTGTAGATTTATTCCAGCTTTGGGTTTTTTTGGGGGGGTAGATAATTAGGTTTATTTATTTCCGTATTTTAATAGAGGTACTGGGGATTGAACTCAGAACCTGGTGCATGCCTGGCATGCGCTCTACCACTGAGCTATACCCTCCTCCCATTTTGCATGTTTGAATACCACAATGCAGTGATTCTAAATCACTCCTCTTACATGAAGTAATGTTACTGAGGGGAGTACTGTTAACGTGCTTGTGTTCTAATCCATAAGGTAAAGTATTAATGAGACAGCATGTGAGGGTTTTCAGGTAACTCAATGATCTCATCTGTGAGTGGTGGTTCCTCTCTGTTACAAACTAAGTCATACCGTGTGCCCATTTTATGTCACAGACAGACAGCATTAAATTCTACAAAGTCTAAGAAACCATGAGGATACAAGGGAAAAAGCCCAAAGAATGAAAAGAAGCCAAGTTACCAAGCTGCTAACTCTGTGATCAAAGACTCCTGAAGAGTTGCTTAAGGCTTAGCAACACACCAGATCCTTGGGTTAATGAACAATGGATGCTTAGCTCCAAAAAGCCATGTTCACTTAATAACAAAAGGTCAAGTGAAACGAGATAACTTGTGCAGAATGTTTAAATATCAGTTGTGGTTAACTGTAAGCAAAACAGCTGAAGTGTCATTCTTGCTTTAAGATGCTTCTACAGTGCACAAGTGTGTGGAGAAATTAAACGTTTAAACTTACATTTTAAGATCTGTACCCAAATATTACTTGTGATTTGTTAACCTAATGGATGAATATTAGTCTCAGATGGTAGGAAAGGGCTCTATATTTGAAGGGACTTCTGAGGAATAGTGGGAATAAGATCCAGCTAGCGAAGTAGTGGAGTTAAATCCTGAAAAATGTGTCCTTTCATTGAGAGCTTTACAGATAGAGCCTGCCTGCTACTTTGAGCATTTTGAGAGCTGCCATTATTTTTAATTTTATTTTTTTTTGAAACTTCTTAAATGAATTGTTAATTTATACCAAGAACCTGTCTCAAGTATAGGGCTTCATGAATATTCCCAAACCGAACACACCCGTGCAACCAGCACCTAAGTCACAACACAGAACATGGTTGGCCCCTGGGAGCCTCCCATTGTTGCCTGACTCAGGTGACCTCTTCCTTCATTGTTAGTATAGATTTGTTTTGCTGTATTTGTACTTAATATGAATGGGATCAAACAGTGTGTTCTCTTTTTGGAGAAGGTAGGAGGAAGAGTGAGCCAGTAGAACAACCTTCTGTGTTTCTGCGCCTGTATCCTGACCCCTCTGACCTCTGGGCGGTTGCAGTGACAGTGTCAGCTCTTAAAGTCCTACCTTCCAGAAAGCCATGGGAATAATTGTAAAAGGAAACATCCACCTCCAATTCCAAAACTGGGAAATAATTATAGAAAAGCTTCATCTCTGAAATTAGAACTTAGCACGTGAAATCACTGGCCTGCATATGCCAGCAGAAATCCTTAAATGTCCACTAGTGGAATATTGTGTGGCCATACAGCTTACAATGCTGGAGAAGGATATTTAACAACGGGGAGAGGTGTTAAAAACAAACATTTTAACAGACAGCGTGCAATACATGAGTCTCTTTTAGTAAAACGTGTGTACATGTGTACGTATTCATGGATGTGTATACGTACATACACAGATACGTGTGTTAGGGATAGATGCTTAAGTCTTAACAGTGGTTATTGCCCAGTAAGGGGATTCTAGTGTTTGATTTTCTTTTACTTGAAGGAGTCTTCTTATCTTTTAAATTTACTGCAGTTTGGATATTACAAAGCTTAATTTTTATAGTATGTTCCCCAAATATTTATATATATATTAAGCTTGATACAATAGGTGGATACTTGAGGATCTGATTGCATTAACCTATTAGTACTTACCTTACAGTTCTCTCTAGTCTTTACAAGGTTGATATTTAACCAGGTTGATCACTCACCGTACTCATTTCCTTCTAGCCAATATCACGTATGGTATTCTTCATACCTCAAGCACTATCTACGCTGTCAAAATGTTACACATATTTGATGATCCACCCCAATTCCCACATCTTCCTTTGATTCATAGATTCTTTCATATCATTTTCCTGTAAATTTGTCCTTCAGGTACATTCTGCCTTACAATATTAACTTATTTTAAAGGGGAGAAATATTGATCCCGAACAAGAATGTAAGTGTATTGAGTCATTATAACGTTATAATGACATTATTTCTTTTCATAATCTCTATAGTAAGTACCATAGGAATAAGGACCCAATTGGCATCAACTAATCTCTTATGGAACTGAGTGGAGATGAATTGAATTAAATTAAAGAAACACTGAGAATCAGTAAATTAATATTTTAAAGTAAGTGACAACAAATACCGATGCATAATTCAGAACAAATTAATATGCTAAATGTGGTAAACAGTTTTAATGAGGTAGGCTGTTCCTGTAGCATCTTAGAATTCTTCATTTAATTATCCAATACATAGCGAATTATTTTTCAGTTAACTACTTGTGTAAGTTTGCTGGGGCTGCCATCACAGAGCATCACTAGGTGGATTAAACAACCAAAATGTATTGTCTCACGGTTCTTGGGGCCAGAAGACCCAGATCAGTGTGTTGGGAGGGTTGGCTCCTTCTGAGGGCTGTAAGGAAGAATCTGCTCCGTTCCTCTTCCCTCGCTTCTGGTGCTTTGCTGGCAATCTCTGGTGTTCTTTGACTTGTAGTTGCATCTCCCTGATCTCTGCCTTCATCTTCAAGTGGCATTCGCCTTGTGTGCTGCTGTATGAGGACACAGGTCACATTGGATTAGGACCCACCCAATGACTTCATCTGAGCAATTACAGCTGCAATGACCCTCTAAATAAGGTCAAGCTCTGAGGCACTGAGGGCTAGGATTTCAGTATACGAATTGTGACGAGACACAGTTCATCCTGTAACTATGTGTTTCATGCTGTGATTAGTAGCATTATAAAATTTTCCTCAAACACCTCAAAGAATTAGGAAACTAGACGGCATCTATTTAAAATCAGCTTAAAGACTGATACATCCCACGACAGTCATAAAAATTATTTAGAAAAGAGCGAATCACTTTTATCTGGAATAGTTCATTCATTCAGTGAATATTATTGAGTGTCTACGCTGCAGATTCTATGTAGACGCTCGATACTTTTCTAAACATTGAGGATCCATTGGATAACAAAAGATGCAGAGGGCCTGCCCTCGTGGGGCTTATATTTCAGTGGGAAATGGTTAGAGATGGCATCATAGTCTTCATGTTGTATCTATTATGTCTTCTTGAAATGAATGAAGACTGACTCTCCCCTGACGCTATTTCTTCTTCAGCGATTTTTGTGGATGTGAATCGTTCTCTGACGTCCCATGTAATTCAGAAATCAAGAGGCCAATGTCAGCATCCCCTGCCTCTCTTCTGCCATACACCCTTCCAGGTTATTACCTCTCTGCCTTCCTCGAATACTTCCTTTAATACACTGATCTGTGAGACCCAGGCTCTTTGGCCACACAAGTTATTTTCTCTGATTTGCTCATCTTGACTAACATCTTGCCCTGTTCCCTGAGTCAGTAAAGACTTGAGCACATAGATTTTTGCCCCTTCCTCTCTCTCCACCCCCAAACTGCCAGCACCCTGTGTGGTTTCAACTGTCGTGGGAGCAGTCCTTCAGCAGCTCAGCCTCTCAGATCCTTTACCTTCTCGTCTGTAGGAAACTTGACCTTGACCGTGCTCTTAAGTTCTTGCTTTCACTCTGGGATCCTGGATGTTACTTTCACTTAGAAATACTCCAGGTCTAACACACTAAATTCAAATGTCCCACTGTCCAGCAACAAACAACCATCCCCCAGCTCTTTCCCTCATTTACTCGCATGAAAAGTATTTGTGTTCTTTGAAACTCTCAGTTTCGTAACCCTCCCAGCTCTCACTTTCTGTTTTCTTTTTAAAGTAGCTTCAGAGGATAGAACCTGAGTTTTCTTCTCAGTTTTCTCAACTTTTTTGCCCTCTTATTACTCCAATATATTCATGTGAAAACCCATCAAAACTAGATCAATAGATTTGTCTGGGTTTTTGACACCCAAACCAAGGGGTCCTGAGTTCGGCCAAAAAGGAATTCGATAAACATACAGATTGGTGCCATTTTTGTATCCAATATTCTCCAGTGTCCAATCGGCTTCTAAATACATGCTGTCAACCTTTCTTTATCGCCCTAGTGTTTTGCTGCACATTTGCCATTGCCAGTTCTTCAGTCATTGTCCACAGTTCTTATCTCTGACCTCTCTGAATCTCAGCAAATGACTTCGCTTTTCACCTCAAATTGAAACTCTTGGATGAGATTCCTCAGTTTGCTGCCATGAACCTTTCCTACATCAGAACTGAGGTTTTTCTCCTTCTCTTAGGAAACAAAGAAGAACTGCTCATCCCCAGCCGAGGGCTAGTCCCCCTCTGGGTCCTCTTCTGCCTTGGTGAGGACCTCTGTCAGTTAGCCCTACTTTTCCGGTGTCTTTATCTCTCCTCCTTCGCTAGCTCCTTCCATCAGCCTTTGATAGGCTCACGTCTCTTACGTGTGAAAGGAAAATAAGACAAACATGGGAAAAAATGCCTTGTTTGAGTTTCATCTCCCACATATGCCCCCAGCCTCGCCTCTTTCCCTTTCAGAATCATGTTCCCTACCTCCATGGGCTCTTTCTTTTCTTCCTAACCCCCTGTATATTTTTCTTTTTTTTAAACATTTTTTATTGATTTATAATCATTTTACAATGTGGTGTCAAATTCCAGTGTTCAGCACAATTTTTCAGTCATTCATGGACATATACACACTCATTGTCACATTTTCTCTTAACTTGATCACATCTGCAAAGACCCTATTTTCCAACAAGGTCACATTCACAGATATGAGGATTAGGACTTGAATGTATCTTTTAGGGGAACAAGATTCAACCCACGACCCTTCTATTGGCTCCATAACGACTTCACCACTCAGTTGGAACCATTCTCACCAGGTTATCAAAGTTCTTGCAGAGCCAATTTGGGGCCAGTGTGAGGGTTGTATAGTTCATGATACTTGGACAGGTTATTGATCACTTTCTCCATCACAGAACAGTCTTTTCCGGGTGTCTGTGGCAACCATCTTCTCAATTTCCCTGTTACTGCTCAGGCTCTGATACATCCTTCTCTTCTGTTCCTTCCACCCACAAGTATTGGTTTCTCTCAAGGTTCTTCTTGGAACACCCTGCCCCATATCCTTGTGATGATGATCGCTCCAATTCAGACATTTGTTCTAAGCTGTGGACATTTTTCCATCTACATATTGGACACGCCTGCCTCAGGCATTTCACTCCAACTTCCTACAACTGAATTCACTGTATCTGCCACCTCCCATAAAATGTGTTCTGTTTCCTGAGCTTCCTACCTCAGGATCATGACCGAGAACACTCATCCTATTAGTATTGGTATTACTAACAATAATACTCACCCTTTTGCCAGAAATAAAAACCCGGATTTAATCTTGGACTCCTTTCATCTTGCACATCCAGTCTTAAACTAAAATCCAAAGTCCTTATGCTGGTCTACAGCCCTTCCTGGCCCTCGTCTCCTTTCTTAGCTTTCTCTTTTGTTATTCTCCCACTCCCATTTATTTCTGTAGGGCCGGGCTGCTTTCTTTTTGTTTAGATTTCTTTGTTTAAATACAGCAAGCCTTCCCATTTCCAGACCTTTGGACTTGCTGTTTACCCTGACTGGAATTCTCTTTTTCCAGGTCTTCAGATGGCTGGATTGTTCACCTTGAGTTCTCGGACCTTATCCAACCTTCTCTGTATTAGGACAACCCTAAATGATGTAAACACGCACACGCTCATGTTGGCTTCATGTGGCAGACACACAGTAGAAATTTATTTCTTGTTCACACCCCATGCTGGTGAAGAGTTTGGTCAGTAGAGCTTCCTTGCTCTCCACAATCAGGGACACAGGCCGATGAAGGCTCTGCCATCTTTAACACATGATTCCCCAGGCTGCTCTGGAGTTACCTCCATGGCTGTAGCAGGTGAGGAAAGAGAATGAAGGACAGTAAGCTGGATATTTTTATGGGCCAGGCCTGGGAGGGACACGTTTCATGTCTGCCCACATTCTAATGGCCGCAGCTCAGTCTCACAGCTGCCCCTAACCAGCAGGGACATTCAGTAGGTGGCCTAAAACAAAACTCATTTGCTTGCCTTCAGTTCTGTGAGTAAGAAGTTTGGGTGGGCTTAGCTGGGTTCCCCATTAGGGTCTCCTAAGGCCAAGAAGAAGGAGTTGAGCAGTTTGAGCTCTCTTCTGGAGGCGCTGGGGAAGAATTTACTTCCAGGCTTATTCAGGTTGTTGGCAGAATTCAGTCCTTGCTGTGGTCAAGCTAATGTCCCCATTTCCTTATAGGCTGTCAGCCTAGGGCTGGCTTCAACTTCTGGAGGCTTCATTTAGGTCCTCTCACAGGCCCCTCCACCTCAGTGATGAGGATCTCCTCTTGAAGAGCGAGTCACTGGCAGTCATTCTTAGCAGTCTTCCCACTACAAAGTTCAGGGGGCAGAATTACGCAGGTGTGACATTGCTAAGCCTTGGTTTCCCAGTGAACTGGAAATAACAGTAACCTACTTCAGAGACTTAATATGAGAATTAAATGTGGTAATGCAAAAAAAAAAAGTTGGTGCTCACAATGCTTGTGGAAGTTTAATTAACACTTGCTTTTAGTTGTAGAAATAATAGCTATTGTTAAAACGTAATAAAGATTCTTAATACCAAAAGTCCCATCCAGACATGTCTCTTGACTACATATTCAATTTAATTCAGAAAATATTCATTGAGCATCTACTGTATACAAGTTACTACATCAGAGGTTGGAAGTTACATACGCGATTACAGTATTTTCATTTTTCCTCAAAGCGTTCCCAGTTCAATTGCTTGGATGGAAATATACACAACTAAACATGGTGCTGTGCTATTTTCTGTAACAGGTGTGAGAGCAAAGAAAGAAGCAATTAATCAGGAAGATAGTGTCACAGAGGAGGTGAATTGTTGGGGGGCTTTAGAGTGGCATTTCAGAGCTGAGGAACAGGCAAACCCAAGGATCTTGGTGGAACAGTCAACGGCACAGAGCTGTGAATATGCGTCTCATGCAAATTAAACAGCACACAGTTAACTGTGACTGACCACCCTGGGTAAGTGGCCAACAGCAGGGAGAGGCAAGGCAGGGGTCAGAATATCCCAGGTGCTACAGGGATGCTGAGACACGTGAACTTTGTTCTGAGGCAATGGAGAATCACTGACGTAATGACACAACGTGAGCTAATCAATTACAGAAAGTAAATAATTGAAATAGGACTTTACTCCAAAATAGTTCCGGCTGAACTTTATACAGCTGTTGTCTCTGTTCAGTGGGCGAAAGGACTAGTCATTTAGAATTTTAAATGCAAAAAGCTAATTGGACCTAACAATGCAGATGGCAGGGGGGTGAGGAGAAGAGGAGAGAAAAGCATTAGGTTTATTTGTTAACAGCTCTATTGTATTATATTTCTGTGCATTAGTCAGTGTAAAATAAAATCTACTTATTTTAAATCCTTTTAAATGGTGTTTAAATATTTCCTGATGACACAATCCGCTAGAGTGTTTACCCTTGGTACGTATTTCCATTAACCTTGTTGCTGATACTAAGGCTAAACTGTATATTTTTAGGGGTCTTGATTACAGAATCAACCCTAGTGACATCATTATAAAACCACATCTGGATAAGCTTTAGAGGCTTTGTCTTTCTATCCGATTTAGAAAATTCAACAAACTATAGGAGAATGCCACTGTTAACAGACTCTACATCTGCAGATTATTAGAGTGCCCTTTCTCTAAAAATAAAGGCAGAGAGGGATTAAAAACTCTGAAGCTATAAATGCTGTAGAGGAGTATCCAGTCACAGACATCAGGGACTTTAGGGGAATTTAGTTGTAATGAATGTATAATAAGAAAAACGAGGCAGAATTTAAATTCAAGGTACTCGTTCCTCATGTCTTACTTTTGTCAATATTTTTCACTGTCCATGTGAATGCTCCAGTTCCCTTAATATTTTTATAAGTTATTTTCAAAATGGTATCTTCATATCATAGCTACAAACAATGAATGCCCAGGAAAGCGTAGGTTACTTCTTTTAGTAGAAGAATGACTTGATGATGGAATCAGGAAGAAAATGCTTTACTTCATTCTCCTAAGTACTTGATAGCTATCTTAAATTGGAAAGAAATGCCTTTTACACTATATTTGATTTTATCCATGGCAAATGTTTGACTGCTTCAAAAACAGTGATTATTATTCATTCTTGGTTTTACAAAGTAAATATATGCTTTAGTTCTGAGTCCTGAGTCTTTCCGTTGTAAATGTTGGAAATTCAACTATTTCATTTTTGTTTCTTTCTGGAATGAGATTCACTCACTCTTTTTTTTTTTTTTTTGAGGAAGGAGGGAGAGGGGTAAACAAAGTTTATTCTAGGAAGTGCAACTCATTGAGAGATAAAACCATTTTAAAATTTACATATATGTACCATTCATTGTTTCTAAGAACAGTTTTTATAGCTTTAGTTTTTCAAACTTACATAGTTATCAAAGGAATAAAGCCAACCACAAAATAAGAATCAACAGAATCCAGTAATCCAATCATAAAGGTCAGTGAAATGTGCTTACACATAATCAAGAAATCAATTATCTAAGTTATAAATAAGTAGTTCGTTTCTGTCCTTTTTTTTTTTTTTTTTTTTTTTTTTTTTTGGAGTCCACATATAAGCGATATCATGTGGGATTTTTTCTTTATCTTTCTGGCTTACTTCACTTAGAATGATGATCTCCAAGTCTATTCCTTGCTACTGCAAGTGGCATTATTTTATTCTTTTGTATGGCTGAGTAGTGTTCCATTA
Source organism: Camelus dromedarius (assembly GCF_036321535.1). Classification (NCBI taxonomy): domain Eukaryota; kingdom Metazoa; phylum Chordata; class Mammalia; order Artiodactyla; family Camelidae; genus Camelus; species Camelus dromedarius. The sequence goes on from NC_087456.1 coordinate 27,969,929, forward strand.
TATATATGGAACATGTCTTCTTTATCCAGTCATCTGTTGATGGACATTAGGGTTGTTTCCATGTCTTGGCTGTTGTAAATAGTGCTGCTATGAACATTGGGGTGCATGTGTCTTTTTGAATTATTTTTTTTCTCTGGGTTTATGCCCAGGAGTGGGATTACTGGATCATATGATAAGTCTATTTTTAGATTTTTAAGGAACCTCCATACATCCTCCATAGTGGCTGCACCTATTTACGTTCCCACCAACAGTGTATATATTGTATATACTACTTGTATATATTGGAAATTAGTCCCTTGTCAGTCACATCATTTGAAAATATTTTTTTCTGTTCTATAGGTTGGCTTTTTGTTTTGTTGATGGTATCCTTAACTGTGCAAAAGCTTTTAAGTTTAATTAGACCCCATTTGTTTATTTTTGCTTTTAATTTCATTATTCCAGGAGCTGGTTCAGAAAATGCATTTCTGTGATTTATGTCCAAGAATGTTCTGCCTGTGTTTTCCCCTAGGAGTTTTATAGTAACTGGTCTTAACATTTAAGTCTGTAATCCATTTTGAGTTTATTTTTGTATATGATGTGAGAGAATGGTCTAATTTCAGTCTTTTACAGGTAGCTGTCCAGTTTGCCCTGCACCACTTATACAAGAGACTGTCTTTTCTCCATTGTATATTCTTGCCTCCTTTGTTATAGATTAATTGACCATGAATGTGTGGATTTCCAAAGTTTTTCTCCTGTTCCATTGATCTCTGTGTCTGTTTTTTGTGCCAGTACGATACTGTTTTGATTACTGTAGCTTTGTAGTATAATCTGAAGTCAGGGAGCATGATTCCCCCAGCTCTGTTCTTCTTTTTCAAGACTGTTTTGGCTATTGGGGATCTTTTGTGTTTCCACACAAATTTTAACATTTTTGGATTCACTCATTCTTGTAACTGTGGGCTTTCTCCATATACTGGAAAACATGATGAGCAGCAGCTCTGAATTCATTCCCTACTCTCTGGAAAAATTTCCCAACTCCAGATTGAAAAACACTGAGAAAGGATGCTGATTGGTCCATCTTGGATCATATGCCCAACTTTGGGGCCAAAGCAGCAAGATATTGTTACTAGAAGAAGAGAAGAAACTAAAATACAGCCCCAGAGGAAATCATTATAGTCTGAAGCACCATCCCAAATGTTCACTTTTTTTAAAACATTTTTGATTGATTTATAATCATTTTACAATGTTGTGTCAAATTCCAGTGTAGAGCACAATTTTTCAGTTATACATGAACATATATATATATTCATTGTCACATTTTTTTCTCTGTGACCTACCATAAGATCTTGTGTATATTTCCCTGTGCTACACAGTATAATCTTGTTTATCTATTCTACAATTTTGAAATCCCGTCTATCCCTTCTCACCCTCTGCCCCCTTGGCAACCACAAGTTTGTATTCTATGTCTATGAGTCTGTTTCTGTTTTGTATTTATGCTTTGTTTGTTTGTTTGTTTGTTTTTAGATTCCACATATGAGCGATCTCATGGGATATTTTTCTTTCTCTTTCTGGCTTACTTCACTTAGAATGACATTCTCCAGGAGCATCCATGTTGCTGCAAATGGCATTATGTCAGTTTTTATGGCTGAGTAGTATTCCATTGTATAAATATACCACCTCTTCTTTATCCAGTCACCTGTTGATGGACATTTAGGCTGTCTCCATGTCTTGGCTATTGTAAATAGTGCTGCTATGAACATCACAGTGCAGGTGTCATCCTGAAGTAGGGTTCCTTCTGGATATATGCCCAGGAGCGGGATTCCTGGGTCATACAGTAAATCTATTCCTAGTCTTTTGAGGAATCTCAATACTGTTTTCCACAGTGGCTGCACCAAACTGCATTCCCACCAGCAGTGTAGGAGGGTTCCCCTTTCTCCACAGCCTGTCCAGCATTTGTCATTTGTGGATTTTTGAATGATGGCCATTCTTACTGGTGTGAGGTGATACCTCATTGTAGTTTTGACTTACATTTCTCTGATAATTAGTGATATGGAGCATTTTTTTAATGTGCCTATTGATCATTTGTATGCCAAATGTTGACTCTTAATAATTATAAAATTTGGCTCCAAAATTTGTTATATTTACAAATATTAGACTCTTATTGCTAATAAAGCCTCAGCTTCACTTTTATTTATAATTTTTATGTGCATGCATTTAGCAGTATGTCTCCTTGGAAATCATGCAACTCTGCTGTCTACCCATATCCTTTTTTTTTTTTAAATGTTATTGATTTATAGACAGTTTACAATGTTGTGTCAGGACCCATAGTCTTCCTTTTGAGAATTTCTCTGAAATTTTATCTGTTTTCTTAAAATTGAATCTATTATGTTGATTTATTTCCTCCCTTTTTTTGAAACCCTCAAATCTGTCAAGGCATGTCTTTTTTCCCAAAATAAGAATTGAATTTTTAGAATATTACTGTATCCTTTTTTTGTATTGAAGGAGGCCCATTCATCTCTTGATCTCTGTCACCTAAATAGGACATCTCAGAGCCCTCCTACTACCATTAGCAATGCATTACACCCATGGTGTCAGTTTTGCAGCTGAAGTCTAAATAGCTTAAATGCCCTTTCTCTGTTCATTTGTGTTGTTTCAACATATATATTTAAAAATATTACCTATTATTTTCTGGCTCTAAAAGAATTGCTGAAAATAGAGCAGTAAACTTCATGGAACCTTTAAGCCCTAAGTTAAGCATTGTTTTAACTTTGGCTTCAGTTAGCTAGTTTAAGTCCAGGGGCTACATAACACTAATAGAAGTAACAAAACATAGCAATAAATAGTATCCCAAACATCTCAAAGACTTTTACATTGTATTATGCTTGAGATTGTTCCAAAGTTGCTGACTTTTCTAACCCTATGCAAACATGCATACCAATATAATATAATGTAATATAGTATAATGTAATATAATATAAATGAAAAGCCTAAGGAGCAAGAGACAACTAGTTAAACAAGTTGTGGCTAATAACTAACCTGTACATTTAAATACTGTGTAGTCATTTAATAGAATGAACAGATCTTTATCAATACTATAGGATCTTCAAAGTATGTTGTACAGCACTTGTGCAGAAAAGTACATCTATGCTCTGCTAACACATGCACGCTTGATCACATACTTAGGCGATTTCTGGAGGTACATATAAACATGTAATAATTGCTAAGCTGAAAAATAAGAGTAGAGGGAGGCTTACTTTTCATGTAAGCTCCTTTCTATCTTTTGGATTTTGTATCATGCATATAAATGTATTGTCCATTCAAAACTAAGTCCAATTTAAAAATAAAATTATTACAAAATGGTAAATTATAAATACTAAAGAAGATTTGGAAAAAAAATGGGAAAAAATTGCCCACAATTTTACCCACCGGAGACAATTACTAGTTAGATTTTGACTTGGGCATGTACTATCTGCTAATCTTGTTTTTTAATGCAGAGATACACACATATACTTTGGATCAGACTATTTCACAGTCTTTTACCACTTTATAATACATAGTGATTATAATGCCAAGATAGTAAGTTATTTTTTCTGTGTTTTAAATGACTGCATGGTGTTTTAAAATATTTCAAAATGTATTTAAGCAAATCATTACAATAATTGGATTATTTCTTACTTTTCTCTTTTATAAACACTGCAATTTCAACATCCTTTTATATAACATTTTATATATATGCATTTCTAATTTCTTAAAATTAACTCCCCAAATGTTTTTGTGCATTATTTAAAGTGATATATTCTTCTTCCTATTTTGTAAATATTTTTAACATTCATTAAATATGCTTACCATGTTCATGGCACTATAATTCTTTTTTTTTCTATTTGTCATTTTTTTTTTACCTCATTTTTGGTGATTTTGAAATGAAGTCATGTTTGCTTAATCTTGTAGTCAAATCTAGAAATGCCTTCCTTCATAGTTTCTCCCTTAGGTTAAAAAAATTAGATTTTCTTCACCCCAAGTACAGATAATTTTTTCCTGATGTTTTTCTTGATAATTTGTACTTTCAAACTATTTTCATATGTACCAGCTCCTATGAGCCTTTAAATTACCTAATGATATATAAACGTTAAACACTTTTATTTCTATTTAGTAGATGAGGAAATAGAGATTCTGAAAATTTAATTGATTTATTAGGAATCATAAAGCTAGTTAATAGCAAAGCTAAGACTAAAATTTTGGTGCTCTAACTTTCTGACTCCTAAATCCCAAATCTCAACTAGCTATGTTTAAAGGAAAAGAATAATGAGAAATTCCATTACATTATTAATAATATTCGGTGGTATCAAAATATTAGTACAACATTCATATCTTCATCATGTTATCAATGTATTTTTAAAGACAGCATGTCAATTAAAATGTCTCTTATTCAAATGTTAGCTTTAGTTTTTAAAATTTATAGCAAGCTTACTTGTGTTAAATAGGAACTGTCTAATATTGTGCACTCATAAATCAAGGAGCTAAATGTAGAAAATATGGGTCTGCAGAGTGTAGTATTGATAGAGAGGGGCCATTTGTTCAGAGGCAGTCATGAAAAGTTATGCAGTGTAAACTGGAATTTTTATGACTGTATGACCTCATATCATTCCAATTTCAATTAATTATGGACATGAAAGAATAATATATCCTTTAAATCCACTCACAGAAGTGGGAGTTTGCTAGAGCTGCCATGGCAGACTAGCAGACTGGGTAGCTTGAATAACAGGAATTTATTTCTTTTTTACAAACTTAGGGGCTAGAAGTCCAAGATGAGGGTGTCAGCAGGTTTGGTTTCTCCTGAGGCCTCTCTCCTTGGCTTGCAGATGGCCGCCTTCTGCCTACGTCCTCACATGTCTTTCCTCTCTGCCCGTACATCCCTGGAGTCTTTGCATCCAACATTCCTCCTGTAAGAACAGCGGTCAAACTGGATTAGGGCGCACACTAACAGCCTCATTTATTGCAATAACCTCTTTAAAGGTCCTATATCCAAATACAGTCACTTTCTGAGGTGCTGAGGGCTAGGGAGTGAATGTATGGATTTTGGAGGGACATAGTTCAGCTCGTAACAGTAGGTATAGTCTGCAGTGACTGTGTACACCAAGGTAGTGAACATTCAATAGACACATATTCCTCTTTCCTTCCCTCCCTCCCTCCGTCCCTTCTTTCCTTCCTTTTTTTTCAGGAAGTGAAGCTTAAAGAATGTTAGAACAAAGTATTTTCTAGAATGCTGATTTGTGGTTCTTTCATTCATTCACTTATTCATTCGTTCATCCATTCGTGCAAGTACAATACACAAATACAAATAGTTGACTCAGGACTGACCTGGTGCTCATAGACATGTGTTTTACAGTTTTCCTCTGTGTGTTCCTGTCTCTCACATCATGTAGCCTGCTCTACCAGAATTATTATTGGTTGACTTAGTTGCTTTCTCACTGGGTTGTGAGTGCCTTGAGGGCAGGAACTGTATCTTTCATTCTATCCTGAAGATATGGAAGGGTGCATGCATATAGGAAAAGAACAACAGAGAATGCTTCAGAATGAAGAAATCAATTTTTTCACTTATGTCAAAACTAGATACTATTTTCTGGTTAATTTTCCAGGATGCCGATAGGTATTCAGAGGGATGTTCAGGGGTTGACTCTTTTATCTGAGACTGACAGACAAGTTGGTTGGTATCGGAAAAGTGACACATGACCCCAGTGCTTGACATACATTGGGTAAATGTTTGCTTTTTATTTCTCTGTGTCACATAGATACATAGATGATGCAAAGCTCATAAGCACACAATTTGTGCCATACCCCTGAGACATACCATCCCGTGGCTATAAATATGACTCATTCGATTATATTAAAGGACGCAAAAATTGATCGACAATTTGAAACTTTCGAAGGAGTTATGTAATTCAGTTCCATGTAACCAGAACTAAAAGACTATATAATTTCAACATAAAATAGTTGTTTTACAATGAGTGAGAAACTTCAGATGAGTGTTAGTGAATGACCTACGACTTAGATGCAGGCGTCTTACTTGCTTGACTGAAAATCCCACCCCGCGTTGGTTATACCTCCTAGTTGCAGTCAAACATAGAAGAGTAGAGAAAGAGTTCAAGTTAAAAAAAAAATTCCAGTAGAGTTCAGGAAAGTTTGTTTTATATAACCCAACTTTTAAAGCCTGTTTTTCAAGATGATATTCTTGTACTGCCCTCCCGCCGTTTTCTCCACCCTATTGTGGAAATGTATGCAAGTCCAGCCACTGCTAGGGATATACTACCAAGTATGCAAATGTTTGAATATCTGTTTCATGTGGAGGGATTAGCTCTATTATGCAAAAATCAAGAGGATGAGGGTCATAAATTCTATTAGGTTGGAACTCTGGGTGTTGGAAAGACTATATAGATAATTTTAAGAGATTTCCCTCTCCTCTGAATCACTGCTATAAAGTTAAGCTTGGTTTTTAAAATATAAATCAAATAAATGTTTTCCATGAAGCTACATACTTCTAGTGTAAACTGAACTCCCACAAACTTTTGAGTAGGCATTTCTCAAATTCATCATCTATCGAATTCTTCCTCTGAAAAAATGTTTTATAGAAATTGAAGTTTGGCTTTCATATTTTTTCTAGTATTTTGTTTTAATGACAGCTGTACTTCAATCTATCACTGTAAAGAGATGATTTTAAAACATGTGCTGTAAATAAAACTAGCTCATAAGTGGTAACATTAACCAAACATTAATCAAGATATTTCAGGAACATTTCTCAGTGTAATTAAGGAAAAAAAATTTTATAAAACTACTACCATGAAAAGTCTGAGAAAATTTCATTATAATTTCAGTGATAGTGAAGCTATTCACCAAATATAAAGAGACAAAGAGATGATGGCTCTAAGACAAATTAAACAGGTACATATTAATTCCTTCTCTTTGATGGATAGAGTAGCGTATGTAAACACATACCTGGGTTTGTATTTTATCAGTGCTCTCATAATTTATTTTATATGTGATTTACTGTATCATGATGAAAAACTAGGAGCCTAAAAATATGAGCATTTGGAGGCTATTAGTAAAATATTAATGGTAATATATTATCTTCAGTTTTGTGTCTGTAAGTGTTTTGGTGCTAACGTCCTCACTGTAAATTGTTGTTAATCAGTGGAACTTTAGTTCTTCCCTGAATTAGTTCGTCTTATAAGTATCTCAGTCTTCATTGCAAAAGAGGCACCATCATTTGTAATTTTGCATCAATATTCTTCTCAAATCATTTACCATTTTACATTGTAATTTATTGAATAAACTAAAGTGGTTTGGGATCATTGGTATATAATAAATATCTATACCAGAGGAAACATAGCATCTCTGCAATTTGAAAAACCTAACCCAAAGCAATGTGTAATTCAAAAGAGGTATCTGAAAATATCTTGCCCACATCTTGTTACCTGCTGTGTCACAGCACATAAAACACATAGTAGACATGTGTAGCAGAGACCCAACAAATATTTGTGGAATGAATAAAGAAATAAATGACAAAATACACTTCCTTTCCCCAAAATCAACTATATATTTTGGATTTAGCTGAAAAATTTTATCTGATCTTTAGATAATTACATGTTAAACATTTTTATTTTTTATTTTTTATTTTTTTAACATTTTTTATTGAGTTACAGTTTACAATACTGAGTCAATTTCCAGTGTAGAGCACAATTTTTCAGTTATACATGAACATACATATATTTATTATTGCGTTCTTTTTTGCTGTGAGCTACCACAAGATCTTGTATATATTTCCCTGTGCTATACAGTATAATCTTTAAACATTTTAAAAGTATTTATGGGCATTAATTAGTGAGAGTGCATCTAAATAAAGAATCAGCTAGCCTCCTCTGTTGCTGATGGTTTAAAATTGTCTTACCTGTGTAATGTATTCTCCTTCAAAAGATGCCTTATAGCTATTTGCCTTATTTTATCTTCGCAATAATTATAGGTAGAGATGTTACAAATAACATGCTGTTGTTTAACAAGTGACGAAACTGTGGCCTAAATCTTCAGTGATTCTCTCATGTTTACCCAAATCAAGACTGCAGACTTGAACCAAAGTCTTTGCTGATTCCTTCTCTTCGCTCCTGTTATTTTTTCTCATTTCTTTGCACTGAAGATCATGGCATATGATAGTATTTAAAGCTTTGCCTTCCTGCTTCTGTAATGAGTCTTAGCTTTACACAGTAGCAACTATATATTGAAAAATAAAAGGAAATTGATCATATGGCTATTAACCAAACTCAGGTGCAGCTAGTAACAGGGTTTACCAGTGAAATCCGACGTCACAATTTTGGTTTGTTTCCAAGTCTCTTATCCCAGTGTTTAAAATTTTAAGAATTATTAATTGGAAATGTAAAGGAGACTTTTGCTTTTCATTTTGTACTTTTTTGTAGTGTACTAGTTTAATATTTTAATATGTTGCATACATATAGTTACCCCCAAAATGTAAATAACTAGTTTTATGAAAAAGACTAGGAAAATGCAAAGTACTATATAAATAACATTATTTCTAATTAACAGTAAATGCTATTCTATGTCAGGTATTGTTTTAGTTGATTTACACATAAATATAATAGTAATGTACATTTTTTTGCTGTATTAGGTGTAGCCAAGCTGTCCTGGATTTAGACATACTGTCTTGCAGCTGTATCATTATGCCATATTTTCTAATTTTTGGAAAGTAGGGTTAATGTGTGTCTGTCTATCTTACTACCCAAAGGAGATTCTGTTATTTTCTTTCCTCAAGGTCATCGACCATGTCTTAATCTGTTTTTTTGTTTGTTGGTTTGGTTTGGTTTTTCGTTTTGAACAGTCTTTGAGAGGAAAAGGAGAGGAGGTTGTTTTAGGGTTAAACAAAAAAATGAAAGATCCAGTCCTCCTGTCTTTTATCATCTGTAAACTGTACAGATTTTCACTTTCCTCTCCTGAGTCCATGCTTTAAAAACATTGTTTATCTAAGAAACATACAGAGTCCCAAAGCACAAGGTTTGACACAATGAGCACCCATTGATTGTACTTTGAAGTGGATGTCAGTTAATGGATGGCTAGACGGCTAGATGGGTGAGTGGGTAGGAGGTAGGTGGATGGATGGATGGATGGATGGATAGCTAGCTAGCTAGCTAGCTAGCTAGCTCAATCTCAGATTTTCACAGATCTCATTAATCTGAATATATGGATAATTCTCATTAGCTGTAAGACTCGTATTGTATTTGTTCATTGCCCTCACCTCTAGTAGGTGATCTCTGCCTCCTGCAAACTAATCTGCATGCCTTTCTGGGGAGCCCTATGGGTTTTCTTACATGTATTTAGGATCAAGCCAGACACCAACTGACCAAGTGCCCTAGTAACTCCATGCACAGGGCAGTTCCATGGCCCTGATCTGGATAAGCATCATCTGGGCATCAGGAGCACTGCTCTTGTTCCTCTGACACTCCACCAGGCACCTAAGTCTCTCCCACAGCTGTGCCAGCTGGAGTAGTTTTCCGGCAGGGGCCACCTTAGATCCCCTAGGCCAGGTGGGCACCAGGACTGCTCTGCCAGGTAGGGCTGTCCCAGCTGGATCCTGTACTCCCCTCCCATTGTGCATGGGTGTTCTCACCCTCCCGGTACCATAGCTACATAAGGCTGTATTAAAAGTGGAGGTAAGAGAAAGGCTTTCTTCTTTGCATTAACTCTTTCTTCAGTGAGTCCTAAAGGAATACTGAATGCTTTCCAGGATCTTAAAGAATTTAACAGAACAGGTCTTTTTGCTCTTACTCTTCACTGGAAGACATCTGAGTAAACATACACAAGGCTTTTCTTAAAATATGCTCTCTCTTCTGAGAAAGCATGCCTGGCTTCTTCTCTCATTCAAGTCTTCAGAATGTTTCCCAGTTCTCAATACAGGCAGACTTCTGTTGGGCCCTATCATGAGTTCTTCTGAGGATTCAGATACCTCTGCATCCACAGTACACACACATTTGTTCCCTCTTTCCATGACTGCCAACTCGCCCCTAGTGCCAAGAATGCTGCTCTCCAGTTCTCATGCACAGTGCTGGCCACCTACTCTGTCACATATGCCTAAAGAAGTCTATATATATCTTACACTCCAGTTGGGGTCCTCCTTTTATGAAGTATTAAAGATGCTGTATTAGGGTGAGATAAAAAGAGACAGATAGAGATAGAAAAACAATTTTTAATTTAAAGACTTGGCTCAGATGATTGAGAAGTCTGAAATCTGTAGGGCAGCTCAGCAGACAAGAGACCCAAGGAAGAGTTGGTGTTGCATCCTTGAGTTTAACATCCACAGGGCACACCAGCAGGCTGGAAACTAAGGCAGAATTTTTATGGTGCTATTTAGAGGCAGAATTTCTTATTTGGGAAATCTCACTCTTTACTCATAAGGCTTTCAACTGATTGGATGAGGCCCACCCACATTGTGGCAAGTAATCTCCTTTATTTAAAATCAACTGATAATAAGTGTTAATGTTACTTAAAAAATACTTTCACAGGAACACCTTAGCTAGTCTTTGACCAAACAAGTGGACAACATAGCCTACCCAAGTTAACACATATACTACTTTAAAAAAATCATCAGTAAAATATTGATTAATTCAGGAAAAAAAGACGCTGTCATAGTGTGAACACTTATAAGTGTTTTTTTCTGAAGGAACGTCAACAGACTGTTCTTTGGAAATTGCTGTTTTGAAAGAGAAAAACCTGTCATTCTATGGAAATGATTCAAAGGTAGACAATTCAGTGAAAGCTTTATATTGGGCTAACCGACGTCTAACTGTCACATTGAAGACTTCATCAGCTTCTAAAAATGCAGTGGTTGCTTACGATGCATTGTATTTTTACAGGTTGATGTAGAAGCATAATTTTAATGTATTTATTTTCACCTTAACATTACAGTTTAAGTTCTGCACATCCATGGTGCTCATTTTGCATATTCTCTTCTTATACGCAGGACAATTTGCTAAGCATTTCATTCCAAATTAAAATTGCGAGGGCATTTTATGGTGAGTTAAATAAGTGATCTTCTTCAAACCTCTGTAACTATTAGAGCAAATATCCAAGAAGTAAAAACTTCTATCACAATATTCTCTGTATATATGTGTGTGTGTGTGTGTGTGTGTATTTTGTTGAAGTATAGTCAGATTACAATGTTGTGTCGATTTCTGGTGTACAACATGCTTCAGTCATACATGAACAAACATTCATTTTCACATTCTTTAGCACCATAAGTTATGACAAGCTATCAAATGTAGCTCCCTGCACTATACAGCATGAAGTTGTATCACAATATTCTGCATGCCAAGTTTCCTTGAAAAAAATAGACATTCAGTAGAGAGTGTAACTTTTGAGAGCATCTAACAGAAACTTCTCTTTTTATAGATGAAGAAACCAAGAGCCAATGTGGACAAGTGTTGTGCCAAATTTCACGCAGACAGCTAACCGCAGAGCTGAAAATAGACAAAGGTTTCCTAACCCCCAGCCCTGCTGTATGTGGGTCCACTGCATCATCACTACGAAGTTATCAGCCTGGAATCCTGTAGCCTTCCTAAGCTGGCCTTGGCCGATCTTTGTAGCATTATTTCCGTTACTTCTTTCATGTGTCTGGTGCCGGAGCTAAACTGAACTTTGCTGACCTAAGCTAAACATTTCCCACCCAGCTGGTACTGAATTATTCTCCAGCAGTGCTTTTGCCACCTCTCCCTCTCCAGGAGGTCTTCTCCCTCTGTCTCCTTTGCCTTAAAACCAATTTAAATGCTATCTCCTTTTTGATAGATAGCTGGATATGCATAGATATAGATAGATTTAAAATTTCAAATTTTGAAATTCTCAAAATTTCGCAGATCTCATTAATACAAATAAGTCTCATTGGTTCTGATACTCATACTTCACTTGCTCATCACCTTCACCTGCAGTCTCGCGATGATCTCTGCCTCTTGCAAGAGAACCCCCATGCGTTATTAAGGAATATAACAGTAGCAAACACCCACCTGAATTCCCCAGTTTTGCAAGAAATATTTAGCTAAGTTACATGACTAAAGTTTTCCAGATTATATTCCTGGAATATTGTCTCTATTTTCTCTCTGGTTTGTGAGTGAAAAGCGTTTATGAAAATTGAAAGCCAGATACTGACTTCCTAACTCTACCTTTCTACCTCTCACTGTCCAGAGGCACAGTAGAGGTGAGACTTTAGTGATTACGTGTGTGTAGACAGGGAAGTGGGCGGGGAAGGGAGGGGTCATACTGCTCTAGGGTTGTATTATTATAAGAGTAACCAAGAAAAACAACCTTGGGCTGAATAAACTGTGATTTATTACAAATGGAATATTAGAGAGGCTCCGAAGTCAGACTGGAAGACAGCTGGCAAAGACTGCTGTCAGTCTACGGAGTTTTGCATGGAAGCCTTTTGTTCTGAGCAGCCAGGGAAGAAAGAGGAAAATGAGGAAGCATCATCCCTCATTATCACAACTGACAGACAGACCAGTGACTGACAACTCCCAGCAGGCTGGGCTCCCCCCGCACGCATGCCACCTGCTGCTTCCCTGCTGGAGGGACCCGGTTTTCCTCTCCTGATTTCTGGTTGTCTTAATTGCAATGAGGTTTTTACTCTTCAACCATCAGGATTATTCAATGTATTCGGAGTCAGAAAGGGATGCCTAGAAGACAAATCCTTGTTTTCAAACAGTTTGTAACACCATGACTACCCTTGAGTGGGAAAAGGATGCTTACAAGGGACATTTGTTAAAAGGGCAACGAAATAGAGTGTAAACTATGCAGACTTCAAGGAAAATCGGGAGATGCTCCATAAGTAAGATACACTTTGAACAGGGTTTTGGTGAAAGGGAGGGATGTGGATTTCTCTGATGACATAAGAAATATAAGCACGAATAGAAAGTGCGTTGTGTTTAGTCATATAGTTTGGGTGTGGTTTTATATCTGACTCCTTACCAGGGCAAAAGGATGCCCACTCTGTGAATTAGTTTGAAATTGCAGGGCTGGACGTTGGCTGCGGGGAATCGCTCACCCGGCCAAAGAGAAGCGTGTTGCAAGGTAAGGTTTCTGTGAGGAGCGGAAGAGCAGCGATGTTCAGACTCAAGAGAGCCTCTGTTTTTATTAATTAAAAGGTCAGAATCTGATTTTTCTGGAAGCAAAAAGCTGAGCAGGCAGTTGGGGAGCAAGGGCTGCACAGTGGAAGAGACGAACGCGCGCTGACCTACTGCGAGCACCCTGGCATAGCTCAGTGCTTCCCAGACATCTGTGGAAAACACACCACCTCTTAGGTCTGCCGCCTAAGATGTGTCCTCACCGAACCATGACTTAGCACTGGTTCTCAAGTTGGAATACCAAACGTCAGACGATGGGGTCAGGGACTGCCTGGATGGTGCTCACGTTTTTAAGCATCCAGGTGATGATGTGAGGGAAGGATGTGCAGAGTGGAGAGAGAAAAATCAGGATAAAAACTGTATTTTTTCCTTTGTGAAATAATACTAGGAAGTTATCAGGAAAAAAAAAATTGAGGACATGCAGCAGATGATAAGGAAGCAAAAACTGCTTTTTAATTTTCTGATGGGAGAAACCAACAGGAAGAGATACATCCCTCAGTTTACACCGGAAGTTGAGAAGAAAATCATTGCCTGCTTACTGGTTCATTTTTGTCAGTTGAGATCAATGAAATTATCTGAACGACAGCATGAAATGAATCGTAAAATAGCATATAATTCATGGCCAGAATTGTAAATTATAGTTTACTTGACAGTAATCCAGGAGGTTTCCATGCACTGGGATGCATCTCCTTGTAACACGGCTCAGGACAATGCCTGTGGATCCATTTCTAATGTGTATTAGAGCGATCTGTTTCTCCCCGTCCACAACTCCTCCTGGTGTTTGATCTTATGCAAATGATGCAATCAAGCAAATGGGAAACAAGATCTTGCTGCTAAGGGGCTCTGACAAACAGTGGCCTTATGCTTTTAGGAGCCCCCCCCCCCTCCACTAACTGACTCAGATTTGTGTGCATACCTGTGGTGTTTGAATCCGTTGATCCATTACACGGCCCTTGCAGGACCGAATCACGTCTGTGCAGACATGTGACCAAATCAGCTGCCGTTAGGCAGGGAGGAGAGAATTATCATTAGCTCCCTCATTGCTTTAAATTTTAAATTGGTGGCTTTGTTTATGGCTTCATTCCCAAAGAATGCCTTAGCCTGTTTCTGCTGGAACCCTCTTTTTCAGTTTTTTTGACTGATTCTTAAAAAACAACAACAACAACAACAAACCCATTGCACTTGTTTCCTTTTTACGCAGCTGGCCCTTTCCCCCAACCTGATGCTGCCTCCTCTTCTCTCCTTTCTCTCATTTCCCTTTCTGTTGTCCTCGGCGTCTCCCCCCACCTTCACCCAGGATTCCCCAGTCAGGTCACCTGTGCAGCCCCTTCCCCCATGTATCATGTTAGGTTCTATCCCCGCCTTTTTTTCTTGCCTCATTATTCAGAGGACACCAGTGACACTTCATCTTCTTATGGAAATACATTGAGGATAATCCGGTTTGGGGTGGACAGTAGAGGCATAAAAATGCCTCAGAAGTCAAGAAAGCTACTTAATCAGACTGGCTTTCTTGGTACTGTTGAGTGGGCAGTTTTTATATTTTCCAGAATCCAAAGAAAACCCTCAATTCCTATTGCAACAAAGGCATAGCAATCAGATTTCCCAAAGCAAATATCTGACCTAACAGAGCATTTTGTGTGTGTGAATTAATTTTCCTGAAAAAATTAGAGAAAACATTCATTCCACAAAGGTTTGAAAATATTGGCCATGTGGTCATCCTAAGCATAAATGAAGGGCCAGTTGATCATGGAATTTTGATAAATCTTGGTCAGTAAGACATCTAGCTACACCTCTGTTTCTGTGAATATCTGTGTCTTTATTTCTACAGCTTGACTTAATATCTGACTTTACTCCCATACAATTTAGTTAGTAGGAAATGAATTACAGTCAGGGGTCCCCCTGTCTCCCCTGATGGTGTGAAAACTTCCAGGGTCTTACATAGTTTCTTCGTATTTAGAGTGTGACCATCCATGGTGCCTTCCTCCTCTGCAGAGGCACCACTCACTCTTGAGATGACGCCTCAGATCTAGGAGGTCTCTCCGTTACTTCTGTGTCACAGTTGGGAAACTGAAATCTCTGCTTAGTTTCCTGTGGGCTTGTCTACCCACAGACACCAAGGTCTTTTCTTTTGCGGGAGTCTATTTCCTCCCTGGGACTCTAGCTTGGAAACCGGGGTCAGAGCCCCTCCTCCCAAGAGCCTGCACATTTCTTTCTTCTTCCTTCTTATTCCATCAACATGAGAAATCTGAGGCGCAGAGGAGAAGGGGCTGTGCACTTCTTGTTTCTCCCACCCTGAGGTCTCTCTCTACTTCCTGTGTCCAGGAGGGTCCTCTTTCTGCTTCCTGACCACACACATTCTGTTTCATTAACAGTAGTTATCTTATAGGTAAATTGTGAACTTGTTTAATGGAGGGAAATTTAAATGAGGGGAAGACACGGGGTCAGGAGTAGGGAAGAGCAGAATAAAGAAAGACATGGGTTAATATGACAACCATGTGGATCTGGCTCCCTCGGCACAGATAGCTCAGAGGGGGGTGCTTTACCTGAGGACCACAATTTTAGACCCTCCTTGGTTCCTCCAGAGAACTGGCCAAACCATGAAAGGAGAAAAAAAAAAAAAAAAAGATCAGTACAGTGAAGGGAGAAACAAGATAACAAGAGAGTTGTTGCTGAGGAGTGCGACAGGTCCAATTCGAATTAGAAAACCTAAAACCATGGTCGATTCTTTCAGTATGTTCAGCAGTGCTGTCAGTTGCATGTTGGAAATATGAGAAGTATCAGAGAAATAAGATGATGAGATTTATCCAGAGCTAGGAATTGGGAGGGCAGATACAGGACGAAACGGGGAGGTGGGAAACTCTAGGGACCCGCAGAGTATGGCTTTGGGACAGGCGATCAAAGAGCACAGCAAGGAAGACACAAATATGTGAATACTCTAGAAAGAAGGTGCTGAGAGGCTGGACATTGTGCGGTGGCAAAGGGCTGATTGTGTTGTGACCAGCAGAAGTGGTGTGAATTTACCCGTTTGTGGTCAGAGAGGGAAGCTTTTAGATTAAGAATCGTGGAAATAGTTCCAAAGATGATCCGGTAGTGTGTATAACTGTGCTGAATGTGGAATAAATGAAGCAGAAGTGAAGGGCATTACATTTGAGGAAGTTAAAGTGAAGCCAGATTCAGAGATGAGTCATCCCTGAGGATGCTGGAGGTGCCAAAAAAGGGATTATGATTGAAAAGAAAACTGAGCCAATGCTGAAGTCATTGAGGACAGGAGATGTATGACCCAGGAAGTGTAACAGGGCATGTGTCAACTGGGTCTTGGACATACATTTTATTAAATGATGAATTGATACTGGTAAACCATGGCTGTCTTTTCGCCATCCAGTATATACATGTAAATCATAGAATTTGAAAACTATATGTAACCAAAATATAAATAAAATCTGAATCATCCACATGCCTTCATTCTAAGAAACCAATGTTAGTGTTTTGGTGTATGTCTTATTTTTTTTATGAAGTATTCATGTTTGAGAATTAGATTTTGGCATTCAGACAAGAACAACTTAGCTTTTTCTTGTTTTTTTACTAGCAAATCACCTTTATCTCAGTTACAGATCCTCCATTGATCTGGCAATCTGTATTCAGTAGATCCTTGGAGATTTTTAGACGTTTCTCTATTTCTGAGAAAATTTTGGCAATCTGGGGAAGGGACATAGAAGTCTCCCTCTGATCTTGCCCATTCATTTATTCAAGTAAAACTATTGTTAATTAAACATCACACCAATCCTGGAGATACTCTGGTGAACGTGACGGAAAATGTCTTTCTGTTCTCAAAGAGTTTATATCCTCCCGGGAGGGACACAAAGACAAGAAATAAATAACAAGGCAGTTTCTGACATGTTCTGGTAATTACGGTAAGTAACTAAACAAGGTGACATGACAGAGAGTACCTGGGGACGGATGGTGGTGGCCACGCTGTGAGATTATCAAGAAAGACCACTCAGAGGAGGATGAGCCTGTAGGACGACACAAATTCAGCCAAGTACAAAGAAGAAGAAAATAGGTTTTAGTTAGAAGCAGCACCAGTGAAGGTGTGGAGGTGTGAGCTTGTAATGTTGGAGGAACAGAAATGTCCAGTGTGTGGGAGGCATGTGTCAAGTCAAGTAGGATCTCACTGACCACTGGTAGATTTCATGCTAAGAGCATCATGTGGCCACTGTAGGGTGTTACTCTGGGGAAGCAAAAGATCACTCTGGACTAACGGTCTTGCTTCCTCCTTCACTGAGGAAATCGAAGCAGTTATAATTCCCCCTACATGCCCGCTACCATCTACCCACCTACCAGGATTTGCGCCCACGCAGTCTGCCTTCCCTTCTGTTGCTATAGAATTTCTGTCCTGCTCCTTCTAAGCACAAACCCTCCACTTTCATACTTGGTTCCAGCCTTTCACGTATTCAAGGACAAAGTTCCAGCGATTCTCTCCTCTTTGATCCGTTACCAGTTCTGTCTTCTCTGTTGGATCACTCCCATCAGGATATAATTTTTTTTATCTCATTTAATTATTTTAAAAATTCTTCTCTGGACTCTACTTGCCTCCCATCTGTTGTTTCACTTTTCTACTTTCCTTTACAACAAAACTTCTTGAAAAAAGGTGGTTATATTCACTATGTGTAACTCTTCTTCTCTCATTCCCTCATTAAACCCACTCGAGTCAGGCTTTGACGCCCGTAACTTTACTGAAACTGCTACTGCACAGACACCAGTGGCTGCCATGTTGCTAAACTCAGTAGTCAGTTTTTAGTCCTCCTCTTATTTGAACTGTCACCCTTAAAATGTTTGCCTCGCTTAACTTCCAGGACACCATAATCTTGTTTTCCTCCCAGGTTTGATGTTTTCTGTTTCAGCCCGGGCTCACCAGTCATCCTGGCCCTCTCTAGTGATACAACGTTTCTAAGCACACTCACTTCCTCATCCTGGTCTTACCAAGTCTTGACCATCATGTAATGGACGCTTCCCAGTCTGTGGAGGAGGATATTTTGTCACAGCAGAATCCAGGCACAGACAGTAACCCTGGAACTAATTGCTATGGGAGGCTATTCTCATTTAAGGCAGATATTCCGGGTGAATTTAGGAGTTAGGTGATCAAGGTCAGCTTCAAAGCATGGAGGCTGTAGTGTGAAAGAGAGTGGGGCATTCTGTGATAAGGAGATACTGTGATGTGGTGATCCTATGAGGGTGTATTCTGACCCCACCAGCTGGAGAGAACTCAGGACTCCCAGATACGCAAGTCTGTCCCAGCAAACACACACAAGTAAGTATCAAGCCACCTTGGAATGCTATGACTTCTTCACCAGCCACAAACTAGATGGCCAAGTCCCTGCTCTCAACAAGCTAGAATGTAAGAAAGCAAGAAGACTGTTCCAGCACAAAGAGTTCACAGGCCAAAGAACACTGTAGCACCCAGTCTGCTTTGCAGCTGACTAAGACACAGGTATAGGTAGGAGAGATTCTCATGCAAAATATTCCAAGGTCACTTGGTGTCACTCCCTTGAATACAGTTTCTGGCTGGGGCATGTTCTTTCAGAAAAGATAGCTTATTCTCAAGTTCAGATACTACAGCTGTTGCCTAATTGCACTGACTTACCCATCAGGAATTCCCCCTTCCCTCTAGGTTCCGTGCCCTCCTTGGTTTTGCTCCTGAAACTGGATTTAGAGTCAAATCCCCAGCTTCCCTTTCTCAGGAATGTAAGGAATTCAGACCTATGGGAGAGATGAGAGGCCAAGGTCACCAAGTTCCTGAGAACCTGAAGAAGATGCCAGAAACAGGGAAATGGCAGATATAACATGTTAGCATATTAATGCATTCTAGTTTTGGTCAAGATTGGGACCACTAGTAGGACCTGATTTTTTTTTTTTTTTTTACATGAAGTTTTCACACAGTAAATAATAGTTTACTCTATTGGTAGCATATGAGGCCACTGTTCTCATTTTTTTTTTTTTAGCACCATCTAGTAGCATTTTTTTAACATCATAAGTTTCATAGAATGAATTTTCAAATGAAAGTACCCCAGTCCTGTCTGACTTGTGCAAACATAGGATAGCTGGTCCTACCATCTCTTAGAAGTCGCTGGCAAGGTCATGCTGTTCCAGCACCAACTTCAAAGTATCCTTGCAACTTGCCTTCTGCTCCCACCACGTGGGGGTGACCCACTCAGCCTGGTACCGTTGATTACCTGTAGGATGAAGTTGTGAAGCAAACAAGCCTTAATCAAAAGCACTGCCAGTCTCTTCTTGAGCACCATTTTTTGTTCTACAGTAACTATATTTAGTGTAAAAAAAATTTTTTTTTTGCCTTTCTTCTCTGATGACCTACATGTTTAGCCAATTGATTATACTTTGCATGAAAATCAGAGTGTTCTTATTCCAGTTTACTTTCGCTAGCAATGCAATGCAATCCAAAATCTATTTCCCTGAATTAGGATGCATTTCATTCATCTTTTAAACATGAAATTGTAATGGTTCAAGGTTAATGATCTTTAAGATGTGTTGCTTACATGTGACTACCTTATTTCAAAAATATTCCCCCAAATAATGATTATTTCTGGTTGTATAAAAGTGTGACTTGTTGAAATCTTCGTAAAATCGACTGAACTTTGCTTAGATTTATTCAACAACATAATTATCGAGTACCTTTACAAATGAAGTAATCGGGGTATTTCGGAATTGAATTAGTGTAATTTGGAATTGAATTACAGATTACTTTATTCTAATGCAAGGGAATGTGGTATCTATGAGAGATGCAGACAAGTATAAAGTACTAGGGAAGTTCAGGGGAGGGAGAAATTACTTCTGGCTAGGGTACCACCCCACTATCTTGATCATCTCCCACACCTAGCTTTGCTATATCTAGATCATCTCGTTCATTAATTCTCTCTTCATTTGGTTGACCCTATATCAAACTTACAATGTGCCAAGCATCGTGCGAGATATTGAAGATGCAAAATGAGCATAGCATCCTTACCTCTTTTGCAGTGTTCAGTCTGATGGATCAGATAGTCATGTAAACAGGTCATGATGGCACCATGTTGTAAGGCCTATGCTAAGAGTAGGTGCAAAAGCCCGCGAGACAAAGGAGAGAATAAATGTCCACCTCGTGCTGGGGGCACGGCAGATGTATTAGCGAAATCTTAAGAGAAATTGGCATTTGCACTGAGCCTGGACAACTTGAAGGTCAAATAATACATAGTCGGTCAGGTGGACAAGAGAAAAAAGGAATTCAGCAAAAGGAATTACAGGAGCAAAGTTATTATATAAGCTATGTATTTGCATTTCAAAAGCAAGTCCTGTTGTCTTCGAATATGTTTTAAAAATAATTTAAATGTCTTATTTATTTTTTAACACAGCCCTTGAACAAACTCTAAACTCAGAAAACGATTTACCTAGTCACAGACCATCAAGGAAACAATCAAATTGTTAAAAGAAAAAGTTAAACCAAGAGTTTGACTGACACTTGTCTATTTAAAAATAACTATCGTATATTTAAAGGATAAAACAGCCTTTATTTTATTACTATTGATTTTTATGGCTATTGATTCTTATTTTAAGCTTCACTGTAAGAGTTCTGAGTGGGAAAGTAGAGGATAAGTGAGATCTCCTGAATGAAAAGTATGATGGAAAATAAAGTCTTATTTCTCCCACCCCCTAGATTTAGTGGCATTTACGCCCCACCAGTTTGTACTCAGTGCTTGCACACCCGTGGGATGTACCAACAGTTCCCTAGTCATTCTGTACACGGCACAGCTGCCACCGGAACACGTGGATTCCCCAATGCTGACCGTCCTGGATTCTAGAACTATATACGTACAGTAAGTAAAAACATTGCCGCTGTCACATGCTAGTTCATGCAAGAATCTCAGTGAGTTCAATCAAGGGAAGGGTTTGTGACAAAAAAAAATTAATTTTATTGTGATTAAATGCATAGAAGTGATTAGTTCAGTGGTTCTGGGAACCTTTGATTATCACTTGCCAACTTAATTTCCATTTTGTCTTTATGCAATCAGGTTGAGCCACACACACGCACGCGCAAATTCCGTGCAAACTTCAGAAAGGGAAAAACTGACCACTTACATGACAGCCTTGGGCTTTTTATATGTTAGGCATTATTTATAATGATTTGGAGTTAGTGTCAATATATATTTTCTTTTTGACTATAAGATAGGATTGTCTCGTTCCAGTGCAGTTGAAGTCAGAAAGCTTTTACCCATTGGCACGTTCAGATTATCTTTGATGTTGGTGTTTGTTACCCATTTCTTAATACATGAGGTGCCAGGTTTATTGCAGCACTGAATTAAAACGTAGTAGACTTCTCTTCCCACTGCTTGATACTTGTTTGCATTTACTTGTGCTTGGTGTCAGTTTTCTCATCTGTAGAAGAAAAGTTTGAACTGAATAAATTATGATTCATTCAAGCTAAAAAATTATCATTTATATCCCATAGTTTGAAGTTTAACTCTCTTAGGGGCTTTTAGCATGTCCCAAGCTGAACCCACATTTCTTTAAAAGAGTTCCTGCTACTGTAGTTATTTCTCGATTTACCAATTTCTGTCTACTCCACAACTTGTCCTGCTCATTTCCACTAACATCTTGTAACCCTCATCTGGACTACCCTCTACTTTTCCTCCTGCCACCCAGGTCCAATCCGTCTCTCCAGTGTACAGTCCTGTGTATCCAGGTAGTGTGTCACCTCATTTAAGAAGTCTTACTGGATGACTTCAGACCTTGCAATCCTCAACTTTTCTGCATTCTGTAGTTGCATCTTAACTCTGTTAGTCTGCTGCATTTTTCAAGACAATTATGTCCTGAAAATTATGTAATTCTGTCTCCCTCCCATTTCTCATAAGTTCTCAGACATTCTGCTTCTCCACATTTTTGTTCTATGGTTTAAATTCAAAATCAAATGTTCACTCGCACATTTTTTTATTATTAGCAAATTAAAATTATAAGTAACTAGAGAAGAGGCACAATAAACATTTAATACTACTTGGGTTTTTTACGTGAATCACTTTTGAGCTTTCATCGTGTTCCCTTATAGTGGCATAAATCCAAGTTCATATGTGTCCTTTAAAAATCCTGCATATTTCAGTGAAGTAAGTCAGACGGAGAAGGACTAATATATGATATCACTTATATGTGGAATCTAAAAGGATGGCACAAATAAACTTATTTACAAACCAGAAATGGATTCACAGACATAGAAAACAAACTTATGGTTACCAGGGCAAAAAGGGGGTGGGAGGGATAAATTAGGAGTTTGGGATTAACACATACAAACTATTATATATAAAATAGGTAAACAAGAAGGTCCTACTGTATAGCATAGGGAGCTGTATTCAATGGCTTGTAATAACCTATAATGAAAAAGAATATGGAAAAGAATATACATATGTGTTAACTGAATCACTATGCTATACACCAGAAGCTAACACAACATTGCAAATCAACTCTATTTCAATTAAAAGAAAATCCTGCACATTTCAGATTTGACTTGAAAGTATGATGGTAATAATACTGTATTTTTCCATTCCCAGGTGGAAACAGCCAAGAAAAGTAAATGGAATTCTGGAGCGCTATGTGTTATATATTTCAAATCACACGCATGATTTTACAGTTTGGGATGTCATCTACAACAGTACGGAACTTTTTCAGGATCATGTGCTCCAACACCTTCTCCCTGGTAGTAAATATCTCATCAAGCTGGGAGTAAGTTCACTGCCCTTTTATCACTTCCTCTGCCCGCATTGCTTCCCTTTTATTTTTTTTTCCCTTATCTTCTCTCCATCCCTCACTTAAAAAAAAAAAGACACGAAAATCTCATGTATTGCTATTTACACTGAAAACTCACTTCACATGCAAAATGATAATTCTGCGGACCTGATAGCTACGTATTTATTTTACATTATGCAAAACAACATAATAATAATAATAATCTGAATCACTAGATTTTTCCAAATCTAATTTGGGATTATCGGAAATTATTTCTTTTTTACTATTTATAGAATGTCATAATTGTTGAGGGCTTTTTAAAAAACATTCTTGGATTAATAAGGTTATTTCCCCATAGGGCTTGTATTCATTTGAAAAACAGTGTGCAGTATGAAAATTTAGGTCTTAGATTTTTAAATGAAGGTTTAAATGACCCCCAGATATTCTTGATTATTATTATTATAGTCTGGTTTACGTTACACTTCTATCTCGAAAGAATAGTCACTTAATAAAACCCCAGAATCCACATAGTTTAGACAGGTGATAGCATTTTTTAATGCAAAATAGCACTTTTACACAAAGGTCTTTTAAAAGACCTTGATATTACTGTGGAATTTATACTCAGTAGTTCCTTTTGTTTTTTGATGAAATACAATCTTTTTTAAGTTTAATAGCACATCTGAAAATAACTGAATATAAACATGAGATTGTCCCTATTTGTTTTAAACACACTCTTCATTTTATAGCAATACCTATATAAGGATATTTGCTTTGATAAATGCCATAGAAAATATTCTGCTCTTGATTATGAATAAATTTACATTTATGTAGACACTGTGTATGCATTCATTTTACTTAACATGCTCTTGAATGCTCTAAATATTATACCACGAGAAAATAAACTACATTCAACTGTTGCTTACTGTCTGACCTGACACCACAGAACAAGGGCAATCAGACAATGTTAAAAATTTTGCTCGAAACTGGCTGCATGTGCCTAGATGTTCAGCACTTAGGTGGGATGATGAATCAGCAGTATGATTCCTTAGTTTTATTACCCAGGTTGGAAGAAGTGTATTAACATGCTTTTCAAAAAGCTAACACAGAATCCACACTATTTTCAAAACAATGATGATCTCAAAATAAGAAAAGTCCCTATGGCTTAGAGGCAATCAAAATTAAATGAAAATTGTTGTGCTGTTGGTTTGTATTAAAAGGAGACAAATAATATAAAACAAAGTTCTACTTTTAAGGTGATTTTTAGGATATTTTATGTAGTCAGTGAAATATTTACCTCAATCTCCTACGTTTTACACACCTGTAATACCTTGAAAAATAAACACCACTAGATTGGGAGTGTGCTCTCCTGAGTTTTAATTCAGATTTTGCCACCATCTGAGTGACTTAAGACAAATTTATTTAATTGCACTGAGTCTTCGGTTCTTCAAGCCTAAAATTAGGACTCTGAATTAAATAATTTTAATGTCTCTTTGAGCCCTAAAATTCTATGATGCTAAAAAGATGACCCCAAACAATATTCTATGGAGCCAGACGAGATCTGTCAGCCACTGAGTAATGGTGATTCAAGATATAAAGATGTAGAAGTCCTTGCTCTAACTCTTGTTAGGGAAATAAATTTGCTCATATTATTTTCGATTTCACTGTGTTTATTAGGGCAGAAAATAAACTGATATATTTTCAGAAGTATTCAACTAAAGGTTTTTTTTTTTTTTACCTTTAACTCTGTTAACCAGTAAAGTAAATGAACCAGAACATTTTAGGTTCATCTTGGTTAATTGAGGGATTATTGTATATTTCACAGTTTCAACATAGTAACTGGCTTTCAAGGTCATTAGATTAATAGATGGAGATCAGGTTCCCAGCCCAGTGGAATTGCCTTTAGAGATAGTCTTAGCATGTTCACTGTAGTCTTAGAAACAAAACATACAGACAACTAAGCCTGTAGGCAGGCAGGCAGGCAGGCAGGTCGGCCTTAGAGGAAAGTGCATAGGGATTCTACATGACTGACTAAGATTTACTTCAGACTGGAGCACGTATGTTACATCATGTGTCTTCGTTTAATTTTCCCTGTTGACTGGATTAAAAACTCCTGAAGGATAAAGACAGCAACTTTCAAAGTTCTGTCTTCAGACTTAAGCACAGTAGCTGGAAACCAGAAGCTCATGAACAATTCTTGAATGAATGAATGAATGAATGAACACTAAGTATATTAACTTCATAAAGAATTTGAGACTTCTGATACGAATCAAATAATTTGCTGTAAAATGTCCGAGTTGGGGACTGTATGGTTCCAAATACATGCTCTGTCTACTAAAAGGAACAGTATGCCACTCATCAAATGGTATTGCAAAGTGTAGTTATTCCTAGTGAAGACATTAAGTGAACAATTAAATATGGAAGCCAGTACAACAGACAGATATCAAGATATGTAAATGTCTTGGTAATATTCATATTCCTGCTACACATTTGCCTCTTGATGGATGTTTAGTGCTAAATGTATTTTCTGGAAAGATTCTTGGAAATGATGAACTTTAAGTTTTTAAAAGATCATTTCTAGATAAAGTGGCCTTGTTCTTGTTCTTCATGCTTTAAAATATGTTGCCTTCTTAACATCGTCAGACAGATCCTACTTATCTGGAAAAGAGAATGCTAGTTTAGGATGTCCTTAATAGTCCTTATTTCAAAAATAATTGATATGCTTTTATTAGTTATACATATGATTATACCAAAATTGAATCTTCTTTTTGGGCTGAAGTTACTCATCATTTCAGGGTAGTATTATGACTTCTCAGGGAAAAAAAAAAAAAAGGTTGTAATTGATGCAAGCTATAGAGGATGGATTGAAACACTTTATTTTAATGGCTCAGAGGCTTTCAAAGACTTTGCCATTTCATAAAGACATCTTCGATCAGCCCCACTATTTTTAGTTTTTTCCAAACTAGAATTTTAATCAGCATCCAGTTGTGTTGAATGCAGTGGCCTCTGCTGCTGGCAGAATTCAAGTTGGTTCGGTTTCATTTAGGTGATATCAGCTAGGTTAGACCAATCAGAAGCAACTTTAAGAACATTTACGTCCTTATTGAAGGAACTAAGACACTGTCCTGCTCACTTGGCACCTCTAAGTGCATGCAACAAAGGTTGTGGGAAAAAACAAAATAAAACATTTTGCAGGTAATTCTGTTGTTTCAGCAGCCTCTTTGTAAATTCAGTTTCATTTATAAGAAAAAATTTCCAATAAACTCCTTGGATTCTTAAAGAGGCTTTTATCAAGTTACTAGTTTATAGGTCTTGAATGTCATAGCCCGGCGAACAGTCCTTCCAAACCAGGGGATGTCTGCATTTATCCCAGAAAACATCATAAAATTCTCAAAACAAAGTGAATTTTAATTCAGATGCTGTTTCAAAAACTGTATACAATTATATGTCACATAGCACACACAGTATCTCTTTGGGAGAGCTGTCAGGGGAAATTCTTAGGCCATGAATAAGAAAAATAATAATGATAAGTAGACTATGAGAATTAAATCCCAGTGTGGTGCGAGTTTCGCAATAACATACTGCAACATTTTTCCCCTCCTAAGGAAAAAAAATTCTAGGAAATTCAGCTGGACAGATTTATCTCTCTCTGAGGACTAGAAAGAATGCTCCTTTGCCCACTTTCCTTTGATAAGTCAGCTGTCCCACATGGCCTCTTTTCCTGCCGCGTTTTCTTGTGGACTTCTAGCCTGTTGGAAATATTTTGGTTTAATTTTTCTGTTCAGGTAGTTATTTTTTAGGTTAATAGCGACATGTCCTAGAGCTTCGACTCAGGGTTTGGCCCCAAGCTCCATTGATTTCTCTTTATTTGCGAAGATTCTGTTCTCAGGAGGAATACGGGTTGTCTCTTACATCTGTATGCACACGCCACAGCTGAGAATTAGAGGAAGCCCACAGAGGTTAATTAGGTCCCCAATCTTAATGCAGTTGCATGCCCAGGCCGCAGCTTTAACCCGTCTGAAACTTGCTTACGCTGAGAAATTATCTTGAAGACATAGGCTACTGTTGTGTTCTTACAATAAAAGATGTGCGATTAATCTCCGTGTCTACTGACCATTTCTTGTTACCTATACTTACAGCAAAGAATTTGCAACAACCTTACAGGTAGTAAGTATACTTTCAATGTAAGAAAATAGCCTTTAAAGTCAGTCAGTTTTCTCCTGTCTTTAGGAAAAAGAATACCAATTGCTCTAAGTATCAAAAGGTCATTCCTTCAATATCAGACTGAAAAGCCAGGTGCAGGCCAAAAGAAATAGAGAGGTGTTTTTAAAATTTTTTAATATTAGTAACGTCTACCTTCAAAATGGACTGCATAACTACCTGCTTTTTACATTTTCCAATGATGTTTGCTTCCTTTTCTTACTGCTCTTGGTAAAATTTAGTGCTTTTTGCAGGATTTTTACATTTTATTGTGTAAATGATAGTTGTAATTTAAAGAGTTTAAGTGTAGTTTTCAAATCTCTGTGTAATTTAAAGAGTTTAAGTGTAGTTTTCAAATCTCTGTGTTAGCTTAATTGCTAATACTTACTGGCAGATAGAAGCTGGAAAAACTTTGTGTATGTCTCAATTTCCTGCAGAAATGCTTATCCAAAAAGTCAGGCAGGGACAAACTTTTCCTAACACACGTAAACATTTATTTTGGAATTATTTGCCATTGATGATGGAAGTTCACACAAAGGTTCTGAACGTGTTTAACACTCATGCTGCCATTTCTAGCGTTAGTGATAGCTCATTAGGGAATCGGAGGGGTCCAATGATCATTTTAAGTTTGTTGGCCGTGCATCATGCAGTGAGGCCCATTTACTCTGGTGCATGAGTAAATGACTTGAGCCTTTAAGCCATCAAACAGTCACTCAACGAGTGCTTTGTTGATTTATGAGAAGTGGTGTTTTTTATTCCATTTCACATTGTATTATACTTTAAACATATTACTCACTTTATGGTAAATAAAAAGCAGTTCTGCTTTCTGTACATTTTTCTCTAGAAATCACTCGTTTTATCCTGAAGTAGCCTTCAGTCTTTTAGCACTTTTCTCATGCACGCGCACGTGTGTGTTTCATTCTAGGAATCTTTGCGCCAGATTAATTTCATCAGGACGCTTCACACAGTTAATGTATGCCCCATCTCTGGGCTCTGACTCAGGATCTATTTATAATTCCCACATTTTTACATCCTGGGTTGTTGTTTAATTATTGGCGATGGCCGTCCCGTGCCCTAAAAAGGAAACTAATTAGATGGCAAACCTCAGCACTGAAACAAATTTACTGGGGGCGGGGGGTGAGGAGAGCTTCATTTCAAAGAACATGGAACCCTTATGGTGAATTCTCTTTCTTTCGTGCTCATGTAAACTTTGGGGACCTGGAGTGAAACGTGTTTTTTGTGTGTTTTGCCTCCCTGCTCAGGCTTGCACGGGGGGCGGGTGCACAGTGAGTGAGGCCAGCCAGGCCCTGACAGAGGAGAGGGCCCCGGAAGGCGTGCCCGCCCCCAGAGTGCACTCCCATTCACCTCACTCCTTTAACATCTCCTGGACTGAGCCTGACTATCCGAATGGTAAGTGAACTCTTTTAGCCTCAAGTTAAAAAGATGATTAGCAAAGGTAAATTAATATTCTAAATGGCAGCTTATATGTGGTACTTAATTTTTAATGATCATTTTAGCACATAAAATACCTGAGATAGTATCATTGTCTGCAGTTAGGAGATTGTGGTTTTTAGGCTAACACACAATTTCGGTGGCTCAAAAGTGCTCCCTTTTGATAGTTCTTATGTACTGCATCTTATTGTTTAATATGTTCCAGGAGAGGTGAAGAGAACAAACAGGATTCCCAAAGAATGCCCTTGTAAGAGTGACATTATATTTCCAATGACTTTCTGTTTTTGACTGTCCTGAATTCTTTTGTTAGAGAAGTAGGGAGGTAGAAAGTTCATCCACATATTGTATTTCAAAAGGCTTTTGATTAAATAAGTTTATCTTAAAAGACACCACTTGGAACTCTATATTTCTTAATATATTATTTATAAATATTTCAACATGCAGTTTTTAAACAATGCATGCATGCATTAAATATATATACATTTATACTTGTTTAACTTGAAATGGACTGTGTATATTTCTAAATGATACATATATGTCTCTGCATAGTTTAGAGAATTAAGTTAGCCAGTTAAAGTTTCCTAAAATAAAGTCTTACCATAAAGAATTTGTAATTACTTGGGGTAGAAATTGATTTATTCATTTATTGGAAATGTCTTTAAGTTCCATGCAATATAGTACCATTGTTTCATACTGGTAGAGCTTACATACCATCAAATTTAGTTCCTCTTTAACACAGATATCAAGAAGACTTTTAATATCATTGAAACTGTTTTAAGTAACTCATTACTGAACACTGAAATGGCCTTTTTAGCATAGACAGAAAGAATGAAAGAAAAAAATTACATTTTTATTAGTTTATCTTATGTTTACTAGGTTATTAATTATTCCAGTCATCTCATTTTAATTAAACTTTTGGCAAATGCACGAGATATATTTGAGGTAATGGAGAGAGCTCTAATAATTAGAGTGAGTGATTATCTGTGCTATTGAAGTCATTCCTGTACTATTACAAATTTCCTAATAAAAAATAAATGGATGTCTATTTGATACTTACTAAATAGTCAAAAATCTTGTCATACTTTGTGTTCCACAAAGAAATCTAGTCCATAGGTGGCAATGAAAATGTTACTGATTTAATCCAGCTGGATTGATGTTAACGGTGTTAGATGATTTGCGTGGTGGAGCACCCCACTTCATCCCGTCGGTAGTTGTAACTTCGGTGGCACCCGAGATCCTGGGCTGCTAGAGAAATACTTTTGACTCTGGACTTTTCAGAGAATCTTTGTGTATTATGTTTTGTACATTTGAAAGCAATTTTAAAATATATTCATTGAACAGTAAGAGTTTGGGAGATTTAGAAGATTGGTATTAATACATTCATTTATTCTAAAGTCTTCTGTTTAATCACATGCGAATTTTCAGAATTTTTGTTGCGGGGAAGTGGTTAGACATTTTTAAAGTCATAGTTTTCATTAAAAATTTTTCTTCTCTGCATTACTTCTGTCTCCACTTTTCCCAAATTCTCCATTTTTTGCTTTCTATTGTCCATCGTCTAGAGATGATTGTTGGGGAACATCTTATCACTTCATCTGTTTTTCAGAGTTCCCATGCTTCCCCCTAAAAACCCAAAGGGTAAAGTCCAAATTCTTCAGTCAGGTGCTCAGGTCACTCCCAACTTGTGATTCCGCCTGCATTTACCTAGCCTTGTAACACACTTTCCTTCCTAGCCACCTGGGCTCCTTCTGGTTTAGTGTAGGGCTGAAAGACGTAGGCGTAGAGTCAAATAGACCTAAGGTCAAACCTTGTCTCTGATGAATAGTAGCTGTTACTTTGGAAAATTTACTAACTTTCATGAACCCCAGTTTTCTCGTATTATAAAATTGCAGTGAATGATTCCTGCTGTCTCTCCATCTTCACCTGTAGAAATCTCACTCATTCCTCAGGGCTAAATGGAAGCCTCTTATTTTATGAAATCGTTTCACTCTTCTCTGAGTAGCAGTCAAGCTTTCCCTGTTCTGTTGACCCTAAATCCTCTTTCTGTGCCTTCATCATGCCAGGTACTTCATTCACCCTAGGCTCAGATTTATTCGGGTACATGTCAAACATGCCAACCACATGATAAGGACCAGAAATCACTTATTTCTCTTTTCCTTCACGGAGGCTAATGCTTGCTGTTGGTACCTAATTAATAGTTCATTTAGTTGTTTCTTGTGAAAATTTCATTTGATCAGTGGCATATCTACTATAGAGCCCTGGCTCTCCAATGATCCCAACAGAGAGTAGAAGTAGTTACAGGCCAGATCCTAAAATATATTTTTCTGAAGTGTATTTGTTCCTGAAATATATCTGTGTACCTGTGTGGAGCCTGGGACTAGGTTTTTCTTTTAGGAGTTTGGATTTTGCATCAAATTAAGATTTCTTAATTTTCTCCAATGTCACCCAAATAGGCCCATATTACAGACTAAGCTGAATGGTGGCTGCTTTTTAATTTCTGAACATGCTGCAGAAGAGTAATACAATTGGAAAATAAAACAGGTTTCTGCCTTATGTAAAGAAACCCTTTCAAATGGTTTTCAATCGTGTTTCTCAAACATATCTGATTATTAGGAGCATCTCGGGGGCACTGATTAAAGAAGTAGATTCTAGTGCTCCACCAAAACACCTGAGTGAGTAGGCAGAGTATCCCGCTGACTTGGTTATCATCAAAATGCTGATGAGTATTAAATCCCACCTCCGGGGAGACCTCTCTCGTTAGGACCCCTTCAGGAGACTTCCACATGGATTTATGTTATGTTTCAAACTCAGCATGTCCCCTCTACACGTCCTCTCTGCTGTTTTCCTCGCCCCATGATTGGCACCACCGAGTTACACCCGCCAGAAACCTGGGAGGTACTCTTGAGTTCAGCTCTTCTTCACCCTTGACTACTCTTTCCACATGACCCCCCTCCCCCAACCACAGCTGTACTCTTCTGACAAAGGCAACCGATATTTCTCACCCAGATACCTTCAAGAGCCTCCTTGTGCCCTAAAAAGTTAAATCTGTCCACTCAAAATACCTATTTTGATGACCTACTAGGAGCCATCATTCTGATGATTCCAAGATGAATTTACCCAATCCTTGATCTTAAGAGGATCAGAGAGTTCCTTGAGTGAGATACCCATGTGAACAAATAATCACACGGTAGGCGTGTGCACAAGGCACCAAGTGTGTGGAGAGGAAACGACTGAGGATGTGGGGGTGTCTTCCCTCTGCTTGTCACTAAGATGTGGACGATGCAGAGAGACATACACACTTAGGCTGTCATGTTCTGTAACAGGTGCTGATTGCCTGGTTTCACACACTCTAGGCTCCCAAATCTTGACTCTGTTAGTCAGTTATATACCTAAATGGAGTATTTCACTAGGACTTAATAAACATGAAAAAAAAAAAAGTTGAGAAACAGTAAGCCCCCTTTCTGTGATAAGAAATACTTCCAAAGGCATGCCAAATGTGACAGAACGTCAAAGGCAGAGAAGGTTCTTATGTAAATGTCCAGTTGTTACCTATCAAGTAATTGGTAACCTTTAGTTAGCCAAGGTGGCCTAGGAAACAGGCCCTCTGCTTTATAACTGGTTCTGATGTAAACAGTCAGCTCCTACTCGTTCAAGCCTGGTGATAATCCTTACCCAGGGGCTAGAAGAAAGGCCTCTTATTCTCTGGGTTCCCTTTTCTTCTCTGCTCCCCATCCTGCACCTGTCCGCAGCTCGTGCAAGGGAGCTTGCTTTTTGCTTGGGGACGTGCTTCATGTGCTCAGAGAACTTTTTCCTGTTCCATCACCTCTTGTTCAGCTGTGTGCCAGCAGCTCTAAGAAGAGTTCCTGACTCATAATCGGTGCTCGATTAAAAACGCATTGATTACCAATATCAAAAGAGAACATAATCACGGAAAACAACACATACTGGTGAGGACATAGAGAAATCAGAACCTTGTGTACTGTTGGTGGAAATACAAAATGGTGCAGCCATTATGGGAAACAGCTTGAAAAAAATTTCAAAATATTGAAAACAGAATTACTGTATGATCCAACAGTCCCATTTCTGGGTATTTATCCAAAAGAATTGACAACAGGATTTTGAAGAGATGTTTGTGCAGCCATGTTCACTGCAGAGCTAGCCACGATAGCCAAGAGATGGAAGCAACCCAAATGCCCATGGACAAATGAATGGATAATAGAAAATGCCACATGTGTTTATGATGGAATATCATTCCACCTTAAAAAAATGAGGAAATTGCCATATGCTACAACATGGATGAACCTTGAGAATATTATGCTAAGTGAAATAAACCAGTCTCAGCAAGACAAATACTGCGTGATCCCATTTATATGAGGCATCTAAAGCAGTCAAACACATAGAGACGGAAAGTAGAATGTGGTTTCCAGGGAATGGGGGCTGGTGTTCGGTGGATATAACATTTCAGTTTTGCAAGATGAGAAAGTTCTGGGGATCTTACCTAACAAAGTGCCTCTAGTCAACACTACTGTGCTGTATGTTTAAAATGCTTAAGATGGGCAATTTTATGTTGCATGTTTTGCACCACAATAAAAAAGAATGATGTAGGGAGGATGGAATAAAATGCAATAAACTTTAAAACCAGAAAGAAAAAAATTAAGATTAAGGACTGTGTTAGTTTGAAACAAGCAAAAATGTTAAAGGATAATCAGATAAAGATATATGTGTACAATATACATTTGTTAAACAAGAGTGAGCTCACACCCATTTGTCCTTTTCTCACCAAGCAACATGGTGGAAACGTCTTTCCATGGCAGTTAAGTGTAGCTAAACTTCATTCTTTCGAAAGACAGTATTGAATCCCACTGAATGAAACCACAGCTTATTGCCTGTTATTGATGGACATTTAAATTTCCGTGATTTTGCTATTGTAAAGAATGGGGCTTCCTCTGAATTGCTTTAGACTGCCAAGTTGAGCCTCTAAGTACTGGATCATGATCACTTGATTCACACCTAAGGCTTTGCTTCCTTCAAACGTGCTGCTTGTTTCCCTGTCCCTTGCTTCATACATCCACAAAAATGGTGGTGTGACACTCCAGCTCTGTTTCTCTACCCAGAGCCCTTTACATCTGCGTTCCTTCTGGCAAAGGTGTTCTTTGCAGGCTGCAATTTTAGGCAGGATTTTAAAACTTCAGAAAAGAGCTACTTTTAGGTCTGAGGTGGTTAAGAACCCTTTATTCTGTAGGACCTTAACTCTTCCTTTGTAATACCATTAGCCTTCAATGAGAAGGAACACAAAGCATTACTGTCTGCTAAGTGTGTGACGTGTACTGTGTAAATTACAATTGCATAATTAGAACTACACTTATGAGAGCTTCCAAATTCTCATGAGCCATATCCCCTTTTAGAAGCCTTGGCATTAGAATCTGGAAATATATTTATTCCTCCCACTTGAGGCCCGCTTTGGAAAAATCAACATAGATACCTGACTACACCAAACTTATACCTGATTGTGCAGCATAACATTTAGTAATGTTTTAAACTAATTAGAATAATATATACTCTAACTAAATATATAAAATGTTAACTAAAACTGTAAAATATGAAATTCTTATCCTTTATTTTTGTAAATTTTATTTCAAGGCTGATACTTTCATTCAAATATGATGAGTTTGGGTAGAATCGTAAAGAATGCACCACATTTCATATTATCAAGGGTCTAATAATTGTTTATTGCATATTTTTTCTATGTTCTCCATGTTGTAGGCAAAAGATCTCACTAATTTGTCTGTCTTTTTTTTTTTTTACATGCTACTTTTATTAAGTCAGTTTACAACATTGTATCAATTTCTGGTGTATAGCATAAAGTTTCAGTCTATTCTTCATTAATACTTAGAATGTCTTATAACTCTCCACTATCACTATTTAAGTAAATTGACCTCAGAGTTTCCCTGTTAGACTGTGACCCACATGAGGGCAGGGATTCTGTGTGCCTGGTTTGCTATTCTAGTCCCAGCATTTGTCAGGATGCTGGTCACGGAGGAGATGGGTAGTAAACAGGTGTGACGTGGATTCATACTTACTGATGCTGGGGACAGTAATAAAATGGTAATTGTGTTGAGGTGATAAGCACATGCAGTCATACAGGACACACAAATGCACATTTATAGCGCATTTATTATTGTGTAATGCAGATAGGACGATTTCAAAGGCCGTGGAAAGACTTCTCCCTCCTGGCCTGCTGAAGTCTCAAAATATGCACCTCGAGACCCAGGCATTTGGCACAAGATTTTCTCAGCCTGGTAATTTGTAGATGTTCTAAAGAGAGACAGTGCAAAGCTGGGTCTGCTTTGCACACGTCAGTGGGAAGGGCTTTGTTGTTGCTGCCGTCAGGGTTTGCTAATGTCAAGACAGGC
Organism: Camelus dromedarius; assembly: GCF_036321535.1. Classification (NCBI taxonomy): domain Eukaryota; kingdom Metazoa; phylum Chordata; class Mammalia; order Artiodactyla; family Camelidae; genus Camelus; species Camelus dromedarius. Next base: position 28,004,889 of record NC_087456.1, read on the forward strand.
ATAGTAAGAGTAGAGAGCGTGAGAGCTGGGCACTCTTAGACCAGGGCCCCACAGGCTCCTTGAGAAAGGAAAGAGCACTTGAGGAGCCTGTGAGAACATTTTCCTGATTCAGCTTTTTTGTGTTGACCCAGCTTTGTGAGAATGTATACATGCACAGGGACCAAGGAAGTGCCAATTATGACAATAAGAATAGGAAACATTTAGGAAGTTGATTGTTTCTGCAGACTTATCCATAGGACCATGAAGACGATAGAACATTCTTGAAAGAACTCTTAGTTCAATTCTTTAAGGATATATGTCATTTTAAGCCTGGGTGGTAAAGACGCCAAATAACTGGAGGCGTGTACGTTTCTGTATATGCTGTCCTTTGCATTAAGACAGGATATAGAGCAATAAAGTTTTAGACTATATATATGTGAAGGTGTATGTATAGATACTCATTAGGTGTTCTACCTGTGCAAAGAAAGAAGTATGTGATGTTCTGCTAACACTGATAATAATAGCAATAGTAAGAGCTGCAACTTAACAACTATGTGCCAGGGACTGTGATTCTCAGAACTAGCCCATGAAATAGGTATTGTTATTCTAACATTCAGATGTGGAAACTCAAATTTATAAGTATTAAGCAACTTAATTACTCTAGGCAAGACAGCTAGTTAAGTAGGAATGTAACACAAAACGAGGTGTAACGCAAAAATGCATGATTTTCTTCACTGTACTCTTCTGCCTCTACTTTGTGTAGAATTGCTCATGATACAGAATTCCATCTAGCCCTGTGGAAAAAAAGAAAAAAAATTCAGATACTTTTTCTAGTTGTGTCTCATTCTCAGTTCCAGTATTCAAAATTTCTAAGATCTCTGTCCTGATTTTTCTCTGGTTTTAAAGGAATGCCTATTTTTTAACTTTTTACTTTGAAATAACTTAAAAAAAAAAAAACGGTCAAAATGAATCTTATTTTCTTTCCTGGAAATGCTCAGATTTAATAGGAGCAATGGATTATAGAATTTAGTGAGTCACTTAGGAAAACCGCTTGACAGTTTTGAGCAAACCTTGTGTAACTTTTATGAAACACCTCCAATCAGTTTGTCAGGTAGAATTTCCCAAGCACAATCTTTTTTAGATTCCGTTGATTCCATTTTTAGGAGAGCACAACTGTAATAAGGCATTCTTCCACATGGTGAAAGCTGTTCTCTCTTTTCCTTTTTAATTGAAGGATCACGTATTCACACAGGGAGATACCTGCCACATTCAATCATCATCCGGACCTTGGGGGGAAACCCCAGTTGGTATTCATATTGCCACACTGCACTGGGGAAAAAAAAAGCAAACAAATTTGTTTGGAGCATCTATATTCACTGTGCATGTTATTTTTTATGACACGCTAAAGCATTGTTGTTTAATTCTTACAGTAAACAGAATTCTTCAGTGTAAATAGAGATACCTTGTATTACATTTACGTTGCACTGTACTTGTATTGAGTTTCCTTGGTTAGGTATGACAACCTATTGAGCACCCTAGGAAATACAATTTGACACAACGTGATGAAGAGGCTCAAAGATATATACCCCAGTGGAGGTGCTTTATGGACAGTTGTGATTCAGCTTCCCTGTGAAAATTAAACACCTTAAAAATTCTACCATTATGGGAAGAGAAAGGTGATAAACTTCAAAATGCTTATGATAGAGAGCCAGTGAGAGTTAAGTATCCATTGTGTGGCTTAGCCACCAAAGAACTGAATTTCTAGAGCTGGATTAAATAACCTGATCCCCCTGACCACATAGCGTAATATTGTTTGATTTTATTAGAGCTATCGTCTTGATTGTTAGCAGAAGAGAATACGCGAGAGAAAAGCACAAAGAAACACAGTACAGTACAATATAGTAGGATAATTTTCCGTATTTTTTTTACATTGGGTATTTCTCTTCAGTCTCTCTCGACTCTCCCCCACTCAGCCCTGTATCCTGCAAGGCTGCCCTTTACTTGCAGCATCAGTGGGCTTCTGCTCTCTCTCTGGCTTTTGGTTTGTCCACAGGCAGCAGCAACAAGAGATGAGAGGGTGGGAGGAGAATGGAGTCTTGAATTGTCTGCCAGGCTCAGGGCTCCAGGGCTGCCTTCTCCACCCAAGGCTCCAGCTCCTGTCCATTGGCCCTTCTCTGTAACTCCAGCTCTTTCTCCAGCTTCCTGAATCTGTTCTCATCCTTTCCACTGCAAATTTAAGGATGCTTACTAGGCCCCAGGAGTCCTGACTATTACCAGCTAGGGATTTGTTATTATCACTTGGTGCTTTTCATGAGCTCTACCCCATCTTTGTGAATAGACCCTTCACTAAATCCTCAGTTGTCCATTTGAGCTGCTGTCGGGTTTCTCCTGAGACCCTGACTGATTCCTCAATCTCATTTAATCTCCACTTAACACACAGAATTTGGGGTACCAGTTGCAGACTTAAATGTAAAATGCCTTCCTTCATTCTGAAGATGGCAAAAGTAAATAAGAAAACAGACAAAACCTCCATTTTGTTACACTTTGTTTTGGCATTCCTAGGTAGAAAAACAAGGAAATGGGTCTTAAAAAGTCAACCTAGTCGTCTGTGGTGGGAAGAAAGATTTAGAATTATGAAGGGCTCAGAGATTTGTGGGATACTGGCAAAATTCTACTTTTTAACCTTGGTGATGGTTATAGAAGTTTTACTTTTTAATTTTTTAAAAAATATATTTTTATATTATATTTTATTACATAGTTTTTAAAAGATTTTTAAAAAAGTGCACAGAAGCTGGAGAGTACACTGTTCAATGCACTGCAGAGTCTGAATCCTTCAGTACCAACCCATAGCTTGGTCATGTTCTAGGTGTGTGTCTTTGGTCAAGTTAGCAAACCTCTCTCAAACCTGTTTCTCTCATCTATAAAGGGAAATTTAAGGTCCTTTTGCTTTTAAGGGTATTTCCTGAGGACCAAGCCATCTGATTAAATCATTAATATGGTTGTTATTTTTTTCAGCATCAAATTCCTTTGACTTTCAAGGGTTTGCCTCTCTGCCGTACTTCCTTACATAATAGTTTTTTGTTTTGTATTTTAATTAAATGTTATGTTTGGAGATTATTACAGATTCACATACAGTTGTAAGAAACGATGCAGTGAGGTCCCACGTACCCTTTGTCCAGTTTCCCCCAATAGCAGCATCTTCCAAAACTTTACTACACTATCACAACAAAGATTTTGGCATTGATACAGTCAAGATACAATGCAGATAAATGACTTTCTTTTTTAATCCTCAAAAAAAAAAAAAAAAAAGGAAAAACAATCCCCTCAAAACCATTAGTACAGAGGCAAGTTAGTTCTTTGGTAGCAGGTTTTTATGAGCTTCTTTACTGAGAATTTCACAGACCATCACTGATAAAGACAGACACTTCTCTCTGCTGACTGGTGACCCTGTTATACCATGTTCAGTAACACAACCCATTCCCAGGCACTTAAGTTTGTTTATTAAAGAGAAAGTACAGTTGAGCCTTGAACAACGTGGAGTTTAGGAGCACTGACTCCCCATGCAGGAGAAAATCCACATACAGTCCTCCCTTAGTATCCATGAGGAAGTGGTTCCAGGGAGACTCAAATCCTCTAGTCAGCCCTCCCTGTCTGCAGTTCTACCTCTGCAGATTCAACCAACCTCAGATTGAATAGCACTGTATTTGTTGGAAAAAAATCTACATGTAAGTGGATCTGTGAAGTTCAAACCTGTGTGGATAAAGGTCAGTTGAGTATAAAACTGTTAAAAATGTTTTCTCTCTTAGAATGTGGTCCACACAACTGCTAAACTGTAGCAAAACCCAGTCCCTGCCTCAGTCACAGCCAGTTACCGTGCATTCAGCAAAGTGTGACCTTAACATTATTTTTTACTTGTTGATGTTTTCAGTTGGCCCACTTCTCCCTACCTGTATGGTCTTCCCTACCCTAGTCTATCGTATGTGTGATTCTAGATTTATTTTTCTAAATAAGGCTTCCATGATGCCCCTAGTCAGTACAGAAAAATGTCAGTGATTCTCCGATGCATAGTAAAATTACAACTTCTTGGGGTGGTATTCAGGGCCCCAACCTCCCTTTGAATGCTTATTTTCTCTTAGACTCTAACCAGTTACGATGACGACAGCAACATAGTGGTTTCAGGGTAGCTTTACTAGACCTTGCATGTGCTTGCTTCCACACGTTGGTAATTGTCACTTCCCTACCAGGGACATCTTCCTGAGTCATTGTCTTTTCACATTTTACCATTTATGGAAGAACTTACGGAAGACCTAGCTTCCTTGCATCGAAGACCTGGCTGCTCTAAAAAGCTTTTAGGACTCATTTTAGCCAGAGTGATTATTTCCTGCAGGAAATAATCTTCTGTACTTACAGTTTATACCATTTGTTGAACAGAAAGGTTTTGCAGTGCTGATCACTCTTAACTCTTGGATTGTTATTTAGATCTGCGTTTAAACCTTTTCTTACTTCCATAAAAATAGATATTATTTCTTATTCTTTCTGTCCCCCAAAGGACCAAGCATAGTACCTTTCAGATAATCGACTTTAAATAAATATGTGCTAATTTTTCCATAGGCTTATGCTAATTGTGTTTAGGGCTAGAGCATGTTCATCAGTTCCTAATTTGAGTGGAATTCCTACCTATTTTAGAAAAGAAAATCAGGCTAGAAGTGGATAACAGGGGTAGAGGCAGCAGTGGGATGAGATGGCCAGATTCCACCCCCGAATTTATCCTTGTGTGACCTTGGAAATTAATTTAGCCCCTCCAAGACTGTATTCCCTCATCTCCATAATAAGGGAATAACAGTTCTAATTTCTTGGTCTAGTCAAAGTTAGCAGAAATAATTTATAGAAAGCACGAAGCCTATTTTCTGACTCGAAGTATAAGTGTTCAGTATTTTTTAATAACAAAGTGTTTTATAATTTCAGAAGTACTTTACATGATGTTCTAAGAACTTAGCATTTTCCTTTTCCCAAAGCTATTCATACACATCCTGTACGCTAGTCAAAGAAGGAAGGCGTCTTCTTTAAAGCTTCCTCTAGATTACATTCACTCATTTTTGTAGCTCTCTTTGGGACTCTGAGGTCAATAAACATTGTTGCTGTGTTAATAGATATTTTAGACTTATTAATGTATATTTTTGGAACTGAATTATACAATGTTTCATATCATACTAATTTTATATCACAACATTTGCTAATGGAAAACAAGTTTTGATGTCTGCTTGACTATCTTGATAAGAAATGGAGTGGTCTCTGTTTATCAAGAAGTTTGACTGTGTGTCCTCAACTCAAGATTTTATAGTTAATAACTTTGCCCCAAACCAGACCCAAGGAAATGCCTTATCCTAGGCTTTTTTGGAGAAAGCATATGTGGACACCAGCTCTAAACCACAATGGTATCCCACTTCGGCCTGACCTGAGGTCTGGTGATTGACTGCTAAGACTTGGAACAAAAGGCAGAAAAGCCAGAGAGGCCAGCATCGCTAGTCCATTTCATCCTCACAGCATTCTTACATTGAACCCAGCTTCCTGATTCTGAGATGGGGAGCTCCTCTTGCTAGTACTTGGCGAAGGCCTGACTGATCACTGATTGCTCGTGGTATGATCAGATATGAATTTTGAAAACTGCTCTTCTGGCTGTATTATGAAGAATGAGATTTATGGGACCATGAAGAATGCATCAAAACACTTAGGTGGCTGTTATTCTCAGATATGAGATGATGGCAAAATGGACAAGACAGCCATGGATATGGAGATGGATAAAGATCATTCTGGAATGCGAGGTCTCCAGGATCCAGGGTGGAGCTGGTGTGGTGGATGAAGTAGAGAAGAGTGTCCAGCAGATATCAAAGGGCAGCTTGCACTTTCCCAGTGTAGCATCTGGTTGTACAATTTGGTTCTACAACTGATCTTTTAGCCCTTCCTACAAATGCTGTCAAATATTGGGGTTATCTATAGAATGCTGGATATCTGTGTGCGTGTGACCTCACCTGCACTGAGGCTGGACTTCAATCTCATCTACCTCTCCATTCAGATGCACCCTAGATGTGTCTGAGCAATTGAATTTACTGTCATACATTTCACTTAATGCCATTCCCAGCTCGTTTGCCATGTATGCATCTCACTCTGAGCCTTTCTCTCACTAACTGTCTATTATTTCCTTATCCACAGTTCCAGATGTCATGGTTATCTAGTTTCTCAGCAGAGCCTGCTAGGGGGTGACTTGCTAGAGTCGGGTAGGCAAAACAAAGAAGTTACTTTTGAGAGACTGTCATTGAAGGAGAGTGGAGAAGAAAAAAAAAGCTCAAAAAGTAGACGCAAGAATTGAGAAAATGTAGCTTTTACTGAGTGACGTTAAGAAGAAGAGCTGGGTAGGGATCCTGTGTCTCCTCAGTCCTGGAGGGTTTTGCTGAATTAGAGAATGTCGTCTCTGATGTCTGCAGTGCACAGTGTGAGTCATCGCAGAGTGATTCAGTCGTATTCATTACTGTCTTTGTGAAGATACGGGTAAGTGTGCGGTGCCGGCTGGAAAGATTTCCTTCACAAACGCTTAAGATTTTTAAAGTTGGCACTTAAGGGAGAAGATTTAGTTATAATGAAAATTAACTTCTATAAAGTATCTCATTTCCCAGTATGTCAGATAAATGAGATACTATGCACATAATCCTAGCAGAAAAGAAATTTTTGCTCCCTAATTTATGTAAGAAAAGGGAAATGTTGATTTGGGTACTTTCTACTTCAGTGTTGAAAAGAGAACATTTCAGGGGGTCTTAAAGTTTCTTTAAGAGCTTCTCAGCCTGCGATTTGCCTGTGAGTGCAGTAACGTCAGTTCTTCACACGTTGTGCGCACACTGCCTACAGTAATGCTTAGCTGAGTGCCTGGCATATAATAATTTCTTGTCTTTATTATTCCTGGGATTTTGTCTATTTTTCTTCCTCTTAAACTTTCCGTATACTAGTTGGTTATTCTCTATGTATCTTTCATTTCTTAGTTTTAATTCATCTGTGCTTTTGTGTGTCAAGTACTAAATGGCATTAAATCAAATGCTCTCTATTGGTATTCTTTGAGTTTCCATGAATAGTCATATTAGAATAAAGGAGAATGGATGCTGGTAGCCACACTTTTTTTTGTGGCACCATGAGTGGTACCTGATAGTAAAATGAGGACTCTCAAAAATTTGAGAATAAGAGAAGTGGACCTGCTTTTGGAAAGATACACGGTACATAGTTTTCTTCGAAAAGGAAAACGGGTCATAGCAGTAGCTTTATTAAAGGATTAGCTCATTTAAATTAAAAAAAGCTTAATCCTAAAGGATGTATTGAGCAAGAACTGATAGGTCAAACAGAAAATGTGCTAGGTATTCGAGACAGACTATATTTAATACAAGGAGTTGGTTACAAGACCGTTGGAAGGACAGGAAGAAGCAAAAAGGGAGAAGGAGACAGATTAAAAGAATGAAAAGGGTGATTGCCGCCAAGCTGGTGAACTTCCCTGGGCGGGAGCTGCAGACCTGCCTCAGCTGCTGTTTGCTGCTGGATCTGCTAATTTGAACTGGATGCTTGAACCGTCAAGAGATGCTGCCCCAGTTGGAGCTGAGGTCGCACTGTGCAGAAGAGGCACTTGTGCTGCCTGGACTGCTGGGTGCTGCTCCTGCGGGGCTGTGTAGGGACGGTCAACAAAGGCCACAGCTCTCAGAGCCAGAAGCTGGACGTTCCCTTTCTTCCTGCTTCAGTCCTCCCAGCAATGCCTCCTATTGGTGAGGCAATAGAAAGTCCACCAGCAAGAGATCTAGCAATGTAGTGTTGGCTCTGAGGCTCAGCGTGCAAGAGAAAACTGTGGAAGTGTGGAGGTGGGGCTGTGATCAGATGAACTGGATAAATAACCAGCTGAGTTATTCAGCATCCATGTGCACTGGAATCCCTCCCATTACCTTCCACAACTGACGGCGATCACTGCATGCTTCCACTACTCTGCCTCGGGCAAGTGAAGGTGCTCTTACCCTCTGTCCCCATATTCATATCTGGGTGGTATCAGTTCCCCTTTTAGTTCATATACAACCTACCTAGATATGCTGCAACTTAAAAACTAAACTAATAAATTAACACCCACTAACTTTATATAAATCAACAGGGAAAAAGAGGAGGGAAAATTAGTTGTTATAGACAGATCTCTCCGTAACAAGCAGGAAATTAAAAATAACATCTACAATTCTTGTTTCTATAACTGTTAAGGCCATAGGTTATATTTGCAACTTCTTCCCTTTGCTCTCAGCCAGTTGCCCATCTGTTTGGGATTCTTGAGCTCGTGAGGCAACCAAAATTTTATATCTAAAAGGTCTTGTGTCCTTAGTGATGGTGGCCTGGGTTGCTTTAGACTTTCAGTACTTAATATGATTGGACCTGGTCAGATCCCAGGATGCCCTTGAGAAAGCCCAGGGTGTCAGTATGCGGAAGGAAGCTAACTTCTCCGTCCACATAGCACCTTTTTTCTTTACCTGTTGATATAGTTCCACGAGGATCCCAAATTACCAGGTCATATTCTCAATTTCTAATATGGTCGTGCCTCGGTTACACCCCACGTATAAGCATTCCTCTTTGTGGGGATAGTTAGTGTCGTGTGTTGAGTGTAATAGTGAGAGGAAACACTCTTACTCCCTTCTCTTGATTCCCTCATTTTCTCACTGTAGAAAAACCAGCATCAGATACGGGTCCTGAGATCAAAGCAGATGCAACATCCTGTAGGAAGCCCAGACCCACAGACTGTGATCACTCAGCATAGGCCGTGATTTGGGCTTCCAGAGGCCATCTCAGCTGTCTCCCAGGCTGTGGGTAGATCAGGTCTGTTGTTAGATGAGTGACTTCCATGGGGTCAGCTCAGTTCCCACTTCTTTTGCCATGAACTGATTTCTTAACCAAAAGCAGCGTTGTAAGGGATATTCTGAAAACAGGCGCAGCATTTCCTAAGTGCACAGTGGATGGTGCTATCGGACTGTTGTGAACAGGTTCTAGAAGTGAGCATCTCCCTCCCAGGAGAGAGGGATGCTTGGGGAAGGGCCCTTGGTGCTGTGATCCCACAAGTGACGCCATCCCTGATGTGATGACGGATGGAGGTTCCATCTTTTTTCAGGACGTGAACAAGACCAGATCTGGTGTTCATAAGGCTGAGAGTCAGGCCTTCTGGAAGCCAGTTATCAGGGACTCCCTTGACGAACGTTGACTTCACTAGAGTCTTTGGATTCAAAACTCATTCCTCCTCCAGATCTTCTGTTTCTGAGCTATTCTATAATGTCATCTTTTTAGCAAGTCTCTTTTCATATTTCAGCCTTCTAGGTGTCTGTTTTTCCTGTATCTTGAATTTTCACTCTGTTTTGGATGCTGATATTATTACTATGCCGCATGTTCTGTCATTTATTCATTTGGTCAATATCTTTTAAGTGTCTATGATGTTGTAGGCATAGTGCTAAGCTCTAGAAATACACAGGTGAAGAGGGGTCAAGATTGTCTTGGGGGTCCTGTAGCCCATTGTGGGGGATATCAGGCAATTAAGGAAGGAATAATAGTACTAATAATGTGAGAAGTGGGTACATGCTATGATGGAGATTTACGGTGAGCTTGGGGAGAAGCACCCAACATCTGTCCTCAGGGAGGGCTGTCTGACAGAGAAACAATAGATAATTCCTCAGGACACACCCAAGAGGCCACTGTGAAATGAATTTTACTTTGAGAAACCTTCTAATTTAGCATGAAAGCAAAGTTTTATTTCCCCCAGTATAATGTTTAATGAGTGTAAGGATGCTAGTTTGCCCATGAACAGAGATCCGTTAACTTCCTTTCACTGAATATTTTGATGGGATGAATCAAATGATAATATTCAACAGCCATTCAGTCTTCCAAATCTGTTAGTTGATTTCATGGAAATCTATATAGCTTTCCTTCTGAAATAAATTTTAGTTGATCATTAAACCCAGCAAATCATAACTTCTCTCACCCATTCATGAGTGTCTCATGAATGTCCTTTGTGCAGTTTGCACAGGCTTTGTGTTTAGACGTTTCAGTGTTGTGGTTAAGAATGTAGACATTGGAGCTAGACCGCCTCGCTTCCAATCCGTACTCCCATACTTGCCAGCTTTGTGACCTTGAACCAGCTACCTAAGGTATCTGTGCCTGAATCTCCTCATCTATAAAATAGTGATAATAGTACTTCCTCTGTTATGGCAGTGCTGAGAGGAGAGGGTTACAAAGGAGTTCACACACATCAGCTGCTTAGATCAGCGCCTGATGCATCCTGAGTCACACGTAATGCATTCACAAATAAGGTCGTTCTACGGCTAGAGAACATCGATTAGGATATCATTTTAGAAAGCAATAAAAATTATAAATGCATTTAATTTGTTCATCTTTGATATGGAGCACAAATGACAGCAGTTAACATGATGCAGTAGAAAGACTCCTGTGCTGGGACTCTTGTGTTCTATTTCCATCTCTGTACTAATTAGCTGGACAATTTGATATTGAAGAATTTAAAGCCTGTTTTATCCTTTGGAAAGAGACAGGGTTTAGACTAAGGGAAATACCAAATGCTGTGATTCCATGAACTCACCAATCCTGTCAAGAAAGGCTTGCTTCCTTTACGATAGTCTTCGCTGTTGTCCAGTAGTCGTACTAAAAGCCAATTATTGTCTTCCCAGGTGTTATCACAAGTTATGGACTGTATCTAGATGGTGTATTAATCCACAATTCCTCAGAACTCAGCTGTCAAGCTTACGGATTTGCTCCTTGGAGCTTACATTCCTTCCGAGTCCAAGCCTGCACTGCCAAAGGTTGTGCTCTGGGCCCGCTGGTGAGTGTGTGAATTTACATTCTGGGAATGCATTAACTGTCAGATGACAATGAATATCAAGGAAGAAGTAAGTGGTGGTGACTCACTCTCTGCACAGCGAGCCTTTCAAGTAGGATGGGAGATTTTTCTTTTTATAAAATTTCATTTAAGACCTAGTAGGATTTTATATTCAACATAAATTTCAAGACGGCACATAGGTCTAGTGAAGGACAGAATCTACATTTTACTGAAATTTCAGAAAGTGAGTTGACCAGTTTAGCAGACGTATGTACAATTTTGCCTAATTTAGTGACATATTTAGAGTGCGTGTTTTTCTTCCTAACAATGAACTTGACAACTAAGGAAGTTATGATTAAAAAGTGAAAATAATGCAAGCCCATAACTGCTATATTACGGTAACACTTCTCCCCTACAAGTATGTTAACCAATTAAGCAGTTGAGTTCGCCTCATCTATTAGAATAAAATATTTTAATTTCATTAATGTGATACATTCATAAGAACAATATGTAAAATTACATTAATATCAGCTTTTGATATCCACATTTCAGAAATCTATCATATGTATCTATGTTTCATTAGTAGTTAAAAGATTGACAAAACTGTGCTTTTTATTACTGGTGTAATTTTAAAAACCCAATTACTAGTACATAATTGTTACATACCAGCATGACATGCTTTAGTTTCAAAACATCACATTTTACTCTTCTGCATATTTCTTGATTAATCAGATTTAGCTTCTTCTAAGGGAAATAGTCATTCGATTTAGATATGTTTTGGCAATCTTTGCTAATGCCCTATCATTTTAATGTACTCTGTCTTCATTGAAGAGTGCATTGTATAAATATTACCTTGGAAAACAGCTCTACCGTTTAATTTTTGCTTCCTTATTTTTGATCACACCTCCTGTTTTACTTCAGAGGTTGGTTGCTTTCCAAGCTGCTCACATCATCTATCAGTGGAGCTGAGCTGGGGTCTTTACTGCCATTAAGTACTTTATAGCTGAGACCCTCTGATGGTTACTTACTCTTAAAAGCAGGAATGGCAGTAGGCCAGCTTTTCTTCTCCATTCAAAAAAAAAAAAAGGAAAAGCAACAAAAGAACACGTCCTAGGAGCTTGAAACCGAGGCTTTTTCAAAAATATAAACTGCATATTGTGGTTCTGGCTGCTAACTTGGGTCCCACTCTGTCCCCTGATGTTCTGGTAACTTTAAACAAGGGGGACACGATTATCGATCCGTGTCTCCTGCAGATAGTAGGTGACATTGGGCTTAAGAAAGCAAATGCCACAATGCCCTGATGGGAAGAGGGAAACAAAACTGGATTTTAAAAACCTACCCTTCCACGGCCTCACACATTCTAGATTCGTTCCTGACGTACAGCACAGAGTTATTTCCCCTCACCTTGATGATTTTCTTTATTCTGTGCTCAGTATGCAAACGCTTTTCCCAAGTCAATGATCCATCCCTAATCACTGGGATTGAATAACAGTGTCTTTATTTAGAACAAGTCAACTTTGTGCTGCCAAGAAGTTAAAACCCATGGTCTTCAATTGATTTCTAGAATTTTTTTTTTTTACCGATTACAGTATACATTATACCCTTCAGAGATTGCATATTCAAGTATTCGATAGCTTTGGAACTATATATCACAATCCTGAAGGCTGTTACAGAGTCAACTCCTTTTGCTGATGATTCTTCTAATGTGTCCTTGATTTAAGAAATCTGTGAATCAATCTTAAAAGCTAGATTTTCCTATCATTGTATTATAATAAGATTTTCAACAAAATTCAGCAAAATCGCATATATATGTGTCTATATATATGTCACTTAAAGATATTCTTTATCTAAAACTCAATGTTATAACAAATATTTCACTGAAACAAAAAAAATTACAATTTCTAATGTTTTGTTGGCAGAAACCCAGAATCAGTTTTCCAAAGAGTCATTTTTTTTCTTCATCTGAAACATTTCTTAAGGATAACTCTTGGTTTTTAGAAAAAGAATTCTGTTTGTTTCACATCTCTTACATATTTAATATCGTTGCTTTTTGTGCACACAGGGAAATACCATTCAGTGTTTCCTAAGATAAATAACACTCTACAGTCTCGAATGTGGTCTGTTCCACCCTCAACATTTTCCAGGTTGCTTATTAAATAAGAAAATAAAAAGGTAAAAAAAAACCACATTTGGTAAAATAGAATATCTTTGACATAAAAATGCATGTATAAATTTAATATTCTCACCGTTTTAATGTAGTATTAGTGCAATATGTTTGGTACCCTTAACCTGACCAAGTTTATTTCCTGTTATTTGTGATTCAGAAGAAATTGCTCTACATCATCTGAAAAAAAAAAAGATTTCCATGTGGTTCGTTCAGTTCTTGTCCATTTGCACAATGTATTTGGCTTTTAAAGAAATTCCAATATAAAAAACAATTTATAATGCTTTTGATCCTAATTTTAAGGTGCTAATATGCATTGTCAAATTAAATCCAGTAATTGAGGTTTCATAAATATTTGAAATAATGAAAAAAATTAACAGAAAATGCAGCAGGGAAGAACTTTTTAAATGCTTTCCTTTTTTTCAATTATGTTGTTGAATTACAATTAGAGAGAAACCTGTCATGTCTTCGTGTTTCTATGATAAAATGCAATGAGTTTGTTCATAGGAAAATCATTTTGCTTTTGTTTGTTTGTTTTTCTCTTAGCCAATGTTAGATAATACTGGTAGAGTCTAGGATGGGGAATTTTATGACTGTGTCTGGCCTTGGAACATTCATTGAATTCAATTCTCCAAGGACCTTCTGAAGGATGAAGTGTGAAACTGTAGGTTACCACTGTGCGATGTGGTGGAAAAGCTGCCTTGGTTTCCTGGTGATGGCATGCTTAAACAGATAACACATCCAGACACACATGTATATTGTACGTACTCACCTTTTCACAGTCGTTTTTAATAAAGAAATGAATAATATTTGTTACTTAAGGCATCTAAATCATAATGGCAGTAAGTGTTATGGTCAAGAAAATCCCATGTGCGGAATCAATCCTAAACCTGCTATGAGCCCCCATGCCTCCTTGAGAAACACGCTTATTCTACGAAACCTCAGACTTCTCATCTATTACAAAAGGAAAATAATGCCTATTTTATAAGGGGTTGCTGTGAAAATGTAAATGAAATATTTATACAAAGATTTCTGGTACGTGCAAAGAGTTTTATTAAGGATAAAAGTTTTATTTAAATGTTTATATGTTTTCATTACATACTTCTTCTTAGATTTTTTCTTTCTGTGTCAGGGGAGGTTTGCAGGTGAAGCCAAGCCAACCTTCCAGAAGGCCTTTTCCTTAGCACTTCTTTTAGGCAAAGTAGATGAACAGAGAGGTATTTCTTTTTTAAAAACTAAGAGCAAAATAGTACAATTGCCAAATTTAAAATAGAGTAAAAGTATTTATCCAGATATGTAAAGAAATTTTAAAAATATATTTATTTTGAATTAACCAGATATTTGAGAATATAATAATATAATTATCTGGATTTACCCTTAATTCTTTCAACTTTTTGAGTCTCCTATTTTATTGGAACCCTTTAAAATCATTTTCTGTGCAATAATTTGAACGATATACATAGACATAATGAAACCAATTGCATTGTTATAAAATATTAAAATGATGAATTGATATTTTTCCAGTCAAGTTTCTTTATCATTTTTTGTACATAGCTATTAGGCTAAAAGAAAAAAAGAGTAGGAGTTATAGATCTAAAGAACCCATAGCCTTTCTCAGATGAAAATAAAACATGTTGTGACCTCATACTTATTAAAAATTAACACACTGTCTTTTCCACATTTATTTTCATAATTGGGAAAGTATATTCGTCCTAACAAATGAAGGCTTCGTAATTGAGAATATTTGCCTGCCTAAGGATTTCATGTTTGATTACCTTCTTGTGATACATAAGCCTGTACTTTAAGAATAAGGTCAAAATTACCAACATATTCAGTAAATCTGAAAAGGCCAAACACTTATGAGGGATGCTTATGAGTTTGTGGTGATAAGTTAGCAAATTTAAGCCAGTTATTTAAAAAATGCTAAAATAGCCCGAATCCCCTTCTGCTTTCTCACCAGCTTCACCTTCCTCTGGTCCCTTAGCCATTCCACTTATTTAGCTATTAAAATCTTTCTGGCCCCTGTGCAGTGAAGGGTTTCATTTTTTCCAGAGTCTTTCTCTTCAAATAATTCAGTTTCCACTCTTTTCTGT